>NC_137470.1:83959766-85159766 GCF_964235325.1 Thermobia domestica
GAAAACATTTACAACTCTCAGAGGAAATCACAAAATATAGGAGCTGCGATCTTATTCAACAATGTCTGGATGACGTAATAAATAAGCAACATTTACAAGAAAATGAAACTGCATCTCAAAACCATATTAGGAAATCTAAAAATTAAGACGGTGACATTTCCCGAACCGTAAATTTTGGCTGCAGTATATAGAGAAGGTCTTAATCGTATTGCAATTTATCCAAAGGGATTACATTCAACAATGGACTAGAAACTTTATTTATAGGCAATTAAATGAATGCTTCCGTTTTCTGATGCAGGTGGTCATCTTTTCTAAGAAAAATTTGCACAACACTATACTCAATATTTGGAAGCCCTGGAGGCAACTACGGTATCAGAGGATTACAAGAAATTAACAATCCAAGGTACATTCTCAATTCGCAGATTAAGAGGCTTTTTTGAGCGTAGCTCCAAGTGATATGATTATCGAACAGTGCTCAAAGAGTGGCACGAAATTTTCTGGGGATTAACTCAACCTGACAAACAACGTTAGCAAGTTAAATGCTTCATTCCCAAATACTGTTACGATAAAAGAAGTTCTACAGTACTTTTGAAGGAAACAGTTTATCATCTGAGTGGCACGTTGAGCAAATGCCACCTTCCATGTGTGAAAATGTATCAATGCGCAGTCTCATTTGTACTGAGTTTTAAAACCCACACGTAGAAGGAAGAGTTCTACACGCAATGGTGTGGACTAAAAATGGCAACTCAAATCTGCCTTAAGTACGTATATAAATTATGTTAAGCGCAATTTTAACCTTATATTTTATGGATTTAAATTACAATCAGACACGGAAAATGCCGAAAGAGAAAAAAGAGCCTTCAGGAAACATCGGCAACGATCCAATTAAAATCTGCCATTGAAGCCACGACAATTCAATCAATGTTCTTGAGAAACTTGGAGATCAAAACTAGACGTTTCAAAGAATTCAAACAGTTTTCGAAGGAGTAAAGAATAATGGTAGAAACTACAAACGGGAAATCTGTAGCTGTTGATGGTACTGATTCAGAACTTCTAAGAATCTTACTAGATGACTTCATGAGAAGTTGCTGTATCTTTTGAAGCCAATACAAGCACAACTGAAAGGAAATGCTAGGTAATTATTAAATTTAAACATTACGTGATTACCTTGTAATACCAGACCCGCTTCTCTCGGCCTGTGAGACAGTCCGGCCGATGAATTACTAAAGCTAGCGGTGTAATTCACGGATTCGCGATACAAAGATGTTATACAGGTATGGTAGAACAGGTGTATAACAGAGACAGCAAGAAAATAATCAATGACAGATTTTTTTTACTTACGTTACACTGGGAGATTTTCAGTTAAGTCACCTGAAAGATATAAAACTTCCTAGGCTCACTTCCCACATCTTCCACCAGAACCCCTGTAATTCCCTTCTTCGGAATGGTGTCCGATAACTTGTTCGTCCCGCTGCCCAAGGAAAGTAAAACCCACTGCGATAAATTTCTATTAGCCAAAAAGTTAAACGGGAGTTTATAAAAAATATCGAGGCGTCTTTTGCAAGGTTGACTGATTTCATCAAGATTCTATATTTATAACTACCGTTTAGTTTTCGGATCTCCTAAAAAGAAGCAAAGTTTAACTCTCTTAATAAAGAACGATGTTTCGATATACGGTACAAGCAAAGACCTCATGTACACTTTCATCCAAGAAGGGGTGTAAGAATTAAACCTCTACAACACGTCGACCCCAGTTGGTTTCAACTTATTTCCCTAGGTTTTATAGGCTATAAGGACAATCAAAGGGTACTTCTCAATAGCAAGATTCTAGCGTCTGTACCAAGCTGCTTTTGAGACAGAACGTCACGAAGCTTAACACTTATATTAAACCTTTGTTCGTAAGCGTGTAAAGGATTCACATGCAGGTTATTGGCCTGAAACTCTAATAGGAGTTTTATAGGTAATTAGTAACGTGATTAAATTGTAGACCTAGGGCCGCTTCTCTTTGCCTATAAGACAAGTCCGGCCGATGAATTTATAAAGAGGATGAACTGATAAACAGATGAGCACAAAAGTCCTGTACAACTTCTATTACGGTTTTTTTTTTTTTGCTAGCCGAGGCTAGCACCCACCCAAAGAGTTACGCCCTTTATTTGGGAGGAGAATGAAAGAGGAACTATATATGGAAGGCAATTGTCGGGAGGCAAAGGAGATTTCATAAACTTTATTGTAACCATGTTTTCCATATTGCAGGACATTATGGCCTTTAACCATAATCATAAGCATAGGTAAGGATAGGAACACTATTTAACAATACATCAGGAGAGTGATAAGAGCTGAATATTGGTGATAAAATGAAACTATGAGGTGCACTTCACATCACAACACAACACAGATAGGAAGTTAGTGAGACGAATGAGTGTTATCTTCTGTCCAGGGGTTGCTCTGGACGCAATGAGGACGACGGGAGCCCAATTAGTACGGTAGGGTTACTGTGCAACATAATATGTAATAATGTATGGTGGGGGGTGGCAATGAGAAAATCATCAAGAAGTTGCATGTCCGGGTTATTTGGCGAAAGAACGTAATGGTATAGAGTCAACAGTAGAGACAGTGGGGAAGGCTGAATAATAGAAGAGGGTTTGCGGAGAGTGGCTTCGTGGTGCATAGCATCAAACAGTAGAGGATGGTGAGTCTGGAATCGCTTCGTAACGTATCGGAGTCTGAGAACTTCCAGGTGGTGAAGGATATGCGGAAAAGGCGTTTGCTCGTACAAGTCTCTGGTTGGGTTTGGTAATCTAATGCGGAAGGCAAGGCGGAGGGCGTGGCGCTCAAGAATTTGGAGTCTCCGGTAGTATGATTCGGGTGCAGAAAGCCAAGCTGTAAATCCATATGTTAAGACAGGTCGTAAAAAGGCTTTGTAGGTGTTAAGAAGGGTGTGAGGTTTTAATCCCCAGTTAGTCCCAGTTAGGCGTCGGAGTAGGTTCAGACGGTTTGTCGCTTTAAGAGCAAGACTCTTAAGATGAGCAGACCATTTTAGGTGGGAGTCGCAGACAATGCCCAGGTATGTCACAGTGGGACTTGCAGCAATGGGAGTACATGCAATCTCGATTCTGAGGTTGGCCGGATTGCGATGGACACGACTTCGTTTCCCTGGTGGTAGAAAGATAATTGCTTGTGTTTTATTGGCGTTAAGTTTAAGGAACCACATACCACACCATTGGATGAATGCGTCGATGGCAGTTTGAAGGATGTGGTTGATATTATGAAAAGTTGTCGCCGTTGCCAGGAATGCAGTATCGTCCGTATACTGAAAAAGACTGACGTTTGGAGGAAGAGCAGGAAAGTCAGCAACATACAATAAGTAAAGAAGCGGGGACAGGGCAGAGCCTTGAGGAAATCCAGAATGGATAAACACAGGGTGAGATGGAACATTATTGATAGAAACGTAGGTCAGGCGGCTAGAGAGAAAGTGGTAAATGAAGCGAATGTAACATTGGAAGGCGGAAAGAAAAGAGTTTGTACAGAAGCCGAGATGCCACAGTTTATCGAAAGCCTTTTCTAAATCGAAAAGGACGAGACAGGAAGGCTTAGATTGATTAAACTGAGCAGTGATGTAAGTGGTCAGACGGAGAAGTTGATCATTGATACTGTAGTTTGGGCGGAATCCAGCCTGATGAAGTGGAATTAGGTTGTGATCGGCAAGATGTGTGTGGAGGCGAGAGACCAGTATCCGTTCAAGTATCTTACTGAAGACTAGGGTGAGTTGAATTGGACGATAGGAAGACACATACGAAGCTGGTTTGTTCGGTTTCAGGAACATTAAAGTTTTGGATGTTTTCCAATCGCTAGGGATAAAACCAGTACGGAGGATGAATGTGAAGATGAGAGACAGAAGATAATTGAGAATGTATGGTCCTTCCTTGATATGGCGATACGTAATAGTATCTAGTCCTGGAGCGGTGTTGCGTTTACCAGAGACGGTGGAGGCGATTTCAGTAACGGTGGCAGGAGCTGTCAAAGAAGAATTGGCGGGTAGAAGATGGTCAACATGAGGTTGGAGTGAAGGCGAGTTGAGATTGAGCCAGTTAGTAGGATGAGTGCGAGCAGATAGAGCAGGTCCAAGTGGCGTGAAGACATCTTGAAGTTGATCAGCAAAGGCATTGGCTTTGTCCATGTCAGTGTGTAAGGGCGTATCGTTGAGAATGAGTGGATATGAAGTGCGAGAAGTTTTACCAGTGAGCTGATGAAAGCGTTTCCAGTACTTAGTTGGATGTGCTGTATCAGAGAGAGTGTTACAGGTTTTAAACCACCTTCTGGTCTTATAGGCAACGAGATAGTTATGCACTGCCCGCTGGTATTGACGATGTTGCCGAAGGGATTCCAGATTGCCCGTGCGAGTAAAATCACGATACAGCAGACGGGAACAACGTATTAAAGGTAAGTATTGTGGTGGCAATGTTGGTCTATAGGGATCAATTGTAGTCTGAGGAATGTACTGCGAAGACGCCTGATGAATACTATCAGTGATCACATCAATTGTGTCGTATAGTTCAGACTCTGAAGTTGGAGCTGATAAAGATGTTAACCTGTTGCAAAGGAATTCCCTATAGTTAGGCCAACGGGCACGGTCGAAACGAGCCACTGTGCGGGGAGTTGGAAGCGGAGCGGGTTGAGGTGTACCTCGATTTTGAAGAGTAGCTTTAATTGGGATATGATCTCTCCCAAGCGGGTCAAGCACAGAAAGAGTTAGTTTGGAGAGAATATTGGGCGATGTTATCACTATATCGGGAGTTGTATTCGAAGCCGGTCGAGTTGGTTTAAGAATGAGATGTATGAATCCCGTCGTTTGGGTCTGAATATAATTGCAAAAGATGCGTTTTTGGTTATCTATGGTAATTAATAACGGCCATTATGATGTAGGTCTGGAAATTGTCAGAAATATATTGAAACAAACGTAGAGGAATAGGATGGCCTGGTCGTACATAGATGGTAGCAATAGTGACGTAGCATTGTTTGAAATATAAAGTAGCGATAAGATGTTCAGGCAGTGATGTATCTCCAGTAGCGTGTACTCTATAAGAAATAGAGTGTGGAAAACCAATAGCGACGCCACCATTAGCACGTCGAGTTGGAATGGTATTATCGTGTCGAAGAAGGAGATAAGGTGAGAGTTTGCATGAGATTTTAGGAGTAAGAAAGGTTTCGTTGAGAAGAAAACAATGAACGTGTTCCTCCAGAAGTTGCTGCTCAAACAAAGGCTTGTTTTTTTGAAGAGATCGAATATTCAGAAAGAGAAAATGCACAGCCATAGTGAAAAATAATGAGAAGAGATGCGCAGAGAAGTTAGACTGCAGATTCATGGACTGTAGAATGAAAATGTCATAGTTGTTGGAATAAGTGCCGGTGAAGTTGACATGCAGGATAGTTTTAGCAGCGAGTTGTACTTGTTGGAGGATATGTTGACGAAGAAATGGATGTATGTTCTGCAGGGTAACAGTGAGAAATGACAAAAATTTGTCGATGGTGATGGGTTGTTGTGCAGAACTAGGAGGCGGAGTAGTAGTATCGGTGTTATGAATGCGGATAGGTACAGTGAGCTCTGGTTTAAGCATCTCTGCAGCGGGTTTGGCCTTACATTTATAGCTGTACGTAGGATGCTGATCTGGGCAGGTCGAGCATTGCGGTGGATTACTGAGATTGGGGCAAGACTTGGTGGAATGGGGACCTGCACAGTACCCGCATTTGAAAGGGTTCCTGCAGTAGTTAGTGTGATGGGAGTTACAGCATGACATCGCTCACAACATACAGAAAGAGGCAGAGGTGAGTGAGACGGTTCCACACGATGTCTTTTCACGTATATGTAGGCACCATTGCTAAGAAGGTCATCCACGGTCTCTTGACTGTTTGTGAGAACTCGGACCTTATAAGTCGGTCCGGATGCGTTCTTTATGCGAAGGCATTTCAAGATTGAATGACCCACCAGCTTATGTTCATCAGCGACCTCGGCATCCGTGAACTGGGGACCTACTCCTCGTATTACAACAGATAGAGCTGGAGGCTTGCGAGGAGGTGGAGGCTTCTTCGCCTGGTTTTATGAAAGCTTTACCGTAAGAGTATTTGGGAATGAAGGATTAATCCTGCTAACGTTGTATCTGACGTTGAGTTAATACCCGAGAAAATTTCGTGCCCTTAATTATGCACTGTTCGATAATCATATCTCTTGGAACTTCGTTCAAGAAGGCCCCTTTTCCTGCGAATTGTGAATGTTCCTTGAGTTGTTAATTTCTGGTATACTGTGATACCGTATTTGCCTCCAGTGCTTCCATCTGTTGAGTATAGTGATGTGCAAATTTTTCAAAGAAAAATGACCAGCTGCGTGAGAAAACAGAAGCATTAATTTAATAGCCTTCAAATGAAGGTTGTAGTAACCTGTTAAATCTAGTCCCTTTGGATGAATTGCAATACGATTATGACCTTCTCTATATAGTGCAGCCACAGTCATAAGTTCGGAAAATGTAACCGTCTTAATTTTGAGATATCCTTATATGGTTTTTGTCATGCAGTTTCATTTTCTTGGTAATGTTGCATATTGATTTCGTCATCCAGACGTTGTTAATAACATCGCAGATCCTAGATTTTGTCACCTTTTCCGACAGTTGTAAATGTCTACATAACCACATTTAGAGGTCCCCGAGCAAAGTCTAGAAGTGAGTACTCAATGATCTTGAGTAGGCATGGTCATTGAGCATTTTCACTAATGTTGTCATAGTGTACACGATACACCAAAGATCTTCTATACCATGTCCTGATATAATGTATCCATTCGTTCCTAGAAATTACTTAACTGCAAACCTCCTAAAGGGGTACAACTTAGAAATTTCTTCAGCTGAGTTATGATTTCAACTTCTTTGCAGTATAATGGCTGATGTAATGTCATAACGCATGTGCTTTGTTCACTTTTCTTGGATTCATTTTCTGTATGCAGAACTGTAGAATATGCAGTATTAGTATTTGATGTGGAAGTATCGAAGAAATACAAAGGTACTACACTTCTTCTATCTAAAGAAAAGGTGTGTATCCTACCATTACACAATCGTTGTGGTGAAGCTATCCAAAGGTTGTTTGCGAATAGGCAATCGAGACGCGAGTGAAGGCTTGATTAAATCTTCCGAGTAACAAGGAATTCACACATCAAGAACATGAGCATTAGAAAGAAGGAGGATGTCAGATAAATGAAATGTGTTACGATATTCTTATCAAGACAATGCTATCGTGATATCATTCTAGAACTTAGATATGGACAATTTTCACCAACAGACTTCTAATATTAATGACTTTTTTTGCTCTATGAAATGTGTGGAACTCAGTTACTAATCAAATCATACAGTGCGCTTATATGAAAAGCTTATTTGATTAGCCAACAGTTTGGTAGCTTTGTGATAACCAGTGTTACTAAATTGGTAGAGAACACAGGACATACTATACCGTAAATATTTTCCACCTAACCGTGTAAGAGAAGATCCTAAAAAACTTAAAATCGATTCTTTATTTCGCTCATCGTTCAGATCACCGGTCTCAGACCCCAAAGTAAGGCTGCTTTGGAGGTTAGATTATAATTGGTTCCATTGCAAGTATTAAAGCATACAATCGGGAAAATATTATGAATGATAGACCAGAACATAGTGAATCCTGCTCAAATCTGTATGTAAGTCCTAGTGAGCAGGAAGGACGCTAATTAAATGCATATTTGATAGCCTCGATTACCCCACATGAGGTGCATATTTGATAGCATTAACACACAGGAGACGGTCTTTAAATAATATATCCTTAAGAACACAATTCTTTCGATAAAACAGTTTCTATCAGGCTAACGATGAAGCACCGAGCGAGAGCGTTATGAGTGCTAGGAAAATTTCTTCAGCAGGAAGCACTCTCAAATAGTATTGTAGTTGTATATAAACTGGAAATATAGCAATTGCTTGGTTATCATTGATAAATTAATAGTAATTATTTTAAGATTTGCTATCCCAACATTTTTCAATTCCAAGGGCCCACCTAAAACAAGCCGCTGTTCGTTCCCAAAGATATACGTCTGTGATGCCCTCGTCTTATTAAAAGCAGAAGTAAATCCACGGTTTTTTGAATGGTACGCCATTGTATTTTGTGAGTTAAGGAGCTCTAAAAGCACTACTGCCTCGTTTTTAAGACCTACGTACACAACACAAGATCCTACGGCTTTGGATTCATTTTTGAATTCCTTTTCTACCCGTAAGCCAATAGGAATCAAGTAATAGATGCCGATGTCCACTGCTAACTTCTAAATTTCACAGCATTGTAAGAAGAACATAAGACGGCATAAACCGTTTAGCCATACCGGACATCTCGAAATGGAACCCTTGAATTATTGGCGCGCGTGTTGCACTCTAAACTACAATTAAAAATCGAACATCCCCGTCCAACCCCAAAATTATTACTTTTATCACCATGACACTTACAGATCGATTTAATCTCTTACTATCTCTATTCAGAACTTTAGAACACTATTACAATGAAGTCTAGTGACATCTTTTTTAATGTCCTCATTTTAAGGCGATTTCTAACGTAATGGATGCATTTCAGAGAAAACTTCATAAACTCGGGGTGCTTGTTCTATCGCAAGTGACCCAGCAACTTGTTCATCATTGTAACGTGCTTTCTCTTTATCTTATACCTTATAAGATCACCGTGCTAATCATTCTTTCACAGCTAAAGACTTCTTGTACCGCACGTCACAGGGTTTAAGCTCGAATATTCGAATTTGCAAGTCCCAAAAAATAAAATGAGCTGCCGTTCTTTTCCCATTTCAAGCCGCCCGCTCTCGTCGATTGTAATGCATGCAAACTTATTCTACTCGTTTTAATGCAAGTATAATGGCGGATCTCGACCTCTACTGTTATTATCTTTTTATTTAAATGCTACCTCATATATACAATTAGTAATACCATTATTTCTTAAGAAAACCACAGTCGGCAGCCTTGTTGATAAATCTTGAATGCTTAGCCATATGAAAGTAATTTTTCAAGAAAGCTTAGAGTATTACAGCGTGGAAGAAGGAATTGAAAAATCCTAATCTCACTATGCTTCTTATCAAATATTACTATCTCTGGTGGGTTGTATAGCATGCTAACTGCTTGCATTCGTTTTGAGAACGGAACAGCACGTATCTCGACATCTCCTCATAGTAAAATATCTGAATGTTTTGTAACTTGATAATACAATGTTCCCTGAAAAGAGTCTGAAGTATAGATCAAAGCACATATTTGTGTGCTTCATCATTCTTCTTGCCAATGTTAACGGCTCTTAGCTGGACTATGCAAGGAATGTTCTCTTGGCAGCTTGCCATGAAATTCCGCTATATGCAACGATCATCTATGCAGAATTCTACAAACGATTTGGTGCTTCTATTTTTGTAATGGAATTTACTCGGTTATCTAAGATGGCTCTGGTCAACGGCCATGGACATGCTCTCATACGTACCATGGCAAATGACAGTCTGGTTCAGTGTTAGAAATGAGTACACTCCTAAACCTCAACTGCTGGCGATTAATCGGGTACATTTAGTGGAGTAGCATTCTGCTCTTGCGAATATACTTTTCAGCCGATGGGCAGTACACGCAAGCTGTATTCACGTCAGCGAGATGAGGTAGTGTTGAATTTAATAAATAAGATTACAGAAATACCTTTTGTTGATCATTCTGTTACAGATATGAAAGGTGTTAAAAAGCTAATACAGTTCGTGCACTAATCTGCTACAGAGGGGAATCTTACCAGAACTTTACTCAGCGGTGAGAAAACGTTTAAAAGATCGAGAAACTAAAATTATCCAATTAACTTAATAAGAGTGTACGATATGGCACTCTTTAGTTCAAAATGAACCGTGCGAGTCAGAAAGACTTTAAGGTTTTATAACCTGAAGATTATTGGGATAGATACGTAGCGTTATCAATATAGCATCCTGATGAAGAGAGTCAAGGTTGGAAAAGACGCCTCGAAATTTTATATAGACGCAAGTTTAACTTTCAGGCTAAGTGAAAGTTAATAGAAAAATCTATTACTTTCTTTGGGCAGCGAGACGATCAAATTTTCGGACACTATTTCCAAGAAGGGAATTTCACGGCTTTTGGTCCAAGATGTGGGAAGTGAGCCTAGGAACTTTTATATCTTTCAGGTGTACTTACTGAAAATCTCCCAATCTAACCTAAGAAAAAAAAATCTGAAAATTAATTACCGCTGTTCGTTCTGTTATACCATCGTCTTATTAAAGGGAGAAGTAAATCCACGGTTTTTTAAATTTTACGCCATTTTATAATGTGAGTTAATTAGCTATAAAAGCACTACTGCTTCGTTTTAAAGACCTAAATACACAACACAAGATACTACGGCCTCCGATTCATAGTTGAATTTCATTAATAGCTTTAAGCCAATAGGAATTAAGGAATACGTGGCGACGTCCACTGCTGATTTCTAAATTTGACAGCATTTTTAGAAAGACATAAGCCGCCATAAGCCCTTTAGCCTTACCGGACACCTCCAAATAGAACCCTCGAATTATTGGCACGATTGTTGCACCCTAAACCATAAATAAAAATCGAACATCCCCGTCCAACTTAAAAATTATTTCTTTAATCACCGCATCACTTAGAGATCGATTTAACCCGGCAATATTCATAGCGATATTTATAAAGATTAAACGTTCTCGCAAATAAAAGTTTTTATTTAGGCATTCCTTAATACATTTTTCATTTTATTTTGAGAAAATACCTCGGTACCCTGGTACCTTGGTGTCACCTACAGGTGACACTGGCAATACGTGTACAAACTGACACCATGCTAAACTTAATGGGAGTGGAAGTTTTACTGTAAGTATATATATTTTGAAGGCAACAAAAATTCAACCTATATAATAATTGCACACACATTACAACAAATATCCAGCATAAATTGAGGTTCAAAAACCAAAGCAGTTCATGAAACAGTTTGAACGCAATCAAACTGAGAGTTTGTTTGCCTTTTCTGCCAACCTTGCGTTCGGATTTGAAAAAAAGTCATCGATTGGCATTATGGAACTTGTACCAGCAATGCTGATGTAACCCAACCTCGCACTTTCCGAACTTGTTCTTTTGTAGCAGAAACCGTATCTTCCATGGGGACAATACACAGGGTCATGATCTGCAACACTTCCACTATTTCGCTGCTCCAGTGAAACTCTTGATGAAACAGGTGATGCACACACAACACTTTTCTTAGCACGTTTCCCATATTTTTGGCAATAGGCTTGCACTACTGCTCTCCTGAAATCACAATATGAAAATCGAATCCCAGTGGTTGTGGTTCTAAAGATTAGCCAAGCATTCTGGCACCCTGCGTCGATTCCAAAAACAAACACAGGGAACCACCACTATTTACCCCGGTAACCTATGCGCATACGGTGAACATTTTCGTCAAACCTATCTACCCCTCCCATGTATCTGTTATATTTTTGTATAACTGACAGGCATTCAATTTTAATCTTTCTTCTTTTCGATTCGATCATTCCTATTCTATCAACTTTCGAAATTGGGAGTTGGGAGTGACAGTTAGACGCAAATGTCACTACACTATTTTTCCACTTGACAATCGTAATATCTTTGGTGCATTTGAATGACATTGATTGTCGATTGATTATTTTTAGCAGATGTGTATTTTCCAAAGGGCATTTCTGAGTTCTGTTTTCCCTAATAGTCCCTGTTCAACCAGTGTTACGATTTGAAAGTTTTGTTAGAAGGGGCTAGGATGTAAAGAGTTGTCAAAATACAGATTACATGAACCTAATTAACGAGGAAGACGTGATTCTATCTCGAGTACAACAGCAGCTCAAAAACCGATATCGTCTTGCTTGGGTAAATGTGCAGATTTAGATCCTTGATAAGGCTCAAATGTGATCAGGTATCCCTCGCGTGTAGCAGCATACCACACTTTGTAACAAAGCGCAAATTCTTGCCATGGATATGCTGTTTGGTGCCGTGGCGACCAAAATATGGAATCTTGGATTTATCTATAGATACATGAGAGGAACTTACTTTTTTCAAATTGTCATTAAATTTGATATTTAGAATTGTAAAATTTGCCCGAACTTTCCCAAATTTGTCGTTTTCTGGGAGATTTATGCAGTTTGACAAATGAACATACTTTTCAATTTTTAAAAAAATCGATTTCTTCTCACTAGTTTCAACCATCTTGTTGTAAGTATCAACCTTGATTTCCCACAGCATACGTAAGTATTTTGGTGTCGCAATATAAACCCTAATCTCATCTGTTGTTACGTCGATTGCGTGATTGTTTTGTGAAGCATATCTATTTGACCTTTCACAAATTTTTCAATAACTTCATCAGAAAAAAAAGTTCAAAGCACTCCGTTGAAGAAACTATCAAGTCTTTGTTATGAGAAACCACTTCATCTTTGTCTCCGCGTCCACATTGGTTTGTGAAGACCTCGTGTCTTCCGCACCACTCTCTACGGTCAGAGATAAAACTGGATTGTTCAGCCACTGATATGCTCGTTGCTTCCCTTTTTTGTAAGGTACATCACCACTATTATAAACACTTTTTTCCTGTCAGCATGTATTGTGTGTTTTTATAGACGCAAGTTTAACTTTCAGGCTAAGCGAAAGTTAATAGCTGTACTACTGCTTTCTTTGGGCACCGAGAGGAGCAAGTACTCAAACACTACTGGGCAGAATAAGAGGCCTTCTTGAGCGAAGTTCCAAGTGATATTATTATCGAACAGAGTTTAATGAAGGCCGCGAAATTTTCTGGGGATTAACTCAACGTAAGAAACAAAGTTAGCAAGATTAATCCTTCATTCCCAAATACTGTTACGTTAAAAGAAGTTCTAGAGTACTTTGGAAGGAAACAGTATATCATCTGAGCGGCATGCCTCCTTCCTTGTTTTAAAATATCTCAATGCGCAAGAATATTAAATCGACTGCACTGAGTATTGAAGTCCCTGTTGTACAGAGTTTTAAAACGCACACGTAGAAGGAAAAGTTCTACACGCAATGGTGTCGACTAAATATGGCAACTCAAATCTGCTAAGCGCTATTTCCACCTTATATTTTATGGATTTAAATTACAATTAGACACAGTAAGTGCCGAAAGACAAAAAAGAGCTTTCGGGAAATACCTGGAACGATCCAATTTAAATCAGCCTTTGGAGTCACGGCAATCCAACAAAGTTCTTGAGAAACTTGGTGATCAATACAAGACTCCTTCAAATGATGCAAAAAGTTACCGAAAGAGTAAAGGTAGATGTATATGGACAAGAATAATGGAAGATACTACAAACGGAAAATCTGTAGCTGTTGATGGGACTGATTCAGTACTTCTAAGAATCTTCATGAGCAGTTGCTGATTTTTTTGAGGCCAATGCAAGCACAACTGAAAGGAAGTGCTACGAAATTATTAAAGATACTTTAGCGTCATTAAAAGATTGTTTTCACTTTTTTCATGATGGAACAGGCTGTTACACGACCTCAGCTATACTCAGCAGTGAATAGTTGGCAGTCTACAATATCTTTCAAAAAGAAGAAGAATGGTGAAAGTTAGTCAGAGTCTACAACCAACCGAAACTAATTCTGACAAAATGGTCAAGATTACACATTTCTTATTCGCCTGTACGGAGAAGGAAACATGTCCTCCATGTTATAAGCCATATCTGGTATAACAAGGGAGCAGTTAGAAAGCATTAATATGGCCATATTTTCCCCGACTAACACAGCAGCTGTTCAGCATTCAATTCGGCAGGCCCTCCATCTCCAGAAGCTAAATGGTCTAAGCATGAACCCAATCGAATGAGGTGTGTATGTCAAAGAGGATTTGGGAATTCCAGGACCCATCAGCTACCATCAGCTCCAGCCGGCTAAGGTTACTAACCTATACATAACAAGTGACTGCAAGATAGGATTGTGAACGAGTCACATGTTAGTATAAAAGAGCAGATATGAAATATTGAAGGTATTCTCCATTCTGTCAAGGGACTTCATTTACAAATATCACATGTAAATGAATTTATAAAGCTAACGGTTTAATGCACTGACTCGTTATACAAAGTAGTTATAGAAGTCTAGTAAAACAGGTGTGGAATACAGACATCAACAAAATTATCAAATGACAGAATTTTTTTTGCACTTAGTTTACATTCGGTGATTATCAGTTATAACACCTGAAAGATCTAATATTTCTTAGGTTTACTTTCCACATCTTGGAGCAGAAGCCCTGAATTTTCTCCCTTAGTAATAGTGTTCGAGTACTTGCCCGTCTCGGTGCCCAAAGAATGTAATAGATACTGCTATTAACTTTCGATTAGCCTGAAAGTTAAACTTGCGTCTATAAAAAAATTTCGAGGCGTCTTTTGCAACCTTCACTCACTTCAGCAAGATGCTATATTGATAACGCTATGTATCTATCACACTAACCTTTAGGCTATAGAACGTTAAAGTCTTTCTGACTCGCACGGTTCATCTTGCACTACAGACTGCCAAATCGCACACTCTTATTAACACATTGAACGCCATACGCGTGCATAGTACGAGCACGTTATTTTGGTTAAGCAGGCCATGCACGTGCTATGGACGTGCAATCAAATGTTATTATATAGGAGTCCTTTTTGCATGCCAGAGACGTGCAAGATTATTTTGCAGAATCTGTAGGGATACCTCAGTATGCTGCTACACACTGGTAGGCCAAAAATGGTATCCGTTTTAGGCAGGAAGGGAGAAAAAATTAGTATTTGCATTTGAGCTCGTAGCATGAGATATTAGGCAGGTGTGTTTCCGTGAGTGTTTTTTCCCCTTTTCATTCTGAATGAACACGAATGGCAAGAAAAGTAAGTGACCAGAATATTGCTGATTTATTAGATAAAATTTATATTAATTCTTCATCAGAAGGGGAGATGGAATTTGAGGATGGCCATGACGATGCAGAACTTGATCTTGATTTTGTACCTGATCCTGACTTTGTGCCTTCGTGTTCCTGCGAAAGGAACACAATGGCTGTTGGAACGTGTATGCCAAATATGAAGGACTTGCCTAAAGGTACAGTTGCTCAAAAGAAACTGAAAAAAGGTGATATGGTTTTTCAGAGTAAAGATCACCTTTTGTGTGTGAAATGGAAAGATACAAGGAATGTCTTGATGCTTTCAACTAAACATCAAGCTACATTTACTGAAGTTACAGAGAAATCAAAGAACGCTCTTGTAGGGATGACAAAACCGAACGTAGTGTTAGACTACAATATAAACTAAGTTGGTGTGGTCAAAAGTGATCGATTACTGGCGTTTTACCCCTTCAATCGGAAGCAACTGAAGTGGTGGACAAATGCATGGATACTATATAAGAAACAAAAGCATGGATATTATACATGAAAACTAGAAGTTGCCAAGAGAAGAACAATGTGCATTTAGCAGACTTCGCGCAGAAAGTGGGGTAAACTTTGAGTGAAAAAGCAAGTGTCGAAGCTCAAGTTCGTGAAACCTCAACTTGAACCAACAGATTAACCGGGAGACATTTTGCAAAGAAGGTTCCCGCTACGAAAAAAAAAGAGACCTACTAGATATTGTAAGGTCTGTTCTGATGTAGGAAAGGTATATGATGGCAAACGGAAGCGAAATAACATAACGTTGATGTGTCCTGATTGTGATGTGGGTCTCAGCATGCCAAAATGTTTACGTTTTTATCATACCAAGGCTACGTACACTTAAGAACTCAAAGTACTGCCTTTTTCCTATATCGAAAATCATATCCAAGATAAACCATTATAGCTCCCCTTATGACGCATGTATGCTTGTAATGTGTGTTTGCGAATATAGTGAAACCACTGAACTTTCATGTGGTGTAACAAACACACATATTAACCTATAGAATATTTTTTAATTCTTTATTGAAAAACACCAAAAATGGCTGGTCTTCTGAGTAGTTTTTAAAAACAATCCCGCCGACTTTCAAACTGTTAAGGTTATCGATCTTCTATACGGTTTCACAACGGTGAATAAATTTCTGGTAAGTTTCCCTCTGTTGCAGTTTAGTGCATCAACTATATAAGCTTTTTGACACCTTTCATATCTGATGCGGAATGATCAATAAGAAAATTTCTGAAATCATATTTATTAAATTCAACACTTCCTCATCTCGCAGACATGAATAGAGTTTGCGTGTCCTCCCACCGAATGAAAGTTGTCTTCTCAAAAGCAGAAAGTATCTCCACAAAATGTACATGATTAATAGCCAGCATTTGAGGCTCACAAAGTGTATTCATCTCTAACACTGAACCAGACTGTCATTTGGCCTGGTATGTATTCGAGCAATTCCTTGGCCGTTGACCAGAGCCATCCTAGATCACCAAATAAATTCCTTTAAAAAAATAGAAGCACCAAATCGTCTGTAGATTTCTGCTTAGGTGATCACTACAGTAATCCCATGGGAAGCTGCCTAGGGCACATTCCTTAGTAGAGCCGTTAACATAGGCAAAAAAAATTCAAAATACACAGATATTTGCTTAGATCTATACTTCAGACTGTTTTGAGAAAACATAGTAATTCTAAGTTACCAAAACGTTCAGATAACATTTTGCTAAGAGGAGATGACGAGATACGTGTTGTTGTCTTATCAAAACGTATACAAGCAGTTAGAATGCACTACAACCAACCACACATAGTAATATTTGATAAGAAGCGTAGTGAGATTGGGATTTTTCAGTTGCAACTCATACGTTGTAATAGACTAATAGCTGTTGAATTATAACAATCATATGGCAGAAGAAATAAGATTTATCTACAAGGCTTCCGAATTTGTCTTTCTGCAGAAATAATGATAATACTAATTGTAGATATTAGAATGCATTTAGATAAAAAGATAGTATCAGTAGATGTCGAGATCCGGCATGATATTAAGATTAGAACGAGTGGAATCAATTTTCATGTAGTGCAACCAACGAGAGACCGTGGATTCAAATGGGAAAAGTACTTCAGCACACATTATCCTTAGGACTTGCAAATTCGAAATACTCGGTTAAAACCAGTGACGTGAGGAACAAGAAATCTTTAGCTGAGAAACACTGAATATCAAGCGTTATAATGATGGACAAGTTGATGGATCACTTGCGATACGGCAGGCATCCCCGAGCTTGTCAAGCTTTTTGTAATATGCTTTCACTTTTTTCATGATCCAACAGGCTGTGACACGATCTTAGCTATTCTCAGCATTGAATAGTTGGCAGCCTATAAGATCCCTCTAGAAGAAGAAGAATTGTGAAAGTTAGAGTCTTCAAACAAGCAAAAGTCAATCCTGACAAAATGGTCATGATTACACATTTCATATTAGCCCGTATGGAGAAGGATACATGTCCTCCGTGGTTTAAGCCATATCAGGTATAACAAGGGTATTACAAAGCTTCAATATGGCCACTTTTACCCCTAGTAACACGGCAGCTGTTCAGCATTCAATTCGCAAGTACCTCCAACTCCACGAGCGAAAGGTCGAAGCATGTACCCAATCGAAAGAATGTGGTGTGTGAAAGAGGATATGCGTATTACAAGAACCCACACAGCTACCAACAGCTACCTGATAATCTTACTTACCTGTCGATGAAAGTGATTGCAAGATATGATTGTCAACGAACCACATGATAGTGTAAAAGAGCCGATATGAAGTTTTCAAGGTTTTGTGCATTATGCCAGTGAGTTCTTGTAGAAATGGCAGATCAGAAGACAATCTGATATAGATGATAACAGACAACACCTGTAAAAAAAAGATATGTCTTTGAGAACGGCTTAATTGTTGATCCAATCAGTTATGATTATTACTTTGTGATATCGTCCCCGTCTTATAGACCTAAAAAAAATGGACATAAAGACGATAATGATGAACCTTTAAATGAAGGTGTAAGGAAAAGGTATAAGACATGAAGGTGGTTTATTGTTCTGTTATATATTTTGGAATCTTTTAACACGAACTGTTTTGGTACCCGAAGAGAAAACGAGACCGTAGCAGGACACACATAAGTTAATGAGCAAAAACCAATTCATTTAGATATCACTTTCGCGTGCTATAGTATCATTGAATCGTACGTTTATAACAATTGTTTATTGATTGATTCTTTTTTTGTTAAAATGTTCAACAGCATATGATTGACTTCAGGATTCTGCAATTTGCAAGGACACTTAAAATTGTGTAACTGCCATTTAGTTTTCGACCCTTTAACAAGGAAGTAAAATTTAACACTCTTAATAAAGAACGATGTTTGGTTACTCCATACATGCAAAGACTCCATGTACATTTTTTATCGAAGACCGAGTCGTAAAAATGAAAGCTCTACTACACGTCCATTGCACTTGGTTTCGACTTATTGCCCTAGGTTTTATACGACATAAGTATAATCAATGCTTATTGCTCAGCACTTTGTTCCTTTGCGACTTTTCCAAGCTACTTTTCTGATAGAATCCCACGATACTTAACATATTTCTGTAACATTTATATTAGACTTATGGTCGTAATCTTGTAAAGGATTCACATTCAGGTTATTGGCCGGAAAATCTATTAGGAGATTCTTAGGTAATTAGGACAAATTCTGTATTTTGACGAAATGTAGCTGGAGAAAATTCATAACCAAAGAAAACACGGCAGAGCACGTACAGAGAGCGACACGAATCGGTAAGCAGTCACATATGCTCACTGGAAGAACTATTGTTTTGTTCAGTAGTATGATCAGCTGAAATGCATGATTGACGCGTTAGGAACTTGTAACAATAGACGTATTTCTTCGGGAAGATGTTCAGTGTGTTTGAGTGTGAATTTGCTAAGGCTTTTTATGCAGGGATCCGGCGTGATTAACAACATGTGCATTAAATCTTCTACGTTGTTGTCTCGAGAACTTTTCCTGGCATGATGTTCGCGGAACCTTAAACAATCTTTACTCCGAGCTTCTTGTACCTCTTCGGAAAGCTGTCCAATAGCAACCAGCCCAGAATCGACAATGTCCCACTTATCAATACTATATGCCCAGTTGCCGGTATGTAATACCAGTTATACTGGTCCACATATTATCGTGCAGTTTTCAGAGAATACATACCAAATGCCTCACAGTGAATTGCACAACCACTAGCATTGGTACGTAAGAGAATTGCAAATCGTTTAATCAACTCTTCATTGATGACAGTAATGGACGCTTATATTGATGGATTCAGAAAAACTTGCGGGCAATATTACCTCATTGCTTGTTCCGTAGCCTGGATTCGGCACATCCTTCAGGAAACCTATTTATTCACGAAATCGCTTGTGTAGTAATTTCTTTCTTTGATCAACATTTGGTTGATCCCTCTTTCTCACTTCTCAGGTATGATGTCCATTCTATTTACAATGTGCAACAGACACTCAAAGCACCTTATCCAGTAATGCAGACTTGACATCCCGTTTTCAAACGTTGTTCTGTCAGGTGGTTGTGCTTTAGTTTTGTGTGGATCGTTCATTTGCTTTGAAGATGCACCGCAGATGTAACATCGTTAATATGATTGTTTGTGATATCACTACAGACCTTCACATCTACAAGTGTCAGCATTAATCTGTGTTTCACTACTATTTGATGATAATTGTAAGCGATAGTTGTTTGTGAGATAGCTTGTAGTTGCTGTTGTATCTTAGTTGCTTCTGAACGTCTGAATTCTTCTGTTTCTTTCATGAACAGTAGCTTGATTGGCCGACAATAGCGTATTGGCAATCGCCGTGGATTATGACAGAGTGTCTCTTAACCATATTGTAATTTTAGAGACACTAACGAAATAACAAATATGTATATTCATGTATATTGTCTTCTGTATATGAACTATACCATTGTTTGTATGCGCTCTGACCTGACGCGCCATCACAAACACCATTTGAAGAACATGGTCATTTCAACTTCCTGATTGATCTCTCGCAGTATAGTACTGTTTCTGGTGATCAACCGCTCTATAGTATGATCAAGTAACGCTTTCAGCTGCACTTCCGCATATACGTCTGAGATAATATCGGCTGGATAGCACGCTTCCTTTGCCTCTATCAGTTTAAAGTTAGCTAATAGATATTTGCATTGTGAACTTTTTTGCCTGGTTACGAATTAACTAGTGTTGTTTCTTTGTCAATTTCGCGTCATCATATAATGCTAATGCACCATCGTATGTAAACTTTATTAGTAATGTCGTCTCTGGACTCTTGTACGCCTTTTTGATTCCCGATCCATCCTGGGTGACACATCAATCTCTTTCACAATATAAGAAGCATCATGTTTTTTCTTTTGAACGTAAACCGATTTGCGCTGCATACACTAACTCTTCAGTTGTCGATGTTGTACTAAAGACTGCAACCGTCTTCTCGTAATGTCGCTGCATTCCATACGTTTGCAGAAAACTCCACTGTACTGTCAAGCCACTTACCATATTTGATTACAAAGTTATTCGTTGCACGATTACATTTTTGCCATTTCTCTTTTACATGTATACAAAAACTATCTGTAACCTTTCTGACGCAGTCTGCTATATCCTCATCACAGTTTTGTAACTTTAATATGTACATTACTCAGGTGTAAAAACTATTGGTTCTCTTGCAGCTATTGGGTTGACCTCTCCAGGCGTCGAAGAAAACTCGTTGTGTCAGCCTACACTCCATTTTTGAAAGTACAAGAAGCAACATTTATGCAAACATTTGCACGTCATAGTGTTGTTTCTCATTACTCTACAATCATTACTCTACACATCTATAGTTATTCGAACCTGGAAACTTGTGGAAAAATGTTTTTACCCGTCAGTTCATTATAACTATTCCTAAGTACAGTATACGTTCTTATTCGCTAGTGTTTCCCATCACGACATAGCTCAACCAAAAACCCACGGCACACCTAATTCATGTCAGATGCACGTCATACCTTCATCTAAAGTTGTTACTCTATATTTCTGGCATTGATCATCAGCTGTCTGTGTTATATGCTGCAGACCAAAGATCTAGCACTAAAACTGTCGATCAGCTGATCTACATAGCATACAATTAATCTTGTTCGTCGGATGCGACATACTTCCCCATTTGTAATTTAGCACCTTAGTGGTCTTTTCCCACCACTTGCGAACTTGCCCCAAGAATTCCCATCGTTTTCTCACTACTTCTCAGGACTTGGTTTTTTAAATTTTTCCAACTAGATGTGGCAATTGAAACACTGCGGGCCTGTGACACAAGTCCGGCCGATGAATTATTAAAGCTAGCGGTGTAAAGCACAGATTCGCGATAGAAAGATGTTATGCAAGTCTGTTAGAACACAGACAGCCACAAAATAATTACCGAATTTTTTTTTTACTTAGGTTAGATTGAGAGATTTTCAGTTAAGTACACCTAAAAAGA
This sequence comes from Thermobia domestica, assembly GCF_964235325.1. Lineage (NCBI taxonomy): Eukaryota > Metazoa > Arthropoda > Insecta > Zygentoma > Lepismatidae > Thermobia > Thermobia domestica. The sequence continues at coordinate 83,981,204 of NC_137470.1, forward strand.
TTTAAAACTTCCTAGGCTCATTTGCCACATCTTGGACCAGAAGCCCTGAAATTCCCCTCTTGTGAATAGTGTCCGAGAATTTGATTTTCTCGCTGCCCAAAGAAAGTAATAGATTCTGCTATTAATTTTCGCTTAGCCTGAAAGGTAAGTTGCGTGTATAAAAAATTTCGAGGCGTCTTTTGCAACCTTGGCTTATTTCATCAAAATATATAACAGAACATTAAACCACCTATATGTTTTATACCTTCATTGAAGTTTAGTAAAGATCGACTTCATGTCCATTTTTTTAGGTCTATAAGGCGGAAACGATATCACAAAATGTTAATCATAACTGATTGGATCAACAATTAAGCCGTTGTGAAAGACATATCTGTTTTTTTACAGCTCTTGTTCGTTATCATCTATATCAGATTGTCTTCCGATCTGCCAATTCTACATGAACTCTCTCGCAGAATGCAGAAAGAATGATTATATATATCAGCTCTTTTACACTAACATGTGGTTCATGACAAACCTATCTTGCAATCACTTTCTATCTACAGATAAATAAGCTTATCCGGCTGGAGCCGATGGTGACTGTGTGGGTCCTGGAATTCGCATATCCTCTTTCACACACCAAACTCTTTCGATTGGGTACATTCTTAGACTACTTCGCTCGTGGAGTTGGAGGTACTTCCGAATTTAATTCTGAACCGCTGCCGTGTTCGTAGGGGGAAAAGTGGCCATATTGGAGATTTGTAATATTCCCTTGTTATACCTGATATGGCTTATACCAGGGAGGACATGTATTCTACTCCATACGGGCGAATAAGAAATGTGTAATCATGAGCATTTTGTCAGGATTGAGTTTTGGTTAGTTGAAGACTCTAACTTTCACAATTCTTCTTTTTGAAGGATCTTGTAGACTGCCATGTATTCACTGCTGAGAATAGCTGAGGTCGTGTCACAGCCTATTGCATCTCGAAAACAGTGAAAGCAATCTTTTTATAACGCCAAAGTTTCTTTAAATTTAATAATTTCATAGCAATTCTTTTCAGTAGTGCTTGTAGTAACCTTAAAGGAATCAGCAACTGCTTATGAGGTTTTCTAGTAGGAATCTTAAAAGATATGAATCAGTCACATCAACAGCTACAGATTTGCCTTTTGTAGTTTCTTCCATTACTCTTGTCCATATAGAGCTACTTATATATTTTGAACACTATTTGCATAATTTGAAGCTGTCTAATATTGATCTCCAAGTTTCTCAAGAACTGTGATTGAATTGACGTGGCTTCAAGGGCAGAATAAAATTGGATCGTGTAGAGAATCCCCTAGAGCTCTTTTTCTCTTCTTGCACTTGCTAACGAGTTAATACCCCAGAAAATCTCGTGGCCTTCTTTAAAAACTGTTCGAAAATAATATCACTTGGAACTTAGCTCAAGAAGTCCTGTTTTTCTGCGAATTGTTCCTGGAGAATGTTCCTTGAGTTAATTTCTTGTAATCGTCTGATACCGTATTTTCCTTCAGGGCTTCCATCTATTGAGTATAGTGATGTGCAAATTTTTCATAGAAAAGATGACCAGCTGCGTGAAAAAACGTAAGCATTAATTTAATTGCCATCAAATGAAGTTTCTAGTCACCTGTTAATTTTAGTCCCTTTGGAAGATTTCAATACGGTTATGACCTTCTCTATATATTCCAGCCAAAGTTAACAGTTCGCAAAATGTCACCGTCTTAATTTTGAGATTTCTTAATATGGTTTTTCTCAGTGTTTCAAAGATCAGTGTTTCCTCTACATTCACAAACAAACATTACAAGCATACATGCGACATAAGGGGAGCTATAATAGTTTATCTTGAAATGATTATCGATATAGGAAAAAATCCGTTCTTTGTGTTCTTAAGTGTACCTAGCCTTAAACACGGAAAAATTCTGGTGGGCATACACCCACATCACATTCAGGACACATCCACGTTGTGTTCTTTCTCATCAGTTTGCCATCATAAACCTTTCCTACATCAGAACAGACCTTACAATATCTAGTAGGTTTCTCTATTTTTTCCGTAGCGGGAACTTTCTTTGCAAAATGTCTTTTGGTCAATCTGTTGGTTCAAGTTGAAGTTTCAGGAACTTGTTGAGCTTCGATACAAGCTTTTTCAGTCAAAGCTTGTCCCACTTTCTGCCGAAAGTCTGCTAAATGCACATTCTTCTTCTTTTGTCTACTTCTAGTTTTCTTGTATAGTATCCAAGACATATTGAACAAGTGTCCACAACATCAGTTGCTTCTGATTGAAGGAGTAATACGCCAGGAATTGACCACTTTTCTTCACACCAATTTTGTATATAATGTAGTCTAACACTACGTTCGATTTTGTCATCCCTACAGGTCCGTTCTTTCATTTCTCTGTAACTTCAGTGGATGTAGCTTGATATTTAGTTGAAAGCATCAAGACATCCCTTGTATCTTTCCATTTCACACACAAAAGATGATCTTTACGCTGAAACATTATATCACCTTTTTTCAGTTCTTTTGAACAACTGTAGCTTTAGGCAAGTCCTTTCTATTTGGCATAAACGTTCTAACAGCCATTCTGTACCTTCCCCAGGAACACGAAGGCTCTAGGTCAGGATCAGGTACTAAGTCAGGATCAATTTCTGCATCGTCATGGCCAACCTCAAATTCCAGCTCCTCTTCTGATCAAGAATCAATATAAATTTCATCTAATAAATCAGCAATAATCTGGTCACTTAGTTTTCTCACCATTCGGGTTCATTCAGTTTGAAAGGGAAAAAAACTGACGGAAGAACACTTTCAAATATCTCTCTGCAACAAGCTACGAGCTCAAATGCGACTACTTATTGTTCTCCCTTCCTGCCTACAAGGGACTCCATTTTTTTGCCCGCAAGGGTGTAACAGCATACATAGTTATCCCTACAGATTCTGCAAAATCATCTTGCACGTCTCTGGCATGCAAAAAGGAATCCTATATAATAACATTTGCTTGCACGACCATAGCAAGTGAATGGCCTGCTTAGCCATATACCGTGCTCGTGCTAAGCACGCGTATGGTGTTCAATGTGTTAATAAAAGTGAGCGATATGGCAGACTGCAGTGCAAGATGAACCGTTCGAGTCAGAAAAGCAGCTTGGTACACTCGCAAAGGTGCTGAGCAGAATGCATTGATTGTCCTTATGTCGTATAAAACCTATGGAAATAAGTTGAAACAAACAGGGATAGACGTGTAGTAGAGATTTCATTCTTACGCTACCTCTTGGATAAAAATGTACATGGAGTCTTTGCATGTACCGAATATCGAAACATCGTTCTTTTTTAAGAGAGTTAAACTTTGCTTCTTTTTAGGAGATTCGAAAACTAAACGGTAGTTACACAATGTTTAGTGTCCTTGCAGATGGCAGAATTCTTTGTGTCAATCATCTGCTGTTGAACATCTTAACATATAAACAATCAAACAATAATCAATTGTTATTAACGTACAATTGAAAAGTACTGTAGTGCGCGAATGTGATATCTAAATAATTGGTTTAGCTCGTTAAATTAGATTCGTCCTTCTACGGATTTGTTTTCTCTTCGGGTACCAAAGCAGCTCGTGTTAAAGAATTCCAAAATATGTAAACTAAACAATAAACAACCTTCATGTTTTATACCTTCGTTTTATAAATTCTTTTAGATTTATATCAAGATCGTCTTCATGTCCATTTTGATAGGTTTATAAGGCGGGGACGTTATTACAAAATAATAATCATAACTGATTGGATCAACAATTAAGCCATCCTCAATGACATATAGGTTTTCAACAGCTGTTGTTCGTCATCATCTATATAAGATTGTATTCCGATCAGATATTTGTACATGAAGTCCCTTGGCAGAATGGAAAAAACCTTCAATATTTCATATATGCTCTTTTTACTAACATGTGGCTCGTCCACATCCTATCTTGCAGTCACTAGTTATGTACAGGTTAGTAACCTTAGCCTGTTGGAGCTGATGGTAGCTGGTGGGTCCTGAAATTCGCATCCTTTTGACACACACACGTCAATCGATTGGGTTCATGCTTAGACCATTTAGCGCTTGGAGTTGGAGGGACTGCCGAATTCAATGCTGAACAGCTGCTGTCTTAGTAGGGGAAAATATGGCCATATTGAAGCTTTCTAACTACACCCTTGTTATACCTGATATGGCTTAAACAGGTGAACATGTTTCCTTCATAATCAGGCGATTAAGAAATGTGTAATCTTGACCATATTATCAGGATTAGTTTTGGTTGCTTGTAGACTCTGGCTAACTTTAACAATTCTTCTTCTTTTTAAAAGATCTTAAAGACTGCCAACTATTCATTGCTGAGTGTAGCTGAGGCCTTTTGCATCATGAAAAAAGTGAAACCAATCTTTTAATGACGCTACAGTTTCTCTGAATTTAATAATTCGTAGCATTACCTATCTGCTGAACAACTGCTCATGAAGTCTTCTAGTAAGATTCTTAAAAGATCCGAATAAAACCCATCAACAGCTACTGGTTTCAAGTTAGTATTTTGTATTTTCTTCCATTATTCTTCTCCATATACAGCTACCTTTACTCCTTCGAAAACTGATTGAATCACTTGAAGCCGTCTAGTTTGATCAAGTTTTTTCAAGAAGTGTGATTGATTTGTCGTGGCCTCAATGTCAGATTTAAATTCGATCGTTTCAGATACTTCCCGAAAGACCTACCTGTCTTCGGGACTTTTGTCTCGAAATTGTCTTTCGGCACTTTTCGTGTCTAATTGTATTTTATATCCATAAAATATAAGGTGAAAATAGCGCTTAACATAATTTATAAACGTACTTAAAGTACTTAATTTCGAGGTTTTGTAATATATTTTGTCATGGAATTTCATTTTCTTTTAAATGTTGCATATTGATTTCCTCATGCTGAGGTAGATGAATAAGATTGCAGATCCTATTTTTTGTCATATCCTAGGACGGTTGTAAATGTCTTAATAACCACATGTAGATCTCTCCGAGCAGTCTAGAAGTGAGTTCTCAATGATCTTGAGTAGGCATGGACTCTCGGCATTTTCATTAAAGTTGTCATATTGTTCACTACACTTCAAAGTTCTTCTATACCATTTCCTGAAATAATGTTTCCATTCGTGCCTAGAAATTACTTAACTGCAAACTTTGGACCGTTCAGAGATTTCTTCAGCTGATTTACGATTTGAACACCTTTCTTGTATAATGGTAGATCTAATGTCATAACGCATGTGCATTGGTCACTTTTCTCGCAGTTATTTACAGTATGCAGATGAGTAGAATATTTAGTATTAGTAGTTGATGTTGAAATATTGAAGAAATACAGAGGGATTACACCCATTATATCAAAAGAAGAGGTCTGTATCTCACCAATACACAATCGTTGTGCCGAAGCTTTCTCAAGATGAATAGCTTTCCAAATGTGTTTGAGAATAGGAAATTGAGACGCGAGACCTGAGTGAAGACTAGATCAAATCTTCCGAGTAAGACAGCATTGACACACCAACAACATGAGTGTAATGCATTAGAGGGTAAGTGGATGTCAGAATGAATAATTGTGATACGATATACTCTTCAGTCAAAGGTACCGTGATATAAGATTACTTTTTCATCAAAAACTTGGATATGGAGAATTTTCATCAAGTGACATTTATAATAAACTAGCAGCGTTCACCCCGCTTCGCTGCGGTCACCCCGGAACGCAATAAACGTTGTTACTTAGATAATTTTTACTTTTTCGCTTTCAAGTGATATGATAAAAACCATAGAAGATTGCAGTAAATGTTAACATTATATCGCCTGTCATTTATGTTAACCCGCCCCGCTTCGCTGCGGTCACCCCGGAACGCAATAAACTTTGTTACTTAGATAATTTTTACTTTTTCGCTTTCAAGTGATATGATAAAAACCATAGTAGATTGCAGTAAATGTTAACATTATATCGCCTTTCATTTATGTTAACCCGCCGAGTGACGCGGTCATGCGGGTTGCATATAAATACGTTTATTTTTATACCTATGATGAACTAACAAAGGATTTGTACGTTATGGACACTTGAATGGTCAATTATCTCAAGACACTGGTAATTAAAAATTAAAGTGATATGATAAACACCATCTAGGGTCCAAATCCTAATAACCCCCCAAAAATGAAAGAAATTGGTTCAGCCGTATTAGCGTGATGAGCTAACAAAGGATTTGTGCGTTCTCTTTTATATAATAGATGACTTTTTCTGCTCTATGAAAGGTGTGGTACTTAGTTACTAATCAAAGCATACACTGACCTTATATAAAAAGATTATTTGATTAGCCCACAGTTTCGTTGTTTTGTGATGATGACCAGTGTTACTAAGTTGGTAGCGAACACAGGACTGACTATACCGTAAATTTTCCACCTAACCGTGTAAGAGAAGATCTCAAAAAAATTAAAATCGATTCTTTATTTGTCTCACAGATCAGATGACAGGTTTCAAGCCCAAAGGAGGGCTGCCTTGCAGGTTAGAATATAAAAGGTTCCATAGCAAGTTTTTTAGGATACAATCGGGAAAATATTATTAATGATAGACCTGAAAATAGTGAATCCTAAACAACTATGTATGTAACTACTAATGAGCAGCAAGGACGCTATTTAAACGCACATGATAGCCTCGAGTGTTAACACACTGAAGAATTTCTATAAGTAAAACATTCGTAGGAACACAACTCTTGGAATAAACCGTTTCTATCAGGTTAAGAATATAAAGGTGAGGGCGTTGTGAGTCCGAAGTAGATTTCTTAAGCAGGAATCACTCACTAATAGTATTGTAGTTGCATATAAACGGGAAGTATAGCAATTGCTTGATTATCATTCATAAATTAATACTTATGTTTTTTACATTTGATTTCACAACATTTTCAATCCCAAGGGCCCACCTAAAAAAAACCGCTGTTCGTTCCCAAAGTCAGTGATACTCTCGTCTTATTAAATGGAGAAATAAATCCATGGTTTTTAAATGGTACGCCACTGCATAATGTGAATAAAGGAGCTCTAATACCACTACCGATTCGTTTCTGAGACCTAGGTACACAACACAAGATCCTACGGCCTCGGATTCAATGTTGAATTCGTTTACTTCTGGAAGCCAATAGGAATTAACGAAAAATACCGATGTCCACTGCTAACTTCTGAATTTCACAGCATTGTAAGAAGGACATAAGCCTACGTAAGTCATTTAGCCTTACCGCACACTTCGAAATAGAACCCTCGAAATATTGACACGCTTGTTGCAGTCTAAACCACTAATTAAAAAACGAACATCATCAAAATTATTTCTTCAATCACCGCAACACTTTTGAGATCCATTTAATCTCTTATTAATATTTCTTTTCAGATATTGTAGAATACTATTAGAATGAAGTCAAGTTGCACCTTGAAATAGAATCCTGAATTATTGGCACGCGTGTTGCACCCTAAACCACTAATTAAAAATCGTAAATCCTCGTTCATCTTCTAAAATATTACTTTAATCACGGGTTCACTTAGAGATGGATTTAATCTTTTATTTTTTTTCAGTCATTGTAGAATACTATTATAATGAAGTCACGTGACATCTCTGCTAATGTTCTCATTTTAATGAGATATCTATCGTAGTAGATTCATATTACAAAAAGCTTCACAAACTCAGAGATGCATGTCCCATCGCTTGTGACCCATCAAGTTGTCCATGATTTTAACGCGCTTTCTCTTTTCTATAACTTATGAGCTCACCGTGATATTGAGTCTTTCTCAGCTAAAGACTTCTTTATCCGCACGTCACTGGTTTTAAACTCGAATATTTCAAATTTGCAAATGCTAAGGACAATATGTGCTGAAGGAACTTTTCCCATTTGAACCCACCCTCTCACGTCGATTGTACTGCATGCAAACTGATTCCACTCGTTCTAATGCAAGTATTTTGCCGGATCTCGACATCTACTGATATTATCTTATATCTAAAAGCATCTTTATATCTACAATTAGTATTACCATTATTTCTGATGGAAGCCACATTCGGCAGCCTCGTAGGTAAATCTTATATCTTCTGCTATATGAATGTTATAAATCAACACATATTAGTTTATAACAGCGCGTGAGTTGAAATTGAAAAATCCTAATTACACTTCGCTTCTTATCAAATAATACTGTGTCTGGTTGGTTGTAGTGCATGCTAACTGCTTGCATTCGTTTTGATAAGACAACAACACATATCTCGACATCTCCTCTTAGTAAAATGTTATCTGAACGTTTCGGTATCTTAGAAATAGTATGTTTTATAAATACAGTCTGAAGTATAGATATAAGGACATATCTGTGTATTTCGACTTTCTTCTTGCCAATGTTAACGGCTCTACTAAGGGAATGTACTGTAGGCAGCTTCCCATGGTATTCCGCTATATGCAGCGAACACCTAAGCAGAAATCTACAAACGATTTGGTGCTTCTATTTTTGTAAAGGAATTTATTTGGTGATCTAGGGTGGCTCTGGTCAACGGCCATGGATATGCTCGCATACATACCAGGCCAAATCAAAGTCTGGTTCAGCGTTAGAGATGAGTACACTTAGTAAGCCTTAAATGCTGGATATTAATCATGTACATTTTGTGGAGTAATTTTTTGTTCTTGAGAAGACAACTTTCAATCGGTGGCAGGACACGGAAGCTCTAATCACGTCAGCGAGTTGTGCTAGTGTTGAATTTAATAAATTAGATTACAGATATTATTCTTATTGAACATTCCGTATCAGATATGTAAGGTGTCGAAAAGCTAATATGGTTGGTGCACTATTCTGCTACAGAGCGGAAACTTACCAGAATTTTTTTTACCGGTGAGAAAATTTTGAGAAGATTAAGAATTTTAATTCCTTCAATAAGCTTAATAAGAGTGTGCGATATGGCAGTCTGTAGTGCAAGATCAACCGCGCGAGCGAGGAATACTTTAAGGTCCTATAGCCTAAGGATTACTATGATAGATACGTAGGGTTATCAATATAGCATCCTGATGAAGTGTGTGAATGTTGCAAAAGACGCCTCGAAATTTTTTATAGACGCAAGTTTAACTTTCAAAATAATCAAAAGTTTTTCGCAATCACTATTACTTACTTTGGGCACCGAGACCAGCAAGTACTCGAACACTATTACTAGGGAGAAAATCCAAGGTTTCTGATCCAACATATCGAAAGCAAGCATAGGAAGTTTTATATCTTTCAGGTGTAGTTGACTGAAAATCTCCCAATGTAACCAAAGTACAAAAAAAAAAAAAAAAAAAAAAAAAAATTGGCACCTGATAATTTTCTTGACGTTTCTGTTCTACACCTGTTCTACCAACCTAGTATAACTTCCTAATATCCCGAATCAGTGCTTTACAGCCCTAGCTTTAATAATTCATTCTCCGGAATTGTCTCAAAAGCTAAGAGAAACGGGCCTGATTCTACGCGGTAATCACGCACCTATTTACCGAAGCATCTCCTACTAGATTTTCAGGACAATTACCTGCATTTGAATCCTTTACAAGCTTACGACTATAAGTCTAGTAAAATTGTTACAGAAAATTGTTAAGCTTCGCGGCCTTCTGTCTGAAAAGTAGGTCGGTACAGTCGCAATGGAACAAGGTGGTGAGCAGTAAGCATTGATTATACTTATGTCGTAGTAAACATAGGCAAATATGTTGAAACCAACTGTGCTCGTCGTGTAGTACAGCTTTCATTCTTACGACATCACCTTGGATAAAAATGTACATGGAGTCTTTGCATGTACGGAAAATCCATACTTCGTTCTTTATTAAAAGTATTAAACTTTACTTCCCTTCAGGAGGGTCGTAAATTAAACGGCAGTTACATAATCATAAGTGTCCTGGCAGGTGGCAGAATCCTTGGAGTGATAATCAGCTGTTGAACATCTTAACATATAAACAATCAAACAATAAACAATTGTTATAAACGTACAATTGAATGATACTGTAGTACGCGAATGTGATATCTAAATGAATTGGTTTTTGGTCGTTATCTAAAAATGTGTCCTGCTACCGTTTCGTTTTCTCTTTGGGTTTTAAAGCATCTCGTGTTAAAAGATTCAAAAATATGTAAACAGAACAATAAACCACCTTCATGTTTTATACCTTGTCCTTACACCTTCACTTAAAGTTTCATAAAGATCGTCTCCATGTCCATTTTTTTTTTAGGTCTATAAGGCGGGGAAGATATCACAAAATCATAACTGATTGGATCAAAAAATAAACAGTTGTCAAAGACACATGTGTTTTTTACTGCTGTTCTTCGTTATCATCTATATCAGATTGTCTTCCGATCTTCCAATTCTACATGAACTCTCTGGGAGAATGCCCAAACTTTTGAATACTTCATATCACTTCTTTTACATTAACATGTAGTTCGTTGACAATCATATCTTGCAATCACTTTTTATCTACAGATAATTAAGCTTATCCGGCTGGAGCCGATGGTAGCTGTGTTGGTCCTGGAATTAGCATATTCTATTTCACACACCAAACTCTTTCGATTTGGTACATGCTTAGACCACTTCGCTCGTGGAGTTGGAGGTACTTCGAATTGAATTCTGAACAGCTGTTGTGTTAGTAGGGATAAAAGTGTTCGTATTTAGTTATGTAATACTCCGTTGTTATACCTGATATAGCTCATACCAGGAAGGACATGTATCCTTCACCATACGGGCTGATAAGAAATATTTAATCATGGATTGAGTTTTGGTTGGTTGAAGACTCTAACGAACTTTCACAATTCTTCTTCTTTTTGAAGGATCTTGTAGGCTGCCGACTATTCACTGCTGAGAATAGTTGAGGTCGTGTCACAGCCTGTTGCATCATAAAAAAAGTCAAAGCAATCTTTTAATGACACAAAAGTATTTTAAATTTAACTATTTCGTAGCATTTCTTTTCATTAGTGCTTCTACTAACCTTAAAAAAATCAGCAACTGCTTATGAAGTCTTAAAAGTTCTGAATCAGTCCCATCAACAGCTACAGATTTCCCGTTTGTAGTTTCTTCCATTATTCTTGTCCATATACAGCTACTTTTATATTTTGAACACTGTTTGCATCATTTGAAGCCGTCTAGTATGGATCTCCAAATTTCTCAACAACTGTGATTGAATTGTGGTGGCTTCAATGACAGAATAAAATTGGATCGTTGCAGATATTTCCCGAAAGCTCTTTTTTCTTTTTTGGCACCTACGAATTAATCCCCCAGACAATTTCGTGGCCTTCATTAAAAACGGTTAGAGAATAATATCATTTGGTACTTCGCTCAAGAAGTCCTCTTTTTCTGCGAATTGTTTTTTGAGTTGTTAATTTTTTATAATCCTCTGACACCGTATTTTGCATCAGGGCTTGCATCTGTTGAGTATAGTGATGTGCAAAATTTTCACAGAAGAGCCGACCAGTGGCGTGACAAAACGGAAGCGTTAATTTAATTGCCATCAAATGAAGTTTCTAGTCCCCTGTTCAATTTAGTCTCTTTGGATGAATTCAATACCGTTATGACCTTCTCTATATATTGCAGCGAAAGTTAACTGTTCGCAAAATGTCACCTACTTAATTTTGAAATTTGTTAATATGGTTTTTGTCATGCAATTTCATTTTCTTGTAAATGTTGTATACTGATTTCCTCATCTAGATGTTGTTGAAAAGATCGCATATCCTAGAATTTGTCATCTCAACCGAGCATCAAAATAGAAATAGAAATAGAGTTTGGTGTGTGAAATAGAATTTGTAAATGTCTACATAATGAAATGTAGAGGTCTCCTAGCAAAGTCTAGAAGTCGCACAGGACACGCAAGGTCTGTGCACGTCAAAAGAAATACATCTTGTTGATACTTCTGTCTCATGAATGAAAGGTGTGAGAAAGCTAATAAAATTGTTGCACTAATTTGCTACAGAAGGGAAGTTTACAGATCTTTGCTCATCGGTGAAAGCCGTTTAGAAGATCGGGAACTTCAATTTCTCCAATAAAGTTAATAACAGTGTCCGATATGGCAGTCTGTAGTGTAAGATGAACTGTGCAAACCAGAAAGACTTTAAGGTTCTATAGCCTGTATAGGTCTATAGCAAAAGATTTAAGATTTACTTAAAAGACTGCCGACTTTTGTTTTCTGCAGAAATAATGGTATTACTAATTGTAGATATCAGGATGCATTAAATAAAAAGATAATAACAGTAGAGGTCGAGATGCCCCATGATACATTCACTATAACGAGTTGAATCTTTTTGCGTGCAGTACAACCGACGAGAGCGGGCGGGTTGAAATGGGAAAAGTATTGAAGCTCATATTGTCCTTAGGACATGCAAATTCGAAATATTAGATTTCAAACCCAGTGACGTACTGAACAAATGAATATCACGGTGAGCTCATAAGGTACAGTAAAGAGAAAGCACGTTAAAATGATGGACAAGTTGCTGGGTCACTTGCGATAGGACAAGCTTGTGAAGCTCTCTGTAAAAAGAATCCACTACTTAAGAAATCGCCTTAAAATGAGAACATTTGAAGAGATGATACTAGACTTCATTGTAATAGTATTCTACAATTACTGAAAAGAGATATTAATGAAAAGAGATGACTGAAATAGATGAAATCGATCTCTAAGTGACGCGGTGTTAAAAGTAATAATTTTGAGGATAGACGGGATGTTCGATTTTTAATTAGTAGGTTAGAGTGCAACACGCGCTCCAATAGTTCGAGGGTTCCATTTCGAAGTGTCCGGTAAGGCTAAAAGGCTTATGCCGGCTTGTGTTCTTTTTACAATGCTGTGAAATTTAGAAGTCAGCAGTGGACATCGGGATCTATTACTTGATTCCTATATTCGTACAGCTACAAAAGGAATTCAACAATGAATCCGAAGCCGTAGGACCTTGTGTTGTGTACCTAGGTCTTAAAAACCAAGCAGTAGTTGTTTTAGTGCTCCTTAACTCACATTAAACAACGGCGTACCATAAAAAAAAACCGTGGATATACTTCTCCCTACAATAAGAGGAGGGTATCTCAGACCTATAGTTTTGGGAACGAACAGCGGCTTGTTTTATGTGAGCCCTAGGGTATGAAATTTGTTGGGTTAACAAATGTAAAATAATTACTATTAATTTATCAATGAAAATCAAGCAATTGCTATACTTCCCGTTTATAAGACACTACAATACTATTTGAGAGTCGTTCCTGCTGAAGAAATCTATTTAACACTCTCACCTTTTGTTGATCGTTAACCTGATAGAAACTGTTTAATCCAAAGTGTTGTGTTCTTACGGATATATTATTTAAAGAAAGTCTCCTGTGTGTTAACACTCGAGACTATCAAATATACATTTAATTAGCGTCCTTGCTGCTCACTAGGGCTTACATACAAAGATGTGTAGTATTTATTAGGTTCCCGTCTCTTATTTATAATATTTTCCGGATTGCATAATGAAAAACTTTCTATGGAACCCATTATGTTCTAAACTCCGAAGCAGCCTTACTTTGTGTCTGACACCGGTGATCTGATCCATGAGACAAATAAAGATTAATTTAGGTTGTTTCAAGATCTTCCCTTTGTTATTTGGAAAATATTTACGGGATAGTCAGTCCTGTGTTCGCTTCCAACTGAGTATCACTGGTCATCACAAAGCAACCAAACTGAGGGCTAATCATATAATCTTTCCATATAAAGCTCATTGTGTGCTTTGATTAGTAACTAAGTGCTACACATTTCTTAGAGCAGAAAAAGTCATTTTTTCAGATGTCTCTTGATGAAACTACTCCATATCCAAGTTATTGAATGAAAAAATAATATTATATCACGCTAGCATTGTCTTAATAAGAATATCCTATTACATTTCTTCATTCTGATATCCACTTTTCCTCTAAGGTTTTTGGTGTGTCAATGCTGTCTTCCTCGGAAGATTCAAATCTTCACTCGCATCACGCGTCTCGATTTTCTATTCTCAAACAACCTTTGGATAGTTATCCATCTTGAGAAACCTTTGCCACAACGATTGTGTAATGGTGAGCTACACACCTCTCCTTTTGATATAAGCAGTGTAGTGAATCTGTATTTCATCAATATTTCAACATCAAGTACTATTAATATATAATCTACTCTCTTCATACAATAAATAAGTGCATGAAAAGTGAATAAAGCACATGCGTTATGACATTAGATTAGCCATTTTAATGGAAAGGTGTTCAAATCGTACCTCAACTGAAGAAATTTGTGAACGGTTCAAAGTTGTACCGCCTTTAGGAGGTTTGTAGTTAAGTAATTTCTAGGCACGAATAGACACATTATTTCAGGAAATGGTGTAGAAGAACTTTGCTGTATCCTGTATATTATGACAACTTTGCTGAAAATGCTGATAGGCAATGCCTACTCAAGATCATTGAGAACTCACTTGTAGACTTTGCTCCCGGACTTCTACATGTGGTTATGAAGACATTTACAACCGTCGAAGGAGATGACAAAATCTAGGATATGCGATATTTTCAACAACGTCTGTATGAAGAAATCACTATACAACATTATAAGAAAATGAAGCTGCATGACAAAAACCATATTAAGAAATCTCAAAATTAAGATGATTACATTTTCCGAACCGTTAACTTTGACTGCAGTATATAGAAAAGGTCATAACCGTATTGCAATTCATACTTGGGATTTAATAGAACAGGGGACTAGAAAATTTATTTGATGGCAATTAAATTAATGCTTCCGTTTTCTGACGTAGCTGGTCATCTTTTCTTTGAAAAAATTGCACATCACTATATTCAACAAATGGAAGCCCTGGAGGCAAATACGGTGTCAGAGGATTACAACAAATTAAAAACTCAAGGATCATTGACATTCTCGAACGAAGTTCAAAGTGATATGATTATCGAACAATTTTTAATGAAGGCAACGAAATTTTCTGGGGGATTAACTCAACGTAAGACACAACGTTTGCAAGATTAATTTTTCATTCCCAAATACTGTTACGATAAATGAAGTCTACAGGATTTTTGTGGGCATCAGTTAATGATCAGAGCGATACGTTGATCTAATGCCACTCTCCTTGTGTGATAATATGTCAATCCGCAAGATTGTCAATACGACTGCGGTGATTTTACAGAATCGCTACTGTCTTGTGTATTAAAAAGAACACGTAGAAAGAAGCTTCTACACGCAACGGTGTGGACTAGAAATGGCAACACAAATCTGGGTTGTAATCGTTTAAAAATTATTTTATACACTATTTGACCTTATATTTTATGAATATAAATTACAATTAGACATGGAAAGTGCCAAAAGAGAAAAAAGAGCTTTCGGGAAATATCTGCAACGATCCAATTTTTTTCTGCCATTTTCTGCCACGACAATTCAATTAGAGTTGTTGAGAAACTTGGAGATCAATAGTAGACGGTTTCAAATTATGCAAACTGTGATCAAAAGATAAAGGTACCTGTATATGGACAACAGTAATAGAAGAAACTACCAAGGGGAAATCTGTAGCTGTTATTGTGCCCGATTCAGATCTTTTAAGAATCTTACTGGAGGACTTCATAAGCAGTTGCTGATTCTTTTAATGTCAATATAAGCACTAATGAAAGGAAATCCTACGAAATTATAAATTTAAAAAAACTTTAGCATAATTAAAAGATTGCTTTCACTTTTTTCATGATGCAACAGGCTGTAACACGACCTCACCAATTCTCAACAGTGAATAGTTGGCAGCCTTCAAGATCCTTCAAAAAGAGGAAGAATTTCAACGAAGCAAATTTCAATCCGGACAAAATTGTCAAGATTACACATTTCTTATTCGCCTGTATGGAGAAGGAAACATATCCTCAGTGGTATAAGCCATATCAGGTATAACAAGGGAGGAATATTACAAAGCTTTGTATATAGCCACTTTTCCCCCTTCTAACACGGCAGCTTTTCAGCATTCTATTCGGAAGTACGTCCAACTCCACGAGCGAAGTGGTCTAAGCTCGAAAGAGTTTAGTGTGTAAAAGAGGATATGCAAATTTTAAGGACCCACACAGCTACCATCAGCTCCAGCCGTCTAATGTTACTAACCTGTACAAAACAAAGGACTGCAAGATGTAACCGAGCCACATGTTAGTATGAAATAGCTGATATCAAATATTGATAGTTTTCTCCATTCTGCCAAGGGACTTCATGTGCAAATATCACATTGGAAGACAATCTTATATAGATGATTACGAACAAAGTTGTTGGAAACCAATATGTCACTGACAATTGCTGATTGTTGATTCAATCAGTAATGATTATTATTTTGAAAAGACGTCCCCGCCTTATAGACCTAACCAAATGGACATGAAGACGATTTTAATTTAACTATAAAAGAAGGTAAAAAAAGAAAATATAAAACATGAAGTTTGTTTATTGTTTAGTTTACATATTTTGGACATCTTTAACACGAGCGGCTTTGGTACCCGAAGAGAAAACGGAATTCTAGCAGGACACACACAAGTTAACGAGCAAAAACTTCCGTAGTAAAATGGTCTATGCTTACCATGCACACAATGGAACGTGGTTCGTGTGTTAAAAGAGGATATGCGAATTCCATGACCCACACAGCTACCATCAGTTCCAGCCGGATAAGCTTACTTACCTGTAGATAAAAAGTGACTGAAAGATAGGTTTGTGAACGAGCCACATTTTAGTGTAAAAGAGCGGATATGAAGTATTCAGGGTTTTGTGTATTCTGCCAAGAGAATTCATGTTGAAATGGCAGAATGGAAGACAATCTAATATAAATGATTAAGAACAACAGATGTAGAAAATCAACATGTCATTAAAAACGGCATAATTTTTCCTCCAATCAGTTATGATTATTATTTTGTGTAAACGTCACCGCGTTATAGACCTAACAAAATGGACATGAAGATGATCTTGATGTAACTTTAAATAAAGGTATAAAAAACAAGGTATAAAAGGTGGTGGTTTATTGTTCTGTATACCTTTTTTGGAATTCTTTAACACGAGCAGCATATATGCCAGCTTATGTCCTTACTCACTTTCCACATCTTGGAGCAGAAGCCATGAATTCTCTCCCTTAGTAATAGTGTCCGAGTACTTGCTCCTCTCGGTGCCCAAAGAAAATAATAAATACTGTGTAATAAGACACGTGGAGATGTCGATATACGTGTTGTTTTCTTATCAAAACGAATGCAAGCAGTTAGCATGCACTTCAACCAACCAGACCTATTAATATTTGATAAGAAGCGTACTGAGATTAGCATTTTTCAATTACAACTTACACGCTGTAATACTCAAAAAATTTGTTGTAAAATTACAAGACTGCCGACTGTTGTTTTCTGCAGAAATAATGGTATTACTAATTCTAGATATCACGATGTATTAAATAAAAAGATAATAACAGTAGATGTCGAGATGCCCCATGATACATTCATTAGAACGAGTGGAATCAGTCTGCATGCAGTACAACCGATGAGAGCGGGCTGGTTGAAATGGAAAAAGTACTTCAGCTAATATTGTCCTTAGGTCATGCAAATTCGAAACATTCGAGTTCAAACCCAGTGACGTACTGAACAAGAAGTCTTTAGCTTAGAAGGAATGAATATCACGATGAGCTCATAAGGTATAGGAAAGAGAAGCCGCGTTAAAATGATGTTCAAGTTGATGGGTCACTTGCGATAGGACAGTCATCCCCGAGCTAGTGATGCTCTTTTTAATATCCATCCACAACGACAGAAATCGCCTTAAAATGCGTTCTTATTCGCAAGTGCTTCCCATCACGCCAAATCCCACCCAAAAACCGACGACACTCTACATTCATGTCACATGCATCTTAAAATCTCAGAAGCTACTAAGATACGGCAGCAACTACAAGCTTTCTCACAAACAACTATTACTTACAATTATCATCAAATAGTAGTGAAACACAGATTAATGCTGACAATGGTAGATGTAAAGGTCTGTAGTGGTATCACAAACAATCATATTAACGATGTTACATCTGCGGTTCATCTTCAAAGCCACTGAACGATCCATACAAAACTACAGCATTACCACCTGACTCAACAACGTTTGAATTCGGGTTGTCAAGTCTGCATTACTGGATAAGGTGCTTTGAGTTTCTGTTGCACATTGTATATAGACTGGAGATCATACCTGACAAGTGAGGAAGAGGGTTCAACCAAATGTTGATCAAAGATAGAATTTACTACAGAAGCTATTTCGTGAAGAAATTGGTTTCCTGACGGCTGTGCCCAATCCAAACTACGGAACAAGCATATAGGTAATATTGCCCGCAAGTTATTCTGATACCATCATTATCAGCGTCCATTACTGACATCAATGAAGAGTTGATTAAACGATTTGCAGTTCTCTTACGTACCATTGCTAGTGGTTGTGCAATTAACTGTGAGGCATTTGGTATGTATTCTCATAAAACTGCACGATTATATGTGGACCAGTATAACTGGTATTACATGCGGGCAACTGGGCATATATTATTGATACATGGGACATCGTGGATTCTGCGCTGGTTCCTATTTGACAGCTTTCCGAATAGGCACAAGAAGCTCGGAGTAAAGATATTCGAAGGTTCCGCGAACATAATGCCAGGAAAAGTTCTCGTCGCGACAACATAGACGATTTAATGCACATGTTGTTAAGCACGCTGGATCCCTGCATAAACAACCTTAGCAAATTCGCACTCAAACACAGTGAACATCTTCCCGAAGAAATACGTCTATTGTTACAATTTCCTCCTACGTGTCAATCATACATTTCAGCTCATCATACTACTGAACACAACAATAGTCCTTCCAGTGAAAATATGTGACTGCTTAGCGATTCGTGTCACTCTGTGTACGTGCTCTGCTGTGTTTTCTCTTGTATGAATTTTGTCCAACTAGATGTGGCAATTTAACCAGTTTGAGGCCAAGAGAAGCGGGACTGGTTCTACGAGGTATACACGTACCTAATTACGTAAGGATCTGCTAATAGATTTTCCGGCCAATAACCTGAATGTGAATCCTTTACAAGATTACGACCATAAGTCTAATATAATTGTACAGAAAATTGTTAAGTATCGTGGGATTCTATCTGAAAGTAGCTTTGTCAAAGGAACAAGGTGCTGAGCAATATGCATTGATTATCCTTAAGTCCTATAAAAACTTGGGCAATAAGAAGAAACCAACTGCGATGGACGTGTAGTAGAGCTTTCATTTTTACAACACGGTCTTGGATAAAAATCTACATGGAGTCTTGGCATGTATGGAATATCAAAAGATCGTTCTATATTAAGAATGTTAACTTTACTTCCTTGTTAAAAGGTCGAAAACTAAATGGAAGAGCCCTTCTACACGCAATGATGTGCGCTAAAAATGGCCATTCAAATCTGCGTATATGAAATATGTTAAGCGCTATTTTCAACTTATATTTTATGCATATAACTTACAATTAGAGACATAAATTGACAAAAGACAAAAAAACTATCGTGAAATATCTTAACGATCGAATTTAATTATGCCATTGAAGTTACCACAATTCAACCACAGTTCTTCAGAAACTTCGAGATGAATACTAGACGGCTTCAAACGATGCAAGCAGTTTTCGAAGGAGTAAAGGTGGCTGTATATTGACAAGAATAAGGGAAGAAACTACAAAGGGGAAATCTGTAGTTGTTGGTGGATCTCATTTAGATCTTTCAAGAATCTTGGTAGAATTCTTCGTGAGCAGTTGCTGATTCTTTTAAGGCCACATGGAAGCAGAACCGAAAAGAAATTATATGAAATTATTAATTTTAAAGAATCTTTAGATTCATTAAAGAGCGGTTTCACATTTTTCTTGATGCAACAGGCAGTGACACGATCTCGGCTTTACTCAGGAGAGAATAGTTGCCTACCTTCAAGATCCTTCAAAAAGAAAAAGAATTGTGCCAGTAAGTCATAGTCTTCAGGCAGCCAATCTCAATCCTAAAACAATAGTCAAGATTAATTTCTTATCCGACTGTATAGAGAAAGAAACATTTCCTTCTCGGTATAAGCCTATCAGGTATAACAAAAAAGTAGTTACAAAGCTTCAATATGGGCATTTTTTCCCCTACTATCACGGCAGGTGTGCAGCATTCAATTTGGAAGTTCCTCCAAGTCCAGGAGCGAAATGGTGTAAGCATGAACCGAATCGATTGAGGTTGGTGTGCAAAAGAGGATACGCCATTAGCTACAATCGGCTCCAGCCGGATAAGCTTACTTATCTATAGATAAAAAGTTATTGCTAGATAGGAATATGAACCAGCCAATGTAAGTGTAAAAGAGCCAATATGAAGTATTCAAGGTTTTCTGCAACCTTGGGTTCTTTACAATTGGAAGATCGAAAGACAATCTGATTTAGATGATTACGATCAACAGCTGTAGAAAACCAATATGTCATTGACAACGCGTTAATTGTTGATCCAATCAATTATGATTATTATTTTGTAATAATTTCCACGCCTTATAGACCTAACAAAATGGACATGAAGAATATCTTGTTGAAACTTTAAATGAAGGTGTGAGTACAAGGAATAAAACATGAATGTGGTTTATTGTTATGTTTACATATTTTGGAATCTTTTTACACGAGCTGCTTCTGTACCCGAATAGAAAACGAAATCGTAACAGCAAAAACAAATTCATTTAGATATCACATCCGCGTACAACAGTATCATTCACTTGTACGTTTATTACAATTGTTTATTGTTTCATTGTTTATATGTTAAGATGTTCAACAGCAGATGATTGACTCCAAGGATTCTGTCATCTGCTAGGACCCTTAATAATATTTAACTGCCGTTATTTTTCGACTCAAAATAAAGGGAAGTAAAGGTTAACACTCTTAATAAAAAACGAAGTTTGGATATTCCGTACATGGAAAGACTCCATGTACATTTTTATCTAAGATGATGTTCTAAAAATGAAAGCTCTATTACACGACGATCACAGTTGGTTTCAACTTATTGACCTAGTTTTAATACGACATAAATATAATCAATGCTTACTGCTCACCACCTTGTTCCTTTGAGATAGTAGCAACCTACTTTTCAGACAGAAGCCCGTGAAGTTTAACAATTTTATGTAAAAGTTATACTAGACATATAGTCGTAAGCCTGAAAATCTAGTAGGAGATCCTTAGGTAAATAGGTGCGTGATTACAGTGTCTCCAACACAATTAGCGAAATGGTCTAAGCATGAACGCAATCGAATGAGGTTGGTGTGTGAAATAGGATATGCAAATTCCAGGACCCACACTGCTACCATCAGCTCCAGCAGGGTATTTTTAGTAACCTTTAAATAAGAAGTGAACGAGCCATATGTTAGTATAAAAGCGCAGATATGAAATATTGAAGGTTTTCTCCATTTTGCCAAGGGACTTCATGTACAAATGCCAGATCGGAGGACAATCTTATATAGATGATGGCGAACAAAGCTGTTGAAAACCAATAAGTCACTGAAAATTGCTTAGTTGTTGATCCAATCAGTAATAATTATTATTTTGAAATAACGTCACCGCTTTATAGACCTAAGAAAATGGACATGTAGACGATCTTGATGTAACTTTAAAAGAAGGTAAAAAAAAAGGTATAAAACATTAAGGTGGTTTATTGTTTAGTTTACATAGTTTTGAAATCTATAACACGAGCGGCTTTGGTACCCGAAGAGAAAACAAAATTGTAGCATAACACACAATTTAACGAGCAAAAACTTCAGGAATGAAATGGTCTAAGCATGAACCCAATCGATCGAGATTGGTGTGTGAAAGAGGATATGCGAAATCCTCACAGCTACCATGAACTCCAGCCTACTTACCTGTAGATAAAAAGTGACTGAAAGATAGGTTTGTGAACGATCTACATTTTAGTGTAAAAGAGCCTATATTAAGTATTTATGGTTTTGTGTATTCTGCCAAGAGAGTTCATGTAGAAATGGCAGAATGGAAGGCTATCTGATATAGATGATTAGGAACAACACCTGTAGAAAATCAACATGTCATTGGCAACGGCATAATTCTTGCTCCAATCAGTTATGAATGTTATTTTCTGTTACCGTCACCGTCGAGTACTTGCTCGTCTCGGTGCTCAAAGAAAGTAATAAATACTGCTATTAACTTTCGCTTAGCATCATGGTTAAACTTGCGTCAATAAAAAATTTCGAGGGTCTTTTCCAAACTTGACTCACTTCATCAAGATTCTATATTGATAACGCTACGTATCTATCCCAATAATCTTCAGGCTATAGAAACTTAAAGTATTTCTGACTCGCACGGTTCATCTTGCACTACAGACTGCCATATCGCACATTCCTTTAATCTTATTGGAGGATTTGAAATTTTCGATCTTCTAAACGTTTAATCACCGGGGAGTAAAGTTCTGGTAAGCTATCCCTCTGTAGCAGATTAGTGTAACGACTGTATAAGCTTTTTGATAGCTTTGATATCTGAGACGGAATGATCAACAACGAGAATCCCAAAATTTTGACGGTTACATTTTCTGAACCGTCAACTTTGGCTGCAGTATAGAGAGAAAGTCATGATCGTATTGCAATTCATCGAAAGAGACAAGATTGAACATGGGACTACAATCTTCATTTGAAGGATATTAAATTAATGCATCCGTTTTCTCACGCAGCTGGTCATCTTTACTATGGAAAATTTGCACATCACTATACTCAACAGCTGGAAGTCCTCGTAGCAAATACGATATCAGAGTATACAAGAAATTAACAACTCAAGGAACATTCACAATTCGCAGGAAAAGAGGCATTCTTGAGCGAAGTTCCAAGAGATATGATTATCGAACAGTGCTTACTTTAGGGCACGAGATTTTCTGGGGAATTAACTCAACTTCAGACACAACGTTAGCAAGATTAATCCTTTATTCCCAAATACTGTTACGATAACAGAAGTTCTACAGGACTTTTGTGCTTATCTGTTTATCAGTTCATCAGCTTTACAAGTTCATCGGCCGGACTTGTCTCACAGGCCAAGAGAAGCGGCCCTGGGGCTACTATTTAATCACGTTCCTAATTACCTAAAAAAAAAAACTTCTATTAGAGTTTCAGGCCAATAACCTGCATGTGAATCCTTTACAAGCTTACGCCCACAGGTGTAAAATATAAATGTTACGGAATATTGTTGAGCTTCGTGACCTTCTGTCTCAAAAGCAGCTTGGTACAAGAGCAATGGATCACGTTTCTGAGAAGTATCCATTGATTCACTTATAGCTTATAAAAGCTAGGGAAATAAGTATAAACCAATTGGGATCGACGTGTTGTAGAGGTTTGTTTCTTACGCCCCCTCTTGGATGTAAGTGTACATGACGTCTCTGCATGTAACGCTTATCTAAAGATCGCTCTTTATTTAGAGACTTAAATTTTGCTTCTTTTTAGGACATTCGAAAACTAAACGGTAGTTATAAATATAGAATGTCTTGAATTGAGTCAAGCTTGAAAAAGACGCATCGATATATTTTATAAACTCCAGTTATCGCAGTCTCTTTCACTTTCCTTGGGTAGCGGGACGAACAAGCTATCGGACACTATTCCCAACAGGAGAATTCCAAGGCTTCTGGTGCAAGATGTGGGAATTGAGCCTAGGAAGTTTTATATCTTTCAGGTGACTTAACTGAAAAACTTCTGTCAATTGATTACTTTCTTTCTGTCTCTTTTTTACACCTGTCCTCCCCGACCTGTATAAGATCTTTGTATCTCGAATCAGTGATTTACAACGCTAGCTTTAGTAATTCATCGGTCGGACTTGTTTCACAGGCCAAGAGAAGCGGGTCTGATTCTACAAGGTAATCACGAACCTAATTACCTAAGGATCTCCCATTAGATTTTCCGGCCAATAACCTGTATTTGAATCCTTTACAAGCTTACGATCATAAGTCTAGTATAACTGTTACAGAAAATTGTTACGATTCGTGGGCTTCTGTCTGAAAAGTAGGTTGGTACAGTCGCAAAGGAACAAGGTGCTGAGTAGTAAGCATTACATATCCTTAGGTAGTATAAAACCTAGCGCAATAAGTCGTAATCACTTCCGATAGACGTGTAGTAGAGGTTTCATTCTTACGACCCGTTCAGGATAAAAAGTATATTGATTCTTTGCATGTACGGAATATCGTTCTTTATTAAGAATGTTAAACTTGACTTCTTTTTAGGAGAGTCGAGAACTAAACGGCAGTTACACAAATTCCAAAATATGTAAGCTAAACAATAAACCACCTTCATCCTTTATACCTTGTTTTTATACCTTCTTTTAAAGTTACATCATGATCGTCTTCATGTCCATTTTTTTAGGTTTATAAGGCGAAAACGTTATTTCAAAATAATCATAAATGCTCGGATCAACAATTAAGCAAATGTGAATGACATATTGGTTTTCAACATCTTTGTTCGTCATCATATATATAAGATTGTCTTCCGAACTGCCATTTGTACATGGAGTAACATAGCAAAATGGAGAAAACCTTCAGTATTTCATACTCACCTCTCCTTTTGATATAAACAGTGTTATCAATCTGTATTATCCCGTATTTCAATATCAAGTACCAATACTAAATATTCTACTGTTCTGCATACACTAAATAAATGCAGGAGAAGTGAACAAAGCGCGTGCGTTATGACATTAGATCAGCCTTTATAATTGCAGGGTGTTGAAATCGTACCTTCAGCTGAAGAAATTTATGAACGGTCCAAAGTTGTACCGCATTTAGAAGATTTCCACTTGAGTAATTTCTAGGCACGATTGGATACATTATGTCAGGAAATGGTATAGAAGAACAATTGTGTATCCTCTACACTAAGACAACATTAGTGATAAGGCTAAATGGCCATGCCTACTCAAGAACACTGAGAACTCACTTCTAGACTTTGCTCCTGGACCCCAAAAAGTTGTTGTGAAAACATTTACAACTCTCAGAGGAAATCACAAAATATAGGAGCTGCGATCTTATTCAACAATGTTTGGATGACGTAATAAATAAGCAACATTTACAAGAAAATGAAACTCCATGTCAAAAAGCATATTAGGAAATCTCAAAATTAAGACGGTGACATTTCCCGAACCGTAAATTTTGGCTGCAATATATTGAGGAGGTCTTAATCGTGTTGCAATTTATCCAAAGGGATTACATTGAACAGGGGCTAGAAACTTTATTTGCAGGCAATTAAATGAATGCTTCCGTTTTCTGATGCAGGTGGTCATCTTTTCTATGAAAAATTTGCACAACACTATACTCAATATTTGGAAGCCCTGGAGGCAACTACGGTATCAGATGATTACAAGAAATTAAATATTCAAGGAACATTCTCAATTCGCAGTTTAAGAGGCTTTTTTGAGCGAAGCTCCAAGTGATATGATTATCGAACAGTGCTCAAAGAAGGGCACGAAATTTTCTGGGGATTAACTCAACGTGACAAACAAAGTTAGCAAGTTAAACCCTTCATTCCCAAATACTGTTACGTTAAAAGATGTTCTACAGTACTTTTGAAGGAAACAGTTTATCATCTGAGTGGCACGTTGAGCTAATGCCACCTTTCTTGTGTGAAATTTATCAATGCGCAGTCTCATTTGGACTGAGTTTTAAACCTTACACGTAGAAGGAAGAGTTCTTCTACACGCAATGGTGTGGACTAAAAATATCAACTCAAATCTGCCTTAAGTACGTATATAAATTATGTTAAGCGGAATTTTAACCTTGTATTTTATGGATTTAAATTACAATTAGACACGGAAAATTCCGAAAGAGAAAAAAGAGCTTTCCGGAAACATAGGCAACGATCCAATTAAAATCTGCCATTCAAGCCACGACAATTCAATCAAAGTTCTTGAGAAACTTGGAGATCAAAACTAGACGGCATCAAATAATTCAAACAGTTTTCGAAGGAGTAAAGAGTAATGGTAGTAACTACAAACGGGAAATCTGTAGCTGGAAGCCAATACAAGCACGATCACAAGCACAAGCACAAGCACAAGCACAAGCCAATACCAGCACAACTGAAAGGAAATGCTACGTAATTATTAAATTTAAGCATTCCGTGATTTCCTTGTAAAACCAGACCCGTTTCTCTTGGGCTGTGAGACAGTCCGGCCGATGAATTACCATAGCAAGCGGTGTAAATCACTGATTCGCGATACAAAGATGTATTACAAGTTTGGTAGAACAGGTGTATAACAGAGACAGCAAGAAAAAAATCAATGACAGATTTTTTTTACTTATGTTACACTGGGAGATTTTCAGTTAAGTCACCTGAAACATATAAAACTTCCTAGCCTCACTTCCCTCATTTTCCACCACAAGCCCTGTAATTGCCTTCTTGGGAATAGTGTCCGATAACATGTTCGCCCCGCTGCCCAAGAAAATTTAAACAGACTGCGATAACATTTCTTTTAGCCAGAAAGTTAAACTCGAGTTTATAAAAATATCGAGGCGTCTTTTGCAAGGTTGACTGATTTCATCAAGATTCTATATTTATAACTACCGTTTAGTTTTCGAATCTCCTAAAAAGAAGCAAAGTTTAACTTTCTTAATAAAGAACGATGTTTCGATATGCGGTACAAGCAGACCTCATGTACACTTTCATCCAAGAGGGGGCGTAAGAATTAAACCTCTACAACACGTCGACCCCAGTTGGTTGCAACTTATTTCCCTAGGATTTATAGTCTATAAGAACAATCAATGGGTACTTCTCGGGAGCTAGATTCTTGGACTGTACCAAGCTGCTTTTGAGACAGAACGTCACGAAGCTTAACAATATTCCGTAACAATTATATTAAACCTTTGGTCGTAAGCTTGTAAAGTATTCACATGCAGGTTATTGGCCTGAAATTCTAAAAGGATTTTTTTAGGTAATTGGGAAGGGGAAAAACACTCACGGAAGCACACCTGCCAAATATCTCTGTGCAACATGCTAGGAAATCAAATGCAACTACTTATTGTTCTCCCTTCCTGCCTAAGACGGACTCCATTTTATGCCCACCAGGGTGTAGCAGCATACAGACTTCCCTTGGCCTGTGAGAAAAGTCCGGCCGATGAATTTATAAAGCTAGCGGTTTAATGCACTGACTCGTTATACAAAGTAGTTATACAGGTCTGGTAAAACAGGTGTGGAATACAGACATCAAGAAAATTACCAATTGACAGAATTTTTTTTTGTACTTAGTTTACATTCGGTGATTTTCAATTAGAACATCTGAAAGATCTAAAATTTCTTAGGCTTACTTTGCACATCTTGGAGCAGAAGCCCTGAATTTTCTCCCTTCGTAATAGTGTTCGAGTACTTGCCCGTCTCGGTGCTCAAAGAAAGTAATAGATACTGGTATTAACTTTTGATTAGCCTGAAAGTTAAACTTGCGTCTATAAAAAATTTTGAGGCGTCTTTTGCAACCTTGGCTCACTTCAGCAAGATGCTATATTGATAACGCTATGTATCTATCACACTAACTTTTAGGCTATAGAACGTTAAAGTCTTTCTGACTCGCACGGTTCATCTTGCACTACAGACTGCCATATCGCACACTCTTCTCAACACATTGAACGCCATACGCGTGCATAGTACGAGCACGGTATTTTGGCTAAGCAGGCCACGTACGTGCTATGGACGTGCAATCAAATGCTACTATATAGGAGTCCTTTTTGCATGCCATAGACGTGCAAGATGATTTTGCAGAATCTGTAGGGATTCCTCTGTATGCTGTTACACCCTGGTGGGCATAAAATGGAGTCCGTCTTAGGCAAGAAGGGAGTCAATAAGTATTTGCATTTGATCTCCTAGCATGTTGCACAGAGATATTTGGCAGGTGTGCTTCCGTGAGTGTTTTTTCCCCTTTCATTCTGAATGAACACGAATGGCAAGGAAACTGTGACCAGAATATTGCTGATATATTAGATGAAATTTATATTATTCTTGATCAGAAGGGGAGTTGGAATTTGAGGATGGCCATGACGATGCAGAACTTGATCCTGATTTTGTACCTGATCCTGACTTTGTGCCTTCGTGTTCCTGCGAAAGGAACACAATGGCTGTTGGAACGTGTATGCCAAATAGAAAGGACTTGCCTAAAGCTACAGTTGTTCAAAAGAAACTGAAAGAAGGTGATATGGTGTTTCAGAGTAAAGATCATCTTTTGTGTGTGAAATGGAAAGATACAAGGGATGTCTTGATGATTTCAACTAAACATCAATCTACATCCACTGAAGTTACAGTGAAATCAAAGAACTGTTCTGTAGGGATGACAAAACCAAACGTAGTGTTAGACTACAATATAAACTAAGTTGGTGTGGTCAAAAGTGATCAATTAGTGGCGTATTACCCCTTCAATCGGAAGCAACTGAAGTGGTAGACAAATGCAAAAAATATACATTGTGAACGTATTACTTTCTTGTTGTCTCTGTTATACACCTTTTCTACTTTACCTGTATATCTTTGTATCGCGAATCAGTGATTTACACCGTTAGATTTAGAAATTCATCGACCGGACTTGTTTCACAGGCCAAGAGAAGCGGGTCTGGTTCTACAAGGTAATCACGTACCTAATTACCTTAGGATCTCCTATTAGATTTTCCTGCCAATAACCTGTATTTGTATCCTTTACAAGCTTACGACCATACGTCTAGTATAACTGTTACAGAAAAATGTTAAGCTTCGTGGGCTTCTGTCTGAAAAGTAGGTTGGTACAGTCGCAAAGGAACAAGGTGCTGAGCAGTAAACATTGATTATCCTCATGTCGTATAAAACGTAGGGCAATAAGTTGAAACCAATTGCGATGGACGTGTAGTACAGGTTTCATTATTACGACATGGTCTGGATAAAAATGTACATGGAGACTTTGCATGTACGGAATAACCAAACTTCGTTCTTTATTAAGAGTGTTAAACTTGACTTCTTTTTAGGAGAGTCGAAAAATAAACGGCTGTTACACAATTTTAAGTGTCCCTGAAGATGGCAGAATCCTCGGAGTCAATCACCTGCTGTCGAACATCTTAGCATATAAAACAATCAAACAATAAATAATTGTTATAAACGGAAAATTGAATAATACTTTGGTACGCGAATGTGATACCTAAATGAATTGGTTTAGTTCGCTGTGTGTCCTGCTACCGTTTAGTTTTCTTTTCGGGTAGCAAAGCAGCTCTTGTTAAAAGATTCCAAAATATGTAAACAGAATAATAAACCACCTTAACGTTTTATACGTTTTCCTTATACCTTCATTTAAAGTTTTATCAAGATCGTATTTATGTCCATTTTATAAAGTCTATAAGGCGAGGGCGATATCACAAAATAATAAGAATAACTGATTGGATCATATATTAAGCCCTTGTGAATGATATATTGGCTTTTTTTTTTTAGATGTTTTTCGTCAACTTCTATATCAGATTGTCTTCTCATCTGCCATTTCTTCATGAACTCCATTGGCGGAATTCACAAAACCTTGAATACTTCATATCGGCTCTTTTCACTAAAATGTGGCTCTGATTTGTTTGGTTGATTGAAGACTCTAACTTTCACAATGCTTCTTCTTTTTGAAGGAAATTGAAGGCTGCCAACTATTCACTCATGAGTATAGCTGACGTCGTGTCATAGTCTGTTGCAATATGAGAAAAGTGAAAGCAATCTTTTAAGCCAAAGTTATCTTAAATTTATTAATTTCGTAGCATTTCCTTTCAATTCTTCTTGTATGTGGCTATAAAAGAATCAGCAACTGCTCATGAAGTCATCTACCAAAAATCTCAAAAAAACCTTAGTTTCCTCTATTACTGTTGTCCATTTACCGTAACCTTTGCTCATTTGAAAACTGTTTGCATCATTTGAAGCCGTCTAGTGTTGATCTCAGAGTTTCTCAAGAACTGTGATTAAATTGTCGTGGCTTCAATCGCGGAATTAAATTCGATCGTGACAGATATTTCCCGAAAGCTCTTTTTTCTCTTTCGGCATTTTCCATGTCTAATTGTAATTTATATCCATAAAATATAAGGCGAAAATAGAGCAAGATTAATCTAAGGAATGAATGATTAATCTTTCTAATTTTGTTTCTGACGTTGAGTTAATCCTCGAGATAATTCGTGGCCATTAAGCACTGTTCGATAATCATATCACTTGGAACTTCGCTCAAGAAGGCATCTTTTTCTGCGAATTATAAATGTTCCTTGAGTTGTTAATTTCTTGTAATCCTCTGATAACGTATTTGCCTCTAAAGCTTCCAGCTGTTGAGTATAGAGATGTGCAAATTTTTCATAGAAATGATGACCAGCTGCGTGAGAAAACGAAAGCATTATTTTAATTGCCTTCAAATAAAGGTCCTAGTCCCCTGTTCATTGTAGTCCCTTTCAAAGAATTGGAATACGATTATGACCTTCTCTATTATTGCTGCTAAAGTTAAAGGTTCACAAAATGTCACCGTCTTAAATTTGAAATTTCCTATTATGGTTTTTGTCATGCAGTTTCATTTTCTTCTAAATGTTGCATAGTGTTTCCTCATCCAGACGTTGTTAAAAAGATCGTATATCCTACATTTTGTCATCTCCTCCTACGGTTGTAAACATCTTCATGTAGAGGTCCCCGAGCATAGTCTAGAAGTGACTTATCAATGATCTTGATTAGGCATGGCCATTTTCACTAATGTTATCATAGTATACAGCATATCCAAAAGTTCTTCTATACCATTTCATTACACAATGCATCCCATGGTCTCTAGAATTTACTTAACACGATAACCACCTAAAGGTGGTACAATTTTGAACCGTTCAGAAATTTCTTCAGTTGAGTTACGATTGAACACCTTTTCATTCAGTTATTTGCATTATGCAGAAGTGTACAATCTATAGTATTAGTACTTCATGTTGAAATATTAAAAAAAGGAGAGGGACTAGGCTGCTTATATCAAAAAGAGAAGTATTTATCTTACCATTACACAATCGTTGTGGCGAACCTTTTCCAATTTAAATAGCAATCCAAAGGTTGTTCGAGAAAAGGAAATAGAGACGCGAGTGAAGACTTGATTAAATCTACCGAGTAAAACAACATTCACACTCAAACAATATGAGTGTATAGCATTAGATGAAAAGAGGTTGTCAGAATGACGAAATGCGATACTATATTCTTATCAAGACAATGATACCGTTATATCATTCAAGAACTTGGGTATGGAGAATTTTCATCAAGAGACTTCTGAAATAATTGACTTTTTGTGCTTTATGAAATGTGTGGCAATTAGTTACTAATCAAAACATAAAGTGAGCTTATATTAAAAGCTTATTTGGTAGCCCATAGTTTGGTTGCTTTCTGATGACCACTGTTACGAAGTTGGTAGCGAACACAGGACTGACTATACGGTAAATATTTTGAACCTAACCGTGTAAAAGAAGATCTCAAAGGTTTTAAATTCGATTCTTTATTTGGCTCATCGATCAGATCACCGGTCACAGGCCCAAAATAAGGCTGCTTTGAAGGTTAGAATATAATGGGCTCCAGAGCAAGTATTACCGGATACAATCGGGAAAATATTGTTAATGATTGACCCTAACCTAGTGTATCCAACACAGCACTGTATGTAAGGCCTAGTGAACAGCAAGGACATTATTTAAATGCACATTTGATAGCCTTGAGTGTTAACACACTGGACACTTTCAGTAAATAATATATCCGTAAGTACTCAATTCCTTGGATTGAACAGTTTCCATCAGGCTAACGATCTAAAACAAGGTGAAAGCGTTATGGGTGCTAAGTAGATTTCTTCAGCAGGAAGCACTCTCAAATAGTATTGTAGTAGCAAATAAACTGGAAATATAGCAATTGCTTGATTATCATTTATAAATTAATTGTAATTATTGTAAGATTTTGTATCCCAACATTTTTCAATCCTAAGGGCATACCTAAAACAAGCCGCTCTTCGTTCCCAAAGCTATACGTCTGTGATACCCTCTCTTATTATTAGGGAGATATAAATCCACGGTTTTTTAAATGGTACACCATTGTATAATGTAAGTTAACGAGCTCTAAAAGCACTACTGCATCGCTTTTAAGACCTGGGTACTCAACCCAAGTTCCTACGCCTTCGGATTAATTGTTGAATTGTTTTACTAGCTGTAAGTCAATAGGAATTAAGTAATAGATGCCGATGTCCACTGCTGACTTCTAAATTTCACAACATTGTTAGAAGAACATAAGCCGTCGACATTAAGCTACTTCCGAATTGAATGGTACACAAATGCCGTGTTAGTAGGCGAAAAAGTGGCCATATTCAAGCTTTGTAACTACTTTTTGTTATACCTGATAGCCTTATACCAGCAAAGACATCTTCTCTCCATACAGGCGAATAAGAAAAGTCTGATATTGACCATTGTTTCAAAATTCAGATTTGACTAACTAAATGGCACATTTCTTTTCTTTTTGAGGGTTCTTGAATGTTGCAAACTATTCTGTCATGTGTATAGCTGAGGTCGTGAAAAAAGTGAAAGCTAACTTTTAATGACGCTAAAGTGTCTTTAAATTTAATGATTTCGTAGCATTTACTTTCGGTCCTGCTTGTATGTGGTCTTCATGAAGTGTTTTACCAAGGTTTTACCCATCAACAGCTACAGATTTCCCGTTTCTAGTTCCATCTAATACTGTTGTCCATATAAAGCTACCTTTGCCCCTTCGAAAACTGTTTGCATCATTTGAAGCCGTCTAGTATTGATCTGCAAGTTTCTCAAGAACTGTGATTGAACTGTAGTGGCTTCAATGCCAGAATTAAGTTAGATCGTAGCAGATATTTCCCGAAAGCTCTTTTTTTCTAATGGCACATTCCATGTCTTATTGTATTTCATATTCTGAAATATTAGGTGACAATAGTTTTAAAATAATTTATACACTTACTTAACGCAGATTTGAGTTGCCATTTGTAGTCCACACCATTGCGTGTAGAAGGACTCTTCCTTCTACGTGTGGGTTTTAAAACACCATACAATAGAGACTCTGCAATATTCACTGCAGCCGAATTGACATTCTTGCACATTGAGATATTATCACACAAGGAAGGTGGCATTAGCTCAACGTGTCAGTCTGATGATTAACTGATGCCCGCAAAATTCCTTTATAACTTCTTTTATCGTAAGAGTATTTCGGCCTCTTTTTCTGCGAATTGTGATTGTTCCTAAGGTTGTTAATTTCTTGTAATACCGTATTTGCCTCCAGGGCTTCCATCGGTTGAGTATAGTGATCTGCCAATATTTATAGAGAAGATGACCAGCTGCGTGAGAAAACGCAAACATTAATTTAATGCCTTCAAATGAAGTTTCTAGTCCCCTGTTCAATATAGTCCATTTGGATGAATTGCAATTCGATTATAACCTTCTCTATATCCTGCAGCCAAAGTTAACGGTTCGGAAAATGTCACCATCATAATTTCGGGGTTTACTAATATTTATTCTGTCATGCAATTTCATTTTCTTCTAAATGTTGCATATTGATATCCTCATCCAGACGTAGTTGTGTAAGATCGCAGTTCCTAGATTTTGTCATCTCCTCGGACGGTTATGTCTTCATAACCACATGTAGAGGTTCCCGAGCAATGTCTAGAAGTGAGTTATCAATGATCTTAAGTAAGCATGGCCATTCAAAATTTTCACTAAAATTTACATAGTGTACAGGATACACCATAGTTCTATAGCATTTCATGACATAATGTATTGTTACAGATATTTCCCGAAAGCTCATTTTTATCTGACATTGAGGCCACGACAAATCAATCACACTTCTTTAAAAAACTTGATCAATACTAGACGGCTTCAAGTGATGCAATCAGTTTTCGAAGGAGTAAAGGTAGCTGTATATGGAGAAGAATAATGGAAGAAAATACAAAATACAAACTAGAAACCAGTAGCTGTTGATGGGTTTTATTCGGATCTTTTAAGAATCTTACTAGAAGACTTCATGAGCAGTTGTTGAGCTGATAGGTAATGCTACGAATTTATTAAATTCAGAGAAACTGTAGCGTCATTAAAAGATTGATTTCACTTTTTTCAGGATGCAACAGGCTGTGTCACGTCTTCAGCTATAATCAGCAGTGAATAGGTAAAAGCCTTCAAGATCATTCAAAAAAAAAAAAAAAAAAAAAGAATTGTGAAAGTTAGTCAGTGTCATCTACCAACCGAAAATCAATCCTGACAATCTGGTCAAATTACACATTTCTTATTAGCCTGTATGAAGAAGGAAACATGTTCTCTCTTGTATAAGCCATATCAGGTATAACAAGGGAGTAGTTACAAAGCTTCATAATGGCCACTTTTCACGCTGCTAAAACGGCTACTGTTCAGCATTCAATTCGGAAGTCTCTCTAACTCCATGAGCGGAATAGTCTAAGCATGAAATATTGAAGGTTTTCTCCATTTTGCCAAGGGACTTCATGAATAAATGCCAGATCGGAGGACAATCTAATATAGATGATGAACAAAGCTGTTGAAAACCATTCAGTCATTGAAAATTGCTTAGTTGTTGATGCAATCAGTTATGATTATTATTTTGTAATAACGTCCCCGATTTATAGACCTAACAAAATGGACATGTAGACGATCCCGATGTAACTTTAAAAGAAGGTAAACAAACAAGGTATAAAACATTATGGTGGTTTATTGTTTAGTTTTCATATTTTGGAAATCTTTAACACGAGCGGCTTTGGTACCCGAGGAGAAAACGAAATAGTAGCAGGACACACACAAGGTAACGAGCAAAAACTTCAGGAGTGAAATGGTGTAAGCATGAACCCAATCGAACGAGGTTGGTGTGTGAAAGAGGATATGCGAGTTCCAGGACCCACACAGCTACAATCAGTTCCAGCCGGATAAGCTTGCTTACCTGTAGATAAAAAGTGACTGAAAGATAGGTTTGTGATTCAGCCACCTTTACGAACAAATTAACTTTGAATGAACGTATAAAAACAAATTATAAAGCAAGGTGATTTATTGTTCTGTTTACATTTTTTTGAATTCTTTAACACGAGCAGCATATATGAAGACTTATGAACATACTCACTTTCCACATCTTGGAGCAGAAGCCCTGAATCCTCTCCCTTAGTAATAGTGTTCGAGTACTTGCTCGTCTCGGTGCTCAAAGAAAGTAATAAATACTGCTATTAACTTTTGCTTAGCTTGATGGTTAAGCTTGCGTAAATAAAAAATTTGGAGGGTCTTTTGCAACCTTGTTTCACATCAAGATTCTATATTAATAACGCTACGTATCTATCCCAATAATCTACAAGCTATAGAAACTTAAAGTCTTTCTGACTCGCACGGTTCATCTTGCACTACGGACTGCCATATCGCACACTCTTTTAATCTTGTGGAGGATTTGAATTTCTCGATCTTCTAAACGTTTAATCACCTGGGAGTAAAGTTCTGGTAAGCTTTCGCTCTGTAGCAGATTAGTGCACCGACTGTATCTGCATTTGACACCTTTCATATCTGAGACGGAATGATCAGCTAGATGAATCCCAAAATTTAGACGCTTACATTTTCCGAACCGTTAGCTTTGGCTGCAGTATATAGAGAAGGTCATAATCTTATTGCAATTCTATCGAAAGGTACAAGATGGAAGATGGGACTACAATCGTCATTTGAAGGCAACTAAATTAATGCTTCCGTTTTCTCACGCAGCTGGTCATCTTTTCTATGGAAAATTTGCTCATCACTATACTCAACAGATTGAAGCCCTCGTAGCAAATACGGTATCAGAGTATACAAGAAATTAACAACGGAAGGAACATTCACAATTCGCAGGAAAAGAGGCTTTCTTGAGCGAAGTTTCAAGAGATATGATTATCGAACAGTGCTTAATTTAGGACACGAAATTTTCTCGGGGATTAACTCAACTTCTGACACAACATTGGCTAGATTAATTTTTCATTCCCAAATACTGCTACGATAACAGAAGTTCTACAAGACTTTTTTGCTCATCTGTTTATCATTTCATCAGCTTTATTAGTTCATCAGCCCGACTTGTCTCACAGGCCAAGAGAAGTGGCCCTGGGTCTACAATATAATCACGTTCTTGATTACCTAAAAAAAAAAAAAACCTATTAGAGTTTCAGGCCAATAACCTGCATGTGAATCCTTTACAAGCTTACGACCACAGGTGTAATATAACTGTTACGGAATATTTTTGAGCTTCGTAACCTTCTGTCTCAAAAGCTGCTTGGTACAATGGCAAAGGATCAAGGTGCTGAGAAGTATCCATTGAATCACTTAAAGTATATAAAAGCTAGGGAATAAGTATAAACCTACTGGGATCGACGTGTTGTAGAGGTTTCATTCTTACGCCCCCTCTTGGATGAAAGTGTGCATAAGGTCTTTGCATGGAACGCATATCGAAACCTCGTTCTTTATTAAGAGACTTGAATTTTGCTTCTTTTTAGGAGATTCGAAAACTAAACTGCAGTTATAAACATAGAATTTCTTAAATGAGTCAAGCTTGGAAAAGACGCGTCGATATTTTTTATAAACTCTAGTTTAACCTTCTGGCTAATAGAAAAATTATCGCAGTCTCTCTCACTTTTCTTGGGGAGCGGGACGAACAAGTTATCGGACATTATTCCCAAGAAGGAAATTTCAGTGCTTCCTGAGCAAGATATTGGAAGTGAGTTTTATATCTTTCGGGTGACAACTGAAAAACTTTCAATGTTACCTAAGTAAAAAAAAAAAAAAAAATATTCTGTCAATTGATTACTTTCTTGCTGTCTCTGTTATACACATGTTCTACCACACCTCTGTTACATCTTTGTATCGCGAATCAGTGATTTACACCGCTAGCTTTAGTAATTCATCAGTCGGACTTGTTTCACAGGCCAAGAGAAGCGGGTCTGGTTCTACAAGGTAATCACGAACCTAATTACCTAAGCATTTCCTATTAGATTTTCCGGCCAATAACTGCATTTCAATCCTTTACAAACTTACGATCATAAGAGTAGTATAACTGTCACAGAAAATTGTTAAGATTCGTGGGCTTCTGTCTGAAAAGTAGGTTGGTACAGTCGCAAAGGAACAAGGTGCTGAGTAGTAAGCATTATATATCCTTATGTCGTATAAAACCTTGAGCAGTAAGTCGAAACCAACTCCGATGGACGTGTAGGACAGGTTTCATTCTTCTGGATCTGGATAAAAACGTAAATGGATTCTTAGCATGTACGGAATATCCAAACATCGTTCTTTATTAAGAGTGTTAAACAAGACTTCTTTTTAGGAGAGTCGTAAACTAAACGGCACTTACACAAATTTATGTGTCATAGCAGATGGCAGAATCCTCGGAGTCAATTTTCAATCGGAGTCAATCCTCTGATACTGTAGGTTCCTCCAGAGCTTCCAATTTTTGAGTATAGGGATGTGTAAATTTTCCATAGAGAAGATGACCACCTGAATGAGAAAACGGAAGCATTCATTTAATTGCCTACAAATAAAGTTTGTAGTCTCCTGTTCAATGTAGTCCCTTTGGATGAATTGCAATACGATTAATACCTTTTATATATAATGCAGTTAAAATTCACGGTTCTGGAAATGTCACCGTCTTAATTTTGAGATTTCCTAATATGGTTTTTGACATGCAGTTTTATTTTCTTGTAAATGTTGCATATTTATTTCGTTATCCAGACATTGTTGAATAAGATCGCAGATGGTATATTTTGAGATTTCCTCTGAGAGTTGTAAATCTTTTAACAACCACTTGTTGATGTCCAGGAGCAAAGTCTAGAAGTGAGTTCTCAATGATCTTGAGTAGGCATGGCCATTTAGCATTATCACTAATGTTGTGTTAGTGTACAGGATACACAATTGTTCTTCTATACCATTTCCTGACATAATGTATCCAATCATGCTTAGAAAATACTCAAGTGGAAATCTACTAAATACGGTAAAACTTTGGACCGTTCATAAATTTCTTCAGCTGAAGGTACGATTTGAATACCCTGCCTATATAATGGCTGATCTAAAGTCATAACGCACGCGCTTTGTTCACTTTTCTTGCACCTAGTTACTGCTTGCAGAAGAGTAGAATATTTAGTATTGGTACTTGATATTGATATAATGAAAAAATACAGAGGGACTACACTGCTTAAATCATAAGGAGAGGTCTGTATCTCACCAATACACAATCGTTGTGGCGAAGCTTTCACAAGATGATAATGTCACCGTCCTAATTTTGAGATTTCCTAATATGGTTTTTTTCATGCAGTTTCTTTTTCTTGTAAATGTTGCATATGGATTTCCTCATCCAGACGTTTTGAATAAGATCTCAGATCCTAGATTTTCACATCTCCTCCGACGGTTGTAAATGTCCCCGAGCAAAGTCTACAAGTGAGTACTCAATGATCTTGAGTAGGCATGGACTCTCGGCATTTTCATTAAAGTTGTCATATTGTTCACCACACTCCAAAGTTCTTCTATACCATTTCCTGAAATAATGTTTCCATTCGTGCCTAGAAATTACTTAACTGCAAACTTTGGACCGTTCAGAGATTTCTTCAGCTGATTTACGATTTGAACACCTTTCCTGTATAATGGTTGATCTAATGTCATAACGCATGTGCATTGGTCACTTTTCTCGCAGTTATTTACAGTATGCAGATGAGTAGAATATTTAGTATTAGTAGTTGATGTTGAAATATTGAAGAAATACAGAGGGATTACACACATTATATCAAAAGAAGAGGTCTGTATCTCACCAATACACAATCGTTGTGCCGAAGCTTTCTCAAGAAGAATAGCTTTCCAAATGTTGTTTGAGAATAGGAAATTGAGACGCGAGACCTGAGTGAAGACTAGATCAAATCTTCCGAGTAAGACAGCATTGACACACCAAGAACATGAGTGTAATGCATTAGAGGGTAAGTGGATGTCAGTATGAATAATTGTGATACGATATACTCTTTAGTCAAAGGTACCGTGATATAAGATTACTTTTTCAACAAAAACTTGGATATGGAGAATTTTCATCAAGTGACATTTATAATAAATGACTTTCTGCTCTATGAAAGGTGTGGTACTTAGTTACTAATCAAAGCATACACTGACCTTATATAAAAAGATTATTTGATTAGCCCACAGTTTCGTGGTTTTGTGATGATGACCAGTGTTACTAAGTTGGTAGCGAACACAGGACTGACTATACCGTAAATTTTCCACCTAACCGTGTAAGAGAAAATCTCAAAAAAAGTAAAATCGATTCTTTATTTGTCTCACAGATCAGATGACAGGTTTCAAGCCCAAAGGAGGGCTGCCTTGCAGGTTAGAATATAAAAGGTTCCATAGCAAGTTTTTTAGGATACAATCGGGAAAATATTATTAATGATAGACCTGAAAATAGTGAATCCTAAACAACTATGTATGTAAGTACTAGGGAGCAGCAAGGACGCTATTTAAACGCACATGAAAGCCTCGAGTGTTAACACACTGAAGAATGTCTTTAAGTAAAACATTCGTAGGAACACAACTCTTTGGAATAAACCGTATCTATCAGGTTAAGAAAATAAAGGTGAGGGCGTTGTGAGTCCGAAGTAGAGTTCTTAAGCAGGAATCACTCACTAATAGTATTGTAGTTGCATATAAACGGGAAGTATAGCAATTGCTTGATTATCATTCATAAATTATTACTTATGTTTTTTACATTTGATTTCACAACATTTTTCAATCCCAAGGGCCCACCTAAAAAAAACCGCTGTTCGTTCCCAAAGCTATACGTCAGTGATACTCTCCTCTTATTAAATGGAGAAATAAATCCATGGTTTTTAAATGGTACGCCACTGCATAATGTGAATAAAGGAGCTCTAATACCATTACCGATTCGTTTCTGAGACCTAGGTACACAACACAAGATCCTACGGCCTCGGATTCAATGTTGAATTCGTTTACTTCCGGAAGCCAATAGATATTAAGGAAACATACCGATGTACACTGCTAACTTCTAAATTTCACAGCATTGTAAGAAGGACATAAGCCTACGTAAGTCCTTTAGCCTTACCGCACACTTCGAAATAGAACCCTCGAAATATTGACACGCTTGTTGCAGTCTAAACCACTAATTAAAAAACGAACATCATCAAAATTATTTCTTCAATCACCGCAACACTTTTGAGATCCATTT
The DNA here is from genome assembly GCF_964235325.1 of Thermobia domestica. Taxonomy (NCBI): domain Eukaryota; kingdom Metazoa; phylum Arthropoda; class Insecta; order Zygentoma; family Lepismatidae; genus Thermobia; species Thermobia domestica. The sequence goes on from NC_137470.1 coordinate 84,021,336, forward strand.
AATCTCTTATTAATATTTCTTTTCAGATATTGTAGAATACTATTAGAATGAAGTCAAGTTGCATCTCTGCTAATGTTCTCATTTTAATGAGATATCTATCGTAGTATATTCATATTACAAAAAGCTTCACAAACTCAGAGATGCATGTCCCATCGCATGTGACCCATCAAGTTGTCCATGATTTTAACGCGCTTTCTCTTTTCTATAACTTATGAGCTAACCGTGATATTGAGTCGTTCTCAGCTAAAGACTTCTTTATCTGCACGTCACTGGTTTTAAGCTCGAATATTTCAAATTTGCAAATGCTAAGGACAATATGTGCTGAAGGAACTTTTCCCATTTGAACCCACCCTCTCACGTCGATTGTACTGCATGCAAACTGATTCCACTCGTTCTAATGCAAGTATCATGCCGGATCTCGACATCTACTGATATTATCTTATATCTAAATGCATCTTTATATCTACAATTAGTATTACCATTATTTCTGATATTACCATTATTTCTGATATTACCATTATTTCCTAGAAGGCCACATTCGGCAGCCTTCTAGGAAAATCTTATTTCTTCTGCTATATGAATGTTATAAATCAACACATATTAGTCTATAACAGCGCATGAGTTGAAATTGAAAAATCCTAATTACACTTCGCTTCTTATCAAATAATACTGTGTCTGGTTGGTTGTAGTGCATGCTAACTGCTTGCATTCGTTTTGATAAGACAACAACACATATCTCGACATCTCCTCTTAGTAAAATGTTATCTGAACGTTTCGGTATCTTAGAAATAGTATGTTTTATAAATACAGTCTGAAGTATAGATATAAGGACATATCTGTGTATTTCGACTTTCTTCTTGCTAATGTTAACGGCTCTACTAAGGGAATGTACTCTAGGCAGCTTCCCATGGTATTCCGCTATATGCAGCGAACACCTAAGCAGAAATCTACAAACGATTTGGTGCTTCTATTTTTGTAAAGGAATTTATTTGGTGATCTAGGGTGGCTCTGGTCAACGGCCATGGATATGCTCGCATACATACCAGGCCAAATCAAAGTCTGGTTCAGCGTTAGAGATGAGTACACTTAGTAAGCCTTAAATGCTGGATATTAATCATGTACATTTTGTGGCAGGACATTTTGTACATTTTGTAACTTTCAATCGGTGGCAGGACACGGAATCTCTAATCACGTCAGCGAGTTGTGCTAGCGTTGAATTTAATAAATTAGATTACAGATATTATTCTTATTGAACATTCCGTATCAGATATGTAAGGTGTCGAAAAGCTAATATGGTTGGTCCACTATTCTGCTACAGAGCGGAAACTTACCAGAATTTTTTTTACCGGTGAGAAAATTTTGAGAAGATTAAGAATTTTAATTCCTTCAATAAGCTTAATAAGAGTGTGCGATATGGCAGTCTGTAGTGCAAGATCAACCGCGCGAGCGAGGAATACTTTAAGGTCCTATAGCCTAAGGATTACTATGATAGATACGTAGGGTTATCAATATAGCATCCTGATGAAGTGTGTGAATGTTGCAAAAGACGCCTCGAAATTTTTTATAGACGCAAGTTTAACTTTCAAAATAATCAAAAGTTTTTCGCAATCACTATTACTTACTTTGGGCACCGAGACCAGCAAGTACTCGAACACTATTACTAGGGAGAAAATCCAAGGTTTCTGATCCAACATGTCGAAAGCAAGCATAGGAAGTTTTATATCTTTCAGGTGTAGTTGACTGAAAATCTCCCAATGTAACCAAAGTAAAAAAAAAAAAAAAAAAAAAAAAAAAAAAAAATTGTCACCTGATAATTTTCTTGACGTTTCTGTTCTACACCTGTTCTACCAACCTTGTATAACTTCTTAATATCCCGAATCAGTGCTTTACAGCCCTAGCTTTAATAATTCGTTCTCCGGAATTGTCTCAAAAGCTAAGAGAAACGGGCCTGATTCTACGCGGTAATCACGCACCTATTTACCGAAGCATCTCCTACTAGATTTTCAGGCCAATTACCTGCATTTGAATCCTTTACAAGCTTACGACTATAAGTCTAGTAAAATTGTTACATAAAATTGTTAAGCTTCGCGGCCTTCTGTCTGAAAAGTAGGTCGGTACAGTCGCAATGGAACAAGGTGGTGAGCAGTAAGCATTGATTATACTTATGTCGTAGTAAACATAGGCAAATATGTTGAAACCAACTGAGCTCGTCGTGTAGTATAGCTTTCATTCTTACGACATCACCTTGGATAAAAATGTACATGGAGTCTTTGCATGTACGGAAAATCCATACTTCGTTCTTTATTAAAAGTATTAAACTTTACTTCCCTTCAGGAGGGTCGTAAATTAAACGGCAGTTACATAATCTTAAGTGTCCTGGCGGGTGGCAGAATCCTTGGAGTGATAATCAGCTGTTGAACATCTTAACATATAAACAATCAAACAATAAACAATTGTTATAAACGTACAATTGAATGATACTGTAGTACGCGAATGTGATATCTAAATGAATTGGTTTTTGGTCGTTATCTAAGAATGTGTCCTGCTACCGTTTCGTTTTCTCTTTGGGTTTTAAAGCAGCTCGTGTTAAAAGATTCAAAAATATGTAAACAGAACAATAAACCACCTTCATGTTTTATACCTTGTCCTTACACCTTCACTTAAAGTTTCATAAAGATCGTCTCCATGTCCATTTTTTTTTAGGTCTATAAGGCGGGGAAGATATCACAAAAACATAACTGATTGGATCAAAAAATAAACAGTTGTCAAAGACATATGTGTTTTTTACTGCTGTTCTTCGTTATCATCTATATCAGATTGTCTTCCGATCTGCGAATTCTACATGAACTCTCTGGGAGAATGCCCAAACTTTTGAATACTTCATATCACTTCTTTTACATTAACATGTAGTTCGTTGACAATAATATCTTGCAATCACTTTTTATCTACAGATAATTAAGCTTATCCGGCTGGAGCCGATGGTAGCTGTGTTGGTCCTGGAATTAGCATATCCTATTTCACACACCAAACTCTTTCGATTGGGTACATGCTTAGACCACTTCGCTCGTGGAGTTGGAGGTACTTCGAATTGAATTCTGAACAGCTGTTGTGTTAGTAGGGATAATAGTGTTCGTATTTAGTTATGTAATACTCCGTTGTTATCCCTGATATAGCTCATACCAGGAAGGACATGTATCCTTCTCCATACGGGCTGATAAGAAATGTTTAATCATGACCATTTTGTCAGGATTGAGTTTTGGTTGGTTGAAGACTCTAACGAACTTTCACAATTCTTCTTCTTTTTGAAGGATCTTGTAGGCTGCCGACTATTCACTGCTGAGAATAGTTGAGGTCGTGTCACAGCCTGTTGCATCATGAAAAAAGTCATAGCAATCTTTTAATGACACAAAAGTATTTTAAATTTAACTATTTCGTAGCATTTCTTTTCATTAGTGCTTCTACTAACCTTAAAAAAATCAGCAACTGCTTATGAAGTCTTAAAAGTTCTGAATCAGTTCCATCAACAGCTACAGATTTCCCGTTTGTAGTTTCTTCCATTATTCTTGTCCATATACAGCTACTTTTATATTTTGAACACTGTTTGCATCATTTGAAGCCGTCTAGTATGGATCTCGAAAAAAATCTACAACAACTGTGATTGAATTGTGGTCGCTTCAATGACAGAATAAAATTGGATCGTTGCAGACATTTCCCGAAAGCTCTTTTTTCTCTTTTGGCACCTACGAATTAATCCCCCGGACAATTTCGTGGCCTTCTTTAAAAACGGTTAGAAAATATTATCATTTGGAACTTCGCTCAAGAAGTCCTCTTTTCCTGCGAATGTTCCTTGAGTTGTTAATTTTTTATAATCCTCTGACACCGTATTTTGCTTCAGGGCTTGCATCTGTTGAGTATAGCAATGTGCAAAATTTTCACAGAAGAGACGACCAGTTGCGTGACAAAACGGAAGCATTAATTTAATTGCCATCAAATGAAGTTTCTAGTCCCCTGTTCAATTTAGTCTCTTTGGATGAATTCAATACCGTTATGACCTTCTCTATATATTGCAGCGAATGTTAACTGTTCGCAAAATGTCACCTACTTAATTTTGAGATTTGTTAATATGGTTTTTGTCATGCAATTTCATTTTCTTGTAAATGTTGTATACTGATTTCCTCATCTAGATGTTGTTGAAAAGATCGCATATCCTAGAATTTGTCATCTCAACCGAGGGTTGTAAATATCTACATAATCAAATGTAGAGGTCCCCGAGCAAAGTCTAGAAGTCGCACAGGACACGCAAGGTCTGTGCACGTCAAAAGAAATACATCTTGTTGATACTTCTGTCTCATGTATGAAAGGCGTGAGAAAGCTAATAAAATTGTTGCACTAATTTGCTACAGAAGGGAAGTTTACAGATCTTTGCTCATCGGTGAAAGCCGTTTAGAAGATCGGAAACTTCAATTTCTCCAATAAAGTTAATAACAGTGTCCGATATGGCAGTCTGTAGTGTAAGATGAACTGTGCAAACCAGAAAGACTTTATTGGTTCTATAGCCTGTATAGGTCTATAGCAAAAGATTTAAGATTTATTTAAAAGACTGCCGACTTTTGTTTTCTGCAGAAATAATGGTATTACTAATTGTAGATATCAGGATGCATTAAATAAAAAGATAATAACAGTAGAGGTCGAGATGCCCCATGATACATTCACTAGAACGAGTGGAATCTTTTTGCGTGCAGTACAACCGATGAGAGCGGGCGGGTTGAAATGGGAAAAGTATTGCAGCTCATATTGTCCTTAGGACATGCAAATTCGAAATATTAGATTTCAAACCCAGTGACGTACTGAACAAATGAATATCATGGTGAGCTCATAAGGTATAGTAAAGAGAAAGCACGTTAAAATGATGGACAAGTTGCTGGGTCACTTGCGATAGTACAAGCATGTGAAGCTCTCTGTAAAAAGAATCCACTACTTAAGAAATCGCCTTAAAATGAGAACATTCATTGTAATAGTATTCTACAATTACTGAAAAAAGATATTAATGAAAAGAGATTACTGAAAAGAGATGAAATCGATCTCTAAGTGACGCGGTGTTAAAAGTAATCATTTTGAGGATAGACGGGATGTTCGATTTTTAATTAGCAGGTTAGAGTGCAACACGCGCTCCAATAGTTCGAGGGTTCCATTTCGAAGTGTCCGGTAAGGCTAAACGGCTTATGCCGGCTTGTGTTCTTCTTACAATGCTGTGAAATTTAGAAGTCAGCAGTGGACATCGGGATCTATTACTTGATTCCTATATTCCTACAGCTACAAAAGGAATTCAACAATGAATCCGAAGCCGTAGGATCTTGTGTTGTGTACCTAGGTCTTAAAAACCAAGCAGTAGTTGTTTTAGAGCTCCTTAATTCACATTAAACAACGGCGTACCATAAAAAAAAACCGTGGATATACTTCTCCCTACAATAAGAGGAGGGTATCTCAGACCTATAGTTTTGGGAACGAACAGCGGCTTGTTTTATGTGAGCCCAAGGGTATGAAATTTGTTGGGTTAACAAATGTAAAATAATTACTATTAATTTATCAATGAAAATCAAGCAATTGCTATACTTCCCGTTTATAAGACACTACAATACTATTTGAAAGTCGTTCCTGCTGAAGAAATCCATTTAACACTCTCACCTTTTGTTGATCGTTAACCTGATAGAAACTGTTTAATCCAAAGAGTTGTGTTCTTACGGATATATTATTTAAAGAAAGTCTCCTGTGTGTTAACACTCGAGATTATCAAATATACATTTAATTAGCTTCCTTGCTGCTCACTAGGGCTTACATACAAAGATGTGTAGTATTTACTAGGTTCCCGTCTCTTATATATAATATTTTCCGGATTGCATAATGAAAAACTTTCTATGGAACCCATTATGTTCTAAACTCCGAAGCAGCCTTACTTTGTGTCTGACACCGGTGATCTGATCCATGAGACAAATAAAGATTAATTTAGGTTCTTTCAAGATCTTCCCTTTGCTATTTGGAAAATATTTACGGGATAGTCAGTCCTGTGTTCGCTTCCAACTGAGTATCACTGGTCATCACAAAGCAACCAAACTGAGGGCTAATTATATAATCTTTCCATATAAAGCTCATTGTGTGCTTTGATTAGTAACTAAGTGCTACACATTTCTTACATCAGAAAAAGTCATTTTTTCAGATGTCTCTTGATGAAACTACTCCATATCCAAGTTATTGAATGAAAAAGTAATATTATATCACGCTAGCATTGTCTTAATAAGAATATCCTATTACATTTCTTCATTCTGATATCCACTTTTAATCTAAGGTTTTTGGTGTGTCAATGCTGTCTTCCTCGGAAGATTCAAATCTTCACTCGCATCACGCGTCTCGATTTTCTATTCTCAAACAACCTTTGGATAGTTATCCATCTTGAGAAACCTTTGCCACAACGATTGTGTAATGGTGAGCTACACACCACTCCTTTTGATATAAGCAGTGTAGTCAATCTGTATTTCATCAATATTTCAACATCAAGTACTATTACTATATATTCTACTCTCTTCATACAATAAATAAGTGCATGAAAAGTGAATAAAGCATATGCGTTATGACATTAGATTAGCCATTTTAATGGAAAGGTGTTCAAATCGTACCTCAACTGAAGAAATTTGTGAACGGTTCAAAGTTGTACCGCCTTTAGGAGGTTTGTAGTTAAGTAATTTCTAGGCACGAATAGACACATTATTTCAGGAAATGGTGTAGAAGAACTTTGCTGTATCCTGTATATTATGACAACTTTGCTGAAAATGCTGATAGGCAATGCCTACTCAAGATCATTGAGAACCCACTTGTAGACTTTGCTCCGGGACTTCTACATGTGGTTATGAAGACATTTACAACCGTCGAAGGAGATGACAAAATCTAGGATATGCGATATTTTCAACAACGTCTGTATGAAGAAATCACTATGCAACATTATAAGAAAATGAAGCTGCATGACAAAAAGCATATTAAGAAATATCAAAATTAAGATGATTACATTTTCCGAACCGTTAACTTTGACTGCAGTATATAGAAAAGGTCATAACCGTATTGCAATTCATACTTGGGATTTAATAGAACAGGGGACTAGAAACTTTATTTGATGGCAATTAAATTAATGCTTCCGTTTTCTCACGTAGCTGGTCATCTTTTCTTTGAAAAAATTGCACATCACTATATTCAACAAATGGAAGCCCTGGAGGCAAATACGGTGTCAGAGGTTTACAACAAATTAAAAACTCAAGGATCATTGACATTCTCGAACGAAGTTCAAAGTGATATGATTATCGAACAATTTTTAATGAAAGCAACGAAATTTTCTGGGGGATTAACTCAACGTCAGACACAACGTTTGCAAGATTAATTTTTCATTCCCAAATACTGTTACGATAAAAGAAGTCTACAGGATTTTTGTGGGCATCAGTTAATGATCAGAGCGATACGTTGATATAATGCCACTCTCCTTGTGTGATAATATGTCAATCCGCAAGAATGTCAATTCGACTGCGGTGATTTTACAGAATCGCTACTGTCTTGTGTTTTAAAAAGAACACGTAAAAAGAAGCTTCTACACGCAATGGTGTGGACTAAAAATGGCAACACAAATCTGCGTTGTAATCGTTTATAAATTATTCTATACTCTATTTGACCTTATATTTTATGGATATAAATTACAATTAGACATGGAAAGTGCCAAAAGAGAAAAAAGAGCTTTCGGGAAATATCTGCAACGATCCAATTTTTTTCTGCCATTTTCTGCCGCGACAATTCAATTAGAGTTGTTGAGAAACTTGGAGATCAATAGTAGACGGTTTCAAATTATGAAAACTGTGATCAAAAGATAAAGGTATATGGACAACAGTAATAGAAGAAGCTACAAAGGGGAAATCTGTAGCTGTTATTGTGCCCGATTCAGAGCTTTTAAGAATCTTACTAGAGGAATTCATAAGCAGTTGCTGATTCTTTTAATGTCAATATAAGCACTAATGAAAGGAAATCCTACGAAATGATAAATTTAAAGAAACTTTAGCATAATTAAAAGATTTCTTTCACTTTTTTCATGATGCAACAGGCTGTAACACGACCTCCCAATTCTCAACAGTGAATAGTTGGCAGCCTTCAAGATCCTTCAAAAAGAAGAAGAATTTCAACCAAGCAAATTTCAATCCGGACAAAATTGTCAAGATTACACATTTCTTAATCGCCTGTATGGAGAAGGAAACATATCCTCAGTGGTATAAGCCATATCAGGTATAACAAGGGAGGAATATTACAAAGCTTTGTATATAGCCACTTTTCCCCCTTCTAACACGGCAGCTTTTCAGCATTCTATTCGGAAGTACGTCCAACTCCACGAGCGAAGTGGTCTAAGCTCGAAAGAGTTTAGTGTGTAAAAGAGGATATGCAAATTTTAAGGACCCACACAGCTACCATCAGCTCCAGCCGTCTAATGTTACTAACCTGTACAAAACAAAGGACTGCAAGATGTAACCGAGCCACATGTTAGTATAAAATAGCTGATATCAAATATTGAAAGTTTTCTCCATTCTGCCAAGGGACTTCATGTGCAAATATCACATTGGAAGACAATCTTATATAGATGATTACGAACAAAGTTGTTGGAAGCCAATATGTCACTGACAATTGCTGATTGTTGATTCAATCAGTAATGATTATTATTTTGAAAAGACGTCCCCGCCTTATAGACCTAACCAAATGGACATGAAGACGATTTTAATTTAACTATAAAAGAAGGTAAAAAAAGAAAATATAAAACATGAAGTTTGTTTATTGTTTAGTTTACATATTTTGAAATCTTTAACACGAGCGGCTTTGGTACCCGAAGAGAAAACGGAATTCTAGCAGGACACACACAAGTTAACGAGCAAAAACTTCCGTAGTAAAATGGTCTATGCTTACCATGCACACAATGGAACGTGGTTCGTGTGTGAAAGAGGATATGCGAATTCCATGACCCACACAGCTACCATCAGTTCCAGCCGGATAAGCTTACTTACCTGTAGATAAAAAGTGACTGAAAGATAGGTTTGTGAACGAGCCACATTTTAGTGTAAAAGAGCGGATATGAAGTATTCAGGGTTTTGTTTATTCTGCCAAGAGAGTTCATGTTGAAATGGCAGAATGGAAGACGATCTAATATAAATGATTAAGAACAACAGATGTAGAAAATTAACATGTCATTAAAAACGGCATAATTCTTCCTCCAATCAGTTATGATTATTTTTTTGTGTACACGTCACCGCGTTATAGACCTAACAAAATGGACATGAAGATGATCTTGATGTAACTTTAAATAAAGGTATAAAAAACAAGGTATAAAAGGTGGTGGTTTATTGTTCTGTATACCTTTTTTGGAATTCTTTAATACGAGCAGCATATATGCCAGCTTATGTCCTTACTCACTTTCCACATCTTGGAGCAGAAGCCATGAATTCTCTCCCTTAGTAATAGTGTCCGAGTACTTGCTCCTCTCGGTGCCCAAAGAAAATAATAAATACTGTGTAATAAGACACGTGGAGATGTCGATATACGTGTTGTTTTCTTATCAAAACGAATGCAAGCAGTTAGCATGCACTTCAACCAACCAGACCTATTAATATTTGATAAGAAGCGTACTGAGATTAGCATTTTTCAATTACAACTTACACGCTGTAATACTCAAAAAATTTGTTGTAAAATTACAAGACTGCCGACTGTTGTTTTCTGCAGAAATAATGGTATTACTAATTGTAGATATCACGATGCATTAAATAAAAAGATAATAACAGTAGATGTCGAGATGCCCCATGATACATTCATTAGAACGAGTGGAATCAGTTTGCATGCAGTACAACCGATGAGAGCGGGCGTGTTGAAATGGAAAAAGTACGGCAGCTAATATTGTCCTTAGGTCATGCAAATTTGAACATTCGAGTTCAAACCCAGTGACGTACTGAACAAGAAGTCTTTAGCTTAGAAGGAATGAATATCACGATGAGCTCATAAGGTATAGGAAAGAGAAGCCGCGTTAAAATGATGTTCAAGTTGATGGGTCACTTGCGATAGGACAGTCATCCCCGAGCTAGTGATGCTCTTTTTAATATCCATCCACAACGACAGAAATCGCCTTAAAATGCGTTCTTATTCGCAAGTGCTTCCCATCACGCCAAATCCCACCCAAAAACCGACGGCACTCTTCATTCATGTCACATGCATCTTAAAATCTCAGAAGCTACTAAGATACGGCAGCAACTACAAGCTTTCTCACCAACAACTATTACTTACAATTATCATCAAATAGTAGTGAAACACAGATTAATGCTGACAATGGTAGATGTAAAGGTCTGTAGTGGTATCACAAACAATCATATTAACGATGTTACATCTGCGGTGCATCTTCAAAGCCACTGAACGATCCACACAAAACTACAGCATTACCACCTGACTCAACAACGTTTGAATTCGGGTTGTCAAGTCTGCATTACTGGATAAGGTGCTTTGAGTTTCTGTTGCACATTGTGTATAGACTGGAGATCATACCTGACAAGTGAGGAAGAGGGTTCAACCAAATGTTGATCAAAGATAGAAATTACTACAGAAGCTATTTCGTGAAGAAATTGGTTTCCTGACGGCTGTGCCCAATCCAAACTACGGAACAACCATATAGGTAATATTGCCCGCAAGTTATTCTGATACCATCATTATCAGCGACCATTACTGACATCAATGAAGAGTTGATTAAACGATTTGCAGTTCTTTTACGTACCATTGCTAGTGGTTGTGCAATTAACTGTGAGGCATTTGGTATGTATTCTCATATAACTGCACGATTATATGTGGACCAGTATAACTGGTATTACATGCCGGCAACTGGGCATATATTATTGATACATGGGACATCGTGGATACTGCGCTGGTTCCTATTTGACAGCTTTCCGAATAGGCACAAGAAGCTCGGAGTAAAGATATTCTAAGGTTCCTATAACATAATGCCAGGAAAAGTTCTCGTCGCGACAACATAGACGATTTAATGCACATGTTGTTAAGCACGCTGGATCCCTGCATAAACAACCTTAGCAAATTCACACTCAAACACAGTGAACATCTTCCCGAAGAAATACGACTATTGTTACAAATTCCTCCTACGTGTCAATCATACATTTCAGCTCATCATACTACTGAACACAACAATAGTCCTTCCAGTGAAAATATGTGACTGCTTAGCGATTCGTGTCACTCTGTGTACGTGCTCTGCTGTGTTTTCTCTTGTTATGAATTTTGTCCAACTAGATGTGGCAATTTAACCAGTTTGAGGCAAACAGAAGCGGGACTGGTTCTACGAGGTATACACGTACCTAATTACGTAAGGATCTGCTAATAGATTTTCCGGCCAATAACCTGAATGTGAATCCTTTACAAGATTACGACCATAAGTCTAATATAATTGTACAGAAAATTGTTAAGTATCGTGGGATTCTATCTGAAAGTAGCTTTGTCAAAGGAACAAGGTGCTGAGCAATAAGCATTGATTATCCTTATGTCGTATAAAAACTTGGGCAATAAGTAGAAACCAACTGCGATGGACTTGTAGTAGAGCTTTCATTTTTACAACACGGTCTTGGATAAAAATCTACATGGAGTCTTGGCATGTATGGAATATCAAAAGATCGTTCTATATTAAGAATGTTAAACTTTACTTCCTTGTTAAAAGGTCGAAAACTAAATGGAAGAGCCCTTCTACACGCAATGATGTGCGCTAAAAATGGCCATTCAAATCTGCGTATATGAAATATGTTAAGCGCTATTTTCAACTTATATTTTATGCATATAAATTACAATTAGAGACATAAATTGACAAAAGACAAGCAAACTATCGTGAAATATCTTAACGATCGAATTTAATTATGCCATTGAAGTTACCACAATTCAACCACGGTTCTTCAGAAACTTCGAGATCAATACTAGACGGCTTCAAACGATGCAAGCAGTTTTCGAAGGAGTAAAGGTAGCTGTATATTGACAAGAATAAGGGAAGAAACTACAAAGGGGAAATCTGTAGTTGTTGGTGGATCTCATTTAGATCTTTCAAGAATCTTGGTAGAATTCTTCGTGAGCAGTTGCTGATTCTTTTAAGGCCACATGGAAGCAGAACCGAAAAGAAATGCTATGAAATTATTAAATTTAAAGAATCTTTAGATTCATTAAAGAGCGGTTTCACATTTTTCTTGATGCAACAGGCAGTGACACGATCACAGCTTTACTCAGGAGAGAATAGTTGCCTACCTTTAAGATCCTTCAAAAAGAAAAAGAATTGTGCCAGTAAGTCATAGTCTTCAAGCAGCCAATCTCAATCCTAAAACAATAGTCAAGATTAATTTCTTATCCGACTGTATAGAGAAAGAAACATTTCCTTCTCGGTATAAGCCTATCAAGTATAACAAAAAAGTAGTTACAAAGCTTCAATATGGGCACTTTTTCCCCTACTATCACGGCAGGTGTGCAGCATTCAATTTGGAAGTTCCTCCAAATCCAGGAGCGAAATGGTGTAAGCATGAACCGAATCGATTGAGGTTGGTGTGTAAAAGAGGATATGCCATTAGCTACAATCGGCTCCAGCCGGATAAGCTTACTTATCTATAGATAAAAAGTTATTGCTAGATAGGATAATGAACCAGCCAATGTAAGTGTAAAAGAGCCAATATGAAGTATTCAAGGTTTTCTGCAACCTTGGGTTCTTTACAATTGGAAGATCGGAAGACAATCTGATTTAGATGATTACGATCAACAGCTGTAGAAAACCAATATGTCATTGACAACGCGTTAATTGTTGATCCAATCAATTATGATTATTATTTTGTAATAACTTCCACGCCTTATAGACCTAACAAAATGGACATGAAGAATATCTTGTTGAAACTTTAAATGAAGGTGTGAGTACAAGGAATAAAACATGAATGTGGTTTATTGTTATGTTTACATATTTTGGAATCTTTTAACACGAGCTGCTTCTGTACCCGAATAGAAAACGAAATCGTAGCAGCAAAAACAAATTCATTTAGATATCACATCCGCGTACAACAGTATCATTCACTTGTACGTTTATTACAATTGTTTATTGTTTCATTGTTTATATGTTAAGATGTTCAACAGCAGATGATTGACTCCAAGGTTTCTGTCATCTGCTAGGACCCTTAAGAATATTTAACTGCCGTTATTTTTCGACTCAAAATAAAGGGAAGTAAAGGTTAACACTCTTAATAAAAAACGAAGTTTGGATATTCCGTACATGGAAAGACTCCATGTACATTTTTTCTAAGATGATGTTCTAAAAATGAAAGCTCTATTACACGACGATCACAGTTGGTTTCAACTTATTGACCTAGTTTTAATACGACATAAATATAATCAATGCTTACTGCTCACCACCTTGTTCCTTTGAGATAGTAGCAACCTACTTTTCAGACAGAAGCCCGTGAAGTTTAACAATTTTATGTAAAAGTTATACTAGACATATAGTCGTAAGCCTGAAAATCTAGTAGGAGATCCTTAGGTAAATAGGTGCGTGATTACAGTGTCTCCAACACAATTAGCGAAATGGTCTAAGCATGAACGCAATCGAATGAGGTTGGTGTGTGAAATAGGATATGCAAATTCCAGGACCCACACTGCTACCATCAGCTCCAGCAGGGTATTTTTAGTAACCTTTAAATAAGAAGTGAACGAGCCATATGTTAGTATAAAAGCGCAGATATGAAATATTGAAGGTTTTCTCCATTTTGCCAAGGAACTTCATGTACAAATGCCAGACCGGAGGACAATCTTATATAGATGATGGCGAACAAAGCTGTTGAAAACCAATAAGTCACTGAAAATTGCTTAGTTGTTGATCCAATCAGTTATAATTAAAATTTTGAAATAACGTCACTGTTTTATAGACCTAAGGAAATGGACATGTAGACGATCTTGATGTAACTTTAAAAGAAGGTAAAAAAAAAGGTATAAAATTAAGGTGGTTTATTGTTTAGTTTACATAGTTTTGAAATCTATAACACGAGCGACTTTGGTACCCGAAGAGAAAACAAAATTGTAGCATAACACACAATTTAACGAGCAAAAACTTCAGGAGTGAAATGGTCTAAGCATGAATCCAATCGATCGAGATTGGTGTGTGAAAGAGGATATGCGAAATCCTCACAGCTACCATCAGCTCCAGCCTACTTACCTGTAGATAAAAAGTGACTGAAAGATCTACATCTACATTTTAGTGTAAAGGAGCCTATATTAAGTATTTAGGGTTTTGTGTATTCTGCCAAGAGAGTTCATGTAGAAATGGCAGAATGGAAGGCTATCTGATATAGATGATTAGGAACAACACCTGTAGAAAATCAGCATGTAATTGGCAACGGCTTAATTCTTGCTCCAATCAGTTATGATTGTTATTTTCTGTTACCGTCACCGTCGAGTACTTGCTCGTCTCGGTGCTCAAAGAAAGTAATAAATACTGCTATTAACTTTCGCTTAGCTTCATGGTTAAACTTGCGTCAATAAAAAATTTCGAGGGTCTTTTGCAAACTTGACTCACTTCATCAAGATTCTATATTGATAACGCTACGTATCTATCCCAATAATCTTCAGGCTATAGAAACTTAAAGTCTTTCTGACTCGCACGGTTCATCTTGCACTACAGACTGCCATATCGCACATTCCTTTAATCCTATTGGAGGATTTGAAATTTTCGATCTTCTAAACGTTTAATCACCGGGGAGTAAAGTTCTGGTAAGCTATCCCTCTGTAGCAGATTAGTGTAACGACTGTATAAGCTTTTTGATAGCTTTGATATCTGAGACGGAATGATCAACAACGAGAATCCCAAAATTTTGACGGTTACATTTTCTGAACCGTCAACTTTGGCTGCAGTATAGAGAGAAGGTCATGATCTTATTGCAATTCATCGAAAGAGACAAGATTGAACATGGGACTACAATCTTCATTTGAAGGATATTAAATTAATGCATCCGTTTTCTCACGCAGCTGGTCATCTTTACTATGGAAAATTTGCACATCACTATACTCAACGTGTATGCCAAATAGAAAGGACTTGCCTAAAGCTACAGTTGTTCAAAAGAAACTGAAAGAAGGTGATATGGCGTTTCAGAGTAAAGATCATCTTTTGTTTGTGAAATGGAAAGATACAAGGGAAGTCTTGATGATTTCAACTAAACATCAATCTACATCCACTGAAGTTACAGTGAAATCAAAGAACTGTTCTGTAGGGATGACAAAACCAAACGTAGTGTTAGACTACAATATAAACTAAGTTGGTGTGGTCAAAAGTGATCAATTAGTGGCGTATTACCCCTTCAATCGGAAGCAACTGAAGTGGTGGACAAATGCAATAATACAATACAAGTAACAAATGCATCGATATTAAACAAGAAAACTAGAAGTAGACTAAAGAAGAACAATGTGCATTTAGCAGACTTCGTGCTGAAAGTGGGGTAAGCTTAGACTGAAAAAGCATGTGTCGAAGCTCAAGTTCCTGAAACCTCAACTTGAACCAACAGATTGACCGGGAGACATTTTGCAAAGAAGGTTCCCGCTACAGAAAAAAAAAAAGAGGTACTAGATATAGTAAGGTTTATTCTGATGTAGGAAAGGTATATGATGGCAAACGGAAGCGAAAGAACACAACGTTGATGTGTCTTGATTATGATGTGGGTCTCTGCATGCTAAAATGTTTACCTTTTTATCGTAACATGCTAGGTACACTTAAGAGCTCAAAGTACTGCCCATTTCCTATATCGAAAATCACATTCAAGATTAACCATTATAGCTCCCCTTATGACGCATGTATGCTTGTAATGTTTGTTTGCGAATTTAGAGAAAGCACTGACCTTTCATGTGGTGTAATAAACACACATATTAACCTATAGAATATTTTTTAATTCTTTATTGAAGAACACCAAAAATGGCTGGTCTTCTGAGTACTTTTTAAAAACAAACACGCCGGCTCTCAAACTGCTAAAGTTATTGGAGGATTTGAATTTCTCGACCTTCTGAACGGTTTCTCACCGGTGAGTAAAGTTCTGGTAAGTTTCCCTGTGTAGCAGAATAGTGAACCAACTATATAAGCTTTTTGACACCTTTCATATCTCAGACGGAATGATCAATAAGAGGAATTTCTGTAATCTTATTTATTAAAATCAACACTACCTCATCTCGTTGACATGAATAGAGTTTGCGTGTCCCCCCACCGAATGAAAGTTGTCTTCTCAAGAGCAGAAAGTAACTCCACAAAATGTAAATGATTAATTGCCAGCATTTGAGGCTTACGAAGTGTAATCATCTCTAACACTGAACCAGACTGTCATCTGGCCTGGTATGTAAGCGAGCAATTCTTTGGCCGTTGACCAGAGCCATCCTAGATCACCAAAGAAATTCCTTTAAAAAAAAATAGAAGCACCAAATCGTCTGTAAATTTCGGCTTAGGTGTTCGCTGCAGTAATACCATATGAAGTTCCCTAGGGCACATTCCTAGTAAAGCCGTTAACCTAGGCAAGAAAAAACTCAAAATACACAGATATGTTCTTAGATCTATACTTCAGACTTTTTTCAGAAAACAGTAATTCTAAGTTAGCGAAACGTTCAGATAACATTTTACTAAGAGGAGATCACGAGATACGTGTTGTTGTCTTATCAAAACGTATGCAAGCAGTTAGCATGCACTACAACCAACCACACATAGTAATATTTGATAAGAAGCGTAGTGAGATTGGGATTTTTCAATTGCAACTCATACGTTGTAATAAACATTCAACTTGTAATAGGCAAGTAATCTGTTGAATTATAACATTCATATGGCAGAAGAAATAAGATTTATCTACAAGGCTTCCGAATTTGGCTTTCTGCAGAAATAATGATAATACTAAATGTAGATAGAATGCATTTAGATAAAAAAAATTATATATCAGTAGACGCCGAGTTACGGGATGATATTAACATTAGAACGAGTGGAATTAATTTTCATGTAGTACAACCTACGAGAGAAGGTTGTTTCAAACGGGAAAAGTACTTCAGCACATATTGTCCTTTCGACTTGCAAATTCGAAATATTCGGTTACAACCAGTGACGTGCAGAACAAGAAGTCTTTAGCTGAATAAGACTGAATATCACGCGTTATAATGATGAACAAGTTGATGGGTCACTTGCGATAGGGCAGGCTTGTCAACCTTTTTGTAATATGCTTTCACTTTTTTCATGATTCAACAGACTGTGACACGATCTCATCTATTCTCAGCAGTGAATAGTTGGCAGCCAACAAGATCCTTCAAGAAGAAGAAGAATTGTGAAAGTTAGTTAGAGTCTTCAACCAACCAAAACTCAATCCTGACAAAATGCTCATGATTACACATTTCTTATTCGCCCGTATGGAGAAGGATACATGATATCAGGTATAACAAGGGAGGAGTATTACAAAGCTTCAATGTGGCCACTTTTCCCCCTACTAACACGGCAGCTGTTCAGTATTCAATTCGGAAGTACCTCCAACTCCATGCAAGAAATGCAAGAAAAGTAAACAAAGCACATGCGTTATGACATTAGATCAGCCAATACACTGGAGAGGAGTTGAAATAATAACTCAGCTGAAGAAATTTCTGAATGGTCTTAAATTGTACCACTTTAGGACGTTTGAAGTTAAGTAATTTCTAGGAATGAATGGATACATT
Organism: Thermobia domestica; assembly: GCF_964235325.1. Classification (NCBI taxonomy): domain Eukaryota; kingdom Metazoa; phylum Arthropoda; class Insecta; order Zygentoma; family Lepismatidae; genus Thermobia; species Thermobia domestica. The sequence goes on from NC_137470.1 coordinate 84,039,123, forward strand.
ATGCAGGAAATGGTAAAGAAGATCTTTGGTGTATCGTGTACACTATGACAACTTTAGTGAAAATGCTGAATGGCCATGCCTACTCAAGATCTTTGAGTACTCACTTCTAGACTTTGCTCGGGGACCTCTTAATGTGGTTATGTAGAAATTTACAAATGTCGGTGGAGATGACAAAATCTAGGATCTGCGATTTTATTAACAACGTCTGGATGACGAAATTAATATGCGTCATTTACCTGAAAATGAAACTGCATGAAAAAAAAAACATATTAGGATATCTCAAATTTAAGACGGTTACATTTTCCGAACCTTTAACTTTGGCTGCAGTATATAGAGATGGTCATAATCGTATTGCAATTGATTCAAACGGACTAGATTGAACAGGGGACTACAACCTTCATTTGAAGGCAATTAAATTAATGCTTTCGTTTTCTCACGCAGCTGGTCATCTTTTCTATGAAAAATTTGCACATCACTATACCCAACAGATGGTAGGCCTGGAGGCAAATATGGTATCACAGAATACAAGAAATTAACAACTCAAAGAACATTCACAATTCGCAGGAAAAGAGGCCTTTTTGAGCGAAGTACCGAGACATGATTATCGAAGAGTGCTTAATTAAGGGCACAAATTTTCTCGGGGATTAACTCAACGTCAGACACAACGTTAGCAGGATTAATGCTTCGTTCTAAAATACTGTTATTGTAACAGAAGGTCTACAGGACTTTTGTGCTCATCTGTTTATCAGTTTATCAACTTTATAAATTCATCGGCCGGACTTGTGTCACAGGCCAAGAGATCTTGTGTTGTGTTCCAAGTTCTCAAAAACGATGCAGTAATGACTTTAGAGCTCCTTTACTCACATTATGCAATCCATTTAAAAAACCGTGGATTTAATTCTCCATTTAATAGGACGAGAGTATCACAGACATATAGCTTTGGGAACGAAAAGCGGTTTGTTTTAGTTGGGCCCTTGGGATTGGAAAATGTTGTGATATCAAATGCAAAAGTCATAAGTATTAATTTATCAATGATAATCAAGCAATTGCTATACTTCCCGTTTATATGGAACTACAATATTATTAGAGAGTGATTCCTGCTGAAGTAATCTGCATAGGACTAACAACGTTATCACCTTTTTCTTAATTTTTAGCCTGATAAACACGGTTTATTCCAAAGGGTAGTGTTCCTACGAATGTATTACTGAAAGAAATCTCCTGTATAACACTCGAGGCTATCAAATGTGCCTTTAAATAGCGTCCTTGCTGTTCACTAGGACATACATACATAGTTGATTAGGATTCACTAGATTGCGGTTTATCATTAATAATATTTTCCCGATTGTATCCTATAAAACTTGGTATGGAACCCATTATATTCTAACCTGCAAGGCAGCCTTCCTTTGGGCCTGAGACCTGTCATCTGATCGGTAAGACAAACAAAGAATCGATTTCACTTCTTTTGAGATCTTCTCTTACACGGTTAGGTGGAAAATATTTACGGTATAGTCAGTCCTGTGTTCGCTACCAACTTAGTAACACTGGTCATCATTACAAAGAAACCAAACGGTAGGCTAATCAAATAATCTTTTCATGTAAGCTCACTGTATGCTACCACACTTTTTATAGCGCAGAAAAAGTCATTTATTTCAAATATCGCTTGATGAAAGTTCTCCATATCCAAGTTTTCGATTGAAAAAGTAATCTTATATCACGGTACTTTTGTCTGAAGAGACTATCGTCTCACATTTCTTCATTCTGACATCTACCTTTTCTATAATGCTATACACTCATGTTCTTGGTGTGTCTATGCTGTCTTACTCGGAAGTTTTAATCTAGTCTTCACTCAGGTCTCGCGTCTCTATTTCCTATTCTCAAACAACCTTTGGAAAGCTATTCATCTTTTGAAAGCTTCGCCACTACGATTGTTTAATGATGAGATACACACCTCTTCTTTTGATATAAGCTGTGTAATTCCTCTGTATTTCTTCAATATTTTAACATCAACTACTAATACTAAATATTGTACTTTTCTGCATATTGTAATTACTGCGGACAAGCAGATGCGTTATGACATTAGATCAGCCATTATACAGGAACGCCGTTCAAATCGTAAATCAGCTGAAGAAATCTCTGAACGGTCCAAAGTTTGCTGTTAAGTAATTTCTAGGCACGAATGGATACATTATGTCAGGAAATGGTAGAGATGTACTTTGTGTATACTGTACACTATGTAAACTTTAGTGAAAAAACTGGATGCCCATGCTTAGTCAAGATCATTGTGAACTCACTTCTAGACATTATACGAGGACCTCTACATATAGTTATGAAAACATTCACAACTGTCGGATGAGATGAAAAAAACTATGATACACGATCAACTACGTCTGGATGACGAAATCAATATGCGTCATTTACAAGAAAATGAAACTGTTAAAAAACATTGTAGGAAATCTCAAATTTAAGACGGTTAAATTTTCCGATCCTTTAACTTTGGCTGCAGTTTATACAGAAGGTCATGATCGTATTGCAATTCATCGAAAGGGACTACAACCTTCATTTGATGGCAATTAAATTAATGTTTTCGTTTTCTCACGCAGCTGGTCATCTTTTCTATGAAAAATTTGCACATCACTATACTCAACAGATGGATGGCCTGGAGGCAAATACGGTATCAGAGTATAAAAGAAATTAACAACTCAAGGAACATTCACAATTCGCAGGAAAAGAGACCTTTTTGAAAGAAGTTCCGAGATATGATTATCGAAGAGTGCTTAAATAAGGGCACAAAATGGTCGGGGATTAACTAACGTCAGACGAAACGTTAGCAGGATTAATCCTTCATTCTCAAATCCTGTTACGATAACAGATGTTCTACAGGACTTTTGTGTTCATCTGTTTATCAGTTAATCAGCTTTATAAATTTATCGGCCGGACTTGTCTCACAGGCCAAGAGAAGCGGCCCTGGGTCTACAATTTAATTACGTTTCTAATTACCTAAAAAAAACTCCTATTAGAGTTTAAAGCCAATAACCTCCATGTAATCCTTTACAAGCTTACGACCACATGTGTAATATAACTGTTACGGAATATTGTTAAGCTTCGTGACCTTCTGCCTCAAAAGCAGCTTGGTACAGTCGCAAAGGATCAAGGTGTTAGAAATATCCATTGATTGTCCTTATAGCCTATAAAGCCTAGGGAAATAAGTTGAAAGCAAGTGGAATCCGCGTGTAGAAGTTTCATTCTTGGATGAAAGTGTACATGAGGTCTTTGCATGTACCGCATATCGAAACTTCGTTCTTTATTAAGAGAGTTAAACTTTGCTTCTTTTTAGGAGATTCGAAACGGTAGTTATATATATAGAATCTCGATGAAATGAGTCAACCTTGCAAAAGACCCCTCGAAATTTTTTATAAATTCCAGTTAAACTTTCTGGCTAATAGAAAGATTATCGCAGTCTCCTTTACTTTCCTAGGGCAGCGGGACGAACAAGTTATCGGACACTATTCACAAGAGGGCAATTTCAGGGCTTCTGGTGCAAGATGTTCGAAGTGAGCCTAGGAAGTTTTATATCTTTCAGGTGACTTAACATCAAATCTCCCAATGTAACCTAAGTAAAAAAAAAAAAAAAAATGTCAACTGATTACTTTCTTGCTGTCTCTGTTATATACCTTTTCTACTTTACCTGTATAACAACTTTGTATCGCGAATCAGTGATTTACACCGCTAGCTTTAGAAATTCATCCACCGGACTTGTTTCACAGGCCAAGAGAAGCGGGTCTGGTTCTACAAGGTAATCACGTACCTAATTACCTTAGGATCTCCTATTAGATTTTCCTGCCAATAACCTGTATTTGTATCCTTTACAAGCTTACGACCATACGTCTAGTATAACTGTTACAGAAAAATGTTAAGCTTCGTGGGCTTCTGTCTGAAAAGTAGGTTGGTACAGTCGCAAAGGAACAAGGTGCTGAGCAGTAAACATTGATTATCCTCATGTCGTATAAAACGTAGGGCAATAAGTCGAAACCAATTGCGATGGACGTGTAGTACAGGTTTCATTATTACGACATGGTCTGGATAAAAATGTACATGGAGACTTTGCATGTACGGAATAACCAAACTTCGTTCTTTATTAAGAGTGTTAAACTTGACTTCTTTTTAGGAGAGTCGATAAGTAAACGGCTGTTACACAATTTTAAGTGTCCCTGAAGATGGCAGAATCCTCGGAGTCAATCACCTGCTGTCGAAATTCTTAGCATATAAAACAATCAAACAATAAATAATTGTTATAAACGGAAAATTGAATAATACTTTGGTACGCGAATGTGATACCAAAATGAATTGGTTTATTTCGCTGTGTGTCCTGCTACCGTTTAGTTTTCTTTTCGGGTAGCAAAGCAGCTCTTGTTAAAAGATTCCAAAATATGAAAACAGAATAATAAACCACCTTAACGTTTTATACGTTTTCCTTATACCTTCATTTAAAGTTTTATCAAGATCGTATTTATGTCCATTTTATAAAGTCTATAAGGCGAGGGCGATATCACAAAATAATAAGAATAACTGATTGGATCAATTATTAAGCCCTTGTGAATGATATATTGGCTTTTTTTTTAGATGTTTTTCGTCAACATCTATATCAGATTGTCTTCTCATCTGCCATTTCTTCATGAACTCCATTGGCAGAATTCACAAAACCTTGAATACTTCATATCGGCTCTTTTCACTAAAATGTGGCTCTGATTTGTTTGGTTGATTGAAGACTCTAACATTCACAATTCTTCTTCTTTTTGAAGGAAATTGAAGGCTGCCAACTATTCACTCATTAGTATAGCTGACGTCGTGTCATAGTCTGTTGCAATATGAGAAAAGTGAAAGCAATCTTTTAAGCCAAAGTTATCTTAAATTTATTAATTTCGTAGCATTTCCTTTCAATTCTTCTTGTATGTGGCTATAAAAGAATCAGCAACTGCTCATGAAGTCATCTACCAAAATTCTCAAAAAAACCTTAGTTTCCTCTATTACTGTTGTCCATTTACAGTAACCTTTGCTCATTTGAAAACTGTTTGCATCATTTGAAGCCGTCTAGTGTTGATCTCAGAGTTTCTCAAGAACTGTGATTAAATTGTCGTGGCTTCAATCGCAGAATTAAATTCGATCGTGGCAGATATTTCCCGAAGGCTCTTTTTTCTCTTTCGGCATTTTCCATGTCTAATTGTAATTTATATCCATAAAATATAAGGCGAAAATAGAGCAAGATTAATCTAAGGAATGGATGATTAATCTTTCTAATTTTGTTTCTGACGTTGAGTTAATCCTCGAGATAATTCGTGGCCTTCATTAAGCACTGTTCGATAATCATATCACTTGGAACTTCGCTCAAGAAGGCATCTTTTTCTGCGAATTATAAATGTTCCTTGAGTTGTTAATTTCTTGTAATCCTCTGATACCGTATTTGCCTCTAAAGCTTCCACCTGTTGAGTATAGAGACGTGCAAATTTTTCATAGAAATGATGACCAGCTGCGTGAGAAAACGAAAGCATTATTTTAATTGCCTTCAAATAAAGGTCCTAGTCCCCTGTTCATTGTAGTCCCTTTCAATGAATTGGAATACGATTATGACCTTCTCTATTATTGCTGCTAAAGTTAAAGGTTCAGAAAATGTCACCGCCTTAATTTTGAAATTTCCTATTATGGTTTTTGTCATGCAGTTTCATTTTCTTCTAAATGTTGCATAGTGTTTCTTCATCCAGACGTTGTTAAAAAGATCGTATATCCTACATTTTGTCATCTCCTCCTACGGTTGTAAACATCTTCATGTAGAGGTCCCCGAGCATAGTCTAGAAGTGACTTATCAATGATCTTGATTAGGCATGGCCATTTTCACTAATGTTATCATAGTCTACAGCATATCCAAAAGTTCTTCTATACCATTTCATTACACAATGTATCCCATGGTCTCTAGAATTTACTTAACACGATAACCTTCTAAAGGTGGTACAATTTTGAACCGTTCAGAAATTTCTTCAGTTGAGTTACGATTGAACACCTTTTCATTCAGTTATTTGCATTATGCAGAAGTGTACAATCTATAGTATTAGTACTTGATGTTGAAATATTAAAAAAAGGAGAGGGACTAGGCTGCTTATATCAAAAAGAGAAGTGTTTATCTTACCATTACACAATCGTTGTGGCGAACCTTTTCCAATTTAAATAGCAATCCAAAGGTTGTTCGAGAAAAGGAAATAGAGACGCGAGTGAAGACTTGATTAAATCTACCGAGTAAAACAACATTCACACTCAAACAATATGAGTGTATAGCATTAGATGAAAAGAGGTTGTCAGAATGACGAAATGCGATACGATATTCTTGTCAAGACAATGCTACCGTTATATCATTCAAGAACTTGGATATGGAGAATTTTCATCAAGAGACTTCTGAAATAATTGACTTTTTGTGCTTTATGAAATGTGTGGCAATTAGTTACTAATCAAAACATAAAGTGAGCTTATATTAAAAGCTTATTTGGTAGCCCATAGTTTGGTTGCTTTCTGATGACCACTGTTACTAAGTTGGTAGCGAACACAGGACTGACTATACGGTAAATATTTTGAACCTAACCGTGTAAAAGAAGATCTCAAAGGTTTTAAATTCGATTCTTTATTTGGCTAATCGATCAGATCACCGGTCACAGTCCCAAAATAAGGCTGCTTTGAAGGTTAGAATATAATGGGCTCCAGAGCAAGTATTACCGGATACAATCGGGAAAATATTGTTAATGATTGACCCTAACCTAGTGAATCCAACACGGCTCTGTATGTAAGGCGTAGTGAGCAGCAAGGACATTATTTAAATGCACATTTGATAGCCTTGAGTGTTAACACACTGGACACTTTCAGTAAATAATATATCCGTAAGAACTCAATTCCTTGGATTGAACAGTTTCTATCAGGCTAACGATCTAAAACAAGGTGAAAGCGTTATGGGTGTTAAGTAGATTTCTTCAGCAGGAAGCACTCTCAAATAGTATTGTAGTTGCTAATAAACTGGAAATATAGCAATTGCTTGATTATCATTTATAAATTAATTGTAATTATTGTAAGATTTTGTATCCCACCATTTTTCAATCCTAAGGGCATACCTAAAACAGGCCGCTCTTCGTTCCCAAAGCTATAAGTCTGTGATACCCTCTCTTATTATTAGGGAGATATAAATCCACGGTTTTTTAAATGGTACACCATTGTATAATGTAAGTTAACGAGCTCTAAAAGCACTACTGCATCGCTTTTAAGACCTGGGTACTCAACACAAGTTCCTACGCCTTCGGATTAATTGTTGAATTCTTTTACTAGCTGTAAGTCAATAGGAATTAAGTAATAGATACCGATGTCCACTGCTGACTTCTAAATTTCACAGCATTGTTAGAAGAACATAAGCCGTCGACATTAAGCTACTTCCGAATTGAATGGTGCACAAATGCCGTGTTAGTAGGCGAAAAAGTGGCCATATTCAAGCTTTGTAACTACTTTTTGTTATACCTGATAGCCTTATACCAGCAAAGACATCTTCTCTCCATACAGGCGAATAAGAAATGTCTGATCTTGACCATTGTTTCAAAATTCAGATTTGACTAACTAAATTGCACATTTCTTTTCTTTTTGAGGGTTCTTGAATGTTGCAAACTATTCTGTCATGTGTATAGCTGAGGTCGTGAAAAAAGTGAAAGCTAACTTCTAATGACGCTAAAGTGTCTTTAAATTTAATGATTTCGTAGCATTTACTTTCGGTCCTGCTTGTATGTGGTCTTCATGAAGTGTTTTACCAAGGTTTTACCCATCAACAGCTACAGATTTCCCGTTTCTAGTTCCATCTAATACTGTTGTCCATATAAAGCTACCTTTGCTCCTTCGAAAACTGTTTGCATCATTTGAAGCCGTCTAGTATTGATCTGCAAGTTTCTCAAGAACTGTGATTGAACTGTAGTGGCTTCAATGCCAGAATTAAGTTAGATCGTAGCAGATATTTCCCGAAAGCTCTTTTTTTCTAATGGCATTTTCCATGTCTAATTGTAATTCATATTCTAAAATATTAGGTGACAATAGTTTTAAAATAACTTATACACTTACTTAACGCAGATTTGAGTTGCCATTTGTAGTCCACACCATTGCGTGTAGAAGGACTCTTCCTTCTACGTGTCAGTTTTAAAACACCATACAATAGAGACTCTGCAATATTCACTGCAGCCGAATTGACATTCTTGCACATTGAGATATTATCAAACAAGGAAGGTGGCATTAGCTCAACGTGTCAGTCTGATGATTAACTGATGCCCGCAAAATTCCTTTATAACTTCTTTTATCGTAAGAGTATTTCGGCCTCTTTTTCTGCGAATTGTGATTGTTCCTAAAGTTGTTAATTTCTTGTAATACCGTATTTGCCTCCAGGGCTTCCATCGGTTGAGTATAGTGATCTGCCAATATTTATAGAGAAGATGACCAGCTGCGTGAGAAAACGGAAACATTAATTTAATGCCTTCAAATGAAGTTTCTAGTCCCCTGTTCAATATAGTCCATTTGGATGAATTGCAATTCGATTATAACCTTCTCTATATCCTGCAGCCAAAGTTAACGGTTCGGAAAATGTCACCATCATAATTTCGGGGTTTACTAATATTTATTCTGTCATGCAATTTCATTTTCTTCTAAATGTTGCATATTCGGGGTGTTCGGGGTTTACTAATATTTATTCTGTCATGCAATTTCATTTTCTTCTAAATGTTGCATATTGATACAGCAGACGGGAACAACGTATTAAAGGTAAGTATTGTGGTGGCAATGTTGGTCTATAGGGATCAATTGTAGTCTGAGGAATATACTGCGAAGACGCCTGATGAATACTATCAGTGATCACATCAATTGTGTCGTATAGTTCAGACTCTGAAGTTGGAGCTGATAAAGGTGTTAACCTGTTGCAAAGGAATTCCCTATAGTTAGGCCAACGGGCACGGTCGAAACGAGCCACTGTGCGGGGAGTTGGAAGCGGAGCGGGTTGAGGTGTACCTCGATTTTGAAGAGTAGCTTTAATTGGGATATGATCTCTCCCAAGCGGGTCAAGCACAGAAAGAGTTAGTTTGGAGAGAATATTGGGCGATGTTATCACTATATCGGGAGTTGTGTTCGAAGTCGGTCGAGTTGGTTTAAGAATGAGATGTATGAATCCCGTCGTTTGGGTCTGAATATAATTGCAAAAGATGCGTTTTTGGTTATCTATGGTAATTAATATCGGCCATTATGATGTAGGTCTGGAAATTGTCAGAAATATATTGAAACAAACGTAGAGGAATAGGATGGCCTGGTCGTACATAGATGGTAGCAATAGTGACGTAGCATTGTTTGAAATATAAAGTAGCGATAAGATGTTCAGGCAGTGATGTATCTCCAGTAGCGTGTACTCTATGTGAAATAGAGTGTGGAAAACCAATAGCGACGCCACCATTAGCACGTCGAGTGGGAATGGTATTATCGTGTCGAAGAAGGAGATAAGGTGAGAGTTTGCATGAGATTTTAGGAGTAAGAAAGGTTTCGTTGAGAAGAAAACAATGAACGTGTTCCTCCAGAAGTTGCTGCTCAAACAAAGGCTTGTTTTTTTGAAGAGATCGAATATTCAGAAAGAGAAAATGCACAGCCATAATGAAAAATAATGAGAAGAGATGCGCAGAGAAGTTAGACTGCAGATTCATGGACTGTAGAATGAAAATGTCATAGTTGTTGGAATAAGTGCCGGTGAAGTTGACATGCAGGATAGTTTTAGCAGCGAGTTGTACTTGTTGGAGGATATGTTGACGAAGAAATGGATGTATGTTCTGCAGGGTAACAGTGAGAAATGACAAAAATTTGTCGATGGTGATGGTTTGTTGTGCAGAACTAGGAGGCGGAGTAGTAGTATCGGTGTTATGAATGCGGATAGGTACAGTGAGCTCTGGTTTAAGCATCTCTGCAGCGGGTTTGGCCTTACATTTATAGCTGAACGTAGGATGCTGATCTGGGCAGGTCGAGCATTGCGGTGGATTTCTGAGATTGGGGCAAGACTTGGTGGAATGGGGACCTGCAGAGTACCCGCATTTGAAAGGGTTCCTGCAATAGTTAGTGTGATGGGAGTTACAGCATGACATCGCTCACAACATACAGAATGAGGCAGAGGTGAGTGAGACGGTTCCACATGATGTCTTTTCACGTATATGTAGGCACCATTGCTAAGAAGGTCATCCACGGTCTCTTGACTGTTTGTGAGAACTCGGACCTTATAAGTCGGTCCGGATGCGTTCTTTATGCGAAGGCATTTCAAGATTGAATGACCCTCCAGCTTATGTTCATCAGCGACCTCGGCATCCGTGAACTGGGGACCTACTCCTCGTATTACAACAGATAGAGCTGGAGGCTTCTTCGCCTGGTTTGATGAAAGCTTTACCGTAAGAGTGTTTGGGGATGAAGGATTAATCCTGCTAACGTTGTATCTGACGTTGAGTTAATACCCGAGAAAATTTCGTGCCCTTAATTATGCACTGTTCGATAATCATATCTCTTGGAACTTCGTTCAAGTTGTCATAGTGTACACGATACACCAAAGATCTTCTATACCATGTCCTGATATAATGTATCCATTCGTTCCTAGAAATTACTTAACTGCAAACCTCCTTAAGGGGTACAACTTAGAAATTTCTTCAGCTGAGTTATGATTTCAACTTCTTTGCAGTATAATGGCTGATGTAATGTCATAACGCATGTGCTTTGTTCACTTTTCTTGCATTCATTTTCTGTATGCAGAACTGTAGAATATGCAGTATTAGTATTTGATGTGGAAATATCGAAGAAATACAAAGGTACTACACTTCTTCTATCTAAAGAAAAGGTGTGTATCCTACCATTACACAATCGTTGTGGCGAAGCTATCCAAAGGTTGTTTGCGAAAAGGCAATCGAGACGCGAGTGAAGGCTCTTGATTAAATCTTCCGAGTAACAAGGAATTCACACATCAAGAACATGAGTGTATAGCATTAGAGGGAAGGAGGATGTCAGATAAATGAAATGTGTTACGATATTCTTATCAAGACAATGCTATCGTGATATCATTCTAGAACTAAGATATGGACAATTTTCACCAACAGACTTCTAAAATTAATGACTTTTTTTGCTCTATGAAATGTGTGGGACTCAGTTACTAATCAAATCATACAGTGCGCTTATATGAAAAGCTTATTTGATTAGCCAACAGTTTGGTAGCTTTGTGATAACCAGTGTTACTAAATTGGTAGCGAACACAGGACATACTATACCGTAAATATTTTCCACCTAACCGTGTAAGAGAAGATCCCAAAAAACTTAAAATCTATTCTTTATTTCGCTCATCGTTCAGATCACCGGTCTCAGACCCCAAAGTAAGGCTGCTTTGGAGGTTAGATTATAATTGGTTCCATTGCAAGTATTAAAGCATACAATCGGGAAAATATTATGAATGATAGACCAGAACATAGTGAATCCTGCTCAAATCTGTATGTAAGGCCTAGTGAGCAGGAAGGATGCTAATTAAATGCATATTTGATAGCCTCGAGTGTTAACACACAGGAGACGGTCTTTAAATAATATATCCGTAAGAACACAATTCTTTCGATTAAACAGTTTCTATCAGGCTAACGATGAAGCACCGAGCGAGAGCGTTATGAGTGCTAGGAAAATTTCTTCAGCAGGAAGCACTCTCAAATAGTATTGTAGTTGTATATAAACTGGAAATATAGCAATTGCTTGGTTATCATTGATAAATTAATAGTAATTATTTTAAGATTTGCTATCCCAACATTTTTCAATTCCAAGGGCCCACCTAAAACAAGCCGCTGTTCGTTCCCAAAGATATACGTCTGTGATACCCTCGTCTTATTAAAGGGAAAAGTAAATCCACGGTTTTTTGAATGGTACGCCATTGTATTTTGCGAGTTAAGGAGCTCTAAAAGCACTACTGCCTCGTTTTTAAGACCTAGGTACACAACACAAGATCCTACGGCTTTGGATTCATTTGTGAATTCCTTTTCTACCCGTAAGCCAATAGGAATCAAGTAATATATGCCGATGTCCACTGCTAACTTCTAAATTTCACAGCATTGTAAGAAGAACATAAGATGGCATAAACCGTTTAGCCATACCGGACATCTCGAAATGGAACCCTTGAATTATTGGCGCGCGTGTTGCACTCTAAACTACAATTAAAAATCGAACATCCCCGTCCAACCCCAAAATTATTACTTTTATCACCATGACACTTACAGATCGATTTAATCTCTTATTATCTCTATTCAGAACTTTAGAACACTATTACAATGAAGTCTAGTGACATCTTTTCTAATGTCCTCATTTTAAGGCGATTTCTAACGTAATGGATGCATTTCAGAGAAAACTTCATAAACTCGGGGTGCTTGTTCTATCGCTAGTGAACCAGCAACTTGTTCATCATTGTAACGTGCTTTCTCTTTATCTTATACCTTATAAGATCACCGTGCTAATCATTCTTTCACAGCTAAAGACTTCTTGTACCGCACGTCACAGGGTTTAAGCTCGAATATTCGAATTTGCAAGTCCCAAAAAATAAAATGAGCTGCCGTTCTTTTCCCATTTCAAGCCGCCCGCTCTCGTCGATTGTAGTACATGCAAACTTATTCTACTCGTTCTAATGCAAGTATAATGGCGAATCTCGACCTCTACTGTTATTATCTTTTTATTTAAATGCATCCTCATATATACAATTAGTAATACCATTATTTCTTAAGAAAACCACAGTCGGCATCCTTGTTGATAAATCTTGAATCCTTAGCCATATGAAAGTAAATTTTCAACAAAGCTTAGAGTATTACAGCGTGGAAGAAGGAATTGAAAAATCCTAATCTCACTATGCTTCTTATCAAATATTACTATCTCTGGTGGGTTGTATTGCATGCTAACTGCTTGCATTCGTTTTGAGAACGGAACAGCACGTATCTCGACATCTCCTCATAGTAAAATATCTGAATGTTTTGTAACTTGATAATACAATGTTCCCTGAAAACAGTCTGAAGTATAGATCAAAGCACATATTTGTGTGCTTCATCATTCTTCTTGCCAATGTTAACGGCTTTTAGCTGGACTATGCAAGGAATGTACTCTTGGCAGCTTGCCATGAAATTCCGCTATATGCAACGATCATCTATGCTGAATTCTACAAACGATTTGGTGCTTCTATTTTTGTAATGGAATTTACTCGGTTATCTAAGATGGCTCTGGTCAACGGCCATGGACATGCTCTCATACGTACCATGGCAAATGACAGTCTGGTTCAGTGTTAGAAATGAGTACACTCCTAAACCTCAACTGCTGGCGATTAATCGGGTACATTTAGTGGAGTAGCATTCTGCTCTTGCGAAAATACTTTTCAGCCGATGGGCAGTACACGTAAGCTGTATTCACGTCAGCGAGATGAGGTAGTGTTGAATTTAATAAATAAGATTACAGAAATACCTTTTGTTGATCATTCTGTTACAGATATGAAAGGTGTTAAAAAGCTAATACAGTTCGTGCACTAATCTGCTACAGAGGGGAATCTTACCAGAAATTTACTCAGCGGTGAGAAAACGTTTAAAAGATCGAGAAACTAAAATTATCCCATTAACTTAATAAGAGTGTACGATATGGCACTCTTTAGTTCAAAATGAACCGTGCGAGTCAGAAAGACTAACCTGAAGATTATTGGGATAGATACGTAGCGTTATCAATATAGCATCCTGATGAAGAGAGTCAAGGTTGGAAAAGACGCCTCGAAATTTTATATAGACGCAAGTTTAACTTTCAGGCTAAGTGAAAGTTAATAGAAGAATCTATTACTTTCTTTGGGCAGCGAGACGATCAAATTCTCGGACACTATTTCCAAGAAGGGAATTTCACGGCTTTTGGTCCAAGATGTGGGAAGTGAGCCTAGGAAGTTTTATATCTTTCAGGTGTACTTACTGAAAATCTCCCATTCTAACCTAAGAAAAAAAATCTGAAAATTAATTACCGCTGTTCGTTCTGTTATACCATCATCGTCTTATTAAAGGGAGAAGTAAATCCACGGTTTTTTAAATTTTACGCCATTTTATAATGTGAGTTAATTAGCTATAAAAGCACTACTGCTTCGTTTTTAAGACCTAAATACACAACACAAGATACTACGGCCTCCGATTCATTGTTGAATTTCATTAATAGCTTTAAGCCAATAGGAATTAAGGAATACGTGGCGACGTCCACTGCTGATTTCTAAATTTGACAGCATTTTTAGAAAGACATAAGCCGCCATAAGCCCTTTAGCCTTACCGGATACCTCGAAATAGAACCCTCGAATCGCCGCATCACTTAGAGATCGATTTAAGCCGGCAATATTTATAGCGTTATTTATAAAGATTAAACGTTCTCGCAAATAAGAGTTTTTATTTAGGCATTCCTTAATACATTTTTCATTTTATTTTGAGAAACTCATACCCCGGTACCCTGGTACTTTGGTGTCACCTACAGGTGACACTAGCAATACGTGTACAAATTGACACCATGCTAAACTTCATGGGAGTGGAAGTTTTATTGTAAGTATATATGGTTCACGTGTATATATTTTGAAGGCAACAAAAATTCAACCTATATAATAATTGCACACACATTACAACAAATATCCAGCATAAATTGAGGTTCAAAAACCAAAGCAGTTCATGAAACAGTTTGAACGCAATCAAACTGAGAGTTTGTTTGCTTTTTCTGCCAACCTTGCGTTCGGATTTGAAAAAAAGTCATCGATTGGCATTATGGAACTTGTACCAGCAATGCTGATGTAACCCAACCTCGCACTTTCCGAACTTGTTCTTTTGTAGCAGAAACCGTATCTTCCGTGGGGACATCCACAGGGTCATGATCTGCAACACTTCCACTATTTCGCTGCTCCAGTGAAACTCTTGATGAAACAGGTGATGCACACACAACACTTTTCTTAGCACGTTTCCCATATTTTTGGCAATAGGCTTGCACTACTGCTCTCCTGAAATCACAATATGAAAATCGAATCCCAGTGGTTGTGGTTCTAAAGATTAGCCAAGCATTCTGGTACCCTGCGTCGATTCCAAAAACAAACAGAGGGAACCACCACTATTTACCCCGGTAACGCTATGCGCATACGGTGAACATTTTCATCAAAACTATCTACCCCTCCCATGTATCTGTTATATTTTTGTATAACTGACGGGCATTCAATTTTAATCTTTCTTCTTTTCGATTCGATCATTCCTATTCTATCAACTTTCGAAATTGGGAGTTGGGAGTGACAGTTAGACGCAAATGTTACTACACTATTTTACACTTGACAATTGAAATATCTTTGGTGCATTTGAATGACATGGATTGTCGATTGATTATTTTTAGCAGATGTGTATTTTCCAAAGGGCATTTCTGAGTTCTGTTTTCCCTAATAGTCCCTGTTCAACCAGTGTTACGGTTTGAAAGTTTTGTTAGAAGGGGCTAGGATGTAAAGAGTTGTCAAAATACAGATTACATGAACCTAATTAACGAGGAAGACGTGATTCTATCTCGTGTACAACAGCAGCTCAAAAACCGATATAGTCTTGCTTGGGTAAATGTGCAGATTTAGATCCTTGATAAGGCTCAAATGTGATCAGGTATCCCTCGCGTGTTGCAGCATACCACACTTTGTAACAAAGCGCAAATTCTTGGCATGGATATGCTGTTTGGTGCCGTGGCGACCAAAATATGGAATCTTGGATTTATCTATATATACATGAGAGGAACTTACTTTTTTCAAATTGTCATTAAATTTGATATTTAGAATTGTAAAATTTGCCCGAACTTTCCCAAATTTGTCGTTTTCTGGGAGATTTATGCAGTTTGACAAATGAATATACTTTTCAATTTTTAAAAAAATCGATTTCTTCTCACTAGTTTCAACCATCTTGTAAGTATCAACCTTGATTTCCCACAGCATACGTAAGTATTTTGGTGTCGCAATATAAACCCTAATCTCATCTGTTGTTACGTCGAGTGCGTGATTGTTTTGTGAAGCATATCTATTTGACCTTTCACAAATTTTTCAATAACTTCATCAGAAAAAAAAGTTCAAAGCACTCCGTTGAAGAAACTATCAAGTCTTTGTTATGAGAAACCACTTTATCTTTGTCTCCGCGTCCACATTGGTTTGTGAAGACCTCGTGTCTTCCGCACCACTCTCTACGTTCAGAGATAAAACTGGATTGTTCAGCCACTGATATGCTTGTTGCTTCCCTTTTTTGTAAGGTACATCACCACTATTATAAACACTTTTTTCCTGTCAGCATGTATTGTGTGTTTTTATAGACGCAAGTTTAACTTTCAGGCTAAGCGAAAGTTAATAGCTGTACTACTGCTTTCTTTGGGCACCGAGAGGAGCAAGTACTCAAACACTACTGGGCAGAATAAGAGGCCTTCTTGAGCGAAGTTCCAAGTGATATTATTATCGAACAGAGTTTAATGAAGGCCGCGAAATTTTCTGGGGATTAACTCATCGTAAGAAACAAAGTTAGCCAGATTAATCCTTCATTCCCAAATACTGTTACGTTAAAAGAAGTTCTAGAGTACTTTGGAAGCAAACAGTATATCATCTGAGCGGCATGCCTCCTTCCTTGTTTTAAAATATCTCAATGCGCAAGAATATTAAATCGACTGCACTGAGTATTGAAGTCCCTGTTGTACAGAGTTTTAAAACGCACACGTAGAAGGAAAAGTTCTACATGCAATGGTGTGGACTAAATATGGCAACTCAAATCTGCTAAGCACTATTTTCACCTTATATTTTATGGATTTAATTTACAATTAGACACAGAAAGTGCCGAAAGACAAAAAAGAGCTTTCGGGAAATACCTGGAACGATCCAATTTAAATCAGCCTTTGGAGTCACGGCAATCCAACAAAGTTCTTGAGAAACTTGGTGATCAATACAAGACTCCTTCAAATGATGCAAAAAGTTTCCGAAGGAGTAAAGGTAGATGTATATGGACAAGAAAAATGGAAGATACTACAAACGGGAAATCTGTAGCTGTTGATGGGACTGATTCAGTACTTCTAAGAATCTTCATGAGCAGTTGCTGATTCTTTTGAGGCCAATGCAAGCACAACTGAAAGGAAGTGCTACGAAATTATTAAAGATACTTTATCGTCATTAAAAGATTAGTTTCACTTTTTTCATGATGGAACAGGCTGTTACACGACCTCAGCTATACTCAGCAGTGAATAGTTGGCAGTCTTCAATATCTTTCAAAAAGAAGAAGAATGGTGAAAGTCAGAGTCTACAACCAACCGAAACTAATTCTGACAAAATGGTCAAGATTACACATTTCTTATTCGCCTGTAGGGAGAAGGAAACACGTCCTCCATGTTATAAGCCATATCTGGTATAACAAGGGAACAGTTAGAAAGCTTTAATATGGCCATATTTTACCCGACTAACACAGCAGCTGTTCAGCATTCAATTCGGCAGGCCCTCCAACTCCAAGAGCTAAATGGTCTAAGCATGAACCCAATCGAATGAGGTGTGTATGTCAAAGAGGATTTGGGAATTCCAGGACCCATCAGCTACCATCAGCTCCAGCCGGCTAATAACAAGTGACTGCAAGATAGGATTGTGAACGAGGTACATGTTAGTATAAAAGAGCAGATATGAAATATTGAAGGTATTCTCCATTCTGTCACGGGACTTCATTTACAAATATCACATCCGAAGACAATCTTATATAGATGATGAACAAGAGCTGTTGAAAACCAATATGTCATTGACAATGGCTTAAATGTTGATCCAAAAATTATTATTATTATTTTCTAATAACGTCCTCGCCTTATATACCAAACAAAATGGACATGAAGAAGATCTTCACGTAAATATAAAACAAGGTAAAAAACAAGGTATAAAACATGAAGGTGGTTTATTATATAGTTTACATATTTTGGAATTCTTTAACACGAGCTTCTTTGGCACCCGAAGAGAAAACAAAACCGTAGAAGAACAAATAAAATTTAACGAGTTAAACCAATTCATTTAGATATCTCATTCGCCTACTACACTACCATTCAATTCTACGCTAATAACAATGTTTATTGTTTGATTGTTTATATGCTAAGATGTTCAAAAGCAGATGATTGACACAAAGTATTTTGCCATCTGCAAGGACACTAAACATTGTGTAACTACCGTTTAGTTTTAGAAACTCCTAAAAATAAGCAAAGTTTAACCCTCTTAATAATGAAAGATGTTTCGATATGCGGTACAAACAAAGACTCCATATACATTTTTTTCCAAGTGGAGCGTAAAAATGAAAGCTCTAATACGCGTCGACTCCTGTTGGTTTCAACTTATTGCCCTAGGTTTTATACGACATTAGGACAATCAATGCTCTCTGATCAGCACCTTGATCCTTTGCGACTTTACCAAGCTGCTTTTGAGACAGAAGGCCACAAAGCTTAACAATATTCCGTAACAGTTATTTTACATTTATGGTCGTAAGATTGTAAAGGATTCACATGCAGGTTATTGGCCTGAAATTCTAATAGGAGTTGTTTTAGGTAATTGGGAAGGTGGTTGCTTTGTAGGCCTAGGCCCGCTTCTCTTAGCCTGTGAGAAAAGTCGGGCCGATGAATTTATAAAGCTAGCGGTTTAATGCACTGACTCGTTATACAAAGTAGTTATAGAGGTCTAGTAAAACAGGTGTGGAATACAGACATCAACAAAATTATCAAATGACAGAATTTTTTTTGTACTTAGTTTACATTTGGTGATTTTCAGTTATAACACCTGAAAGATCTAATATTTCTTAGGCTTACTTTCCACATCTTGGAGCAGAAGCCCTGAATTTTCTCCCTTAGTAATAGTGTTCGAGTACTTGCCCGTCTCGGTGCCCAAAGAATGTAATAGATACTGCTATTAACTTCGATTAGCCTGAAAGTTAAACTTGCGTCTATAAAAAAATTTCGAGGCGTCTTTTGCAACCTTCACTCACTTCAGCAAGATGCTATATTGATAACGCTATGTATCTATCACACTAACCTTTAGGCTATAGAACGTTAAAGTCTTTCTGACTCGCGCGGTTCATCTTGCACTACAGACTGCCAAATCGCACACTCTTATTAACACATTGAACGCCATACGCGTGCATAGTACGAGCACGTTATTTTGGTTAAGCAGGCCATGCACGTGCTATGGACGTGCAATCAAATGTTATTATATAGGAGTCCTTTTTGCATGCCAGAGACGTGCAAGATTATTTTGCAGAATCTGTAGGCATACCTCAGTATGCTGCTAAACCCTGGTGGGCAAAAAAAAGTATCCGTTTTAGGCAGGAAGGGAGAAAAAATTAGTATTTGCATTTGAGCTCGTAGCATGAGATATTAGGCAGGTGTGTTTCCGTGAGTGTTTTTTCCCCCTTTCATTCTGAATGAACACGAATGGCAAGAAAAGTAAGTGACCAGAATATTGCTGATTTATTAGATAAAATTTATATTAATTCTTCATCAGAAGGGGAGGTGGAATTTGAGGATGGCCATGACGATGCAGAACTTGATCCTGATTTTGTACCTGATCCTGACTTTGTGCCTTCGTGTTCCTGCGAAAGGAACACAATGGCTGTTGGAACGTGTATGCCAAATATAAAGGACTTGCCTAAAGCTACAGTTGTTCAAAAGAAACTGAAAGAAGGTGATATGGTTTTTCAGAGTAAAGATCACCTTTTGTGTGTGAAATGGAAAGATACAAGGAATGTCTTGATGCTTTCAACTAAACATCAAGCTACATCCTCTGAAGTTACAGAGAAATCAAAGAACGCTCTTGTAGGGATGACAAAACCGAACGTAGTGTTAGACTACATTATAAACTAAGTTAGTGTGGTCAAAAGTGATCGATTAGTGGCGTATTACCCCTTCAATCGGAAGCAACTGAAGTGGTGGACAAATGCATGGATACTATATAAGAAACAATTGCATGGATATTATACATGAAAACTAGAAGTTGCCAAGAGAAGAACAATGTGCATTTAGCAGACTTCGCGCAGAAAGTGGGGTAAACTTTGAGTGAAAAAGCAAGTGTCGAAGCTCAAGTTCGTGAAACCTCAACTTGAACCAACAGATTGACCGGGAGACATTTTGCAAAGAAGGTTCCCGCTACGAAAAAAAAAGAGACCAACTAGTTATTGTAAGGTCTGTTCTGATGTAGGAAAGGTATATGATGGCAAACGGAAGCGAAATAACATAACGTTGATGTGTCCTGATTGTGATGTGGGTCTCAGCATGCCAAAATGTTTACGTTTTTATCATACCAAGGCTAGGTACACTTAAGAACTCAAAGTACTGCCTTTTTCCTATATCGAAAATCATATCCAAGATAAACCATTATAGCTCCCCTTATGACGCATGTATGCTTGTAATGTTTGTTTGCGAATATAGAGAAAGCACTGACCTTTCATGTGGTGTAACACACACACATATTAACCTATAGAATATTTTTTTAATTCTTTATTGAAAAACACCAAAAATGGCTGGTCTTCTGAGTAGTTTTTAAAAACAATCACGCCGACTTTCAAACTGTTAAGGTTATTGGAGGATTTGAATTTCTCGATCTTCTAAACGGTTTTACAACGGTGAGTAAATTTCTGGTAAGTTTCCCTCTGTTGCAGTTTAGTGCATCAACTATATAAGCTTTTTGACACCTTTCATATCTGAGGCGGAATGATCAATAAGAAGAATTTCTGAAATCTTATTTATTAAATTCAACACTTCCTCATCTCGCTGACATGAATAGAGTTTGCGTGTCCTCCCACCGAATGAAAGTTGTCTTCTCAAAAGCAGAAAGTATCTCCACAAAAAGTACATGATTAATTGCCAGCATTTGAGGCTCACGAAGTGTATTCATCTCTAACACTGAACCAGACTGTCATTTGGCCTGGTATGTATTCGAGCAATTCCTTGGCCGTTGACCAGAGCCATCCTAGATCACCAAATAAATTCCTTTAAAACAATAGAAGCACCAAATCGTCTGTAGATTTCTGCTTAGGTGATCACTACAGTAATCCCATGGGAAGCTGCCTAGGGCACATTCCTTAGTAGAGCCGTTAACATAGGCAAAAAAAATTCAAAATACAAAATATTTGCTTAGATCTATACTTCAGACTGTTTTGAGAAAACATAGTAATTCTAAGTTACCAAAACGTTCAGATAACATTTTACTAAGAGGAGATGACGAGATACGTGTTGTTGTCTTATCAAAACGTATACAAGCAGTTAGCATGCACTACAAACAACCACACATAGTAATATTTGTAAAGAAGCGTAGTGAGATTGGGATTTTTCAGTTGCAACTCATACGTTGTAATAGACTAATATCTGTTGAATTATAACAATCATATGGCAGAAGAAATAAGATTTATCTACAAGGCTTCCGAATTTGTCTTTCTGCAGAAATAATGATAATACTAATTGTAGATATTAGAATGCATTTAGATAAAAAGATAGTATCAGTAGATGTCGAGATCCGGCATGATATTAACATTAGAACGAGTTGAATCAATTTTCATGTAGTGCAACCAACGAGAGACGGTGGATTCAAACGGGAAAAGTACTTCAGCACATATTGTCCTTTCGACTTGCAAATTCGAAATACTCGGTTAAAACCAGTGACGTGAGGAACAAGAAATCTTTAGCAGAGAAACACTGAATATCACGCGTTATAATGATGGACAAGTTGATAGGTCACTTGCGATAGGGCAGGCATCCCCGCGCTTGTCAAGCTTTTTGTAATATGCTTTCACTTTTTTCATGATCCAACAGGCTGTGATACGATCTTAGCTATTCTCAGCATTGAATAGTTGGCAGCCTATAAGATCCCTCTAGAAGAAGAAGAATTGTGAAAGTTAGAGTCTTCAAACAACCAAAACTCAATCCTGACAAAATAGTCATGATTACATATTTCATATTAGCCCGTATGGAGAAGGATACATGTCATCCCTGGTTTAAGCCATATCAGGTATAACAACGGAAGAGTATTACAAAGCTTCAATATGGCCACTTTTACCCCTACTAACAAGGCAGCTGTTCAGCATTCAATTCGCAAGTACCTCCAACTCCACGAACGAAAGGTCGAAGCATGTACCCAATCGAAAGAATGTGGTGTGTGAAAGAGGATATGCGTATTACAAGAACCCACACAGCTACCAACAGCTAGCTGATAATCTTACTTACCTGTCGATGAAAGTGATTGCAAGATATGATTGTCAACGAACCACATGATAGTGTAAAAGAGCTGATATGAAGTTTTCAAGGTTTTGTGCAGTATGCCAGTGAGTTCTTGTAGAAATGGCAGATCAGAAGACAATCTGATATAGATGATAACGAACAACAGCTGTAAAAAACAGATATGTCTTTGACAACGGCTTAATTGTTGATCCAATCAGTTATGATTATTACTTTTTGATATCGTCCCCGCCTTATAGACCTAAAAAAATGGACATAAAGACGATATTGATGAACCTTTAAATGAAGGTGTAAGGAAAAGGTATAAGACATGAAGATGGTTTATTGTTCTGTAATATATTTTAGAATCCTTTAACACGAACTTTTTTGGTACCCGAAGAGAAAAAGAGACCGTAGCAGGACACACATAAGTTAATGAGAAAAAACCAATTCATTTAGATATCACTTTCGCGTGCTATAGTATCATTGAATCGTACGTTTATAACAATTGTTTATTGATTGATTCTTTATATGTTAAAATGTTCAACAGCATATGATTGACTTCGAGGATTCTGCAATTTGCAAGGACACTTAAAATTGTGTAACTGCCATTTAGTTTTCGACCCTTTAACAAGGAAGTAAAATTTAACACTCTTAATAAAGAACGATGTTTGGTTACATTTATATTAGTCTGTAACATTTATATTAGACTTATGGTCGTAATCTTGTAAAGGATTCACATTCAGGTTATTGGCCGGAAAATCTATTAGGAGATTCTTAGGTAATTAGGACAAATTCTGTAGCTTGACAAAATGTAGCTGGAGAAATTTCATAACCAAAGAAAACACGGCAGAGCACGTACACAGAGCGACACGAATCGGTAAGCAGTCACATATGCTCACTGGAAGAACTATTGTTTTGTTCAGTAGTATGATCAGCTGAAATGCATGTTTGACACGTTAGGAACTTGTAACAATAGACGTATTTCTTCGGGAAGATGTTCAGTGTGTTTGAGTGTGAATCTGCTAAGGCTTTTTATGCAGGGATCCGGCGTGATTAACAACATGTGCATTAAATCTTCTACGTTGTTGTCTCGAGAACTTTTCCTGGCATGATGTTCGCGGAACCTTAAACAATCTTTACTCCGAGCTTCTTGTACCTCTTCGGAAAGTTGTCCAATATCAACCAGCCCAGAATCGACAATGTCCCATGTTTCAATACTATATGCCCAGTTGCCGGTATGTAATACCAGTTATACTGGTCCACATATTATCGTGCAGTTTTCAGAGAATACATACCAAATGCCCAGGGCCGCCCACAGGGGGGATGTATGGCGCAAGCTGCGCCATTGAGAAAAATTTTGGGGGGGATTTTACTCTACTTTCGAACTAGCAATTTTACTGTCGAAATAGCATTAAAACACGATTTTGAAAAGATATTTTCAAAAATTTTTCGGGGTAAACCGCCGTACTCCCTGCTTCGATACTCGATGAATGTAGTACCGCGCAAGTAGCCGTATGAAAGGAAAGGTTGGTTCGTTTTAAGAGAGAAGGGCCACTCAAGGAGGGATGAATGGCGCAAGTTGTGCCATCGAGAAAAAAATTGGAGGGAATAAAAAAATTGGGGAAGAATTTTACTCTAATGTCGAATAAGTAATTTTGCTGTCGTCAGAATAACATTGGAACACGATGCGTTTTCTTTTTTTAAATCTCGAGAATAAATCCCCCTACCCATGCTTAGAAACTATGAATGAAGTACCGCGCAAGTTGCTATATGAAAGGATGGGCTGGTAGGTTTATCGCTTTGTGGATATATCTGGATCAGTCTGGATCAGTGGGTGAAGAAAGGATTCATTAGGCGTTACAGGTGTTTATTGAATATGTCTGGTTTTCCATACCTAACAATATTATACCAGATACTTCTGTTATTACCAGCAACGAGTTGCTCAGCAGAGAGGATTATGAGTAAAGTAAAGATTGTAAAAAATAGACTAAGAGGCAGCATGGGAGATGCATGGCTCTCCGACATGTTTGTCCTTTCTTCCGAAAAAGACATTTTAGAATGCATTCCCAACAGCGATATTATAGACAAATTTGCTTTTTCGAGTGAGCAAAGAAAAAAATATTACTCTATAAAGGACATCAAGGGTAGGTTAATGTCACCACCACGACCAGTAATAATTTAATCCCACAAAATCATTCCTGTAATAAAAACAAAGATGAGCGGCCTTAAAAAGAAGTGAAGTCACAAAAATGAGCGCCAAGTTCTGGTGAACAACAGTTACAAACACTCAAGGAATCACTTTCAAATTTAGATTTGAAACTTGCTTATGTTGTCTGTTGAAAATTATAAAGTAGTTTGACATAATTGTGAGCTAGTGGTAACCATAAAGACAACAGCCAAGTTTCAAATCTAAATTTGAAGTGAGCCAGTGAGTGTTTGTAACTATTATCCACCAGAACTTGGCGCCTATTTTTGTGATTTCAATTCTTTTTAAGGCCACTCGTACTTGGCTCTTTTACAGGAATGTTTTTTGTTGGATATCACTTATTTTTGTAGGCTAATTTCGAGGATAACATTTTCTTTTGGTATCAAACTCAATAACTTGTAACTTGCGTCTTACTTTTCATGTACAAGGGAATTATATCAATATTTTGTAAAGAAAAAAATAATACTAGATCTACTAATTGTAAAAAAAGAATACCTGTGCCATACACAGTGTGTAGAAGTTTTTATACCCTTCAATATCCTTATAGAACATATTTAGTATTGTACACTACCAAGACTACTAATAAAAGTAATGCCATTTTTATAATTACTACTGCCCCTACTACTACTACAAGCATTCTATAATACTACTACAGGAAATAAAAACAACAAAAATAACAATTATTAGTACTATAAAAACTACTGCTACACTGGGCAATTGTTTTTAGAGGACTTGAGTTTTGAGGAGGGAAGAGATTATTAGTTTTGGGGGGGAGTGCGCCATCAGCTTTGGGGGGGATGGGCACCCCTGCAAATGCCTCACAGTGAATTGCACAACCACTAGTAATGGACGTAAGAGAATTGCAAATCGTTTAATCAACTCTTCATTGATGACAGTAATGGACGCTGATATTGATGGATTCAGAAAAACTTGCCGGCAATATTGCCTCATTGCTTGTTCCGTAGCCTGGATTCGGCACATCCATCAGGAAACCTATTTATTCACGAAATCGCTTCTATAGTAATTTCTTTCTTTGATCAACATTTGGTTGATCCCTCTTTCTCACTTCTCAGGTATGATGTCCATTCTATTTACAACGTGCAACAGACACTCAAAGCATTTTATCCAGTATATGCAGACTTGACATCCCGTTTTCAAACGTTGTTCTGTCAGGTGGTTGTGCTGTAGTTTTGTGTGGATCGTTCATTTGCTTTGAAGATGCACCGCAGATGTAACATCGTTAATATGATTGTTTGTGATATCACTACAGACGTTAACATCTACAAGTGTCAGCATTAATCTGTGTTTCATTACTATTTGATGATAATTGTAAGTGATAGTTGTTGGTGAGAGAGCTTGTAGTTGCTGTTGTATCTTAGTTGCTTCTGAACGTCTGAATTCTTCTGTTTCTTTTATGAACAGTAGCTTGATTGGCTATTACTTCAGCACATATTGTCCTTTCGACTTGCAAATTCGAAATATTCGGTTACAACCAGTGACGTGCAGAACAAGAAGTCTTTAGCTGAATAAGACTGAATATCACGCGTTATAATGATGAACAAGTTGATGGGTCACTTGCGATAGGGCAGGCTTGTCAACCTTTTTGTAATATGCTTTCACTTTTTTCATGATTCAACAGACTGTGACACGATCTCATCTATTCTCAGCAGTGAATAGTTGGCAGCCAACAAGATCCTTCAAGAAGAAGAAGAATTGTGAAAGTTAGAGTCTTCAACCAACCAAAACTCAATCCTGACAAAATGCTCATGATTACACATTTCTTATTCGCCCGTATGGAGAAGGATACATGATATCAGGTATAACAAGGGAGGAGTATTACAAAGCTTCAATGTGGCCACTTTTCCCCCTACTAACACGGCAGCTGTTCAGTATTCAATTCGGAAGTACCTCCAACTCCATGCAAGAAATGCAAGAAAAGTAAACAAAGCACATGCGTTATGACATTAGATCAGCCAATATACTGGAGAGGAGTTGAAATAATAACTCAGCTGAAGAAATTTCTGAATGGTCTTAAATTGTACCACTTTAGGACGTTTGAAGTTAAGTAATTTCTAGGAATGAATGGATACATTATGCAGGAAATGGTAAAGAAGATCTTTGGTGTATCGTGTACACTATGACAACTTTAGTGAAAATGCTGACTGGCCATGCCTACTCAAGATCTTTGAGTACTCACTTCTAGACTTTGCTCGGGGACCTCTTAATGTGGTTATGTAGAAATTTACAAATGTCGGTGGAGATGACAAAATCTAGGATCTGCGATTTTATTAACAACGTCTGGATGACGAAATTAATATGCGTCATTTACCTGAAAATGAAACTGCATGAAAAAAAAAAAACATATTAGGATATCTCAAATTTAAGACGGTTACATTTTCCGAACCTTTAACTTTGGCTGCAGTATATAGAGATGGTCATAATCGTATTGCAATTGATTCAAACGGACTAGATTGAACAGGGGACTACAACCTTCATTTGAAGGCAATTAAATTAATGCTTTCGTTTTCTCACGCAGCTGGTCATCTTTTCTATGAAAAATTTGCACATCACTATACCCAACAGATGGTAGGCCTGGAGGCAAATATGGTATCACAGAATACAAGAAATTAACAACTCAAAGAACATTCACAATTCGCAGGAAAAGAGGCCTTTTTGAGCGAAGTACCGAGACATGATTATCGAAGAGTGCTTAATTAAGGGCACAAATTTTCTCGGGGATTAACTCAACGTCAGACACAACGTTAGCAGGATTAATGCTTCGTTCTAAAATACTGTTATTGTAACAGAAGGTCTACAGGACTTTTGTGCTCATCTGTTTATCAGTTTATCAACTTTATAAATTCATCGGCCGGACTTGTGTCACAGGCCAAGAGATCTTGTGTTGTTTTCCAAGGGCTCAAAAACGATGCAGTAATGACTTTAGAGCTCCTTTACTCACATTATGCAATCCATTTAAAAAACCGTGGATTTAATTCTCCATTTAATAGGACGAGAGTATCACAGACATATAGCTTTGGGAACGAAAAGCGGTTTGTTTTAGTTGGGCCCTTGGGATTGGAAAATGTTGTGATATCAAATGCAAAAGTCATAAGTATTAATTTATCAATGATAATCAAGCAATTGCTATACTTCCCGTTTATATGGAACTACAATATTATTAGAGAGTGATTCCTGCTGAAGTAATCTGCATAGGACTAACAACGTTATCACCTTTTTCTTAATTTTTAGCCTGATAAACACGGTTTATTCCAAAGGGTAGTGTTCCTACGAATGTATTACTGAAAGAAATCTCCTGTATAACACTCGAGGCTATCAAATGTGCCTTTAAATAGCGTCCTTGCTGTTCACTAGGACATACATACATAGTTGATTAGGATTCACTAGATTGCGGTTTATCATTAATAATATTTTCCCGATTGTATCCTATAAAACTTGGTATGGAACCCATTATATTCTAACCTGCAAGGCAGCCTTCCTTTGGGCCTGAGACCTGTCATCTGATCGGTGAGACAAACAAAGAATCGATTTCACTTCTTTTGAGATCTTCTCTTACACGGTTAGGTGGAAAATATTTACGGTATAGTCAGTCCTGTTTTCGCTACCAACTTAGTAACACTGGTCATCATTACAAAGAAACCAAACGGTAGGCTAATCAAATAATCTTTTCATGTAAGCTCACTGTATGCTACCACACTTTTTATAGTGCAGAAAAAGTCATTTATTTCAAATATCGCTTGATGAAAGTTCTCCATATCCAAGTTTTCGATTGAAAAAGTAATCTTATATCACGGTACTTTTGTCTGAAGAGACTATCGTCTCACATTTCTTCATTCTGACATCTA
Source organism: Thermobia domestica (assembly GCF_964235325.1). Classification (NCBI taxonomy): domain Eukaryota; kingdom Metazoa; phylum Arthropoda; class Insecta; order Zygentoma; family Lepismatidae; genus Thermobia; species Thermobia domestica. The sequence continues at coordinate 84,067,494 of NC_137470.1, forward strand.
CCTTTTCTATAATGCTATACACTCATGTTCTTGGTGTGTCTATGCTGTCTTACTCGGAAGTTTTAATCTAGTCTTCACTCAGGTCTCGCGTCTCGATTTCCTATTCTCAAACAACCTTTGGAAAGCTATTCATCTTTTGAAAGCTTCGCCACTACGATTGTTTAATGATGAGATACACACCTCTTCTTTTGATATAAGCTGTGTAATTCCTCTGTATTTCTTCAATATTTTAACATCAACTACTAATACTAAATATTGTTCTTTTCTGCATATTGTAATTACTGCGGACAAGCAGATGCGTTATGACATTAGATCAGCCATTATACAGGAACGCCGTTCAAATCGTAAATCAGCTGAAGAAATCTCTGAACGGTCCAAAGTTTGCTGTTAAGTAATTTCTAGGCACGAATGGATACATTATGTCAGGAAATGGTAGAGATGTACTTTGTGTATACTGTACACTATGTAAACTTTAGTGAAAAAACTGGATGCCCATGCTTAGTCAAGATCATTGTGAACTCACTTCTAGACATTATACGAGGACCTCTACATATAGTTATGAAAACATTCACAACTGTCGGATGAGATGAAAAAAACTATGATACACGATCAACTACGTCTGGATGACGAAATCAATATGCGTCATTTACAAGAAAATGAAACTGTTAAAAAACATTGTAGGAAATCTCAAATTTAAGACGGTTAAATTTTCCGATCCTTTAACTTTGGCTGCAGTTTATACAGAAGGTCATGATCGTATTGCAATTCATCGAAAGGGACTACAACCTTCATTTGATGGCAATTAAATTAATGTTTTCGTTTTCTCACGCAGCTGGTCATCTTTTCTATGAAAAATTTGCACATCACTATACTCAACAGATGGATGGCCTGGAGGCAAATAAGGTATCAGAGTATAAAAGAAATTAACAACTCAAGGAACATTCACAATTCGCAGGAAAAGAGACCTTTTTGAAAGAAGTTCCGAGATATGATTATCGAAGAGTGCTTAAATAAGGGCACAAAATGGTCGGGGATTAACTAACGTCAGACGAAACGTTAGCAGGATTAATCCTTCATTCTCAAATCCTGTTACGATAACAGATGTTCTACAGGACTTTTGTGTTCATCTGTTTATCAGTTAATCAGCTTTATAAATTTATCGGCCGGACTTGTCTCACAGGCCAAGAGAAGCGGCCCTGGGTCTACAATTTAATTACGTTTCTAATTACCTAAAAAAAACTCCTATTAGAGTTTAAAGCCAATAACCTCCATGTAATCCTTTACAAGCTTACGACCACATGTGTAATATAACTGTTACGGAATATTGTTAAGCTTCGTGACCTTCTGCCTCAAAAGCAGCTTGGTACAGTCGCAAAGGATCAAGGTGTTAGAAATATCCATTGATTGTCCTTATAGCCTATAAAGCCTAGGGAAATAAGTTGAAAGCAAGTGGAATCCGCGTGTAGAAGTTTCATTCTTGGATGAAAGTGTGCATGAGGTCTTTGCATGTACCGCATATCGAAACTTCGTTCTTTATTAAGAGAGTTAAACTTTGCTTCTTTTTAGGAGATTCGAAACGGTAGTTATATATATAGAATCTCGATGAAATGAGTCAACCTTGCAAAAGACCCCTCGAAATTTTTTATAAATTCCAGTTAAACTTTCTGGCTAATAGAAAGATTATCGCAGTCTCCTTTACTTTCCTAGGGCAGCGGGACGAACAAGTTATCGGACACTATTCACAAGAGGGCAATTTCAGGGCTTCTGGTGCAAGATGTTCGAAGTGAGCCTAGGAAGTTTTATATCTTTCAGGTGACTTAACATCAAATCTCCCAATGTAACCTAAGTAAAAAAAAAAAAAAAAAATGTCAACTGATTACTTTCTTGCTGTCTCTGTTATATACCTTTTCTACTTTACCTGTATAACAACTTTGTATCGCGAATCAGTGATTTACACCGCTAGCTTTAGAAATTCATCCACCGGACTTGTTTCACAGGCCAAGAGAAGCGGGTCTGGTTCTACAAGGTAATCACGTACCTAATTACCTTAGGATCTCCTATTAGATTTTCCTGCCAATAACCTGTATTTGTATCCTTTACAAGCTTACGACCATACGTCTAGTATAACTGTTACAGAAAAATGTTAAGCTTCGTGGGCTTCTGTCTGAAAAGTAGGTTGGTACAGTCGCAAAGGAACAAGGTGCTGAGCAGTAAACATTGATTATCCTCATGTCGTATAAAACGTAGGGCAATAAGTCGAAACCAATTGCGATGGACGTGTAGTACAGGTTTCATTATTACGACATGGTCTGGATAAAAATGTACATGGAGACTTTGCATGTACGGAATAACCAAACTTCGTTCTTTATTAAGAGTGTTAAACTTGACTTCTTTTTAGGAGAGTCGATAAGTAAACGGCTGTTACACAATTTTAAGTGTCCCTGAAGATGGCAGAATCCTCGGAGTCAATCACCTGCTGTCGAAATTCTTAGCATATAAAACAATCAAACAATAAATAATTGTTATAAACGGAAAATTGAATAATACTTTGGTACGCGAATGTGATACCTAAATGAATTGGTTTATTTCGCTGTGTGTCCTGCTACCGTTTAGTTTTCTTTTCGGGTAGCAAAGCAGCTCTTGTTAAAAGATTCCAAAATATGAAAACAGAATAATAAACCACCTTAACGTTTTATACGTTTTCCTTATACCTTCATTTAAAGTTTTATCAAGATCGTATTTATGTCCATTTTATAAAGTCTATAAGGCGAGGGCGATATCACAAAATAATAAGAATAACTGATTGGATCAATTATTAAGCCCTTGTGAATGATATATTGGCTTTTTTTTTAGATGTTTTTCGTCAACATCTATATCAGATTGTCTTCTCATCTGCCATTTCTTCATGAACTCCATTGGCAGAATTCACAAAACCTTGAATACTTCATATCGGCTCTTTTCACTAAAATGTGGCTCTGATTTGTTTGGTTGATTGAAGACTCTAACTTTCACAATTCTTCTTCTTTTTGAAGGAAATTGAAGGCTGCCAACTATTCACTCATTAGTATAGCTGACGTCGTGTCATAGTCTGTTGCAATATGAGAAAAGTGAAAGCAATCTTTTAAGCCAAAGTTATCTTAAATTTATTAATTTCGTAGCATTTCCTTTCAATTCTTCTTGTATGTGGCTATAAAAGAATCAGCAACTGCTCATGAAGTCATCTACCAAAATTCTCAAAAAAACCTTAGTTTCCTCTATTACTGTTGTCCATTTACAGTAACCTTTGCTCATTTGAAAACTGTTTGCATCATTTGAAGCCGTCTAGTGTTGATCTCAGAGTTTCTCAAGAACTGTGATTAAATTGTCGTGGCTTCAATCGCAGAATTAAATTCGATCGTGGCAGATATTTCCCGAAGGCTCTTTTTTCTCTTTCGGCATTTTCCATGTCTAATTGTAATTTATATCCATAAAATATAAGGCGAAAATAGAGCAAGATTAATCTAAGGAATGGATGATTAATCTTTCTAATTTTGTTTCTGACGTTGAGTTAATCCTCGAGATAATTCGTGGCCTTCATTAAGCACTGTTCGATAATCATATCACTTGGAACTTCGCTCAAGAAGGCATCTTTTTCTGCGAATTATAAATGTTCCTTGAGTTGTTAATTTCTTGTAATCCTCTGATACCGTATTTGCCTCTAAAGCTTCCACCTGTTGAGTATAGAGACGTGCAAATTTTTCATAGAAATGATGACCAGCTGCGTGAGAAAACGAAAGCATTATTTTAATTGCCTTCAAATAAAGGTCCTAGTCCCCTGTTCATTGTAGTCCCTTTCAATGAATTGGAATACGATTATGACCTTCTCTATTATTGCTGCTAAAGTTAAAGGTTCAGAAAATGTCACCGCCTTAATTTTGAAATTTCCTATTATGGTTTTTGTCATGCAGTTTCATTTTCTTCTAAATGTTGCATAGTGTTTCTTCATCCAGACGTTGTTAAAAAGATCGTATATCCTACATTTTGTCATCTCCTCCTACGGTTGTAAACATCTTCATGTAGAGGTCCCCGAGCATAGTCTAGAAGTGACTTATCAATGATCTTGATTAGGCATGGCCATTTTCACTAATGTTATCATAGTCTACAGCATATCCAAAAGTTCTTCTATACCATTTCATTACACAATGTATCCCATGGTCTCTAGAATTTACTTAACACGATAACCTTCTAAAGGTGGTACAATTTTGAACCGTTCAGAAATTTCTTCAGTTGAGTTACGATTGAACACCTTTTCATTCAGTTATTTGCATTATGCAGAAGTGTACAATCTATAGTATTAGTACTTGATGTTGAAATATTAAAAAAAGGAGAGGGACTAGGCTGCTTATATCAAAAAGAGAAGTGTTTATCTTACCATTACACAATCGTTGTGGCGAACCTTTTCCAATTTAAATAGCAATCCAAAGGTTGTTCGAGAAAAGGAAATAGAGACGCGAGTGAAGACTTGATTAAATCTACCGAGTAAAACAACATTCACACTCAAACAATATGAGTGTATAGCATTAGATGAAAAGAGGTTGTCAGAATGACGAAATGCGATACGATATTCTTGTCAAGACAATGCTACCGTTATATCATTCAAGAAGTTGGATATGGAGAATTTTCATCAAGAGACTTCTGAAATAATTGACTTTTTGTGCTTTATGAAATGTGTGGCAATTAGTTACTAATCAAAACATAAAGTGAGCTTATATTAAAAGCTTATTTGGTAGCCCATAGTTTGGTTGCTTTCTGATGACCACTGTTACTAAGTTGGTAGCGAACACAGGACTGACTATACGGTAAATATTTTGAACCTAACCGTGTAAAAGAAGATCTCAAAGGTTTTAAATTCGATTCTTTATTTGGCTCATCGATCAGATCACCGGTCACAGGCCCAAAATAAGGCTGCTTTGAAGGTTAGAATATAATGGGCTCCAGAGCAAGTATTACCGGATACAATCGGGAAAATATTGTTAATGATTGACCCTAACCTAGTGAATCCAACACGGCTCTGTATGTAAGGCGTAGTGAGCAGCAAGGACATTATTTAAATGCACATTTGATAGCCTTGAGTGTTAACACACTGGACACTTTCAGTAAATAATATATCCGTAAGAACTCAATTCCTTGGATTGAACAGTTTCTATCAGGCTAACGATCTAAAACAAGGTGAAAGCGTTATGGGTGTTAAGTAGATTTCTTCAGCAGGAAGCACTCTCAAATAGTATTGTAGTTGCTAATAAACTGGAAATATAGCAATTGCTTGATTATCATTTATAAATTAATTGTAATTATTGTAAGATTTTGTATCCCACCATTTTTCAATCCTAAGGGCATACCTAAAACAGGCCGCTCTTCGTTCCCAAAGCTATAAGTCTGTGATACCCTCTCTTATTATTAGGGAGATATAAATCCACGGTTTTTTAAATGGTACACCATTGTATAATGTAAGTTAACGAGCTCTAAAAGCACTACTGCATCGCTTTTAAGACCTGGGTACTCAACACAAGTTCCTACGCCTTCGGATTAATTGTTGAATTCTTTTACTAGCTGTAAGTCAATAGGAATTAAGTAATAGATACCGATGTCCACTGCTGACTTCTAAATTTCACAGCATTGTTAGAAGAACATAAGCCGTCGACATTAAGCTACTTCCGAATTGAATGGTGCACAAATGCCGTGTTAGTAGGCGAAAAAGTGGCCATATTCAAGCTTTGTAACTACTTTTTGTTATACCTGATAGCCTTATACCAGCAAAGACATCTTCTCTCCATACAGGCGAATAAGAAATGTCTGATCTTGACCATTGTTTCAAAATTCAGATTTGACTAACTAAATTGCACATTTCTTTTCTTTTTGAGGGTTCTTGAATGTTGCAAACTATTCTGTCATGTGTATAGCTGAGGTCGTGAAAAAAGTGAAAGCTAACTTCTAATGACGCTAAAGTGTCTTTAAATTTAATGATTTCGTAGCATTTACTTTCGGTCCTGCTTGTATGTGGTCTTCATGAAGTGTTTTACCAAGGTTTTACCCATCAACAGCTACAGATTTCCCGTTTCTAGTTCCATCTAATACTGTTGTCCATATAAAGCTACCTTTGCTCCTTCGAAAACTGTTTGCATCATTTGAAGCCGTCTAGTATTGATCTGCAAGTTTCTCAAGAACTGTGATTGAACTGTAGTGGCTTCAATGCCAGAATTAAGTTAGATCGTAGCAGATATTTCCCGAAAGCTCTTTTTTTCTAATGGCATTTTCCATGTCTAATTGTAATTCATATTCTAAAATATTAGGTGACAATAGTTTTAAAATAACTTATACACTTACTTAACGCAGATTTGAGTTGCCATTTGTAGTCCACACCATTGCGTGTAGAAGGACTCTTCCTTCTACGTGTCAGTTTTAAAACACCATACAATAGAGACTCTGCAATATTCACTGCAGCCGAATTGACATTCTTGCACATTGAGATATTATCAAACAAGGAAGGTGGCATTAGCTCAACGTGTCAGTCTGATGATTAACTGATGCCCGCAAAATTCCTTTATAACTTCTTTTATCGTAAGAGTATTTCGGCCTCTTTTTCTGCGAATTGTGATTGTTCCTAAAGTTGTTAATTTCTTGTAATACCGTATTTGCCTCCAGGGCTTCCATCGGTTGAGTATAGTGATCTGCCAATATTTATAGAGAAGATGACCAGCTGCGTGAGAAAACGGAAACATTAGACGTAGTAGATTCGCCATGATAACTGCATTAGAACGAGTGGAATCAGTTTGCATGCAGTACAACCGACGAGAGCGGGCGGCTTGATATGGGAAAAGTACAGCAACTCATATTGTTTTTGGGACTTGCAAATTCGAAATATTCGAGTTTAAACCCTGTGACGTGCGGAACAAGAAGTCTTTAGGTGACAAGGAATGAATAGCATGGTGAGCTCATAAAGTATAGTATAGAGAAACCGCGTTAAAATCATGGACAAGTTCATGGGTCACTTGCGATAGCACAAGCACCCCGAGCTTGTGAAGCTTTCTGTATAATTCATCCTCCACGTAAGAAATTGCCTTAAAAGAAGAACATTAGAAAAGATGTCACTAGATTTCATTGTAATAGAATTCTACAATTACTGAAAAAAGATAATTATAAGAGATGAAATCGATCTCTATGTGATGTGGTAATACGATGCCGTAGGATCTTTTGTTCTGTACCTTGGTCTCAAAAAAGAAGCAGTAGTGCTTTTAGAGATCCTTAACTCACATTACACAATGTCGTACCATTTAAAAACCGTGGATTAACATTTCCTTTTAATAAGACGAGGGTATCACAGACGTATAGTTTTGGCAATTAACCGTTGTTTGTTTTAGGTGGGCCCTTGGGATTGAAAATTTTATGATACCACATGTAAAAAAATTTAAGTATTAATTTATCAATGATAATGAAGCAATTGCTATACTTCCCGTTTATATGCAACTACATTACTATTTGAGAGTAATTCCTGCTGAAGAAATCCTTTTAAGACTCATAACGGAATAACCTTTTTCTTAATTGTTAGCCTGATAGATACCTTTTAATCCATAGAGTTGTGTTCTTACGGATATATATAATTTAAAGAAAGAAACCTGTTAGTTAACACTCGAGCCTATTAAATATGCGTTCATTAGCGTCCTTGCTGCTCACTAAAACTTACATATAGAGTTGTATATTATTCACTAGGTTCCGGTCTATCTTTAACAATATTTTCCCGATTGTATACTGTAAAACATGCTATGGAACCAACTATATTCAAACTTCCAAAGCAGCCTAACTTTGGACCTGAGAGCGGTGATCTGATCGACGAGACAAGTAAAGAACCGATTTTAAGTTCTTTTGAGATCTTTTCCTACAGGGTTATGTAGAAAATATATACGGTATAATCAAGTCATCACTAAGCAACCAAAGTGTAGGTTAATCTAATAAGCACACTGTATGCTTTGATTAATAACTTAGTGCCACACATTTCAAACACAAAAAAATTATTTATTTCAGAATTCTCTTAAGAAAAATCTCCATATCCTAGTTTTTGAATGATATTACAGTAGCATTGTCATGATAAGAATATCGTATCACATTTATTCATTCTGACATCCTCATTCCCTCTAATACTATAGACTCATGTTATTGGTGTGTCAATGCTGTTTTACTCCGAAGATATAATCAAGTCTTCCCGCTAGCGTCACGCATCTTGATTTCCCTTTCTCAAACAACCTTGGATAGCTATTCATCTTGTGAAAGTTTCGCCACAACGATTGTGTAATGGTGAGTTACACACCTATCCCTTTGATATAAGCAGTGTAGTCCCTTTGGATTTCTTCAGTATTTTAATTTCAAATACTAATATCTACTCTTATGCATACAGTAAATGAGTGCAAGAAAAGGGAACAAAGCACATACGTTATGACGTTAGATCAGCCATTATACTGCAACGGTGTTCAAATCGTACCTGGAGCTGAAGAAATTTCTGAACGGCCCAAGTTGTACCGCCTTTAGGAGGTTTCCAGTTAAGTAATTTCTAGGCACGATTTGACACAAGTCGGGAAAGGGTATAGATCAGCCATTATACTGGAATGGTGTTCAAATCTTACCTCAGCTGAAGAAATTTCTGAACGGTCCAAAGATATAACGCCTTTGGATTTCCAATTAATTATTTTCTAGGCACGATTGTATATATTATGTCAGGAAATGGTATAGAACTTTGGTGTATCCTGTACACTATGTAAACTTTAGTGAAAATGCTGAATGGCCATCCTTACTCAACATCATTGAGTACTCACTTCTAGACTTTGCTCGGGGACCTCTACATGTTGTTATCAAGACATTTACAACCGTCCTAGGATATGACAAAAACTAGGATCTGCAATCTTATTCATCTACGTCAGCATGAGGAAATCAATATTCAACATTTAAAAGAAAATGAAATTCCATGACAAACTATATTACAAAACCTCGAAATTAAGTACTTTAAGTACGTTTATAAATTATGTTAAGCGCTATTTTCACCTTATATTTTATGGATATAAAATACAATTAGACACCAAAAGTGCCGAAAGACAATTAGGTCTTTCGGGAAATATCTGAAACGATCGAATTTAAATCTGCCATTGAGGCCACGACAAATCAATCACACTTCTTGAAAAAACTTGAGCAATACTAGACGGCTTCAAGTGATGCAATCAGTTTTCGAAGGAGTAAAGGTAGCTGTATATGGAGAAGAATAATGGAAGAAAATACAAAATACAAACTAGAAACCAGTAGCTGTTGATGGGTTTTATTCGGATCTTTTAACAATCTTACTAGAAGACTACATGAGCAGTTGTTGAGCTGATAGGTAATGCTACGAATTTATTAAATTCAGAGAAACTGTAGCATTAAAAGATTGATTTCACTTTTTTCAGGATGCAACAGGCTGTGTCACGTCTTCAGCTATAATCAGCAGTGAATAGATAAAAGCCTTCAAGATCCTTCAAAAAAAAAAAAAAAAAAAAGAATGTGAAAGTTAGTCAGTGTCTTCTACCAACCGAAAATCAATCCTGACAATCTGGTCAAATTACACGTTTCTTATTAGCCTGTATGGAGAAGGAAACATGTTCTCTCTTGTATAAGCCATATCAGGTATAACAAGGGAGTAGTTACAAAGCTTCATAATGGCCACTTTTCACGCTGCTAAAACGGCAGCTGTTCAGCATTCAATTCGGAAGTCTCTCTAACTCCATGAGCGAAATAGTCTAAGCATGAACCCAATTGAATGAGGTTGGTGTGTGAAAGAGGATATGCGAATTCCAGGACCCACACAGCTACCATCAGCTCCAGCCGGGTAATGTTACTAACCTTTAAATAACAAGTGATTGCAAGATGTGAACGAGCCACATGTTAGTATAAAAGAGCAGATATGAAATATTGAAGGTTTTCTCCATTTTGCCAAGGGACTTCATGAATAAATGCCAGATCGGAGGACAATCTAATATAGATGATGAACAAAGCTGTTGAAAACCATTCAGTCATTGAAAATTGCTTAGTTGTTGATGCAATTAGTTATGATTATTATTTTGTAATAACGTCCCCGATTTATAGACCTAAGAAAATGGACATGTAGACGATCCCGATGTAACTTTAAAAGAAGGTAAACAAACAAGGTATAAAACATTAATGTAGTTTATTGTTTAGTTTACATATTTTGGAAATCTTTAACACGAGCGGCTTTGGTACCCGAAGAGAAAACGAAATAGTAGCAGGACACACACAAGGTAACGAGCAAAAACTTCAGGAGTGATATGGTATAAGCATGAACCCAATCGAGCGAGGTTGGTGTGTGAAAGAGGATATGCGAGTTCCAGGACCCACACAGCTACGATCACTTCCAGCCGGATAAGCTTGGTTACCTGTAGATAAAAAGTGACTGAAAGATAGGTTTGTGATTCAGCCACCTTTACGAACAAAGTAACTTTGAATGAACGTATAAAAACAAGTTATAAAGCAAGGTGATTTATTGTTCTGTTTACATTTTTTTGAATTCTTTAACACGAGCAGCATATATGAAGACTTATGAACATACTCACTTTCCACATCTTGGAGCAGAAGCCCTGAATCCTCTCCCTTAGTAATAGTGTTCGAGTACTTGCTCGTCTCGGTGCCCAAAGAAAGTGTTAAATACTGCTTTTAACTTTCGCTTAGCTTGATGGTTAAGCTTGCGTAAATAAAAAATTTGGAGGGTCTTTTGCAACCTTGTTTCACATCAAGATTCTATATTAATAACGCTACGTATCTATCCCAATAATCTACAGGCTATAGAAACTTAAAGTCTCTCTGACTCGCACGGTTCATCTTGCACTACGGACTGCCATATCGCACACTCTTTAATCTTGTGGAGGATTTGAATTTCTCGATCTTCTAAACGTTTAATCACCTGGGAGTAAAGTTCTGGTAAGCTTTCGCTCTGTAGCAGATTAGTGCACCGACTGTATTAGCATTTGACACCTTTCATATCTGAGACGGAATGATCAACTAGATGAATCCCAAAATTTAGACGCTTACATTTTCCGAACCGTTAGCTTTGGCTGCAGTATATAGAGAAGGTCATAATCTTATTGCAATTCTAACGAAAGGTACAAGATGGAAGATGGGACTACAATCGTCATTTGAAGGCAACTAAATTAATGCTTCCGTTTTCTCACGCAGCTGGTCATCTTTTCTATGGAAAATTTGCTCATCACTATACTCAACAGATTGAAGCCCTCGTAGCAAATACGGTATCAGAGTATACAAGAAATTAACAACGGAAGGAACATTCACAATTCGCAGGAAAAGAGGCTTTCTTGAGCGAAGTTTCAAGAGATATGAATATCGAACAGTGCTTAATTTAGGTCACGAAATTTTCTCGGGGATTAACTCAACTTCAGACACAACATTAGCAAGATTAATTCATCATTCCCAAATACTGCTACGATAACAGAAGTTCTACAAAACTTTTGTGCTCATCTGTTTATCATTTCATCGGCTTTATAAGTTCATCGGCCCGACTTGTCTCACAGGCCAAGAGAAGTGGCCCTGGGTCTACAATTTAATCACATTCTTGATTACCTAAAAAAAAATCTATTAGAGTTTCAGGCCAATAACCTGCATGTGAATACTTTACAAGCTTACGACCACAGGTGTAATATAACTGTTACGGAATATTGTTGAGCTTCGTGACCTTCCGTCTCAAAAGCAGCTTGGTACAATGGCAAAGGATCAAGGTGCTGAGAAGTATCCATTGAATTACTTATAGCCTATAAAAGCTAGGGAAATAAGTATAAACCAATTGGGATCGACGTGTTGTAGAGGTTTCATATTTACGCCCCCTCTTGGATGAAAGCGTATATAGGATATCTGCATGTAACACAAATCAAAACATCGTTTTTATTAAGAGAGTTAAATTTTGCTTCTTTTTAGGAGATTCAAATACTAAACGGTAGTTATAAATATAGAACGTCTTGAAATGAGTCAAGCTTGGAAAAGACGCCTCGATATTTTTTATAAACTCCAGTTAACCTTCTGGGTAATAGAAAAATTATCGCAGTCTCTCTCACTTTTCTTGGGGAGCGGGACGAACAAGTTATCGGACATTATTCCCAAGAAGGAAATTTCAGTGCTTCCTGAGCAAGATATTGGAAGTGAGTTTTATATCTTTCGGGTGACAACTGAAAAACTTTCAATGTTACCTAAGTAAAAAAAAATATATATATATTCTGTCAATTGATTACTTTCTTGCTGTCTCTGTTATACACATGTTCTACCAGACCTCTGTTACATCTTTGTATCGCGAATCAGTGATTTACACCGCTAGCTTTAGTAATTCATCAGTCGGACTTGTTTCACAGGCCAAGAGAAGCGGGTCTGGTTCTACAAGGTAATCACGAACCTAATTACCTAAGCATCTCCTATTAGATTTTCCGGCCAATAACTGCATTTCAATCCTTTACAAACTTACGATCATAAGAGTAGTATAACTGTCACTGAAAATTGTTAAGATTCGTGGGCTTCTGTCTGAAAAGTGTGTTGGTACAGTCGCAAAGGAACAAGGAGCTGAGTAGTAAGCATTATATATCCTTATGTCGTATAAAACCTAGAGCAGTAAGTCGAAACCAACTCCGATGGACGTGTAGGAGAGGTTTCATTCTTCTGGATCTGGATAAAAACGTACATGGATTCTTAGCATGTACGGAATATCCAAACATCGTTCTTTATTAAGAGTGTTAAACAAGACTTCTTTTTAGGAGTGTCGTAAACTAAACGGCTCTTACACAAATTTATGTCATAGCAGATGGCAGAATCCTCGGAGTCAATTATCAATCGGAGTCAATCCTCTGATACTGTAGGTTCCTCCAGAGCTTCCAAATTTTGAGTATAGGGATGTGGAAATTTTCCATAGAGAAGATGACCACCTGCATGAGAAAACGGAAGCATTCATTTAATTGCCTACAAATAAAGTTTCTAGTCTCCTGTACAATGTAGTCCCTTTGGATGAACTGCAATACGATTAATACCTTTTATATATAATGCAGTTAAAATTCACGGTTCTGGAAATGTCACCGTCTTAATTTTGAGATTTCCTAATATGGTTTTTGACATGCAGTTTTATTTTCTTGTAAATGTTGCATATTTATTTGGTTATCCAGACATTGTTGAATAAGATCGCAGATGGTATATTTAGACATTTCCTCTGAGAGTTGTAAATCTTTTAACAACCACTTGTTGAGGTCCAGGAGCAAAGTCTCGAAGTGAGTTCTCAATGATCTTGAGTAGGCATGGCCATTTAAAATTATCACTCCTGTTGTGTTAGTGAACAGGATACACAATTGTTCTTCTATACCATTTCCTGACATAATGTATCCAATCATGCCTAGAAATTACTCAAGTGGAAATCTACTAAATACGGTAAAACTTTGGACCGTTCATAAATTTCTTCAGCTGAAGGTACGATTTGAATACCCTGCCTGTATAATGGCTGATCTAATATCATAACGCACCCGCTTTGTTCACTTTTCTTGCACCTAGTTACTGTATGCAGAAGAGTAGAATATTTAGTATTGGTACTTGATATTGATATAATGAAAAAATACAGAGGGACTACACTGCTTAAATCATAAGGAGAGGTCTGTATCTCACCAATACACAATCGTTGTGGCGTAGCTTTCACAAGATGATAATGTCACCGTCCAAATTTACAGATTTCCTAATATGGTTTTTGTCATGCAGTTTCTTTTTCTTGTAAATGTTGCATATGGATTTCCTCATCCAGACGTTGTTGAATAAGATCTCAGATCCTAGATTTTCTCCTCTCCTCCGACGGTTGTAAATGTCCCCGAGCATAGTCTACAAGTGAGTACTCAATGATCTTGAGTAGGCATGGACTCTCGGCATTTTAATTAAAGTTGTCATATTGTTCAGCACACTCCAAAGTTCTTCTATACCATTTCCTGAAATAATGTTTCCATTCGTGCCTAGAAATTACTTAACTGCAAACTTTGGACCGTTCAGAGATTTTTTCAGCTGATTTACGATTTGAAAACCTTTCTTGTGTAACGGTAGATCTAATGTCATAACGCATGTGCTTTGGTCACTTTTCTCGCAGTTATTTACAGTATGCAGATGAGTAGAATATTTAGTATTAGTAGTTGATGTTGAAATATTGAAGTAATACAGAGGCATTACACACATTATATAAAAGGAAGAGGTCTGTATCTAACCAATACACAATCGTTGTGTCAAGATGAATAGTTTTCCAAATGTTGTTTGAGAATAGGAAATTGAGACGCGAGACCTGAGTGAAAACTAGATCAAATCTTCCGAGTAAGACAGCTTTGACACACCAAGAACATTAGAGGGTAAGTGGATGTCAGAATGAATAATTGTGATACGATATACACTTCAGTCAAAGGTACCGTGATATAAGATAACTTTTTCATCAAAAACTTGGATATGGAGAATTTTCATCAAGTGACATTTGAAATAAATGACTTTTTCTGCTCTATGAAAGGTGTGGTACTTAGTTAGTAATCAAAGCATACACTGAGCTTATATGAAAAGATAATTTGATTAGCCCACAGTTTCGTTGTTTTGTGATGATGACCAGTGTTACTAAGTTGGTAGCGAACACAGGACTGACTATACCGTAAATTTTCCATCTAACCGTGTAAGAGAAGATCTCAAAAGAAGTAAAATCGATTCTTTATTTGTCTCACAGATCAGATGACAGGTTTCAAACCCAAAGGAGGGCTGCCTTGCAGGTTAGAATATAAAAGGTTCCATAGCAAGTTTTTTAGGATACAATCGGGAAAATATTATTAATGATAGACCTGAAAATACTGAATCCTAAACAACTATGCATGTAAGTCCTAGTGAGCAGCAAGGACGCTATTTAAACGCACTTGATAGCCTCGAGTGTTAACACACTGAAGAATTTCTTTAAGTAATACATTCGTAAGAACACAACTCTTTGGAATAAACCGTTTCTATCAGGTTAAGAAAATAAAGGTGACGGCGTTGTGAGTCCTAAGCAGATTTCTTAAGCAGGAATCACTCACTAATAGTATTGTAGTTGCATATAAACGGGAAGTATAGCAATTGCTTGATTATCATTCATAAATTATTACTTATGTTTTTTACATTTGATTTCTCAACATTTTTCAATCCCAAGGGCCCACCTAAAAAAAACCGCTGTTCGTTCCCAAAGCTATACGTCAGTGATACTCTCGTCTTATTAAATGGAGAAGTAAATCCATGTTTTTAAATGGTACGCCACTGCATAATGTTAATAAAGGAGCTCTAATACCACCAGCGCTTCGTTTCAGAGACCTAGGTACACAACAAAAGATCCAACGGCCTCGGATTCAATGTTGAATTCGTTTACTTCTGGAAGCCAATAGGAATTAAGGAATACATACAGATGTCCATTGCTGACTTCTAAATTTCACAGCATTATAAGAAGGACATAAGCCTACGTAAGTCCTTTAGCCTTACCGCACACTTCGAAATACAACCCTCGAAATATTAACTCGTTTGTGGCAGTCTAAACCACTAATTAAAAAACGAACATCCTCAAAATTATTTCTTCAATCACCGCAACACTTTTGAGATCCATTTAATCTCTTATTAATATCTCTTTTCAGATATTGTAGAATACTATTAGAATGAAGTCAAGTTGCATCTCTGCTAATGTTCTCATTTTAAGGAGATTTCTATCGTAGTAGATTCATATTACAAAAAGCTTCACAAACTCAGAGATGCATTTCCCATCGCAAGCGACCCATCAAGTTGTCCATGATTTTAACGCGCTTTCTCTTTACTATAACTTATGAGCTCACCGTGATATTGAGTCTTTCTCAGCTAAAGACTTCTTTATCCGCACGTCACTGGTTTTAAATTCGAATATTTCAAATTTGCAAGTGCTAAGGACAATATGTGCTGAAGGAACTTTTCCCATTTGAACCCACCCTCTCACGTCGATTGTACTGCATGCAAACTGATTCCACTCGTTCTAATGCAAGTATCATGTCGGATCTCGACATCTACTGATATTATCTTATATCTAAATGCATCTTTATATCTACAATTAGTATTACCATTATTTCTGATGGAAGCCACATTCGGCAGCCTTCTAGGAAAATCTTATTTCTTCTGCTATATGAATGTTATAAATCAACACATATTAGTCTATAACAGCGCGTGAGTTGAAATTGAAAAATCCTAATTACACTTCTCTTCTTATAAAATAATACTGTGTCTGGTTGGTTGTAGAGCGTGCTAACTGCTTGCATTCGTTTTGATAAAACAACAACACATATCTCGACATCTCCTCTTAGTAAAATGTTATCTGAACGTTTCGGTATCTTAGAAATAGTATGTTTTATGAATACAGTCTGAAGTATAGATATAAGGACATATCTGTGTATTTCGACTTTCTTCTTGCCAATGTTAACGGCTCTACTAAGGAAATGTACTCTAGGCAGCTTCCCATGGTATTCCGCTATATGCAGCGAACACCTAAGCAGAAATCTACAAACGATTTGGTGCTTCTATTTTTGTAAAGGAATTTATTAGGTGATATAGGGTGGCTCTGGTCAACGGCCATGGATATGCTCGCATACATACCAGGCCAAATCAAAGTCTGGCTCAGCGTTAGAGATGAGTACACATAGTAAGCCTTAAATGCTGGCTAGTAATCATGTACATTTTGTGGAGTACCTTTTTGTTCTTGAGAAGACAACTTACAATCGGTGGCACGTCACGGAAGCTCTAATCACGTCAGCGAGTTGTGCTAGTGTTGAATTTAATAAATTAGATTACAGATATTATTCTTATTGAACATTCCGTATCAGATATGTGAGGTGTCGAAAAGCTAATACAAAAAAAAAAAAAAAAAATTGTCACCTGATAGTTTTCTTGACGTTTTTGTTCTACACCTGTTCTACCAACCTTGTATAACTTCTTAATATCCCGAATCAGTGCTTTACAGCCCTAGCTTTAATAATTCATTCTCCGGCGGGCCTGATTCTACGCGGTAATCACGCACCTATTTACCGAAGCATCTCCTACTAGATTTTCAGGCCAATTACCTGCATTTGAATCCTTTACAAGCTTACGACTATAAGTCTAGTAAAATTGTTACAGAAAATTGTTAAGCTTCGCGGCCTTCTGTCTGAAAAGTAGGTCGGTACAGTCGCAATGGAACAAGGTGGTGAGCAGTAAGCATTGATTATACTTATGTCGTAGTAAACATAGGTAAATATGTTGAAACCAACTGTGCTCGTCGTGTAGTACAGCTTTCATTCTTACGACGTCACCTTGGATAAAAATGTACATGGAGTCTTTGCATGTACGGAAAATCCATACTTCGTTCTTTATTAAAAGTATTAAACTTTACTTCCCTTCAGGAGGGTCGTAAATTAAACGGCAGTTACATAATCATAAGTGTCCTGGCAGGTGGCAGAATCCTTGGAGTGATAATCAGCTGTTGAACATCTTAACATATAAACAATCAAACAATAAACAATTGTTATAAACGTACAATTGAATGATACTGTAGTACGCGAATGTGATATCTAAATGAATTGGTTTTTGGTCGTTATCTAAAAATGTGTCCTTCTACCGTTTCGTTTTCTCTTTGGGTTTTAAAGCTGCTCGTGTTAAAAGATTCAAAAATATGTAAACAGAACAATAAACCTCCTTCATGTTTTATACCTTGTCCTTACACGTTCACTTAAAGTTTCATAAAGATCGTCTCCATGTCCATTTTTTATTAGGTCTATAAGGCGGGGAAGATATCACAAAAACATAACAGATTGGATCAAAAAATAAACAGTTGTCAAAGACATATGTGTTTTTTACTGCTGTTCTTCGTTATCATCTATATCAGATTGTCTTCCGATCTGCCAATTCTACATGAACTCTCTGGGAGAATGCCCAAACTTTTGAATACTTCATATCAGTTCTTTTACATTAACATGTAGTTCGTTGACAATCATATCTTGCAATCACTTTTTATCTACAGATAATTAAGCTTATCCCGCTGGAGCCGATGGTAGCTGAGTTGGTCCTGGAATTAGCATATCCTATTTCACACACCAAACTCTTTCGATTGGGTACATGCTTAGACCACTTCGCTCGTGGAGTTGGAGGTACTTCGAATTGAATTCTGAACAGCTGTTGTATTAGTAAGGATAAAAGTGTTCTTATTTAGTTATGTAATACTCCGTTGTTATACCTGATATAGCTCATACCAGGAAGGACATGTATCATTCTCGATACGGGCTGATAAGAAATGTTTAATCATGACCATTTAGTCAGCATTGAGTTTTGGTTGGTTGGAGACTAACGAACTTTCAATTCTTCTTCTTTTTGAAGGATCCAGTAGGCTGCCGACTATTCACTGCTGAGAATAGTTAAGGTCGTGTCACAGCCTGTCGCATCATGAAAAAAGTCAAAGCAATCTTTTACTGACACAAAAGTATTTTAAATTTAACTATTTCGTAGCATTTCTTTTCATTAGTGCTTCTACTAACCTTAAAAAAATCAGCAACTGCTTATGAAGTCTTAAAAGTTCTGAATCAGTCCCATCAACAGCTACAGATTTCCCGTTTGTAGTTCCTTCCATTATTCTTGTCCATATACAGCTACTTTTATATTTTGAACACTGTTTGCATCATTTGAAGCCGTTTAGTATGGATCTCTAAATTTCTCAACAACTGTGATTGAATTGTGGTGGCTTCAATGACAGAATAAAATTGGATCGTTGCAGATATTTCCCGAAAGCTCTTTTTTCTCTTTTGGCACCTACGAATTAATCCCCCAGACAATTTCGTGTCCTTCATTAAAAACGGTTAGAAAATAATATCATTTGGAACTTCGCTCAAGAAGTCCTCTTTTTCTGCGAATTGTTTCTTGAGTTGTTAATTTCTTATAATCCTCTGACACCGTATTTTGCTTCAGGGCTTGCATCTGTTGAGTATAGTGATGTGCAAAATTTTCACAGAAGAGACGACCAGTTGCGTGACAAAACGGAAGCATTAATTTAATTGCCATCAAATGAAGTTTCTAGTCCCCTGTTCAATTTAGTCTCTTTGGATGAATTCAATACCGTTATGACCTTCTCTATATATTGCAGCGAAAGTTAACTGTTCGCAAAATGTCACCTACTTAATTTTGAGATTTGTTAATATGGTTTTTGTCATGCAATTTCATTTTCTTGTAAATGTTGTATACTGATTTCCTCATCTAGATGTTGTTGAAAAGATCGCATATCCTAGAATTTGTCATCTCAACCGAGGGTTGTAAATGTCTACATAATCAAATGTAGAGGTCCCCGAGCAAAGTCTAGAAGTCGCACAGGACACGCAAGGTCTGTGCACGTCAAAAGAAATACATCTTGTTGATACTTCTGTCTCATGTATGAAAGGTGTGAGAAAGCTAATAAAATTGTTGCATTAATTTGCTACAGAAGGGAAGTTTACAGATCTTTGCTCATCGGTGAAAACCGTTTAGAAGATCGGGAACTTCAATTTCTCCAATAAAGTTAATAACAGTGTCCGATATGGCAGTCTGTAGTGTAAAATGAACTGTGCAAACCAGAAAGACTTTAAGGTTTTATAGCCTGTATAGGTCTATAGCAAAAGATTTAAGATTTACTTAAAAGACTGCCGACTTTTGTTTTCTGCAAAAATAATGGTATTACTAATTGTAGATATCAGGATGCATTAAATAAAAAGATAATAACAGTAGAGGTCGAGATGCCCCATGATACATTCACTAGAACGAGTGGAATCTTTTTGCGTGCAGTACAACCGACGAGAGCGGGCGGGTTGAAATGGGAAAAGTATTGCAGCTCATATTGTCCTTAGGACATGCAAATTCGAAATATTAAATTTGAAACCCAGTGACGTACTGAACAAATGAATATCACGGTGAGATCATAAGGTATAGTAAAGAGAAAGCACGTTAAAATGATGAACAAGTTGCTGGGTCACTTGCGATAGGACAAGCTTGTGAAGCTCTCAGTAAAAAGAATCCACTACTTAAGAAATCGCCTTAAAATGAGAACATTTGAAGAGATGATACTAGACTCCATTGTAATAGTATTCTACAATTACTGAAGAGATATTAATGAAAAGAGATGACTGAAAAGAGATGAAATCGATCTCTAAGTGACGCGGTGTTAAAAGTAATAATTTTGAGGATAGACGGGATGTTCGATTTTTAATTAGTAGGTTAGAGTGCAACACGCGCTCCAATAGTTTGAGGGTTCCATTTCGAAGTGTCCGGTAAGGCTAAACGGCTTATGCCGGCTTGTGTTCTTCTTACAATGCTGTGAAATTTAGAGGTCAGCAGTGGACATCGGGATCTATTACTTGATTCCTATATTCGTACAGCTACAAAAGGAATTCAACAATGAATCCGAAGCCGTAGGATCTTGTGTTGTGTACCTAGGTCTTAAAAACCAAGCAGTAGTTCTTTTAGAGCTCCTTAACTCACATTAAACAACGGCGTACCATAAAAAAAAAAAACCGTGGATATACTTCTCCCTACAATAAGAGGAGGGTATCTCAGACCTATAGCATTGGGAACGAACAGCGGCTTTTTTATGTGAGCCCTAGTGTATGAAATTTGTTGGGTTAACAAATGTAAAATAATTACTATTAATTTATCAATGAAAATCAAGCAATTGCTATACTTCCCGTTTATAAGACACTACGATACTATTTGAGAGTCGTTCCTGCTGAAGAAATCCATTTAACACTCTCACCTTTTGTTGATCGTTAACCTGATAGAAACTGTTTAATCCAAAGAGTTGTGTTCTTACGGATATATTATTTAAAGAAAGTCTCCTGTGTGTTAACACTCGAGACTATCAAATATACATTTAATTAGCGTCCTTGCTGCTCACTAGGGCTTACATAGAAAGATGTGTAGTATTTACTAGGTTCCCGTCTCTTATTTATAATATTTTCCGGATTGCATAATGAAAAACTTTCTATGGATCCCATTATGTTCTAAACTCCGAAGCAGCCTTACTTTGTGTGACACCGGTGATCTGATCCATGAGACAAATAAAGATTAATTTTAGGTTCTTTCAAGATCTTCCCTTTGTTATTTGGAAAATATTTACGGGACAGTCAGTCCTGTGTTCGCTTCCAACTGAGTATCACTGGTCATCACAAAGCAACCAAACTGAGGGCTAATCATATAATCTTTCCATATAAAGCTCATTGTGCGCTTTGATTACACATTTCTTAGAGCAGAAAAAGTCATTTTTTTCAAATGTCTCATGATTAAACCACTCCATATCCAAGTTATTGAATGAAAAAGTAATATTATATCACACTAGCATTGTCTTAATAAGAATATCCTATTACATTTCTTCATTCTGATATCCACTTTTCCTCTAAGGTTTTTGGTGTGTCAATGCTGTCTTCCTCGGAAGATTCAAATCTTCACTCGCATCACGCGTCTCGATTTTCTATTCTCAAACAACCTTTGGATAGTTATCCATCTTGAGAAACCTTTGCCACAACGATTGTGTAATGGTGAGATACACACATCTCCTTTTGATATAAGCAGTGTAGTCAATCTGTATTTCATGAATATTTCAACATCAAGTACAATTACTATATATTCTACTCTCTTCATACAATAAATAAGTGCATGAAAAGTGAATAAAGCACATGCGTTATGACATAAGATTAGCCATTTTAATGGAAAGGTGTTCAAATCGTACCTCAACTGAAGAAATTTGTGAACGGTTCAAAGTTGTACCGCCTTTAGGAGGTTTGTAGTTAAGTAATTTCTAGGCACGAATAGACACATTATTTCAGGAAATGGTGTAGAAGAACTTTGCTGTATCCTGTATATTATGACAACTTTGCTGAAAATGCTGATAGGCAATGCCTACTCAAGATCATTGAGAACTCACTTGTAGACTTTGCTCCGGGACTTCTACATGTGGTTATGAAGAAATTTACAACCGTCGAAGGAGATGACAATATCTAGGATATGCGATATTTTCAACAACGTCTGTATGAAGAAATCACTATGTAACATTATAAGAAAATGAAGCTGCATGACAAAAACCATATTAAGAAATCTCAAAATTAAGATGATTACATTTTCCGAACCGTTAACTTTGACTGCAGTATATAGAAAAGGTCATAACCATATTGCAATTCATACTTGGGATTTAATAGAACAGGGGACTAGAAACTTCATTTGATGGCAATTAAATTAATGCTTCCGTTTTCTCACGTAGCTGGTCATCTTTTCTTTGAAAAAATTGCACATCACTATATTCAACAAATGGAAGCCCTGGAGGCAAATACGGTGTCAGAGGATTACAACAAATTAAAAACTCAAGAATCATTAACATTCTCGAACGAAGTTCAAAGTGATATGATTATTGAACAATTTTTAATGAAAGCAACGAAATTTTCTGGGGGATTAACTCAACGTCAGACATAACGTTTGCAAGATTAATTTTTCATTCCCAAATACTGTTACGATAAAAGAAGTCTACAGGATTTTTGTGGGCATCAGTTAATGATCAGAGCGATACGTTGATCTAATGCCACTCTCCTTGTGTGATAATATGTCAATCCGCAAGAATGTCAATTCGACAGCGCTGATTTTACAGAATCGCTACTGTCTTGTGTTCTAAAAAGAACACGTAGAAAGAAGCTTCTACACGCAATGGTGTGGACTAAAAATGGCAACACAAATCTGCGTTGTAATCGTTTATAAATTATTTTATACTCTATTTCACCTTATATTTTATGGATATATATTACAATTAGACATGGAAAGTGCCAAAAGAGAAAAAAGAGCTTTCGGGAAATATCTGCAACGATCCAATTTTTTTCTGCCATTTTCTGCCACGGCAATTTAATTAGAGTTGTTCAGAAACTTGGAGATCAAAAGTAGACGGTTTCAAATTATGCAAACTGTGATCAAAAGATAAAGGTACCTGTATATGGACAACAGTAATAGAAGAAACTAAAAAGGGGAAATCTGTAGCTGTTATTGTGCCCGATTCAGAGCTTTTAAGAATCTTACTAGAGGACTTCATAAGCAGTTGCTGATTCTTTTAATGTCAATATAAGCACTAATGAAAGGAAATCCCACGAAATTATAAATTTAAAGAAACTTTAGCATAATTAAAAGATTGCTTTCACTTTTTTCATGATGCAAAAGGCTGTAACCCAACCTCATCTATTCTCAACCGTGAATAGTTGGCAGCCTTCAAGATCCTTCAAAAAGAGGAAGAATTTCAACCAAGCAAATTTCAATCCGGACAAAATTGTCAAGATTACACATTTCTTATTCGCCTGTATGGAGAAGGAAACATATCCTCAGTGGTATAAGCCATATCAGGTATAACATTGGAATAATATTACAAAGCTTTGTATATAGCCACTTTTCCCCCTTCTAACACGGCAGCTTTTCAGCATTGTATTCGGAAGTATCTCCAACTCCACGAGCGAAGTGGTCTAAGCTCGAAAGAGTTTAGTGTGTAAAAGAGGATTTGCAAATTTTAAGGACCCACACAGTTACCATCAGCTCCAGCCGTCTAATGTTACTAACCTGTACAAAACAAAGGACTGCAAGATGTAACCGAGCCACATGTTAGTATAAAATAGCTGATATCAAATATTGAAAGTTTTCTCCATTCTGCCAAGGGACTTCATGTGCAAATATCACATTGGAAGACAATCTTATATAGATGATTACGA
Organism: Thermobia domestica; assembly: GCF_964235325.1. NCBI lineage: Eukaryota > Metazoa > Arthropoda > Insecta > Zygentoma > Lepismatidae > Thermobia > Thermobia domestica. The sequence goes on from NC_137470.1 coordinate 84,091,316, forward strand.
ACAAAGTTGTTGGAAACCAATATGTCACTGACAATTGCTAATTGTTGATTCAATCAGTAATGATTATTATTTTGAAAAGACGTCCCCGCCTTATAGACCTAACCAAATGGACATGAAGACGATTTTAATTTAACTATAAAAGAAGGTAAAAAAAGAAAATATAAAACATGAAGTTTGTTTATTGTTTAGTTTACATATTTTGGAAATCTTTAACACGAGCGGCTTTGGTACCCGAAGAGAAAACGGAATTCTAGCAGGACACACACAAGTTAACGAGCAAAAACTTCCGTAGTAAAATGGTCTATGCTTACCATGCACACAATGGAACGTGGTTCGTGTGTGAAAGAGGGTATGCAAATTCCATGACCCACACAGCTACCATCAGTTCCAGCCGGATAAGCTTACTTACCTGTAGATAAAAAGTGACTGGAAGATAGGTTTGTGAACGAGCCACATTTTAGTGTAAAAGAGCGGATATGAAGTATTCAGGGTTTTGTTTATTCTGCCAAGAGAGTTCATGTTGAAATGGCAGAATGGAAGACAATCTAATATAAATGATTAAGAACAACAGATGTAGAAAATCAACATGTCATTAAAAACGGCATAATTCTTCCTCCAATCAGTTATGATTATTATTTTGTGTAAACGTCACCGCGTTATAGACCTAACCAAATGGACATGAAGATGATCTTGATGTAACTTTAAATAAAGGTATAAAAAACAAGGTATAAAAGGTGGTGGTTTATTGTTCTGTATACCTTTTTTTGGAATTCTTTAATACGAGCAGCATATATGCCAGCTTATGTCCTTACTCACTTTCCACATCTTGGAGCAGAAGCCATGAATTCTCTCTTTTAGTAATAGTGTCCGAGTACTTGCTCCTCTCGGTGCCCAAAGAAAATAATAAATACTGTGTAATAAGACACGTGGAGATGTCGATATACCGTCAAATGGGGTGAATAGAAACACATTTTTGGCTATGTGAGAATATAAGTCTGGTAATGTTAAAGATTTCGCGTATCAGATTATTCCAAAAGAAAGGTCTTAATATGCTAATGAATTTCAGTAAACGTCATATTAATTTATCAACTCCACTTTTCTTCACCTTGATTTTTCTTAATGTTTCTATTCACCCCTACCCATGGGGTGAATAGAAACAATTACTTTATTTTCATTGTTGTTTCTTTTATACTATTGGAAAGGTAAAAAGGAAATAGCGTATTTGTTGAAACGAACTATTTATTTGATACCTGCAAGATATTAGTTCAATAAGACCAGTATTACATAAGTTACAAACTTATAAAACAATACAATGCACAATATAGGTATAAACGACCATATAGTTTTGATGATATTTGAATAAGATTTAAACCACTGAAATCATCAGGGAAACTTATCATGAGTTGAGTTGATTTTGAGGTTTACGTCCCGTTCAGCAGCGAGGCTATATGAGATGTGGACCTACTGATTAACGTAGAATCAGAACTACATGAGCTCCCGCCGGGAATCGAACCCGGGTCTCCCACGCCAAAGGCGCGTATGCTAACCGCTTAGCCACGAAGGGGCCCGAAAGTTATCATATACTTAAAGCGTGCTGACGAACTCCTAATAAAACCCAACAGTTTCGTTCTGAAAATTTCATTGTTTATGTGCTCTCTTATAAAACACTCCCACATATGCATCATGTTCCCATTTTCGCACTTGGGTGCTGAATAGTCTCATCGAGTTTTAGCTTCTCATTTTACCACAGCAAAATCACCAGCTTTAGAAAACCATCATCTAGTTCGTGATCGTCTGGAATGTTGTCTTCTGGAGTGTTGTCTTTCTCCTCTTCCGACAATACAAAGGTAGGTTGAGTTTCGTTGTAATTTGATGAAAATGTATCATTTTCAGAAAACAAACCAAAACTCTTACCAGAAACATCTATTCGTACTCTCTTCTTCCCTTATTTAATTTTTTCATCTTCTCTCATGCTCCTGAGAAGATCCATAAGGGAACGGTTTACAGTCTGAGGTGACTTGCTGTTCTGTTTCTTCTCGTTCATTGTCTTTTTTTGGCAACATCCTCAGTATTTGGTCTCGACAAAGGGGAAAAATTCCACACTTTTCAAATCCAATTTTCCTCCTTTAGTTTCACACTTTTTTTTTTCAGAAGACTTGGAAATTTGTTCTTAGAGATGGTTGATACATTCCTATCAGGTCCTTTTTTCTGCTCCTCAAGAATTTTCCACTCCTTGAGGAATTTCAAGAATTTCCCAAGAAGTGTTTCTATTCACCCCACTAATTAAAAATCATAACAATAACCCAATAAAGTTAAGTTTTGATTAAAAATAATTTACAAAAGGAAAACTTTTACTATGAACGTCAGTAAATGAAACAACAAACTACAAAATAGGCATATGTTCAAATGCAACAAATATGAAAATGTCATACTTACCAAGAAAGTTTAAGGAGCGCTAAAATACCGTGTAAGATTTCAGTAACACATTAATGCTACTGACGTCTACCTCAGTGTTCCCAACTCAGTAAAACATTTTGTCTCTGCCCTGGACACTTTAGCCGTATAAGACTATGTTAAGAAATTTCAGTTTTCTTGATTAATTTATCGTCCAGATAAATCCAAAACTAATCTGGGAGTTTTGTTTCTATTCACCCCCATGTTTCTATTCACCCCATTTGACGGTACGTGTTGTTTTCTTATCAAAACGGATGCAAGCAGTTAGCATGCACTTCAACCAACCAGACCTATTAATATTTGATAAGAAGCGTACTGAGATTAGCATTTTTCAATTACAACTTACACGCTGTAATACTCAAAAAATTTGTTGTAAAATTACAAGACTGCCGACTGTTGTTTTCTGCAGAAATAATGGTATTACTAATTCTAGATATCACGATGCATTAAATAAAAAGATAATAACAGTAGATGTCGAGATGCCCCATGATACATTCATTAGAACGAGTGGAATCAGTTTGCATGCAGTACAACCGATGAGAGCTGGCGGGTTGAAATGGAAAAAGTACGGCAGCTAATATTGTCCTTAGGTCATGCAAATTCGAAACATTCTAGTTCAAACCCAGTGACGTACTGAACAAGAAGTCTTTAGCTTAGAAGGAATGAATATCAGGATGAGCTCATAAGGAATAGGAAAGAGATGCCGCGTTAAAATGATGTTCAAGTTGATGGGTCACTTGCGATAGGACAGTCATCCCCGAGCTAGTGATGCTCTTTTTGATATCCATGCACAACGACAGAAATCGCCTTAAAATGCGTTCTTATTCGCAAGTGCTTCCCATCACGCCAAATCCCACCCAAAAACCGACGGCACTCTTCATTCATGTCACATGCATCTTAAAATCTCAGAAGCTACTAAGATACGGCAGCAACTACAAGCTTTCTCACCAACAACTATTACTTACAATTATCATCAAATAGTAGTGAAACACAGATTAATGCTGACAATGGTAGATGTAAAGGTCTGTAGTGGTATCACAAACAATCATATTAACGATGTTACATCTGCGGTGCATCTTCAAAGCCACTGAACGATCCACACAAAACTACAGCATTACCACCTGACTCAACAACGTTTGAATTCGGGTTGTCAAGTCTGCATTACTGGATAAGGTGCTTTGAGTTTCTGTTGCACATTGTATATAGACTGGAGATCATACCTGACAAGTGAGGAAGAGGGTTCAACCAAATGTTGATCAAAGATAGAAATTACTACAGAAGCTATTTCGTGAAGAAATTGGTTTCCTGACGGCTGTGCCCAATCCAAACTACGGAACAAGCATATAGGTAATATTGCCCGCAAGTTATTCTGATACCATCATTATCAGCGTCCATTACTGACATCAATGAAGAGTTGATTAAACGATTTGCAGTTCTCTTACGTACCATTGCTAGTGGTTGTGCAATTAACTGTGAGGCATTTGGTATGTATTCTCATAAAACTGCACGATTATATGTGGACCAGTATAACTGGTATTACATGCCGGCAACTGGGCATATATTATTGATACATGGGACATCGTGGATTCTGCGCTGGTTCCTATTTGACAGCTTTCCGAATAGGCAGAAGAAGCTCGGAGTAAAAATATTCGAATGTTCCTGGAACATAATGCCAGGAAAAGTTCTCGTCGCGACAACATAGAAGATTTAATGCACATGTTGTTAAGCACGCTGGATCCCTGCATAAACAACCTTAGAAAATTCACACTCGAACACAGTGAACATCTTCCCGAAGAAATACGTCTATTGTTACAAATTCCTCCTACGTGTCAATCATACATTTCAGCTCATCATACTACTGAACACAACAATAGTCCTTCCAGTGAAAATATGTGACTGCTTAGCGATTCGTGTCACTCTGTGTACGTGCTCTGCTGTGTTTTCTCTTGTTATGAATTTTGTCCAACTAGAAGTGGCAATTTAACCAGTTTGAGGCCAAGAGAGGCGGGCCTGGTTCTACGAGGTATACACGTACCTAATTACGTAAGGATCTGCTAATAGATTTTCCGGCCAATAACCTGAATGTGAATCCTTTACAAGATTACGACCATAAGTCTAATATAATTGTACAGAAAATTGTTAAGTATCGTGGGATTCTATCTGAAAGTAGCTTTGTCAAAGGAACAAGGTGCTGAGCAATAAGCATTGATTATCCTTATGTCGTATAAAAACTTGGGCAATAAGTAGAAACCAACTGCGATGGACGTGTAGTAAAGCTTTCATTTTTACAACACGGTCTTGGATAAAAATCTACATGGAGTCTTGGCATGTATGGAATATCAAAAGATCGTTCTATATTAAGAATGTTAAGCTTTACTTCCTTGTTAAAAGGTCGAAAACTAAATGGAAGAGCCCTTCTACACGCAATGATGTGCTCTAAAAATGGCCAATCAAATCTGCGTATATGAAATATGTTAAGCGCTATTTTCAACTTATATTTTATGGATATAAATTACAATTAGAGACATAAATTGACAAAAGACAAAAAAAACTATCGTGAAATATCTTAACGATCGAATTAAATTATGCCATTGAAGTTACTACAATTCAACCACGGTTCTTCAGAAACTTCGAGATCAATACTAGACGGCTTCAAACGATGCAAGCAGTTTTCGAAGGAGTAAAGGTAGCTGTATATTGACAAGAATAAGGGAAGAAACTACAAAGGGGAAATCTGTAGTTGTTGGTGGATCTCATTTAGATCTTTTAAGAATCTTGGTAGAATTATTCGTGAGCAGTTGCTGATTCTTTTAAGGCCACATGGAAGCAGAACCGATAAGAAATGCTATGAAATTATTAAATTTAAAGAATCTTTAGATTCATTAAAGAGCGGTTTCACATTTTTCTTGATGCAACAGGCAGTGACACGATCTCAGCTTTACTCAGGAGAGAATAGTTGCCTACCTTCAAGATCCTTCAAAAAGAAAAAGAATTGTGCCAGTAAGTCATAGTCTTCAAGCAGCCAATCTCAATCCTAAAACAATAGTCTAGATTAATTTCTTATCCGACTGTATAGGGAAAGAAACATTTCCTTCTCGGTATAAACCTATCAGGTATAACAAAAAAGTAGTTACAAAGCTTCAATATGGGCACTTTTCCCCTACTATCGCGGCAGGTGTGCAGCATTCAATTTGGAAGTTCCTCCAAGTCCAGGAGCGAAATGGTGTAAGCATGAACCGAATCGATTGAGGTTGGTGTGTAAAAGAGGATATGCCATCAGCTACAATCGGCTCCAGCCGGATAAGCTTACTTATCTATAGATAAAAAGTTATTGCTAGATAGGATAATGAACCAGCCAATGTAAGTGTAAAAGAGCCAATATGAAGTATTCAAGGTTTTCTGCAACCTTGGGTTCTTTACAATTGGAAGATCGGAAGACAATCTGATTTGGATGATTACGATCAACAGCTGTAGAAAACCAATATGTCATTGACAACGCGTTAATTGTTGATCCAATCAATTATGATTATTATTTTGTAATAACTTCCACGCCTTATAGACCTAACAAAATGGACATGAAGAATATCTTGTTGAAACTTTAAACGAAGGTGTGAGTACAAGGAATAAAACATGAATGTGGTTTATTGTTATGTTTACATATTTTGGAATCTTTTAACAAGAGCTGCTTCTGTACCCGAATAGAAAACGAAATCGTAGCAGCAAAAACAAATTCATTTAGATATCATATCCGCGTACAACAGTATCATTCACTTGTACGTTTATTACAAATGTTTATTGTTTCATTGTTTATATGTTAAGATGTTCAACAGCAGATGATTGACTCCAAGGATTCTGTCATCTGCTAGGACCCTTAAGAATATTTAACTGCCGTTTAGTTTTCGACTCAAAATAAAGGGAAGTAAAGGTTAACACTCTTAATAAAAAACGAAGTTTGGATATTCCGTAAATGGAAAGACTCCATGTACATTTTTATCTAAGATGATGTTCTAAAAATGAAAGCTCTATTACACGACGATCACAGTTGGTTTCAACTTATTGACCTAGTTTTAATACGACATAAGTATAATCAATGCTTACTGCTCACAACCTTGTTCCTTTGAGATAGTAGCAACCTACTTTTCAGACAGAAGCCCGTGAAGTTTAACAATTTTATGTAAAAGTTATACTAGACATATGGTCGTAAGCCTGAAAATCTAGTAGGAGAACCTTAGGTAAATAGGTGCGTGATTACAGTGTCTCCAACACCATTAGCGAAATGGTCTAAGCATGAACCCAATCGAATTAGGTTGGTGTGTGAAATAGGATATGCAAATTCCAGGACCCACACTGCTACCATCAGCTCCAGCAGGGTATTTTTAGTAACCTTTAAATAAGAAGTGAACGAGCCATATGTTAGTATAAAAGAGCAGATATGAAATATTGAAGGTTTTCTCCATTTTGCCAAGGGACTTCATGTACAAATGCCAGATCGGAGGACAATCTTATATAGATGATGGCGAACAAAGCTGTTGAAAACCAATAAGTCACTGAAAATTGCTTAGTTGTTGATCCAATCAGTTATAATTATTATTTTGAACTAACGTCACCGATTTATAGACCTAAGAAAATGGACATGTAGACGATCTTGATGTAACTTTAAAAGAAGGTAAAAAAAAAAAAGGTATAAAAGATTAAGGTGGTTTATTGTTTAGTTTACATAGTTTTGAAATCTATAACACGAGCGGCTTTGGTACCCGAAGAGAAAACAAAACTGTAGCATAACACACACAATTTAACGAGCAAAAACTTCTGGAGTGAAATGGTCTGAGCATGAACCCAATCGATCGAGATTGGTGTGTGAAAGAGGATATGCGAAATCCTCACAGCTACCATCAGCTCCAGCCTACTTACCTGTAGATAAAAAGTGACTGAATGATAGGTTTGTGAACGATCTACATTTTAGTGTAAAAGAGCCTATATGAAGTATTTAGGGTTTTGTGTATTCTGCCAAGAGAGTTCATGTAGAAATGGCAGAATGGAAGGCTATCTGATATAGATGATTAGGAACAACACCTGTAGAAAATCAACATGTCATTGGCAACGGCATAATTCTTGCTCCAATCAGTTATGATTGTTATTTTCTGTTACCGTCACCGTCGAGTACTTGCTCGTCTCGGTGCTCAAAGAAACTAAGAAATACTGCTATTAACTTTCGCTTAGCTTCATGGTTAAATTTGCGTCAATAAAAAATTTCGAGGGTCTTTTGCAAACTTGACTCACTTCATCAAGATTCTATATTGATAACGCTACGTATCTATCCCAATAATCTTCAGGCTATAGAAACTTAAAGTCTTTCTGACTAGCACGGTTCATCTTGCACTACAGACTGCCATATCGCACATTCCTTTAATCTTATTGGAGGATTTGAAATTTTCGATCTTCTAAACGTTTAATCACCGGGGAGTAAAGTTCTGGTAAGCTATCCCTCTGTAGCAGATTAGTGTAACGACTGTATAAGCTTTTTGATAGCTTTGATATCTGAGACGGAATGATCAACAACGAGAATCCCAAAATTTTGACGGTTACGTTTTCTGAACCGTCAACTTTGGCTGCAGTATAGAGAGAAGGTCATGATCGTATTGCAATTCATCGAAAGAGACAAGATTGAACTACAATCTTCATTTGAAGCATATTAAATTAATGCATCCGTTTTCTCACGCAGCTGGTCTTCTTTACTATGGAAAATTTGCACATCACTATACTCAACAGATGGAAGCCCTCGTAGCAAATACGATATCAGAGTATACAAGAAATTAACAACTCAAGGAACATTCACAATTCGCAGGAAAAGAGGCATTCTTGAGCGAAGTTCCAAGAGATATGATTATCGAACAGTGCTTACTATAGGGCACGAGATTTTCTGGGGGATTAACTCAACTTCAGTCCGTCTTAGGCAAGAAGGGAGAACACTAAGTATTTTCATTTGATCTCCTAGCATGTTGCACAGAGATATTTGGCAGGTGTGCTTCCGTGAGTGTTTTTTCCCCTTTCATTCTGAATGAACACGAATGGCAAGGAAACTGTGACCAGAATATTTCTGATATTTTAGATGAAATTTATATTATTCTTGATCAGAAGGGGAGTTGGAATTTGAGGATGGCCATGACGATGCAGAACTTGATCCTGATTTTGTACCTGATCCTGACTTTGTGCCTTCGTGTTCCTGGGAAAGGAACACAATTGCTGTTGGAACGTGTAAGCCAAATAGAAAGGACTTGCCTAAAGTTACAGTTGTTCAAAAGAAACTGAAAGAATGTGATATGGTGTTTCAGAGTAAAGATCATCTATTGTGTGTGAAATGCAAAGATACAAGGAATGTCTTGATGATTTCAACTAAACATCAATCTACATCCACTGAAGTTACAGTGAAATCAAAGAACTGTTCTGTAGGGATGACAAAACCAAACGTAGTGTTAGACTACAATATAAACTAAGTTGGTGTGGTCAAAAGTGATCAATTAGTGGCGTATTACCCCTTCAATCGGAAGCAACTGAAGTGGTGGACAATGCATGAATACTCTACAAGTAACAAATGCATGGATATTATACAAGAAAACTAGAAGTAGACAAAAGAAGAACAATGTGCATTTAGCAGACTTCGTGCTGAAAGTGGGGTAAGCTTTGACTGAAAAAGCATGTGTCGAAGCTCAAGTTCCTGAAACCTCAACTTGAACCAACAGATTGACCGGGAGACATTTTGCAAAGAAGGTTCCCGCTACGGAAAAAAAAGAGACGTACTAGATATAGTAAGGTTTATTCTGATGTAGGAAAGGTATATGATGGCAAACGGAAGCGAAAGAACACAACGTTGATGTGTCTTGATTATGATGTGGGTCTCTGCATGCTAAAATGTTTACCTTTTTATCGTAACATGCTAGGTACACTTCAGAGCTCAAAGTACTGCCCATTTCCTATATCGAAAATCACATTCAAGATAAACCATTATAGCTCCCCTTATGACGCATGTATGCTTGTAATGTTTGTTTGCAATGTAGAGAATGCACTGACCTTTCATGTGGTGTAATAAACACACATATTAACCTATAGAATATTTTTTAATTCTTTATTGAAGAACACCAAAAATGCCTGGTCTTCTGAGTACTTATTAAAAACAAACACGCCGGCTCTCAAACTGCTAAAGTTATTGGAGGATTTGAATTTCTCGATCTTCTGAACGGTTTCTCACCGGTGAGTAAAGTTCTGGTAAGTTTCCCTGTGTAGCAGAATAGTGAACCAACTATATAAGCTTTTTGACACCTTTCATATCTCAGACGGAATTATCAATAAGAAGAATTTCTGTAATCTTATTTATTAAATTCAACACTACCTCATCTCGTTGACATGAATAGAGTTTGCGTGTCCCCCCACCGAATGAAAGTTGTCTTCTCAAGAGCAGAAAGTAACTCCACAAAATGTACATGATTAATTGCCAGCATTTGAGGCTTACGAAGTGTATTCATCTCTAACACTGAACCAGACTGTCATCTGGCCTGGTACCGTCAAATGGGGTGAATAGAAACACATTTTTAGCTATATGAGAATATAAGTCTGGTAATGTTAAAGATTTCGCGTATCAGATTATTCCAAAAGAAAGGTCTTAATATGCTAATGAATTTCAGTAAACGTCATATTAATTTATAAACTCCACTTTTCTTCACCTTGATTTTTCTTAATGTTTCTATTCACCCCTACCCATGGGGTGAATAGAAACAATTACTTTATTTTCATTGTTGTTTCTTTTATACTATTGGAAAGGTAAAAAAGAAACAGCGTATTTGTTGAAACGAACGATTTATTTGATACCTGCAAGATATTAGTTCAATAAGACCAGTATTACATAAGTTACAAACTTATAAAACAATACAATGCACAATATAGTTATAAACGACCATATAGTTTTGATGATATTTGAATAAGATTTAAACCACTGAAATCATCAGGGAAACTTATCATGAGTTGAGTTGATTTTGAGGTTTACGTCCCGTTCAGCAGCGAGGCTATATGAGACGTGGACCTACTGATTAACGTAGAATCAGAACTACATGAGCTCCCGCCGGGAATCGAACCCGGGTCTCCCACGCCAAAGGCGCGTACGCTAACCGCTTAGCCACGAAGGGGCCCGAAAGTTATCATATACTTAAAGTGGGCTGACGAACTCCTAATAAAACCCAACAGTTTCGTTCTGAAAATTTCATTGTTTATGTGCTCTCTTATAAAACATTCCCACATATGCATCATGTTCCCATTTTTGCACTTGGGTGCTGAATAGTCTCATCGAGTTTTCGCTTCTCATTTTACCACAGCAAAATCACCAGCTTTAGAAAACCATCATCTAGTTCGTGATCGTCTGGAATGTTGTCTTCTGGAGTGTTGTCTTTCTCCTCTTCCGACAATACAAAGGTAGGTTGAGTTTCGTTGTGATTTGATGAAAATGTATCATTTTCAGAAAACAAACCAAAACTCTTACCAGAAACATCTATTCGTACTCTTCTCCCCTTATTTAATTTTTTCATCTTCTCTCATGCTCCTGAGAAGATCCATAAGGGAACGGTTTACAGTCTGAGATGACTTTTGCTGTTCTGTTTCTTCTCGTTCATTGTCTTTTTTTGGCAACATCCTCAGTTTTTGGTCTCGACAAAGGGGAAAAATTCCACACTTTTCAAATCCAGCCCTGATATTTTCCTCCTTCAGTTTCACACTTTTTTTTCAGAAGACTTGGAAATTTGTTCTTAGAGATGGTTGATACATTCCTATCAGGTCCTTTTTTCTGCTCCTCAAGAATTTTCCACTCCTTGAGGAATTTCAAGAATTTCCCAAGAAGTGTTTCTATTCACCCCACTAATTAAAAATCATAACAATAACCCAATAAAGTTAAATTTTGATTAAAAATAATTTACAAAAGGAAAACTTTTACTATGAACGTCAGTAAATGAAACAACAAACTACAAAATAGGCATATGCTCAAATGCAACAAATATGAAAATGTCATACTTACCAAGAAAGTTTAAGGAGCGCTAAAATACCGTGTAAGATTTCAGTAACACATTAATGCTACTGCCGTCTACCTCAGTGTTCCCAACTCAATAAAACATTTTGTCTCTGCCCTGGACACTTTAGCCGTATAAGACTATGTTAAGAAATTTCAGTTTTCTTGATTAATTTATCGTCCAGATAAATCCAAAACTAATCTGGGAGTTTTGTTTCTATTCACCCCCATGTTTCTATTCACCCCATTTGACGGTATGTAAGCGAGCAATTCCTTGGCCGTTGACCAGAGCCATCCTAGATCACCAAATAAATTCCTTTAAAAAAATAGAAGCACCAAATCGTCTGTAAATTTCTGCTTAGGTGTTCGCTGCAGTAATACCATTGGAAGCTCCCTAGGGCACATTCCTAGTAAAGCCGTTAACCTAGGCAAGAAAAAACTCAAAATACACAGATATGTTCTTAGATCTATACTTCAGACTGTTTTCAGAAAACATAGTAATTCTAAGTTAGCGAAACGTTCAGATAACATTTTACTAAGAGGAGATCACGAGATACGTGTTGTTGTCTTATCAAAACGTATGCAAGCAATTAGCATGCACTACAACCAACCACACATAGTAATATTTGATAAGAAGCGTAGTGAGATTGGGATTTTTCAATTGCAACTCATAAGTTGTAATAAACATTCAACTTGTAATAGGCAAGTAATCTGTTGAATTATAACATTCATATGGCAGAAGAAATAAGATTTATCTACAAGGCTTCCGAATTTGGCTTTCTGAAGAAATAATGATAATACTAATTGTAGATATTAGAATGCATTTAGATAAAAAATTATATATCAGTAGATGCCGAGTTACGGGATGATATTAACATTAGAACGAGTGGAATTAATTTTCATGTAGTACAACCTACGAGAGAAGGTGGTTTCAAACGGGAAAAGTACTTCAGCACATATTGTCCTTTCGACTTGCAAATTCGAAATATTCGGTTACAACCAGTGATGTGCGGAACAAGAAGTCTTTAGCTGAGAAAGACTGAATATCACGCGTTATAATGATGAACAAGTTGATGGGTCACTTGCGATAGGCATCCCCGAGCTTGTCAACCTTTTTGTAATATGCTTTCATTTTTTTCATGATTTAAAAGACTGTGACACGATCTCAGCTATTCTCAGCAGTGAATAGTTGGCAGCCTACAAGATCCTTCAAGAAGAAGAAGAATTGTGAAAGTTAGAGTCTTCAACCAACCAAAACTCAATCCTGACAAAATGCTCATGATTACACATTTCTTATTCGCCCGTATGGAGAAGGATACATGATATCAGGTATAACAAGGGAGGAGGATTACAAAGCTACAATGTGGCCACTTTTCCCCCTACTAACACGGCAGCTGTTCAGTATTCAATTCGGAAGTACCTCCAACTCCATGCAAGAAATGCAAGAAAAGTAAACAAAGCACATGCGTTATGACATTAGATCAGCCAATATACTGGAGAGGAGTTGAAATAATAACTCAGCTGAAGAAATTTCTGAATGGTCTTAAATTGTACCACTTTAGGACGTTTGAAGTTAAGTAATTTCTAGGAATGAATAGATACATTATGCAGGAAATGGTAAAGAAGATCTTTGGTGTATCGTGTACACTATGACAACTTTAGTGAAAATGCTGAATGGCCATGCCTACTCAAGATCTTTGAGTACTCACTTCTAGACTTAGCTCGGGGACCTCTTAATGTGGTTATGTAGAAATTTAAAAATGTCGGAGGAGATGACAAAATCTAGGATCTGCGATTTTATTAACAACGTCTGGAAACCAAACGGTGGGCTAATCAAATAATCTTTTCATGTAAGCTCACTGTATGCTACCACACCTTTTATAGCGCAGAAAAAGTCATTTATTTCAAATATCCCTTGATGAAAGTTCTCCATCTCCAAGTTTTCGATTGAAAAAGTAATCTTATATATCGGTACTTTTGTCTGAAGAGACTATCTTCTCACATTTCTTCATTCTGACATCTACCTTTTCTATAATGCTATACACTCATGTTCTTGGTGTGTCTATGCTGTCTTACTCGGAAGGTTTAATCTAGTCTTCACTCAGGTCTCGCGTCTCGATTTCCTATTCTCAAACAACCTTTGGAAATCTATTCATCTTGTGAAAGCTTCGAAACTACGATTGTTTAATAATGAGATACACACCTCTTCTTTTGATATAAGCTGTGTAATCCCTCTGTATTTCTTCAATATTTTAGCATCAACTACTAATACTAAATATTGTACTTTTCTGCATATTGTAATTACTGCGGGAAAAGGGAACAAGCAGATGCGTTATGACATTAGATCAGCCATTATACAGGAACGCCGTTCAAATCGTAAATCAGCTGAAGAAATCTCTGAACGGTCCAAAGTTTGCTGTTAAGTAATTTCTAGGCACGAATGGATACATTATGTCAGGAAATGGTAGAGATGTACTTTGTGTATCCTGTACACTATGAAAACTTTAGTGAAAAAACTGGATGGCCATGCTTACTCAAGATCATTGTGAACTCACTTCTAGACATTGTACGAGGACCTCTACATATAGTTATAAAAACATTCACAACTGTCGGATGAGATGAAAAAAACTTTGATACACGATCAACTACTTCTGGATGACGAAATCAATATGCGTCATTTACAAGAAAATGAAACTGTTAAAAAAAATTGTAGGAAATCTCAAATTTAAGACGGTTAAATTTTCCGATCCTTTAACTTTGGCTGCAGTTTATAGACAAGGTCATAATCGTATTGCAATTCATCGAAAGGGACTACAACCTTCATTTGATGGCAATTAAATTAATGTTTTCGTTTTCTCACGCAGCTGGTCATCTTTTCTATGAAAAATTTGCACATCACTATACTCAACAGATGGATGGCCAGGAGGCAAATACGGTATCAGAGTATAAAAGAAATTAACAACTCAAGGAACAATCACAATTCGCAGGAAAAGAGACCTTTTTGAAAGAAGTTCCGAGATATGATTATCGAAGAGTGCTTAAATAAGGGCACAAAATGGTCGGGGATTAACTAACGTCAGACGAAACGTTAGCAGGATTAATCCCTCATTCTCAAATCCTGTTACGATAACAGATGTTCTACAGGACTTTTGTGTTCATCTGTTTATCAGTTAATCAGCTTTATAAATTTATCGGCCGGACTTGTCTCACAGGCGAAGAGAAGCGGCCCTGGGTCTACAATTTAATTACGTTTCTAATTACCTAAAATAAACTCCTATTAGAGTTTAAAGCCAATAACCTCCATGTAATCCTTTACAAGTTTACGACCACATGTGTAATATAACTGTTACGGAATATTGTTAAGCTTCGTGACCTTCTGCCTCAAAAGCAGCTTGGTACAGTCGAAAAGGATCAAGGTGTTAGAAATATCCATTGATTGTCCTTATAGCCTATAAAGCCTAGGGAAATAAGTTGAAAGCAAGTGGAATCCGCGTGTAGAAGGTTCATTCTTGGATGAAAGTGTACATGAGGTCTTTGCATGTACCGCATATCGAAACTTCGTTCTTTATTAAGAGAGTTAAACTTTGCTTCTTTTTAGGAGATTCGAAACGGTAGTTATAAATATAGAATCTCGATGAAATGAGTCAACCTTGCAAAAGACGCCTCCAAATTTTTTATAAATTCCAGTTAAACTTTCTGGCTAATAGAAAGATTATCGCAGTCTCCTTTACTTTTTTAGGGCAGCGGGACGAACAAGTTATCGGACACTATTCACAAGAGGGCAATTTCAGGGCTTCTGGTGCAAGATGTGCGAAGTGAGCCTAGGAAGTTTTATATCTTTCAGGTGACTTAACATCAAGTCTCCCAATGTAACCTAAGTAAAAAAAAAAAAAAAAAAATTGTCAACTGATTACTTTCTTGCTGTCTCTGTTATACACGGGGCCGCGGTGGCTCAATGGTAGAGCGTTCACCTCTGGTTCTTGGGGTCCCGGGTTCGATCCCAGCCCCCGCCAAGTAAACTTTGTGGTGGACAAACACCGTTTGCGTGGGTTTTCTCGGGGTTCTCCCGTTTTCTCCCACTTTCTTCATTCCACCATTCTATTCATTACTCATCATCACCGTCTCCTTTAGCCTAACCGACATAACCGTGGGACGTAAAGCTCACAGATTTAATTTCAATTTTTCTGTTATACACCTTTTCTACTTTACCTGTATCACAACTTTGTATCGCGAATCAGTGATTTACACCGCTAGCTTTAGAAATTCATCGACCGGACTTGTTTCACAGGCCAAGAGAAGCGAGTCTGGTTCTACAAGGTAATCACGTACCTAATTACCTTAGGATCTCCTATTAGATTTTCCGGCCAATAACCTGTATTTGTATCCTTTACAAGCTTACGACCATACGTCTAGTATAACTGTTACAGAAAAATGTTAAGCTTCGTGGGCTTCTGTCTGAAAAGTAGGTTGGTACAGTCGCAAAGGAACAAGGTGCTGAGCAGTAAACATTGATTATCCTTATGTCGTATAAAACGTAGGGCAATAAGTCGAAACCAATTGCGATGGACGTGTAGTACAGGTTTCATTATTACGACATGGTCTGGATAAAAATGTACATGGAGACTTTGCATGTACGGAATAACCAAACTTCGTTCTTTATTAAGAGTGTTAAACTTGACTTCTTTTTAGGAGAGTCGAAAAATAAACGGCTGTTACACAATTTTAAGTGTCCCTGAAGATGGCAGAATCCTCGGAGTCAATTACCTGCTGTCGAACATCTTAGCATATAAAACAATCAAACAATAAATAATTGTTATAAACGGAAAATTGAATAATACTTTGCTACACGAATGTGATACCTAAATGAATTGGTTTAGTTCGCTGTGTGTCCTGCTACCGTTTAGTTTTCTTTTCGGGTAGCAAAGCAGCTCTTGTTAAAAGATTCCAAAATATGTAAACAGAATAATAAACCACCTTAACGTTTTATACGTTTTCCTTATACCTTCATTTAAAGTTTTATCAAGATCGTATTTATGTCCATTTTATAAAGTCTATAAGGCGAGGGCGATATCACAAAATAATAAGAATAACTGATTGGATCAATTATTAAGCCCTTGTGAATGATATATTGGCTTTTTTCAGATGTTTTTCGTCAACATTTATATCAGATTGTCGTCTCATCTGCCATTTCTTCATGAACTCCATTGGCAGAATTCACAAAACCTTGAATACTTCATATCGGCTCTTTTCTCTAAAATGTGGCTCTGATTTGTTTGGTTGATTGAAGACTCAAACTTTCACAATTCTTCTTCTTTTTGAAGGAAATTGAAGGCTGCCAACTATTCACTCATGAGTATAGCTGACGTCGTGTCATAGTCTGTTGCAATATGAGAAAAGTGAAAGCAATCTTTTAAGCCAAAGTTATCTTAAATTTATTAATTTCGTAGCATTTCCTTTCAATTCTTCTTGTATGTGGCTATAAAAGAATCAGCAACTGCTCATGAAGTCATCTACCAAAATTCTCAAAAAAACCTTAGTTTCCTCTATTACTGTTGTCCATTTACAGTAACCTTTGCTCATTTGAAACTGTTTGCATCATTTGAAGCCGTCTAGTGTTGATCTCAGAGTTTCTCAAGAACTGTGATTAAATTGTCGTGGCTTCAATCGCAGAATTAAATTCGATCGTGGCAGATATTTCTCGAAAGCTCTTTTTTCTCTTTCGGCATTTTCCATGTCTAATTGTAATTTATATCCATAAAATATAAGGCGAAAATAGAGCAAGATTAATCTAAGGAATGAATGATTAATCTTTCTAATTTTGTTTCTGACGTTGAGTTAATCCTCGAGATAATTCGTGGCCTTCAAAAGCACTGTTCGATAATCATATCACTTGGAACTTCGCTCAAGAAGGCATCTTTTTCTGCGAATTATAAATGTTCCTTGAGTTGTTAATTTCTTGTAATCCTCTGATACTGTATTTGCCTCTAAAGCTTCCACCTGTTGAGTATAGAGATGTGCAAATTTTTCATAGAAATGATGACCAGCTGCGTGAGAAAACGAAAGCATTATTTTAATTGCCTTCAAATAAAGGTCCTAGTCCCCTGTTCATTGTAGTCCCTTTCAATGAATTGGAATAAGATTATGACCTTCTCTATTATTGCAGCTAAAGTTAAAGGTACAGAAAATGTCACCGTCTTAATTTTGAAATTTCCTATTATGGTTTTTGTCATGCAGTTTCATTTTCTTCTAAATGTTGCATAGTGTTTCCTCATCCAGACGTTGTTAAAAAGATCGTATATCCTACATTTTGTCATCTCCTCCTACGGTTGTAAATGTCTTCATGTAGAGGTCCCCGATCATAGATCTAGATTAGGCATGGCCATTTTCACTAATGTTATCATAGTCTACAGCATATCCAAAAGTTCTTCTATACCATTTCATTACACAATGTATCCCATGGTCTCTAGAATTTACTTAACACGATAACCTTCTAAAGGTGGTACAATTTTGAACCGTTCAGAAATTTCTTCAGTTGAGTTACGATTGAACACCTTTTCATTCAGTTATTTGCATTATGCAGAAGTGTACAATCTATAGTATTAGTACTTGATGTTGAAATATTAAAAAAAGGAGAGGGACTAGGCTGCTTATATCAAAAAGAGAAGTGTTTATCTTACCATTACACAATCGTTGTGGCGAACCTTTTCCAATTTAAATAGCAATCCAAAGGTTGTTCGAGAAAAGGAAATAGAGACGCGAGTGAAGACTTGATTAAATCTACCGAGTAAAACAACATTCACACTCAAACAATATGAGTGTATAGCATTAGATGAAAAGAGGTTGTCAGAATGACGAAATGCGATACGATATTCTTGTCAAGACAATGCTACCGTTATATCATTCAAGAACTTGGATATGGAGAATTTTCATCAAGAGACTTCTGAAATAATTGACTTTTTGTGCTTTATGAAATGTGTGGCAATTAGTTACTAATCAAAACATAAAGTGAGCTTATATTAAAAGCTTATTTGGTAGCCCATAGTTTGGTTGCTTTCTGATGACCAGTGTTACTAAGTTGGTAGCGAACACAGGACTGACTATACGGTAAATATTTTGAACCTAACCGTGTAAAAGAAGATCTCAAAGGTTTTAAATTCGATTCTTTATTTGGCTAATCGATCAGATCACCGGTCACAGTCCCAAAATAAGGCTGCTTTGAAGGTTAGAATATAATGGGCTCCAGAGCAAGTATTACCGGATACAATCGGGAAAATATTGTTAATGATTGACCCTAACCTAGTGAATCCAACACAGCTCTGTATGTAAGGCCTAGTGACCATCAAGGACATTATTTAAATGCACATTTGATAGCCTTGAGTGTTAACACACTGGACACTTTCAGTAAATAATATATCCGTAAGAACTCAATTCCTTGGATTGAACAGTTTCTATCAGGCTAACGATCTAAAACAAGGTGAAAGCGTTATGGGTGCTAAGTAGATTTCTTCAGCAGGAAGCACTCTCAAATAGTATTGTAGTTGCAAATAAACTGGAAATATAGCAATTGCTTGATTATCATTTATAAATTAATTGTAATTATTGTAAGATTTTGTATCCCAACATATTTCAATCCTAAGGGCATACCTAAAACAAGCCGCTCTTCGTTCCCAAAGCTATACGTCTGTGATACCCTCTCTTATTATTAGGGAGATATAAATCCACGGTTTTTAAAATGGTACACCATTGTATAATGTAAGTTAACGAGCTCTAAAAGCACTACTGCATCGCTTTTAAGACCTGGGTACTCAACACAAGTTCCTACGCCTTCGGATTAATTGTTAAATTCTTTTACTAGCTGTAAGTCAATAGGAATTAAGTAATAGATGCCGATGTCCACTCCTGACTTCTAAATTTCACAGCATTGTTAGAAGAACATAAGCCGTGGACATTAAGCTACTTCCGAATTGAATGGTGCACAAATGCCGTGTTAGTAGGCGAAAAAGTGGCCATATTCAAGCTTTGTAACTACTTTTTGTTATACCTGATAGTCTTATACCAGCAAAGACATCTTCTCTCCATACAGGCGAATAAGAAATGTCTGATCTTGACCATTGTTTCAAAATTCATATTTGACTAACTAAATTGCACATTTCTTTTTTTTTTTTAGGGTTCTTGAATGTTGCAAACTATTCTGTCATGTGTATAGCTGAGGTCGTGAAAAAAGTGAAAGCTAACTTTTAATGACGCTAAAGTGTCTTTAAATTTAATGATTTCGTAGCATTTACTTTCGGTCCTGCTTGTATGTGGTCTTCATGAAGTGTTTTACCAAGGTTTTACCCATCAACAGCTACAGATTTCCCGTTTCTAGTTCCATCTAATACTGTTGTCCATATAAAGCTACCTTTGCTCCTTCGAAAACTGTTTGCATCATTTGAAGCCGTCTAGTATTGATCTGCAAGTTTCTCAAGAAGTGTGATTGAACTGTAGTGCCTTCAATGCCAGAATTAAGTTAGATCGTAGCAGATATTTCCCGAAAGCTCTTTTTTTCTAATGGCACATTCCATGTCTTATTGTAATTCATATTCTGAAATATTAGGTGACAATAGTTTTAAAATAATTTATACACTTACTTAACGCAGATTTGAGTTGCCATTTGTAGTCCACACCATTGCGTGTAGAAGGACTCTTCCTTCTACGTGTGGGTTTTAAAACACCATACAATAGAGACTCTGCAATATTCACTGCAGCCGAATTGACATTCTTGCACATTGAGATATTATCACACAAGGAAGGTGGCATTAGCTCAACGTGTCAGTCTGATGATTAACTGATGCCCGCAAAATTCCTTTATAACTTCTTTTATCGTAAGAGTATTTCGGCCTCTTTTTCAGCGAATTGTGATTGTTCCTAGAGTTGTTAATTTCTTGTAATACCGTATTTGCCTCCAGGGCTTCCATCGGTTGAGTATAGTGATCTGCCAATATTTATAGAGAAGATGACCAGCTGCGTGAGAAAACGGAAACATTAATTTAATGCCTTCAAATGAAGTTTCTAGTCCCCTGTTCAATATAGTCCATTTGGATGAATTGCAATTCGATTATAACCTTCTCTATATCCTGCAGCCAAAGTTAACGGATCGGATAATGTCACCATCATAATTTCGGGGTTACTAATATTTATTCTGACATGCAATTTCATTTTCTTCTAAATGTTGCATATTGATATCCTCATCCAGACGTAGTTGTGTAAGATCGCAGTTCCTAGATTTTGTCATCTCCTCGGACGGTTATGTCTTCATAACCACATGTGGAGGTTCCCGAGCAATGTCTAGAAGTGAGTTATCAATGATCTTAAGTAAGCATGGCCATTCAAAATTTTCACTAAAATTTACATAGTGTACAGGATACACCATAGGTCTATAGCATTTCATGACATAATGTATCGTTACAGATATTTCCCGAAAGCTCATTTTTGTCTTTCGGCACCTTCCGTGTCTAAATTTAACTTAAATCCATAAAATGCAAGTTGAAAATAGCGC
Organism: Thermobia domestica; assembly: GCF_964235325.1. Lineage (NCBI taxonomy): Eukaryota > Metazoa > Arthropoda > Insecta > Zygentoma > Lepismatidae > Thermobia > Thermobia domestica. The sequence goes on from NC_137470.1 coordinate 84,112,354, forward strand.
TTAACATAATATATAAACGTACGCAGATTTGACTTGCCATTTTTAGTCCACGCCATTGCGGGCAGAAGGACTCTTCCTTCTACGTGTGGGTTTTAAAACACAACACAACAGCGACTCTGTAATATTCACCGCATTCGAACTTATATTCTTGTGCATTGAGATATTTTCACACGAGAATTAACTCAACATGTCGCTCAGATGATAAACTGTTTCCTTCAAAAGTCCTTTAGAACTTCTTTTATCGTATCAGTATTAGGGAATGAAGGATTAATCTTGCTAACGTTGTGTCTGACGTTGAGTTACTCCCGACGAACATTTCGTGGTCTTCTTTAAGCACTCTTGGATAATCATATGAGTGACCTTCGTTTAAGAAGTTCTCTTTTTTATTTTTTTCGAATTGTGAATGTTCCTTGAGTTGTTAATTTATTTTAATGCTTTGATACCGTCCTGTCCCCCTGGTATAAGCCATATCAGATATAACAAGGAAATAGTTACAAACATTCAATATAGCCTGTTTTCCAATTTCTAACACAGCAGCTGTGCAGCATTCAATTCGGAAGTACCTCGAACTTCAGGATTGAAATGCTCTAAGCATGAACCCAATCAAACGAGGTTGGTGTGTAAAAGAGGATATGCGAATTCCAGTACCCACACAGCTACCAATAGATCCTGCCATTTAAGCTTACTTACCTAAATTAAAAAGTGACAGAAAGATAGGATTGTGAACGATCCACATGTTAGTGTAAAAGAGCCGATATGAAGTATTCAGGGTTTTGTGTATTCTGCCAAGAGAGTTCATGTAGAAATGGCAGAATTGAAGACAATCTGATATAGATGATTAGGTTCAACAACAGTAGAAAATCATCATGTCATTGACAACGGCTTAATTCTTGATCCAATCAGTTATGATTATTATTTTGTGTTAACGTCACCGCCCTATAGATCCAACAAAATGGACATGAAGTTGATCTTGATGTAACTTTAATTGAAGGTATGAAAACATGGTATAAAAAATGGTGGTTTATTGTTCTGTTTACATTTTTTGGAATTTTTTAACTAGAGCACCTTATATGCCGGCTTTTATCCTTACTCACTTTCCTCATCTCGGAGCAGAAACCCTGAATTTTCTCCTTTTGTAATAGTGTTCCACTACTTGCTCGTCTCGGTGCCCAAAGAAATTAATAGATACTGCTATTAGTTTTCTATTAAATTGAAAGTTAAACTTGTGTCAATAAAAAATATCGAGGCGTCTATAGAACCTTGACTCTCTTCATCAAGATTTTATATTGATGAGGTGATGCGGTAAGAAGTGATGCGGTGATTAAAGAAAAAAATTGAGGATGGACGGGGATGTTCGATTTTTAATTACTGGTAGGATTCTTTATGAGAAGCTGCAGATTCTATTAAGGCCACATGGAAGCAAACCCGAAAGGAAATGCTTCGAAAACATTAAATTTAACGAATCTTGAGCTTAATTAAAAGAGTGCTTTCACTTTTTTGATGATGCAACTGGCTATGACACGACCGCAGCTCTACTCAGGAGAGAAGAGTTTCCTGCCTTCAAGATCCTTCAAAAACAAGAAGAATTGTGTAACTTAATCACATTCTTCAAACAACTAAATCTCAATCCTGAAACAATGCTCAAGATTAGACATTACTTATCCGCCTGTATGGAGAAGGAAACATGTCCTTCTTGTTATAAGCCTATCAGGTGTAACAAAAAGTAGTTACAAAGTTTCAATACGGCCACTTTTTCCCCTACTAGAACGGTAGGTGTGCAGCATTCAATTCGAAAGTTCCCCCAAGTTCAGGAGCGAAATGGTCTAAGCATGAACCCAATTGAATGAGGTTTGTGTTTGAAACAGGATACTACAGTAACATTACACATTCGCGTACTACAGTACTATTCAATTGTACGTTTATAACAATTGTTTATTGTTTTATTGTTTATATGTTAAGATGTTCTACAGCAGATGATTGACTCCAAGGATTCTGACATCTGCAAGGACACTAAAATTTGTGTAACTACCGTTACTTTTTGAATCTCCTAAAAAGAAGCAAAGTTAACTCTCTTAATAAAGAATGATGTTTGGATATGCGGTACATGCAAGGATCCATGTACATTTTTATTCAAGAGGGGCCGTAAGAATGAAGCTCTACTACACGTCGATCCCAGTTGGTTTCAACTTATTGCCCTAGGTTTAATTCGACATAAGGATAATCAATGCTTACTGCTCAGCTCCTTGTTACTTTGCGACTATTCCGAGCTGCTTTTGAGACAGAAGGCCACGAAGCTTAATATTTTTCCGTAACAGTTATATTCCACTTATGGTCGGAAGCTTTTAACGGATTCACATGCATATTATTGGCCTGAAACTCTATAATCTCCAGCAGTTGAGGTTTACGAAGTGTACTCATCTCTAACACTGAACAACACATCATTTGGCCTGGTATGTATACGAGCATATCCATGGCCGTTGACCTGAGCCGTCGTAGATCACCAAGTAAATTCCTTTACAAAAATAGAAGCACCAAATCGGCTATAGAATTCTGCATAGATGTACTCTGCATATACTGCCTAAAGTACAATCCTTCCACAGTCCTGCTAAGAGCCGTTAACATTAAGAAGAATGATGAATCACACAGATATGTGCTTAAAACTATACTACAGACTGTTATCAGAGAACATTGTAATACCAAGTTAAAGAAACATTCTGATATCTAACTAAGAGGAGATGTCGAGATACGTGTTGTTCTCTTACCAAAACGAATGCAAGCAGTTAGCATGCACTACAAGCAATCCGACATAGCCATATTTGATAACAAGCGTAGTGAGATTAGCATTCTTCAATTACAACTTACACGCTGTAATACTCAAAAAATTTGTTCAAAAATAGTGATTTAGAGCGCAATAGACGTGCCAATAATTCGAGGGTTCTATTTCGAAGTGTCCGGTAAGGCTAAACGTCTTATGCCGGCCAATGTCCTACTTACAATGCTGTGAAAATTAGAAGTCAGAAGTGGACATTGGCATCTATTCCTTAATTCTATTTGACTTACAGCTAGTAAAGGAATTTAGCAACAAATCTAAGACCGTAGGATCTTGTGTACCTAGCACTCGAAAACGAAGCAGTAGTGCTTTTAGACCTCCTTAACTCACATTATGCAATGGTGTACCATTTAAAAAACCGTGGATTTACTTCTCCCTTGAATAAAACAAGGGTGTCACAAAACGAACAGCGGTTTGTTTTAGGTGGGCCCTTGGGTGATACCAAATGTAAAAATATAAGTATTAATTTATCAACGATAATCAACCACTTGCTATACTTCCCCTTTATATGTAACTACATTAGTTTTTGAGAGTGCTTCCTGCTGAAGAAATCTACTTAGGACTCATAACGCTCTCACCTAGCTCTTATTTGTTAACCTGATAGAAATGGTTTAATCCAAAGCATTGTTTTCTTACGGATATATTATTTAAAGAAAGTCTCCTGTGTGTTAACACTCGAGACTATCAAATATGCATTTAATTAGAGTCCTTGCTGTTCACTAGGGCTTACATACAGAGATGTGTAGGATTCACTAGGTTCCGGTTTACCATTAATAATATTTTTCCTATTGCATAATGAAAAAACTTCCTAGGGAACCCATTGTATTCTAACCTCCGAAGCTGCCTTACTTAGGGTCTGAGACCGGTGATCTGATCGATGAGACAAATAAAGAATCGATTATAAGTTCTTTTGAGATCTTCTCTTACAGGGTTAGGTGGAAACTAATTACGGTATAGTCAGTCCTGTGTTCACTACCATCTTAGTAACACGGGTCATCACAATGCAACCAAACTGTGGGCTAATCAAATAGTCTTTTCATATAAGCTCACTCTATTCTTTGATTAGTAACTAAATGCCACACATATTTTAGAGCAGAAAAAGTCTTTTATTTCAGAAGTCTTTTGATGAAAATTTTCTATATCCAAATTCTTAAATGTAAAAGTAATCTGATAACACAGTAGATTTTGTTTTAAGAATATCCTATCACAGTTTTCCATTCTGACATCCTCTTTCCTTCTAATGCTATACACTCATGTTCTCGGTGTGTCAATGCAGTCATACTCTTAAGATTTAATCAACTCTTCACCAGCGTCTCGCGTTTCAATTTCCTCTTCTGAAACAACCTATGGATTGCTATTATCTTCTGAAAGCTTCGCCGCAACGACTGAGTAATTCTGACATACACATTTCTCCTTTTGATATTAGCAATGTAATCCCTTTGTATTACGTCATTACTTCTATATCAAGTACTAATACCATATATTCTACTCTTCTGCATACAGTAAATAAATGCAGCTGAAGAAATTTGTTAACGGTCGAAAGTTTTACCGCCTTTACAAGGTTTCCAGTTAAGTAATTTCTAGGCACGATTTGACACATTATGTCAGGAAATGGTATAGAAGAACTTTTGGATATCCTGTACACTACGACAACATTAGTGAAAGTGCTGAATGGTCGTGCCTACTCAAGATCATCAGAACTCACTTCTAGACTTTTCTACGGGACTTCTACATGGGGTTATGAAGACATTTACAACCGTCGGACAAGATGACAAAGTATAGGATCTGCGATCTTAATCAACTATGTCTGGATGACGAAATCAATATGACACATTTACAAGAAAATGAAACTGCATGTCAAAAACCGCAATAGGAAATTTCAAAATTAAGTCTTGTGGTGTACCTAGATGTTAAAAACGATACAGTAGTGCTATTATAGCTACGAAACACATAATACATGGCGTACCATTTAAGAAACCATGGATTTACTTCTCCCTTTAATAAGACGAGGGTATCACAGTCATATAGCTTTGGGAAAGAACAGCGGTTTGTTTTACGTGGACCCTTGGGATTGAAAAATGTTGTGATACCAAATTTAAAAAACATAGGTATTCATTTATCAGTGATAATCAAGCAATTGCTATACTTCCCGTTTATGAGCAACTACAATACTATTTAGGAGTGGTTCCTGCTGAAGAAATCTACTTAACACCGTTAACGCTCTCACCTTTACTTGACCGTTAACCTGATGAAAACTGTATAATCCAAAGAGTTGTGTTCTCACGGATATATTATTTAAAGAAAGTCTTCTGTGTGTTAACACTCGAGACTATCAAATATGCATTTAATTAGCGTCCTTGCTGCTCACTAGGGCTTACCTACAGAGATGTGTAGGATTCACTAGTTTCCGGTCTATCATTAATAATATTTTCCGGATTGCATAATGAAAAACTTGCTATGGAACCCATTATATTCTAACCTGCAATACGGTAATAAAGATAAAAGAAGTAATACAGCAGTGATTACTACAGATCAAACAAATAATGGTATTCGTTTATAGTTATTTCGGGAGTTCGTATGTTAATTACAGTTGTTACATAATTTACTGCCTCAAGAATTGAGGATACCCCAGCTAGGTGGAGGGAGAAAATAGAAAGATCGACAGAGGCTCTGGCGTGAGCAATGGCTCTGGAGAAATGAGGATATACAGTTCATCCGGTTCCCATACCACTTTCTACAATTCTTCTGTTATTAGTAGAGTTAGTGAGGGTGGTAGCAATCAGAATCTTATGTTGTTTAGACGGGGGAATACTATGTCAGGTGCTCCTAATATTAAAGGTACTAATCAATTACTAAAGCCCCCGATTATAATTGGCATTACTATGAAGAAATTCATAATAAAAGCATTAGCAGTAACAATTACGTTATAAATTTGGTCGTCACCAATTAAGCTACCTGGTCGACGAAGTTCTGCTCGAATGAGAAGACTTAGTGATGTTCCTACTATTCTTGCCCAAGCCCCAAAGATCAAGTATATTGTACAAATGACTTTATGGTTTGTAGAAAATAATCATCGTTGCTAATGAAATTAAATAGGGTGCCCGAAGCACTAGGCGATAGATTGTAAATCTATTTATGGTTAATAAACCTCCTATTATTTTTTCTATATTTGGTCTAGGAATTAATTCGTGCGGTTTTACAAAAGATGGCGTAATTAGCTTATTGTCCCATAGTTTCGTTGATCCAAACATGCGTTGAAAACTACTGTCATTGAGCATCTTGTTTAGTATATGTCAGTTGCTTGAAGCGGAAACAACAACATTTTTTCTTCAACTGAAAATGGCGCATTTTGTGCCTGATAAAGTGTTTTTGCGGGGAGTTATTCTTCATTGCTTTAACATGAAGAAAAGTGCTACCGCAAGTCATCATATTTTAGTGGAAGTGGTGACCATGCTCTAGCTGAGCGAACGTGTCAGAAGTGGTTTGCACGGTTTAAAGGTGGTGATTTCAGCTTGGAAGACCAAAAGCAATTTGGACAGCCAAAAGAATTTGAAGATGAAGAATTGAGAGCATTGCTTGATCAGGATTCGTGTCAAACGCAGGACGAACTTGCAGAAGCATTTGGAGTTGAGCAAACACCATAGGAATGATTCAAAAGATGTCTTATTGGGTTTCACATGAATTGAAAAGAAAGACGTTGAAAGAAGAAAAACCGTTTGCGAATTGCTGCTTCAAAGACAGAAAAGGAAGGGATTTTTGCATCGAATTGTAACGAAAAAAGGCCTGGGTGAAGCAAGGTGAAACAGGTCCTTCACAACCGAAACGAGATATTCATTGTGCAAAGGTTATGCTGTATATATGGTGGGATTTGAAACGTGTGGTGTACTATGAATTTCTGAAACTTGGTGAAACTATTAATGGACACCTCTATCGACAACAATTAATGCGTTTGAAGCAAGCTCTGGCCTGAAAACGACCAGAATGGAATAACAGGCATAATAAACTTATTTATCAAGATGATAACGCTCGACCACATGTCGCAAAACCGGTCAAAACCTATTTGGAAAATGTCGGATGGAAAGTGTTACTCCACCCGCGATATTCACCAGACACTGCTCCGTCTGACTACTACTTGATCGATTGCATGAATAACGATTTGATTGGACAGCGGTTCACTTCTTCAGAAAATATCGAAAAATGGATCTTTGATTAGATTGCGTCAAAAGATGAGGAATTCTTTCGACACGGAATCCGTAAATTGCCTGAAAGATGGGAGAAAGTAGTGGCTAGCGATGGACAATATTTTTGTTAACGTATTCATTTACTTTGTTTTTGAAATAAAGCTTCAATTTTTATTAAAAACCGCACGAATTAATTCCTAGACCAAATACAATATTTATGATGTCGGACTGCAATTCCGGAGTAGTAGTTAATATACTAATATCTAAAAGATTGCCTTTTATTTATAGCTTTGAAGGCCATTAGTTTTTTTAACTTAAAGTATCTTGGCAGTTAAAGGTAAAATAATTATGCCTCTTAATGAAATAATAATGAATATTGATCTAATCGACGTTTCTTAATTTTTTTTCAAGGATATTCATGTTTGGTTATGATGATTAATAATGAAGGCAGCGTAAGCAATTCGCATATAATAGAAAAGAGTAATTAGTGCTGTTATTACTATTAGGGTAAGAATTATAAATGACATTTGTTCGGCAATTTTTATAATAATGATTCATTTGGGTAAAAATCCTAGGAATGGCGGGAGGCCACCTAAAGATAAAAGACTAGTGAAAACAGCTAATTTTGTTGTTACAACAATTTTATTAGAAAACGTTTGATTAATATGAAATATTTTGTTTATTGCGAAAAGAATGACTGCTATTGCTGAAAGTAAGGCATAAAATAGGAAGTAGAGGGCTCATGTTATAGCACTTAATAGTAGGGCTATAAGTATTCAGCCAGTGTGATTAATAGATGAGAATGCTGTGATTTTACGTAATGTTTGATTTAAACCTGCGATTGAGCCCACTACTAAAAATAAAATTAAGGTTAGGTAGGGTAAACCATACAGTGATTGGCACCCAGATAGTAATTGGCACTTTTCCAGCTAATACTCTAATAATAAGAAAACAAATCAGTTTTTTGAATGTATTCACTAACGGACGTCAGCACTAGTCTTTGCTTCTATATTCTGTAAAGTTTCTTTCCTGCTATTTTGGTATTAGAGTGAAGTGGTTTATGGAATAGGTGGATATATTTTCCTAAAATTAAATGTGGTCTTATTTCTTATGAATTTCTTAAGGATGTTTAAAGAATATTTACCATCGTTCCGACTTATTAAATGTTACTTACGTTTTGGTTTATTGCCATTGCAGGTCAGGGACTATCAAAATGTGTTTTCCCTTCAAGTAACCTTGTGATCAATCTCTCCATTGTTGCAAAAATGGGGGTGCCGATCACTGTATGAAAAAGTATGTGTCTAGATAGTAATTGGCATACCCCTGCCAATTACTATCAAATTAATATTTTGTGTATGATTATGATATAAGGCTTTTAAAAGCATTCAATTAGGGAAAATACAAATGTATTAAATTCTCGTGTTCCTACGTTAACTCTTTCTAGTTAATGGCACCCCTGCCAATTACTGTATATGTGGTGCCAATCACTGTAATTCAAAAATAATCAAATTGAAAAAGATGATCACTTTAGCTTTTAGTTTCGATCGCCTGAATCAGAAGTCACGGCTAGTCCTAGCTCTGGAGTGGGCTGAAAAATAGTACCAAATTGAAACAAAAAGGGCTGAATTCATTTTTTTGTCAAAAAGTAAAATATTTTTGCCCACGTATGATCATCCCTGATCTAACTTTAGGCCTATACATAAAGTTTGTTACAACGCGTCGATATAGATCTCTAAAACGCAGAAATGTTCGGGTATTTTTATATTCGTCAATATGGCGTCACTAGTAAACAAGTTAGCCCGGTAAGGCGGCAACTACGTCAATATATTTTTTCGCGCTATACCTTGCCATCTAGCGCCATTTGTTTCCCGGCATAGTTCAAATTACGAATTTTCTACATGAAGTTTGTAGCGTTATGCGGTGCAACGTCACAGAATGAAGGTTCACCAGCATTTCTTAAGAGTCCAACACAGTATGAGTAACGTGAACTTTTGAAAATGTGACAATATTTGTTAAATGGTGCTGAATTGAGCAGAATTGTATCAACTTTTTCACAAAAGGGGCTGAAAATGCCAGCGTGGTACCAACGGGCCTATGAGTGACAAAAAGGGCTGAATCTGGTACAATTGTACCAAGTGTGGCAACACTGATATTAGACCAAGCACCAGAATCTCATTATGAGATAATTAAGTCTAAAGTTTTTAACGCGAATCACATATAAGTAAACTTTTGCTTAGTCTTTAAAACTATTTCTTGGCAAACGCTGCTAAGAATTGGTAGAGATTTTCCAATTGATGTAAAACACTGTCCGTTCTTATTGTTTTTTTCAATTGAATCATTGAGTCAATTGAACACCTGTCATCCTCATCGAAACAAGTCTTTCCAGGATATGGTATGTTTTCAAACTAAATAAAAATTTCAATGCTCAATATTTTCTACAACCGGTTGGAGGAGATGACTTGTTTTCAGCCTGAATGGTGTGCCCACATCAGTTGAGCTGGAAAGTGCAAGAACCTCAATTTTGTCAAAAAGTGGAGATGACTGGTATTCGAACTCATCGATTCAATTTATATTTATGGCGGTACGTTGTGGTAATGTTAGTTTTTATATCTTGTACTGGATTAGTTTCTGTTGGTTAGAGACCTAGGCCAATATTGCAATCTGCCAAGATTTCCAACTCTCAAATATTATAAGCAAAGGAGAGCATATATAATATTATATGCTCTCCAAGCAGTTTCAGAAGGCATGGGAATCAAAACAGTCTCAAAGATGTACGGTGTACCAAGATCTACACTGTAATTCCGTTAAAATATCCTAATTGCAGAGATGACTTTGGTCCTACTCCAATTTTGCAAAAATAAGAACCTATATAAGTGAAAAAAATACAGGGAGTGTTCTAGCTGAAAAGAGTACCAAAATGTGTATGAAGTTAATGCTAAGGATTCAATAACAGTAATGTTTACATTTAACGCTAACGGTGATACAACTCCCCCAATGATAGTGTACCCTTATGTCCGTATTCCAAAAGATGTGGCAAAGTCTGTTTCAAAGAGATAGGGTGATCGACGTAGTAACAACGGTTGGATGAAAGGTGAGATATTCTAAGAATGCGTTGCTAATGTGTTGCACAAACAACAAAATATTATTTCCAATCATTTATTTTGTTGATGGACATAAGACCCACCTAATGTACCAGTTGAGTCAGCTATGCTGTGAGTTAAAAATAGAAATGCTTTGTTTCCAAATCCAACACGAATACTTGAAACACCAAATGCTGCAGCATTTCGGCCAATAAAGAAGGGGTGGAGAAAAGTGGTTCGGAATTGGAGGCATAACCATTCCGATGAAATGTGAACGAGCTGAATTTTGCTCCTCTTCTTAAAGAAGTAGTGGATAATTATATTTCCCCATCAACTATTAAGAATGGCTTTCCCTCCTTTGACTTGTTTCCCTTTGACCCATATAGTATGGATTATAGTAAATGGATTGGGAACACATCTACGTCCTCACCAATTTCTGCTCAACATTCTTGTGCGGAAACAAACGAAACTATTCTCTTGACAGCTGAGCAGTTCTCAGACATCGTACGAAAAGATGGATTGCAATAGCTGGGAAGCACTAAAGTGGATAAGGACTGGGAAAAGAACCATAATGTGGAAATGTCAGTCTTATATTGTTTGTGGAGACATTTCAAAACATCTATACAAAGCAGTAACTCAGATTCGTTAGGGAAAGGAATTATTGCAAATGTTCTTCAACATTCTCTAGCAAAGGGCCCATCAGTCAATTAAACAGAAAAAATATCAGGTGCCGAACAAGAAGCAAACCTAAATATTCGTCATTAAAACTAACTCCAACAATGTTAGACCATCATTATTTTCTGAGAGTGCAAATGTAGAGAAATTTGACAGTCAGTGCATCGTGTTCAGAAAGTGCTGAGATGAGTAAAGGCTGAAGCAGATAGTTGAAAACTGGCGGTTTAAATTATGCGTCATTTGACGATCATCATTGGCCAGAGACAGCTAAGCGCAAGAGAAAACGCAATATAGAGCGCCTACCATTTATTGTCACTTCAGAGAAATACCAAGAAATGATAGAGAAGGAAAAACGGAAGAAGCAAATTGATGATGAAAAAGCTCAGTGGAAAGTAATGAGAGAGGAATACAAGGCAAGAAAGGGAAGGAAAATGCCAGCAGGAATATGATATAAAGATTGTACAGCCAGAAATGCATCGGAAGATTGTACAGCCAGAGAGGAACCAGAAATGGCTGAGAGTAGTGCCACAACAGGAGGCATTTCTCCTCAGAATTCAAAACAGGAACATACTGTAAAGAGAAATTCGTTCGGTGCTCAAATGGACGTCAGTAAGAACTCCAATAAATTATGTCGAAAATGTGCACTACCGTTAAGCGCTTACAACATGATAACGCGTTCTTTGTGTATGAATAGTTTCCATTTATATAGCATTCCTAGAGATCACAAGATTCATATTCCAGAAGACCTGCAAGATGGGGGCTATAGCCCTCCTTGACGCTCAAGTATACAGTGTATACACTTGATAAAATGAGTTTCAATCCTGCTTTACACTGAAAAAAGTGGCAAACTATGGTTTAGCCTCTCCCTTAATCATATCCTGGATCCGCCACTGACCACATTTGCTACGTTCTGGACGATGACAGTGAAGATATAGAAATACTAGGTTATGATGATAGTGAGTAATATCATACAGTCTCTGTAATGCAAATCGTGTGACCCTTGTTTCTCGTTTCCTTTTTTCATATTCAAAGATTTATGAAGATAGAGTTAAAAAACATTTGTCATTTTGCCTGAATTTAAATGTTATTATTTGTAGAACGTTATATTCAATTTTAAGCCATTTCTTGTAATTATTGGCCAAAGAGTAGATTGATAGTATTATACATCGGTACATAATGTAAAACTATGCAGTCCTTTATAAGTAAATACTATTTAAGTTGCGGATTACCAACAGTGCCAATCACTATAGTTTTATACTCGTGTTCACTATAAGCTCTACAAACATTTCCTGCTTCTGAAATACATAAAAAATACACGTTCCCCGTAATCAATATGGATTAAGGTATATTTAGAGGAAAAAATCAAGAGAATATATATAAAAAGATAAAAGATGTAGACATATATATTTTAAAAAATCCTTAAAGTGCCAATCACTGTATGGTTTACCCTAGATTACATTTGTAGGCTTTAAGCTGTAAGAAAGTAAGCCAAGGGGCGCTAATTTTTGTCATGTTATTAAAATAATGCAGTCTATTCAAAGTATGGCCTCTATTACTTCGGGCATTCAGAAGTGGAGAGGAGCTGCGCCTATTTTAAAAAGTAAGGAAATAGTGTTTAAATAGTATGGAGTTTGCAGTCCTATGTAGTGTAAAATAATTGCTATTAGAAGTAAGGATCTTGCAATAGCCTGTACTAAAAGTTTTTTAAAATAGATTCGGTGTGACGTTATTGTTGGTCTTTGAAATCAGGAGGATGAATGATAAGAGGTTAATTTCAAGACCAATTCAAGTACCAATTCATGATGAGGAAGTTAGGGAAATAAGAGTTCATAACACAAGTGTTGTGGAGAGTAAAAGAGTCTTAGGATTAGTGAGCATTAGAAAAAGAAGAATAATCTTCATATGCGGGGTATGAGCCCACTAGCTTATCTTAGCTTATCTTTCTACACTTTAGTGTACGGCGCACGTTGATTTTTAATGTCAAAGGTGAAAGTTTAATTCTTTTAGGTGTAATAAGAGTATATTGAAATACTTGATTTATCCTATCACGATAATCCTTTAATCTGGCATCTTATTATTTAATAATTATTTATAATGGTATATGAGAATTTAAATAGATCAATATTGTGTTATAATAATTAAATTTAGAAATATTATATATTAATAATAATTAAAACGTGAAAATCTATTAAATCATCTTAATTAACCTGAGATCCCGGCTAAAGGTATATTAGTAAGCTTAACGTATCCAGTATATGCTAGTTTTTTCAGCATATGGGTCAGGAGAAAGTAAATATACTTGTATAGGATACAATTTTGTTTGAGGGGGGAAAAAACTAAATTGTATCCTAGACAAGGGGAAAAATAGGGTTTATTAAATACTAATTTTTATTAATTAGATTATATACATAATTAATAACTATTTATTTTAGCGTTATAAGTTAATAATAAAGTATTATCCTGACTTTTCTTCTCTTATTTATCTAGTTGTACAGGTAACCTTATTGTTAAGAAATGAATATTGTTGATCTTAAAGGTAAATAATGAAGTACAATTGGTCGCAGTACTTGTTTTTGTTTATTGATTAATGTTTGAAGCAGTTTAGGTTTAAGGAGACCCGGCGAAATTCGTGCTAGCTGCCGAGGTGTGACAAGGGGGTTGAAGGGAAAAGATAGTGATGGTTAACCTGTAGTTATAAATTTAATTAAAGGACTTTGTTTTATTTATTTTTAGGTGAAATTATTTAAAATAATGAGTTCTATGTTTGAGGCTATGAAATTATTTGTTAAACTAGGATTAGATACCCTATTATTTTTAATGTAAAATGTAATACCTGGGTAATAGTAGTTGTTCTTGATACTCAAAGGATTCGACGGTATTTTAGGCTGTTCAGAGGAATCTTTCCCGTAATCGACAATCCACAATATATTTTACTTACTGTTGTTTGGCAGTTTGTATACCGCCGTAGTTGAAGGTATTAGAGACAGTTAGAGACCTTCATTATCTTTATTGAGGAGGACTTCAGTTCAAGGTGCAGCTTATCAGTAAGAGGAGATGGATTACAATAGAATGTTTATACGGATTTTATTATGAAATTATTTAAATGAAGGTGGATTTGAGTGTAGTGTTAGTTAAGTGACTATTATGAGTAGGGCTCTAAGATATGTACACATTGCCCGTCGCTCTCATTTGTTTACGTGAGATAATTCGTAACATAGTGGGCGAACCGGAAGGTGTTATTAGATTGGATTAATAGCAAAATAAAGCTTGTTAGTTGAGCTATTCGTTTACATCGTGAAGGTTTCTCTGCAATTGATTGAAGGATGTTCTTATGCATATAATTTTTTTATATTGAGGCTAAGCGAATCAACTTTAATTGATGATATAGAATTAATCTGTTGATATTATAGCTAATTAGTACCGTAAGGGAATGTTCAAATAAGATCATCTCATACGGTTAGGTGGAAAATATTTACGATATAGTCTGTCCTGTGTTCGCTACCAATGTAGTAACACTGGTCATCATCAGAAAGCAAACAAACTGTGGGCTAATCAAATAATCTTTTTACATAAGCTTACTGTATGCTTTGATTAGTAACAAAGTGCCACACATATCATAGAGCAGAAAACATCACTTATTTCAGATGTCTCTTGATGAAAATTGTCCATATCTAAGTTCTTGAATGAAAAAGTAATCTGATAATACGTTAGCATTGTCTTAATAAATATATCGTATAACATTTCGTCATTCTTCCATCCTCTTTCCCTCTAATGTTATACACTCATATTCTTGGTGTGTCAATGCTGTCTTACAAGCAAGTTTTAATCAAGTCTTCTCTCGCGTCTCGTGTATCGATTTTTTATTCTCAAACAACCTTTGGATAGCTATTCATCTTCTGAAGGCTTCGCCACAACGATTGTGTAATGGTGAGATACAAACATCTCCTTTTGATATAAACAGTGTAGTCCCTCTGTATTTTTTCCGTATTTCAATATCAAGTACCAATACTAAATATTCTACTCTTCTGCATACAGTAAATGAATGCAGGAGAAGTGAACAAAGCGCGTGCGTTATGATATTAGATCAGCCTTTATAGTGGCAGGGTGTTCAAATCGTACCTTCAGCTGAAGAAATTTATGAATGGTCCAAAGTTGTACCGCATTTAGAAGATTTCCACTTGAGTAATTTCTAGGCACGATTATGTCAGGAAATGGTATAGAACAATTGTGTATCCTGTACAGTAAGACAACATTAGTGATAATGCTAAATGGCCATGCCTACTCAAGATCATTGAGAACTCACTTCTAGACTTTGCTCCTGGACCTCAACAAGTGGTTGGGAAAACATTTACAACTCTCAGAGGAAATCACAAAATATAGGATCTGCTATCTTATTCAACAATGTCTGGATGACGTAATAATTAAGCAACATTTACAAGAAAATGAAACAGCATCTCAAAAACCATATTAGGAAATCTCAAAATTAAGACGGTGACATTTCCCGAACCATAAATTTTGGCTGCAGTATATAGAGAAGGTCTTAATCGTATTGGAATTTATCCAAAGGGATTACATAGAACAGGGGACTAGTAACTTTATTTATAGGCAATTAAATGAATGCTTCCGTTCTCTGATGCAGGTGGTCATCTTTTCAATGAAAAATTTGGACAACACTATACTCAATATTTGGAAGCCCTGGAGGCAACTACGGTATCAGAGAATTACAAGAAATTAACAATCCAAGTTACTTTCTCAATTCGCAGATTAAGAGGCTTTTTTGAGCGTAGCTCCAAGTGATATGATTATCGAACAGTGCTCAAAGAATGGCACGAAATTTTCTGGGGATTAACTCAACTTGACAAACAACGTTAGCAAGTTAAATCCTTCATTCCCAAATACTGTTACGATAAAAGAAGTTCTACAGTACTTTTGAAGGAAACAGTTTATCATCTGAGTGGCACGTTGAGCTAATGCCACCTTCCGTGTGTGAAAATTTATCAGTGCGTAGTCTCATTTGTACTGAGTTTTAAAACCCACACGTAGAAGGAAGAGTTCTACACGCAATGGTGTGGACTAAAAATGGCAACTCAAATCTGCCTTAAGTACGTATATAAATTATGTTAAGCGCAATTTTAACCTTATATTTTATGGATTTAAATTACAATCAGACACGGAAAATGCCGAAAGAGAAAAAAGAGCCTTCAGGAAACATCGGCAATGATCCAATTAAAATCTGCCATTGAAGCCACGACAATTCAATCAATGTTCTTGAGAAACTTGGAGATCAAAACTAGACGTTTCAAAGAATTCAAACAGTTTTCGAAGGAGTAAAGAGTAATGGTAGAAACTACAAACGGGAAATCTATAGCTGTCGATGGTACTGATTCAGAACTTCTAAGAATCTTACTAGATGACTTCATGAGAAGTTGCTGTATCTTTTGAGGCCAATACAAGCACATCTGAAAGGAATTGCTAGGTAATTATTAAATTTAAACATTACGTGATTACCTTGTAAAACCAGACCCGCATCTCCTGGCCTGTGAGACAGTCCGGCCGATGAATTACTAAAGCTAGCGTCAAGTCACCTGAAAGATATAAAACTTCCTAGGCTCACTTCCCACATCTTCCACCAGAACCCCTGTAATTCCCTTCTTCGGAATGGTGTCCGATAGCGTGTTCGTCCCGCTGCCCAAGGAAAGTAAAACCGACTGCGATAACATTTCTATTAGCCAGAAAGCTAAACTGGAGTTTTTAAAAAATATCGAGGCGT
Source organism: Thermobia domestica (assembly GCF_964235325.1). Taxonomy (NCBI): domain Eukaryota; kingdom Metazoa; phylum Arthropoda; class Insecta; order Zygentoma; family Lepismatidae; genus Thermobia; species Thermobia domestica. Next base: position 84,128,890 of record NC_137470.1, read on the forward strand.
CTTTTGCAAGGTTGACTGATTTGATCAAGATTCTATATTTATAACTACCATTTAGTTTTCGGATCTCCTAAAAAGAAGCAAAGTTTAACTCTCTTAATAAAGAACGATGTTTCGATATGCGGTACAAGCAAAGACCTCATGTACATTTTTATCCAAGTGGAGCGTGAGAATGAAAGCTCTAACACGTCGACCCCTGATGGTTTCAACTTATTGCCCTAGGTTTTATACGACATTAGGACAGTCAATGCTTACTGATCAGCACCTTGATCCTTTGCGACTTTACCAAGCTGTTTTTCAATAGAAGGCCACAAAGCTTAACAATATTCCGTAACAGTTATATTAAACCTTTGGTCGTAACTTGTAAAGGATTCACATGCAGGTTATTGGCCTGAAATTCTAATAGGAGATTTATTAGGTTATTGGGAAGGTGGTTGCCTTGTAGAAATAGGCTCGCTTTTCTTAGCCTGTGAGAAAAGTCCGGCCGATGAATTTATAAAGCTAGCGGTTTAATGCACTGACTCGTTATACAAAGTAGTTATAGAGGTCTAGTAAAACAGGTGTGGAATACAGACATCAACAAAATTATCAAATGACAGAATTTTTTTTGTACTTAGTTTACATTCGGTGATTTTCAGTTATAACACCTGTAAGATCTAATATTTCTTAGGCTTACTTTCCACATCTTGGAGCAGAAGCCCTGAATTTTCTCCCTTAGTAACAGTGTTCGAGTACTTGCACGTCTCGGTGCTTAAAGCATGTAATAGATACTGCTATTAACCTACGATTAGCCTGAAAGTTAAACTTGCGTCTATAAAAAAAAATTCGAGGCGTCTTTTGCAACCTTGACTCACTTCAGCAAGATGCTATATTGTTAACGCTATGTATCTATCACACTAACCTTTAATCTATAGAACCTTAATATCTTTCTGACTCGCACGGTTCATCTTGCACTACAGACTGCCAAATCGCACACTCTCATTAACACATTGAACGCCATACGCGTGCATAGTAGGAGCACGTTATTTTGGTTAAGCAGGCCAAGCACGTGCTATGGACGTGCAATGAAATGTTATTATATAGGAGTCATTTTTGCATGCCAGAGACGTGCAAGATGATTTTGCAGAATCTGTAGTGATACTTCTGTATGCTGCTACACCCTGGTGGGCAAAAAATGGTGTCCGTTTTAGGCAGGAAGGGAGAAAAAATTAGTATTTGCATTTGAGCTCGTAGCATGTAGCAGAGAGATATTTGGCAGGTGTGTTTTTGTGTGTTTTTTTTCCCCTTTCATTCTGAATGAACGCGAATGGCAAGAAAAGTAAGTGACCAGAATATTGCTGATTTATTAGATAAAATTTATATCAATTCTTGATGAGAAGGGGAGTTGGAATTTGAGGATGGCCATGACGATGCAGAACTTGATCCTGATTTTGTACCTGATCCTGACTTTGTGCCTTCGTGTTCGTACGAAAGGAACACAATGGCTGTTGGAACGTGTATGCCAAATATAAAGGACTTGCCTAAAGCTACAATTGTTCAAAAGAAACTGAAAAAAGGTGATATGGTTTTTCAGAGTAAAGATTATCTTTTGTGTGTGAAACGGAAAGATACAAGGGATGTCTTGATGCTTTCAACTAAACATCAAGCTACATCCACTGAAGTTACAGAGAAATCAAAGAACGGTCTTGTAAGAATGACAAAACCGAACGTAGTGTTAGAATACAATATAAACTAAGTTGGTGTGGTCAAAAGTGATCAATTAGTGGCCTATTACCCCTTCAATCGGAAGCAACTGAAGTGGTGGACAAATGGATGGATACTATACAAGAAACAAATGCATGGATATTATACAAGAAAACTAGTAATTGACAAGAGATGAACAATGTGCATTTAGCAGACTTCGCGCAGAAAGTGGGGTAAACTTTGAGTGAAAAAGCATGTGTCGAAGCTCAAGTTCCTGAAACCTAAACTTGAACCAACAGATTGACCGGGAGACATTTTGCAAAGAAGGTTCCCGGTACGAAAAAAAAAGAGACCTACTAGATATTGTAAGGTCTGTTCTGATGTAGGAAAGGTATATGATGGCAAACGGAAGCGAAATAACATAATGTTGATGTGTCCTGATTGTGATGTTGGTCTCTGTATGCCAAAATGTTTACGTTTTTATCATACCAAGGCTAGGTACACTTGAGAACTCAAAGTACTGCCTTTTTCCTATATCGAAAATCATATCCAAAATAAACCATTATAGCTACCCTTATGACGCATGTATGCTTGTAATGTTTGTTTGCGAATGTAGAGAAACCACTGAACTTTTATGTGGTGTAATAAAGACACATATTAACCTATAGAATATATTTAATACTTTATTGAAAGCACCAAAAATGGCTGGTCTTCTGAGTAGTTTTTAAAAACAAACAAGCCGACTTTCAAACAGTTAAAGTTATTGGAGGATTTGAATTTCTCGATCTTCTAAACGGTTGCTCACCGGTGAGTAAAGTTCTGGTAAGTTTCCCTCTGTTGCAGTTTAGTGCATCAACTATATGAGCTTTTTGACACCTTTCATATCTGAGGCGGAATGATCAATAAGAAGAATTTTTGTAATCTTATTTATTAAATTCAACACTACCTCATCTCGCTGACATGAATAGAATACCAGCTCCCACCGAATGAAGGTTGTCTTCACGAAGTGTATTCATCTCTAACACTGAACCAGACTGTAATTTGGCCTGGTATGTATGGGAGCAATTCCTTGGCCGTTGACCAGAGCCATCCTAGATCACCAAATAAATTCCTTTAAAAAAATAGAAGCACCAAATCGTCTTTAGATTCCTGCTTAGGTGATCGCTTCAGTAATACCATGGGAAGCTGAATAGGGTACATTCCTTAGTAGAGCCGTTAACATAGGCAAAAAAAAAAAGTCAAAATACACAGATATGGGCTTAGATCTATACTTCAGACTGTTTTGAGAAAACATAGTAATTCTAAGTTACCAAAACGTTCATATAACATTTTACTAAGAGGAGATGACGAGATACGTGTTGTTGTCTTATCAAAATGTATACAAACAGATAGCATGCACTACAACCAACCACACATAGTAATATTTGTAAAGAAGCGTAGTGAGATTGGGATTTTTCAATTGCAACTCATACGTTGTAATAGACAATATCAGTTGAATTATAACATTCATATGGCAGAAGATATAAGATTTATCTACAAGGCTTCCGAATTTGGCTTTCTGCAGAAATAATGATAATACTAATTTAAATATTAGAATGCATTTAGATGAAAAATTAGTATCAGTAGATGTCGAGATCCGGCATGATATTAACATTAGAACGAGTGGAATCAATTTTCAGGTAGTGCAACCAACGAGAGACGGTGGATACAAATGGGAAAAGTACTTCAACACACATTGTCCTTAGGACTTGAAAATTCGAAATATTCGGTTGAAACCAGTGACGTGCAGAACAAGAAATCTTTAGCTGAGACACACTGAATATCACGCGTTATAATGATGGATAAGTTGATAGGTCACTTGCGATAGGGTAGGCATCCCCGAGCTTCTCAAGTTTTTTGTATTATGCTTTCACTTTTTTCATGATGCAACAGGCTGTGACACAATCTTAGCTATTCTCAGCATTGAATAGTTGGCAGCCTACAAGATCCCTCTAGAAGAAGAAGAATTATGAAAGTTAGTTAGAGTCTTCAACCGACCAAAACTCAATCTTGACAAAATGAGTCATGATTACACATTTCATATTCGCCCGTATGGAGAAGGATACATGTCCTCCCTGGTATAAGCCATATCAGGTATAACAAGGAAAGAGTACTACAAAGCTTGAATATGGCCACTTTTTTCCCTACTAACACGTCAGCTGTTCAGCATTCAATTCGGAAGTATCTCCAACTCCACGAGCGAAAGGTCGAAGCATGTACCCAATCGAAAGAATGTGGTGTGTGAAAGAGGATATGCATATTACAAGAACCCACACAGCTACCAACAGCTACCTGATAATCTTACTTACCTGTCGATGAAAGTGATTGCAAGATATGATTGTCAACGAACCACATTATAGTGTAAAAGAGGTGATATGAAGTTTTGTGCATTATGCCAGTGAGTTCATGTAGAAATGTCAGATCAGAAGACAATCTGATATAGATGATAACGAACAACAGCTGTAAAAAACAGATATGTCTTTGACAACGGCTTAATTGTTGATCCAATCAGTTATGATTATTACTTTGTTATATCGTCCTCGCCTTATAGACGTAAAATAAATGGACATAAAGACGATCTTGATGAAACTTTAGTTGAAGGTGTAAGGAAAAGTTATAAAACATGAAGGTGGTTTATTGTTCTGTTATATATTTTGGAATCTAACACGAACTGTTTTGGTACCCGAAGAGAAAACGAGACCGTAGCAGGACACACATAAATTAATGAGCAAAACCCGATTCATTTAGATATCACATTCGCGCACTATAGTATCATTGAATCGTACGTTTATAACAATTGTTTATTGTTTGATTCTTTACATGTTAAAATGTTCAACAGCATATGATTGACTTCGAGGTTTCTGCAATTTGCAAGGACACTTAAAATTGTGTAACTGACATTGTTTTCGACCCTTTAACAAGGAAGTAAAGTTTAACACTCTTAATAAAGAACGATGTTTGGTTATTCCATACATGCAAAGACTCAATGTACATTTTTTATCGAAGACCGTGTCAACTACACGTCCATTGCACTTGGTTTCGACTTATTGCCCTAGGTTTTATACGACATAAGTATAATCAATGCTTATTGCTCAGCACCTTGTTCCTTTGCGACTTTTCCAAGCTACTTTTCTGATAGAATCCCACGATACTTAACAATTTTATGTAACAGTTATATTAGACTTATGGTCGTAATCTTGTATAGGATTCACATTCAGGTTATTGGCCGGAAAATCTATTAGGAGATTCTTAGGTAATTAGGACAAAATTCTGTAGCTTGACAAAATGTAGTTTGAGAAAATTCATAACCAAAGAAAACACGGCAGAGCACGTACACAGAGTGACACGAATCGGTAAGCAGTCACATATGCTCACTGGAAGAACTATTGTTTTGTTCAGTAGTATGATCAGCTGAAATGCATGATTGACACGTTAGGAACTTGTAACAATAGACGTAGTTTTTCGGGAAGATGTTCAGTGTGTTTGAGTGTGAATTTGCTAAGGCTTTTTATGCAGTGATCCGGCGTGATTAAGAACATGTGCATTAAATCTTCTACGTTGTTCTCTCGAGAACTTTTCCTGGCATGATGTTCGCGGAACCTTAGACAATCTTTACTCCGAGCTTCTTGTGCCTCTTCGGAAAGCTGTCCAATAGGAACCAGCCCAGAATCGACAATGTCCCATGTATCAATACTATATGCCCAGTTGCCGGCATGTAATACCAGTTATACTGGTCCACATATAATCGTGCAGTTTTCAGAGAATACATACCAAATGCCTCAGTGAATTGCACAACCACTAGCATTGGTACGTAAGAGAATTGCAAATCGTTTAATCAACTCTTCATTGATGACAGTAATGGACGCTGATATTGATGGATTCAGAAAAACTTGCGGCCAATATTACCTCAATGCTTGTTCCGTAGCCTGGATTCGGCACATCCTTCAGGAAACCTATTTCTTCACGAAATCGCTTCTGTAGAAATTTCTTTCTTATATCAACATTTGGTTGATTCCTCTTTCTCACTTCTCAGGTATGATGTCCAGTCTATGTACAATGTGCAACAGTCACTCAAAGCACTTTATCCAGTATATGCAGACTTGACAGCCCGATTTCAAACGTTGTTCTGTCAGGTGGTTGTGCTGTAGTTTTGTGTGGATCGTTCATTTGCTTTGAAGATGCACCGCAGATGTAACATCGTTAATATGATTGTTTGTGATATCACTACAGACCTTCACATTAATCTGTGTTTCACTACTATTTCATGATCAATGTAAGTGATAGTTGTTGGTGAGAGAGCTTGTAGTTGCTGTTGTATCCTAGTTGCCTCTGAACGTCTGAATTCCTCTGTTTCTTTCATGTACAGTAGCTTGATTGGCCGACAATAGCGTATTGGCAATCGCCGTGGATTATGACAGAGTGTCTCTTAACCATATTGTAATTTTAGAGACACTAACGAAATAACAAATATGTATATTCATGTATATTGTCTTCTGTATATGAACTATACCATTGTTTGTATGCGCTCTGACCTGACGCGCCATCACAAACACCATTTGAAGAACATTGTCATTTCAACTTCCTGATTGATCTCTCGCAGTATAGTACTGTTTCTGGTGATCAACCGCTCGATAGTATGATCAAATAACGCTTTCAGCTGCAGTTCCGCATATACGTCTGTGATGATATCGGCTGGGTAGCACGCTTCCTTTGCCTCTAACAGTTTATAGTTAGCTAATAGATATTTGCATTGTGAAATTTTTTGCCCAGTTACGAATTAACTAGTGTTGTTTCTTAGGCATTCTCGCGTCTACACATAATAATGATGATGCATCATCGTTTGTAATCTTTCATAGTACTGTCGTCTCTTTACTCTTGTACGCCTTTTTGATTCGCGATCCCTCCTGTGTGACACATCAATCTTTTTCACAATATAAAAAGCATCAAGTTTTTCTTTTGAACGTAAACTCATGTGCGCTGCATACACCAACTCTTCAGTTGTCGATGTTGTACTAAAGACTGCAACCGTCTTCTCTTTGCTTTCTTACTTGCTTCTTCAAACACTTCTCTTAGACGCCCTACAGGTGTTCTCGCTGTAACACCTATACTAAATGATACTGGTCGTCGTAATGTCGCTGCATTCCATACGTTTGCAGAAAACCCCACTGTACTGCCAAGCCACTTATCATATTTGATTACAAAGTTATTCATTGCACGATGACATTTTTGACATTTCTCTTTGACATGTATACATAAACTATCTGTAACCTTTCTATTGGTTCTCTTGCAGCTATTGGGTTGACCTCTCCAGGCGTCGAAGAAAACTCGTTGTGTCAGCGTACACTCCATTTTTGAAAGTACAAGAAGCAACAATTGTGCAAACATTTGCACGTCATAGTGTTGTTTCTCATTACTCTACAATCTTTACTCTACACATCTATAGTCATTCGAAGCTGGAAACTTGTGGAAATTTGTTTTTACGCGTCAGTTCATTATAACTATTCCTAAGTACAGTATACGTTCTTATTCGCTAGTGTTTCCCATCACGACATAGCTCAACCAAAAACCCACGGCACACCTCATTCGTGTCAGATGCACGTCATACCTTCATCTAAAGTTGTTACTCTATATTTCTGGCATTGACCATCAGCTGCCTTTGTTATATGCTGCAGACGTAAGATCTAGCACGAAAACTGCCGATCAGCTGTTTCTACACTGCATACCATTTATCTTGTTCGTCGGATGCGACATACTTCCCTATTTGTAATTTGGCACCTTAGTGGTCTTTTCCCACCACTTGGCAACTTGCCCCAAGAATTCCCATCGTTTTCTCACTACTTCTCAGGACTTGGTTTTTTAAATTTTTCCAGCTAGATGTGGCAATTGAACCACTGCGGGCCTGTGACACAAGTCCGGCCAATGAATTACTAAAGCTAGCGGTGTAAAGCACAGATTCGCGATAGAAACATGTTATGCAAGTCTGTTAGAACACAGACAGCAACAAAATAATTGACCGATTTTTTTTTTACTTAGGTTAGATTGAGAGATTTTCAGTTGATATAAGATATAAAAGAAAGATATAAAACTTCCTAGGCTCACTTCCCACATCTTGGACGAGAAGCCCTGAAACTCCCCTCTTGGGAATAGTGTCCGAGGATTTGATCTTCTCGCTGCCCAAAGAAAGTAATAGATTCTGCTATTAATTTTCGCTTAACCTGAAAGTTAAAGTTGCGTCTATAAAAAATTTCGAGGCGTCTTTTGCAACCTTGGCTCATTTCAACAAAATATATAACAGAACATTAAACCACGTTCATGTTTTATACCTTCATTAAAGTTTAGTAAAGATCGTCTTCATGTCCATTTTTTTTGGTCTATAAGGCGGAAACGATATCACAAAATATTAATTATAAATGATTGGATCAACAATTAAGCCGTTGTCAAAGACATATCTGTTTTTTTACAGCTCTTGTTTGTTATCATCTATATCAGATTGTCTTCCGATCTGCCAATTCTACATGAACTCTCTCGCAGAATGCAGAAAACCTTGAATACTTCATATCAGCTCTTTTACACTAACATGCGGTTCATGACAAACCTATCTTGCAATCACTTTCTATCTACAGATAAATAAGCTTATCCGGCTGGAGCCGATGGTGACTGTGTGGTTCCTAGAATTCGCATATCCTCTTTCACACACCAAACTCTTTCGATTGGGTACTTGCTTAGACCACTTCGCTCGTCGAGTTGGAGGTACTTCCGAATTTAATTCTGAACCGCTGCCGTGTTCGTAGGGGGAAAAGTGGCCATATTGAAGTTTTGTAATATTCCTCCCTTGTCTACCTGATATGGCTTATACCAGGGAGGACATGTATCCTTCTCCATACGGGCAAATAAGAAATGTGTAATCATGAGCATTTTGTCAGGATTGAGTTTTGGTTAGTTGAAGACTCTAACTTTCACAATTCTTCTTTTTGAAGGATCTTGTAGGCTGCCAAGTATTCACTGCTGAGAATAGCTGAGGTCGTGTCACAGCCTGTTGCATCTCGAAAACAGTGAAAGCAATCTTTTTATAACGCCAAAGTTTTTTAAATTTAATAATTTCATAGCATTTCTTTTCAGTAGTGCTTCTAGTAACCTTAAAGAAATCAGCTTATGAGGTTTTCTAGTAGGAATCTTAAAAGATCTGAATCAGTCACATCAACAGCTACAGATTTGCCTTTTGTAGTTTTCCATTACTCTTGTCCATATAGAGCTACTTATATATTTTGAACACTATTTGCTTAATTTGAAGCTGTCTAGTATTGATCTCCAAGTTTCTGAATAACTGTGATTGAATTGACTTGGCTTCAAGGGCAGAATAAAATTGGATCGTGTAGAGAATCCCCGAGAGCTCTTTTTCTCTTTTTGCACTTGCTAACGAGTTAATACCCCAGAAAATCTCGTGGCCTTCATTAAAAACTGTTCGAAAATAATGTCACTTGGAACTTAGCTCAAGAAGTCCTGTTTTTCTGCGAATTGTTCCTTGAGAATGTCCTTGAGTTAATTTCTTGTAATCGTCTGACACCGTATTTTCCTTCAGGGCTTCCATCTGTTGAGTATAGTGATGTGCAAATTTTTCATAGAAAAGATGACCAGCTGCGTGAGAAAACGTAAGCATTAATTTAATTGCCATCAAATGAAGTTTCTAGTCACCTGTTCAATTTAGTCCCTTTGGAAGAATTCAATACGGTTATGACCTTCTCTATATATTCCAGCCAAAGTTAACAGTTCGCAAAATGTCGCCGTCTTAATTTTGAGATATCTTAATATGTTTTTTCTCAGTGTTTCAAAGATCAGTGTTTCCTCTACATTCACAAACAAACATTACAAGCATACATGCGACATAAGGGGAGCTATAATAGTTTATCTTGAAATGATTTTCGATATAGGAAAAAATCCGTTCTTTGTGTTCTTAAGTGTACCTAGCCTTAAACACGGAAAAATTCTGGCAGGCATAGACCCACATCACAATGAGGACACATCCACGTTGTGTTCTTTCGCATCCGTTTGCCATCATAAACCTTTCCTACATCAGAACAGACCTTACAATATCTAGTAGGTCTCTCTTTTTTTTCCGTAGCGGGAACTTTCTTTGCAAAATGTCTTTTGGTCAATCTGTTGGTTCAAGTTGAAGTTTCAGGAACTTGTTGAGCTTCGATACAAGCTTTTTCAGTCAAAGCTTGTCCCACTTTTGCCGAAAGCCTGCTAAATGCACATTGTTCTTCTCTTGTCTACTTCTAGTTTTCTTGTATAGTATCCAAGACATATTGAACAACTGTCCACAACTTCAGTTGCTTCTGATGGAAGGAGTAATACGCCAGGAATTGATCACTTTTGTCCACACCAATTTTGTATATATTGTAGTCTAACACTACGTTCGGTTTTGTCATCCCTACATGTCCGTTCTTTCATTTCTCTGTAACTTCAGTGGATGTAGCTTGATATTTAGTTGAAAGCATCAAGACATCCCTTGTATCTTTCCATTTCACACACAAAACATGATCTTTACGCTGAAACATTATATCACCTTTTTTCAGTTCTTTTGAACAACTGTAGCTTTAGGTAAGTCCTTTCTATTTGTCATAAACGTTCTAACAGTCATTCTGTTCCTTCCCCAGGAACACGAAGGCTCTAGGTCAGGATCAGGTACTAAGTCAGGATCAATTTCTGCATCGTCATGGCCAACCTCAAATTCCAACTCCTCTTCTGATCAAGAATCAATATAAATTTCATCTAATAAATCTGCAATAATCTGGTCACTTAGTTTTCTCACCATTCGTGTTCATTCAGTTTGAAAGGGGAAAAAAACTGACGGAAGAACACCTTCAAATATCTCTCTGCAACAAGCTACGAGCTCAAATGCGACTACTTATTGTTCTCCCTTCCTTCCTACAAGGGACTCCATTTTTTTGCCCACCAGGGTGTAACAGCATACATAGGTATCCCTACAGATTCTGCAAAATCATCTTGCACGTCTCTGGCATGCAAAAAGAAATCCTATATAATAACATTTGCTTGCACGACCATAGCAAGTGAATGGCCTGCTTACCCATATACCGTGCTCGTGCTAAGCACGCGTATGGCGTTCAATGTGTTAATAAAAGTGTGCGATATGGCAGACTGCAGTGCAAGATGAACCGTGCGAGTCAGAAAAGCAGCTTGGTACAGTCGGAAAGGTGCTGAGCAGTAAGCATTGATTGTCCTTATGTCGTATAAAACCTAGGGAAATAAGTTGAAACAGACAGGGATAGACGTGTCGTAGAGATTTCATTATTACGCTACCTCTTGGATAAATCTGTACATGGAGTCTTTGCATGTACCGAATATCGAAACATCGTTCTTATTTAAGAGAGTTAAACTTTGCTTCTTTTTAGGAGATTCGAAAACTAAACGGTAGTTACACAACGTTTAGTGTCCTTGCAGATGGCAGAATTCTTTGTGTCAATCAACTGCTGTTAAACATCTTAACATATAAACAATCAAACAATAAACAATTGTTATTAACGTACAATTGAAATGTACTGTAGTACGCGAATGTGATATCTAAATGAATTGGTTTAGCTCGTTAAATTAGATTTGTCCTGCTACGGATTTGTTTTCTCTTCGGGTACCAAAGCAGCTCGTGTTAAAGAATTCCAAAATATGTAAACTAAACAGTAAACAACCTTCATGTTTTTTACCTTCTTTTTATACCTTCTTTTAGATTTATATGAAGATCGTCTTCATGTCCATTTTGTTAGGTTTATAAGGCGGGGACGTTATTACAAAATAATAATCATATCTGATTGGATTAACAATTAAGCCATCGTCAATGACATATAGGTTTTCAACAGCTGTTGTTCGTCATCATCTATATAAGATTGTATTCCGATCAGATATTTGTACATGAAGTCCCTTGGCAGAATGGAAAAAACCTTCAATATTTCATATATGCTCTTTTATACTAACATGTGGCTCGTCCACATCCTATCTTGCAATCACTAGTTATGTACAGGTTAGTAATCTTAGCCTGTTGGAGCTGATGGTAGCTGGTGGGTCCTGAAATTCGCATCCTTTTGACACACACACCTCAATCGATTGGGTTCATGCTTAGACCATTTAGCGCCTGGAGTTGGAGGGACTTCCGAATTCAATTCTGAACAGCTGCTGTCTTAGTAGGGGAAAATATGGCCATATTGTAGATTTCTATCTAACACTTGTTATACCTGATATGGCTTAAACAGGGTGAACATGTTTCCTTCACAAACAGGCGAATAAGAAATGAGTAATCTTGACCATATTATCAGGATTAGTATTGGTTGCTTGTAGACTCTGACTAACTTTAACAATTCTTCTTCTTTTTAAAAGATCTTAAAGACTGCCAACTATTCATTGCTGAGTATAGCTGAGGCCTTTTGCATCATGAAAAAAGTGAAACCAATCTTTTAATGACGCTAAAGTATCTTTAATAATATCGTAGCACTTCCTTTCAGTAGTGCTTGTATTGGCCTCAAAAGAATCAACAAAAGCTCATGAAGATTCTTAGAAGTATTGAATCAGTCCCATCAAAAGCTACAGATTTCCCGTTTGTAGTTTCTTCCATTATTCTTGTCCATATACAGCTACTCCTTCGAAAACTGTTTGCATCATTTGAAGGAATCTAGTATTGATCTCTAAGTTTATCAAGAACTTTGATCGAATGGCCGTGGCTTCAATGGCAAATTTAAATTGGATCATTGCAGATATTACCCGAAGGCTCTTTTTTGTCTTTCGGTACTTTCCGTGTCTAATTGTAATTTAAATCCATAAAATATAAGGTGAAAATAGCGCTTAGCGTTATTTATATACGTACTTAATGCAGATTTGAGTTGCCATATTTAGTCCACACCATTGCGGGTAGAAGAACTCTTCCTTCTACGTTTGCTTTTTAAAACTCAGTACATCAGAGACTGCAATACTAAGCGCAGTCGAATTGACATTCTTGCGCATTGAGATATTTTCACACAATGAAGGTGCCATTAGCTCAACGTGCCCCTCAGATGATAAACTGTTTCCGTCAAAAGTACTGTAGAACTTATGTTATCGTAAAGTATTTGGGATTGAAGCATTAATCTTGTTAAAGTTGTGTCACGTTGAGTTAATCCCCAAAAAATTTCGCGGCCTTCATTAAGCACTGTTCGATAATCATATTACTTGGAACTTCGTTTAAGAAGGCCTCTTTTTGTGCGAATTTTGCATGTTCCTTGAGTTGTTAATTTCTTGTAATTCTCTGATACCGTATTTGTTTCCAAGGCTTCCACCTGTTCAGTTTAGTGATGTGCAAATTTTTCATAGAAAAGATGAACAACTGCGTAAGAAAACGGAAGCATTAATTTAATAGCCTTAAATTAAATTTTCTAGTCCCCTGCTCCATCTAGTCCTTTTTTATTAATTGCAATACGATAATGACTTTCTCTGTATATTGCAGGAAAAGTCAACGGTTCGGAAAATGTCACCGTCCTAATTTTGAGATTTCCTAATATGGTTTTTTCATGCAGTTTCATTCTCTTGTAAATGTTGCATATGGATTTCCTCATCCAGACGTTGTTGAATAAGATCTCAGATCCTAGAGTTTGTCATCTCCTCCGACGGTTGTAAATGTCCCCGAGCAAAGTCTAGAAGTGAGTTTTCAATGATCTTGAGTAGGCATGGACTCTCGGTATTTTCACTAAAGTTTTCATATTGTTCCCGATACTAAAAAGTTCTTCTATACCGTTTCCTGAAATAATGTATCCATTCGTGCCTAGAAATTACTTAACTGCAAACTTTGAACCGTTCAGAGATTCCTTCAGCTGATTTACGATTTGAAAACCTTTCCTATATAATGGCTGATCTAATGTCATAACGAATCTGCTTTGATCACTTTTCTCGCAGTTATTTACAGTATGCAGATGAGTAGAATATTTAGTATTAGTAGTTGGTGTTGAAATATTGAAGAAATATAGAGGGATTACACAGCTTATATCAAAAGAAGAGATCCGTATCTCAGCATTACCTATTCCTTGTGGCCAAGCTTTCACAAGATGAATAGCTATCCAAAGGTTGTTTGAGGATAGGAAATTCAGACGCGAGACCAGAGTGAAGACTAGATCAAATCTTCCGAGTAAGACAGCATTGACACACCAAGAACATGAGTGTATTGCATTAGAGGGTAAGTGGATGTCAGAATGAATAACTGTGATACGATATTCTCTTCAGACAAAGGTACCGTGATATAAGATTACTTTTTCAATCAAAAACTTGATTATGGAGAATTTTCGTCAAGGGACATTTGAAATAAATGACTTTTCTGCTCTATGAGAGGTGTGATACTTAGTTACTAGTGAAAGCATACACTGAGCTTATATAAAAAGATTATTTGATTAGTCCACAGTTTCGTTGCTTTGTGATGATGACCAGTTTTACTAAGTTGGTAGCGAACACAGGAATGACTATACCGTAAATATTTCCACCCAACCGTGTAAGAGAAGATCTCAAAAAAAGTAAAATCGATTCTTTATTTGTCTCACCGATCAGATGACAGGTTTCAGGCCCAAAGAAAGGCTGCCTTGCAGGTTAGAATATAATGGGTTCCATAGCAAGGTTTATAGGATAGAATCGGCAAAATATTATTAATGATAGACCGGAAATTAGTGAATCCCGTCACAGCTGTTGCATCATGAAAAAAGTGAAAGCACTCTTTTAATGATGCTCAAGATTCCATAAATTTAATGAGTTCGGTTCTGCTTGCATGAGGCCTTAAAAGAATCAGCTACTCCTCATGAAGAATTCTACCAAGATTCTTTAAAGAACTGAACAGACCCACCAACAGCTACAAATTTCCCGTTTGTAGTTTCTTCCATTATTCTTGTCCATATACCGGACACCGGACACCTTGTCCATATACCGGACAACCACTGCTTGCCTGTGAGACAAGTCAGGCCGATGAATTACTAAAGCTAGCGGTGTAAAGCACTGATTCGCGATACAAAGATGTTACACAAGTCTGCTAGAACAGAGACTGAAACAAAGCAATCAATCCACAGAAATTTTTTTTATACTTAGGTTAGATTGGGATATTTTCAGTTAAGTACACCTGAAAGATCTAAAACTTATTGGCTCACTTCCCACATGGACCTGAAGCCATGAAATTGAACTCTTGGGAATAGTGTTCGTGTACTTGCTCGTCTCGGTGCCTAAAGAAAATAATAAATACAGTTAATAAGTTTCGCTCAGCCTGACAGTTAAAGTTGCGTGTATAAAAAATTTCGAGGCGTCATCAAAATGCTATATTGATATCGCTACGTATCTACAGAACTATACACGCTATACAAAGTTAAAGTCTTTCTGGCTCGCACAGTCATTCTTACACTACAGACTGCCATATCGTTCACTGTTATTAACCTTATTGGAGGATTTGAATTTCCCGATCTTCTAAACGGTTTCTCACCGGTGAGCAAAGATCTGGTAAACTTCCCGTCTGTAGCAAATTAGTGCAAGAATTTTATTAGCTTTTTGACACCTTTCATACCTGAGACAGAAGGATCAAAAAGTTACTCCACAAAATCTACCTTACAACAGTTGAAGCTTACGAAATGTACTTATCTCTAACACTGAACCAGAGTGTCATTTGGCCTGGTATGTATGCGAGCATATTCATGGCCTTTGACCAGAGCCATTCTAGATTACCAAGTAATTCCTTTACTAAAATAGAAGAACCAGATCGTCTGTAGATTTCTGCATAGATAATCGCATCATATAGCGGAATATCATACTTAGAACTATACTTTAGACTGTTTTTAGAGTTCATTCTATTACCGACTTACAGAAAAATTCATATATTTACTAACAAGAGATGTCTATATACATGTTATTCTCGTATCAACCCGAATGCAAGCAGTTAGCATGCAATACAACGAACCAGACATTCTAATATTATATAAGAGTTGTAGTCAGATTAGGATTTTTCATATGGAACTTACACGCTGTAATAGAATAAAATCTGTTGAAAAATTACCTTCATATGCCATATCTACATGGTTGCAGTCTCTTGGCCCTCTGCAGATATAATGGTATTACTAATTGTATATATGAGGATGCATTTTGATAATAAGATAATATCAGTAGATGTAGTAGATCCGCCATGATAACTGCATTAGAACGAGTGGAATCAGTTTGCATGCAGTACAACCGACGAGAGCGGGCGGCTTGATATGGGAAAAGTACAGCAACTCATATTGTTTTTGGGACTTGCAAATTCGAAATATTCGAGTTTAAACCCTGTGACGTGCGGAACAAGAAGTCTTTAGGTGAGAAAGAATGAATAGCATGGTGAGCTCATAAAGTATAGTAAAGAGAAACGGCGTTAAAATCATGGACAAGTTCATGGGTCACTTGCGATAGCACAAGCACCCCGAGCTTGTGAAGCTTTCTGTATAATTCATCCTCTACGTAAGAAATTGCCTTAAAAGAAGAACATTAGAAGAGATGTCACTAGATTTCATTGTAATAGAATTATACAATTACTGAAAAAAGATAATTATAAGAGATGAAATCGATCTCTATGTGATGTGGTAATACGATGGCGTAGGATCTTTTGTTGTGTACCTTGGTCTCAAAAAAAAAGCAGTAGTGCTTTTAGAGATCCTTAACTCACATTATACAATGTCGTACCATTTAAAAACCGAGGATTAACATCTCCCTTTAATAAGACGAGGCTATCACAGACGTATAGTTTTGGCAATTAACCGCGGTTTGTTTTAGGTGGGCCCTTGGGATTGAAAATTTTATGATACCACATTTAAAAAAATTTAAGTATTAATTTATCAATGATAATGAAGCAATTGCTATACTTCCCGTTTATATGCAACTACATTACTATTTGAGAGTAATTCCTGCTTAAGAAATCCTCTTAAGACTCATAACGGAATCACCTTTTTTTAATTGTTAGCCTGATAGATACCTTTTAAACCAAAGAGTTGTGTTCTTACGGATATATATAATTTAAAGAAAGAAACCTGTTAGTTAACACTCGAGCCTATTAAATATGCGTTCATTAGCGTCCTTGCTGCTCACTAAAACTTACATATAGAGTTGTATATTATTCACTAGGTTCCGGTCTATCATTAATAATATTTTCCCGATTGTATACTGTAAAACATGCTATGGAACAACTATATTCAAACTTCCAAAGCAGCCTAACTTTGGACCTGAGAGCGGTGATCTGATCGATGAGACAAGTACAGAACCGATTTTAAGTTCTTTTGAGATCTTTTCCTACACGGTTATGTGGAAAATATATACGGTATAATCAAGTCATCACTAACCAACCAAAGTGTAGGTTAATCTAATAAGCACACTGTATGCTTTGATTAATAACTTAGTGCCACACATTTCAAACAGCGAAAAAGTCATTTATTTCAGAATTCTCTTGAGAAAAATCTCCATATCCAAGTGTTTGAAAGTTATTACAGTAGCATTGTCATGATAAGAATATCGTATCACATTTATTCATTCTGACATCCTCATTCCCTCTAATACTATAGACTCATGTTATTGGTGTGTCAATGCTGTCTTACTCCGAAGATATAATCAAGTCTTCCCTCTAGCGTCACGCATCTTGATTTCCCTTTCTCAAACAACCTTGGATAGCTATTCATCTTGTGAAAGTTTCGCCACAACGATTGTGTAATGGTGAGTTACACACCTATCCCTTTGATATAAGCAGTGTAGTCCCTTTGGATTTCTTCAGTATTTTAATTTCAAATACTAATATCTACTCTTATGCATACAGTAAATGAGTGCAAGAAAAGGGAACAAAGCACATACGTTATGACGTTAGATCAGCCATTATACTGCAACGGTGTTCAAATCGTACCTGGAGCTAAAGAAATTTCTAAACGGCCCAAGTTGTACCGCCTTTAGGAGGTTTCCAGTTAAGTAATTTCTAGGCACGATTTGACACAAGTCGGGAAAGGGTATAGATCAGCCATTATACTGGAATGGTGTTCAAATCGTACCTCAGCTGAAGAAATTTCTGAACGGTCCAAAGATATATCGCCTTTAGATTTCCAATTAATTATTTTCTAGGCACGATTGTATATATTATGTCAGGAAATGGTATAGAACTTTGGTGTATCCTGTACACTATGTAAACTTTAGTGAAAATGCTGAATGGCCATCCTTACTCAACATCATTGAGTACTCACTTCTAGACTTTGCTCGGGAACCTCTACATGTTGTTATCAAGACATTTACAACCGTCCTAGGATATGACAAAAACTAGGATCTGCAATCTTATTCATCTACGTCAGCATGAGGAAATCAATATGCAACATTTAAAAGAAAATGAAATTCCATGACAAACTATATTACAAAACCTCGAAATTAAGTACTTTAAGTACGTTTATAAATTATGTTAAGCGCTATTTTCACCTTATATTTTATGGATATAAAATACAATTAGACACGAAAATTATGGATATAAAAGACAATTAGGTCTTTCGGGAAGTATCTGAAACGATCGAATTTAAATCTGCCATTGAGGCCACGACAAATCAATCACACTTCTTGAAAAAACTTGTTCAATACTAGACGGCTTCAAGTGATGCAATCAGTTTTCGAAGGAGTAAAGGTAGCTGTATATGGAGAAGAATAATGGAAGAAAATACATAATACAAACTAGAAACTAGTAGCTGTTGATGGGTTTTATTCGGATCTTTTAACAATCTTACTAGAAGACTTCATGAGCAGTTGTTGAGCTGATAGGTAATGCTACGAATTTATTAAATTCAGAGAAACTGTAGCGTCATTAAAAGATTGATTTCACTTTTTTCAGGATGCAACAGGCTGTGTCACGTCTTCAACTATAATCAGCAGTGAATAGATAAAAGCCTTCAAGATCCTTCAAAAAAAAAAAAAAAAAAAAAAAAGAATTTTGAAAGTTAGTCAGTGTCTTCTACCAACCGAAAATCAATCCTGACAATCTGGTCAAATTACACATTTCTTATTAGCCTGTATGAAGAAGGAAACATGTTCTCTCTTGTATAAGCCATATCAGGTATAACATGGGAGTAGTTACAAAGCTTCATAATGGCCACTTTTCACGCTGCTAAAACGGCAGCTGTTCAGCATTCAATTCGGAAGTCTCTCTAACTCCATGAGCGAAATAGTCTAAGCATGAACCCAATTGAATGAGGTTGCTGTGTGAAAGAGGATATGCGAATTCCAGGACCCACACAGCTACCATCAGCTCCAGCCAGGTAATGTTACTAACCTTTAAATAACAAGTGATTGCAAGATGTGAACGAGCCACATGTTAGTATAAAAGAGCAGATATGAAATATTGAAGGTTTTCTCCATTTTGCCAAGGGACTTCATGAATAAATGCCAGATCGGAGGACAATCTAATATAGATGATGAACAAAGCTGTTGAAAACCATTCAGTCATTGAAAATTGCTTAGTTGTTGATGCAATTAGTTATGATTATTATTTTGTAATAACGTCCCCGATTTATAGACCTAACAAAATGGACATGTAGACGATCCCGATGTAACTTTAAAAGAAGGTAAACAAACAAGGTATAACACATTAATGTAGTTAGGATTAGGACACACACAAGGTAACGAGCAAAAACTTCAGGAGTGATATGGTATAAGCATGAACCCAATCGAACGAGGTTGGTGTGTGAAAGAGTATATGCGAGTTCCAGGACCCACACAGCTACGATCACTTCCAGCCGGATAAGCTTGGTTACCTGTATATAAAAAGTGACTGAAAGATAGGTTTGTGATTCAGCCACCTTTACGAACAAAGTAACTTTGAATGAACGTATAAAAACAAGTTATAAAGCAAGGTGATTTATTGTTCTGTTTACATTTTTTTGAATTCTTTAACACGAGCAGCATATATGAAGACTTATGAACATACTTTCCACATCTTGGAGCAGAAGCCCTGAATCCTCTCCCTTAGTAATAGTGTTCGAGTACTTGCTCGTCTCGGTGCCCAAAGAAAGTAATAAATACTGCTATTAACTTTCGCTTAGCTTGATGGTTAAGCTTGCGTAAATAAAAAATTTGGAGGGTCTTTTGCAACCTTGTTTCTCATCAAGATAACGCTACGTATCTATCCCAATAATCTACAGGCTATAGAAACTTAAAGTCTTTCTGACTCGCACGGTTCATCTTGCACTACGGACTGCCATATCGCACACTCTTTTAATCTTGTGGAGGATTTGAATTTCTCGATCTTCTAAACGTTTAATCACCTGGGAGTAAAGTTCTGGTAAGCTTTCGCTCTGTAGCAGATTAGTGCACCGACTGTATTAGCATTTGACACCTTTCATATCTGAGACGGAATGATCAACTAGATGAATCCCAAAATTTAGACGCTTACATTTTCCGAACCGTTAGCTTTGCCTGCTGTATATAGAGAAGGTCATAATCTTATTGCAATTCTATCGAAAGGTACAAGATGGAAGATGAGACTACAATCGTCATTTGAAGGCAACTAAATTAATGCTTCCGTTTTCTCACGCAGGTGGTCATCTTTTCTATGGAAAATTTGCTAATCACTATACTCAACAGATTGAAGCCCTCGTAGCAAATACGGTATCAGAGTATACAAGAAATTAACAACGGAAGGAACATTCACAATTCGCAGGAAAAGAGGCTTTCTTGAGCGAAGTTTCAAGAGATGATTATCGAACAGTGTTTAATTTAGGTCACGAAATTTTCTCGGGGATTAACTCAACTTCAGACACAACATTAGCAAGATTAATTCATCATTCCCAAATACTGCTACGATAACAGAAGTTCTACAAGACTTTTGTGCTCATCTGTTTATCATTTCATCAGCTTTATAAGTTCATCGGCCCGACTTGTATCACAGGCCAAGAGAAGTGGCCCTGTGTCTACAATTTAATCACGTTCTTGATTACCTAAAAAAAACCTATTAGAGTTTCAGGCCAATAACCTGCATGTGAATCCTTTACAAGCTTACGACCACAGGTGTAATATAACTGTTACGGAATATTGTTGAGCTTCGTGACCTTCCGTCTCAAAAGCAGCTTGGTACAATGGCAAACGATCAAGGTGCTGAGAAGTATCCATTGAATCACTTATAGCCTATAAAAGCTAGGGAATAACTATAAACCTACTGGGATCGACGTGTTGTAGAGGTTTCATTCTTACGCCCCCTTTTGGATGAAAGTGTGCATAAGGTCTTTGCATGGAACGCATATCGAAACCTCGTTCTTTATTAAGAGACTTGAATTTTGCTTCTTTTTAGGAGATTCGAAAACTAAACTGTAGTTATAAACTTAGAATTTTTTGAAATGAGTCAAGCTTGGAAAAGACGCCTCGATATTTTTTATAAACTCCAGTTTAACCTTCTGGCTAATAGAAAAAATATCACAGTCTCTCTTACTTTTCTTGGGGAGAGGGACGAACAAGTTATCGGACACTATTCCCAAGAAGGAAATTTCAGTGCTTCCTGAGCAAGATATTGTAAGTGAGTTTTATATCTTTCGGGTGACAACTGAAAAACTTTCAATGTTACCTAATTAAAAATATATATATATATATATATATATATATATATATATATATATATATATATATATATATATATATATATATATATATATATATATATATATATATATATATATATATATATATATATTCTGTCAATTGATTACTTTCTTGCCGTCTCTGTTATACACATGTTCTACCAGACCTCTGTTACATCTTTGAATCGCGAATCAGTGATTTACACCGCTAGCTTTAGTAATTCATCAGTCGGACTTGTTTCACAGGCCAAGAGAAGCGGGTCTGGTTCTACAAGGTAATCACGAACCTAATTACCTAAGCATCTCCTATTAGATTTTCCTGCCAATAACTGCATTTCAATCCTTTACAAACTTACGATCATAAGAGTAGTATAACTGTCACAGAAAATTGTTAAGATTCGTGGGCTTCTGTCTGAAAAGTAGAATGGTACAGTCGCAAAGGAACAAGGTGCTGAGTAGTAAGCATTATATATCCTTATGTCGTATAAAACCTAGAGCAGTAAGTCGAAACCAACTCCGATGGACGTGTAGGAGAGGTTTCATTCTTCTGGATCTGGATAAAAACGTACATGGATTCTTAGCATGTACGGAATATCCAAACATCGTTCTTTATTAAGAGTGTTAAACAAGACTTCTTTTTAGGAGAGTCGTAAACTAAACGGCTCTTACACAAATTTATGTCATAGCAGATGGCAGAATCGTCGGAGTCAATTATCAATCGGAGTCAATCCTCTGATACTGTAGGTTCCTCCAGAGCTTCTAAATTTTGAGTATAGGGATGTGGAAATTTTCCATAGAGAAGATTACCACCTGCATGAGAAAACGGAAGCATTCATTTAATTGCCTACAAATAAAGTTTCTAGTCTCCTGTTCAGTGTAGTCCCTTTGGATGAACTGCAATACGATTAATACCTTTTATATATAATGCAGTTAAAATTCACGGTTCTGGAAATGTCACCGTCTTAATTTTGAGATTTCCTAATATGGTTTTTGACATGCAGTTTTATTTTCTTGTAAATGTTGCATATTTATTTCGTTATCCAGACATTGTTGAATAAGATCGCAGATGGTATATTTAGAGATTTCCTCTGAGAGTTGTAAATCTTTTAACAACCACTTGTTGAGGTCCACGAGCAAAGTCTAGAAGTGAGTTCTCAATGATCTTGAGTAGGCATGGCCATTTAGCATTATCACTAATGTTGTGTTAGTGTACAGGATACACAATTGTTCTTCTATACCATTTCCTGACATAATGTATCCAATCATGCCTAGAAATTATTAAGTGGAAATCTACTAAATACGGTAAAACTTTGGACCGTTCATAAATTTCTTCAGCTGAAGGTACGATTTGAATACCCTGCCTGTATAATGGCTGATCTAATGTCATAACGCACCCGCTTTGTTGACTTTTCTTGCACCTAGTTACTGTATGCAGAAGAGTAGAATATTTAGTATTGGTACTTGATATTGATATAATGAAAAAATACAGAGGGACTACACTGCTTAAATCATAAGGAGAGGTCTGTATCTCTCCAATACACAATCGTTGTGGCGAAGCTTTCACAAGATGATAATGTCACCGTCCTAATTTTGAGATTTCCTAATATGGTTTTTGTCATGCAGTTTCTTTTTCTTGTAAATGTTGCATATGGATTTCCTCATCCAGACGTTGTTGAATAAGATCTCAGATCCTAGATTTTCTCCTCTCCTCCGACGGTTGTAAATGTCCATGAGCATAGTCTACAAGTGAGTACTCAATGATCTTGAGTAGGCATGGACTCTCGGCATTTTCATTAAAGTTGTCATATTGTTCAGCACACACCAAAGTTCTTCTATACCATTTCCTGAAATAATGTTTCCATTCGTGCCTAGAAATTACTTAACTGCAAAGTTTGGACCGTTCAGAGATTTTTTCAGCTGATTTACGATTTGAACACCTTTCTTGTATAATGATAGATCTAATGTCATAACGCATGTGCTTTGGTCACTTTTCTCGCAGTTATTTACAGTATGCAGATGAGTAGAATATTTAGTATTAGTAGTTGATGTTGAAATATTGAAGAAATACAGAGGGATTACACACATTATATCAAAAGAAGAGGTCTGTATCTCACCAATACACAATCGTTGTGCCGAAGCTTTCTCAAGATGAATAGCTTTCCAAATGTTGTTTGAGAATAGGAAATTGAGACGCGAGACCTGAGTGAAGACTAGATCAAATCTTCCGAGTAAGACAGCATTGACACACCAAGAACATTAGAGGGTAAGTGGATGTCAGAATGAATAATTCTGATACGATATACTCTTCAGTCAAAGGTACCGTGATATAAGATTACTTTTTCATCAAAAACGCATGTGCTTTATTCACTTTTCATGCACTTATTTATTGTATGAAGAGAGTAGAATATATAGTAATAGTACTTGATGTTGAAATATTGATGAAATACTGATTGACTACACTGCTTATATCAAAAGGAGAGGTGTGTAACTCACCATTACACAATCGTTGTGGCAAAGGTTTCTCAAGATGGATAACTATCCAAAGGTTGTTTGAGAATAGAAAATCGAGACGCGAGATGCGAGTGAAGATTTGAATCTTCCGAGGAAGACAGCATTGACACACCAAAAACCTTAGAGGAAAAGTGGATATCAGAATGAAGAAATGTAATAGGATATTCTTATTAAGACAATGCTAGTGTGATATAATATTACTTTTTCATTCAATAACTTGGATATGGAGTAGTTTCATCAAGAGACAACTGAAAAAAATGACTTTTTCTGCTCTAAGAAATGTGTAGCACTTAGTTACTAATCAAAGCACACAGTTAGCTTTATATGGAAAGATTATATGATTAGCACTCAGTTTGGTTGCTTTGTGATGACCAGTGATACTCAGTTGGAAGCGAACACAGGACTGACTATCCCGTAAATATTTTCCAAATAACAAAGGGAAGATCTTGAAAGAACCTAAAATTAATCTTTATTTGTCTCATGAATCAGATCACCGGTGTAAGACACAAAGTAAGGCTGCTTCGGAGTTTAGAACATAATGGGTTCCATACAGACTTTTTCATTATGCAATCCGGAAAATATTATAAATAAGAGACGGGAACCTAGTAATTACTACACATCGTTGTATGTAAGTCCTAGTGAGCAGCAAGGACGCTAATTAAATGTATATTTGATAGTCTCGAGTGTTAACACACAGGAGACTTTCTTTAAATAATATATCCGTAAGAACACAACTCTTTGGATTAAACAGTTTCTATCAGGTTAACGATCAACAAAAGGTGAGAGTGTTAAATGGATTTCTTCAGCAGGAACGACTCTCAAATAGTATTGTAGTGTCTTATAAACGGGAAGTATAGCAATTGCTTGATTTTCATTCATAAATTAATAGTAATTATTTTACCTTTGTTAACCCAACAAATTTCATACCCTAGGACTCACATAAAACAAGCCGCTGTTCGTTCCCAAAACTATAGGTCTGAGATACCCTCCTCTTATTGTAGGGAGAAGTATATCCACGGTTTTTTTTTTATGGTACGCCGTTGTTTAATGTGAGTTAAGGAGCTCTAAAAGAACTACTGCTTGGTTTTTAAGACCTAGGTACACAACACAAGATCCTACGGCTTCGGATTCATTGTTGAATTCCTTTTGTAGCTGTTCGAATATAGGAATCAAGTAATAGATCCCGTTGTCCACTGCTGACTTCTAAATTTCACAGCATTGTAAGAAGAACACAAGCCGGCATAAGCCGTTTAGCCTTACCGGACACTTCGAATTGGATCCCTCGATCTATTGGAGCGCGTGTTGCACTCTAACCTACTAATTAAAAATCGAACATCCCGTCTATCCTCAAAATTATTACTTTTAACACCGCGTCACTTAGAGATCGACTTCATCTCTTTTCAGTCATCTCTTTTCATTAATATCTCTTTTCAGTAATTGTAGATTACTATTACAATAAAGTCTAGTATCATCTCTTGAAATGTTCTCATTTTAAGGCGATTTCTTAAGTAGTGGATTCTTTTTACAGAGAGCTTCACAAGCTTATCCTATCGCAAGTGACCCAGCAACTCGTCCATCATTTTAACGTGCTTTCTCTTTACTATACCTTATGATCTCACCGTGATATTCATTTGTTCAGTACGTCACTGGGTTTGAAATCTAATATTTCGAATTTGCATGTCCTAAGGACAATATGAGCTGCAATACTTTTCCCATTTCAACCCGCCCGCTCTCGTCGGTTGTACTGCACGCAAAAAAATTCCACTCGTTCTAGTGAATGTATCATGGGGCATCTCGACCTCTACTGTTATTATCTTTTTATTTAATGCATCCTGTTATCTACAATTAGTAATACCATTATTTCTGCAGAAAACAAAAGTCGGCAGTCTTTTAAGTAAATCTTAAATCTTTTGCTATAGACCTATACAGGCTATAGAACCTTAAAGTCTTTCTGGTTTGCACAGTTCATCTTACACTACAGACTGCCATATCGGACACTGTTATTAACTTTATTGGAGAAATTTAAGTTCCCGATCTTCTAAACGGTTTTCACCGATCAGCAAAGATCTGTAAACTTCCCTTCTGTAGCAAATTAATGCAACAATTTTATTAGTTTTCTCACACCTTTCATACATGAGACAGAAGTATCAACAAGATGTATTTCTTTGGACGTGCACAGACCTTGCGTGTCCTGTGCGACTTCTAGACTTTGCTCGGGGACCTCTACATTTGATTATGTAGACATTTACAACCCTCGGATGAGATGACAAATTCTAGGATATGCGATCTTTTCAACAACATCTAGATGAGGAAATCAGTATACAACATTTACAAGAAAATGAAATTGCATGACAAAAACCATATTAACAAATCTCAAAATTAAGTAGGTGACATTTTGCGAACAGTTAACTTTCGCTGCAATATATAGAGAAGGTCATAACAGTATTGAATTCATCCAAAGAGACTAAATTGAACAGGGGACTAGAAACTTCATTTGATTGCAATTAAATTAATGCTTCCGTTTTGTCACGCAACTGGTCGTCTCTTCTGTGAAAATTTTGCACATCACTATACTCAACAGATGCAAGCCCTGAAGCAAAATACGGTGTCAGAGGATTATAAGAAATTAACAACTCAAGAAACAATTCGCAGAAAAAGAGGACTTCTCGAGCGAATGATATTATTTTCTAACCGTTTTTAATGAAGGCCACGAAATTGTCTGGGGGATTAATTCGCAGGTGCCAAATCGGGCTTTCGGGAAAAAAGAGCTTTCGGGAAATATCTGCAACGATCCAATTTTATTCTGTCATTGAAGCCACCACAATTCAATCACAGTTTTTGAGAAATTTGGAGATCCATACTAGACGGCTTCAAATGATGCAAACAGTGTTCAAAATATAAAAGTAGCTGTATATGGACAAGAATAATGGAAGAAACTACAAAGGGGAAATCTGTAGCTGTTGATGGGACTGATTCAGAACTTTTAAGTCTTCATAAGCAGTTGCTGATTTTTTTAAGGTTAGTAGAAGCACTAATGAAAAGAAATGCTACGAAATAGTTAAATTTAAAATACTTTTGTGTCATTAAAAGATTGCTTTGACTTTTTTCATGATGCAACAGGCTGTGACACGACCTCAACTATTCTCAGCAGTGAATAGTCGGCAGCCTACAAGATCCTTCAAAAAGAAGAAGAATTGTGAAAGTTCGATAGAGTCTTCAACCAACCAAAACTCAATCCTGACTAAATGGTCATGATTAAACATTTCTTATCAGCCCGTATGGAGAATGATACATGTCCTTCCTGGTATGAGCTATATCAGGTATAACAACGGAGTATTACATAACTAAATACGAACACTTTTATCCTTACTAACACAACAGCTGTTCAGAATTCAATTCGAAGTACCTCCAACTCCACGAGCGAAGTGGTCTAAGCATGTACCCAATCGAAAGAGTTTGGTGTGTGAAATAGGATATGCTAATTCCAGGACCAACACAGCTACCATCGGCTCCAGCCGGATAAGCTTAATTATCTGTAGATAAAAAGTGATTGCAAGATATGATTGTCAACGAACTACATGTTAATGTAAAAGAACTGATATGAAGTATTCAAAAGTTTGGGCATTCTCCCAGAGAGTTCAGGTAGAATTGGCAGATCGGAAGACAATCTGATATAGATGATAAAAAAGAACAGCAGTAAAAAACACATATGTCTTTGACAACTGTTTATTTTTTGATCCAATCAGTTATGTTTTTGTGATATCTTCCCCGCCTTATAGACCTAAAAAAAAATGGACATGGAGACGATCTTTATGAAACTTTAAGTGAAGGTGTAAGGACAAGGTATAAAACATGAAGGTGGTTTATTGTTCTGTTTACATATTTTTGAATCTTTTAACACGAGCTGCTTTAAAACCCAAAGAGAAAACGAAACGGTAGCAGGACACATTTTTAGATAACGACCAAAAACCAATTCATTTAGATATCACATTCGCGTACTACAGTATCATTCAATTCTACGTTTATAACAATTGTTTATTGTTTGATTGTTTATATGTTAAGATGTTCAACAGCTGATTATCACTCCAAGGATTCTGCCACCTGCCAGGACACTTATGATTATGTAACTGCCGTTTAATTTACGACCCTCCTGAAGGGAAGTAAAGTTTAATACTTTTATTAAAGAACGAAGTATGGATTTTCCGTACATGCAAAGACTCCATGTACATTTTTATCCAAGGTGATGTCGTAAGAATGAAAGCTGTACTACACGACGAGCACAGTTGGTTTCAACATATTTACCTATGTTTACTACGACATAAGTATAATCAATGCTTACTGCTCACCACCTTGTTCCATTGCGACTGTACCGACCTACTTTTCAGACAGAAGGCCGCGAAGCTTAACAATTTTCTGTAACAATTTTACTAGACTTATAGTCGTAAGCTTGTAAAGGATTCAAATGCAGGTAATTGGCCTGAAAATCTAGTAGGAGTTGCTTCGGTAAATAGGTGCGTGATTACCGCGTAGAATCAGGCCCGCTTCTCAGCTTTTGAGACAATTCCGGAGAATGAATTATTAAAGCTAGGGCTGTAAAGCACTGATTCGGGATATTAAGAAGTTATACAAGCTTGGTAGAACAGGTGTAGAACAGAAACGTCAAGAAAATTATCAGGTGACAATTTTTTTTTTTTTTTTTTTTGTACTTTGGTTACATTGGGAGATTTTCAGTCAATTACACCTGAAAGATATAAAACTTCCTATGCTTGCTTTCGACATGTTGGATCAGAAACCTTTGATTTTCTTCCTTAGTAATAGTGTTCGAGTACTTGCTGGTCTCGGTGCCTAAAGTAAGTAATAGTGATTGCGAAAAACTTTTGATTAGTTTGAAAGTTAAACTTGCGTCTATAAAAAATTTCGAGGCGTCTTTTGCAACATTCACTCACTTCATCAGGATGCTATATTGATAACCCTACGTATCTATCATAGTAATCCTTAGGCTATAGGACCTTAAAGTATTTCTCGCTCGCGCGATTGATCTTGCACCACAGACTGCCATACCGCACACTCTTATTAAGCTTATTGAAGGAAATAAAATTTTTAATCTTCTCAAAATTTTCTCACCGGTAAAAAAAATTCTGGTAAGTTTCCGTTCTGTAGCAGAATAGTGGACCAACCATATTAGTTTTTCGACACCTCACATATCTGATACGGAATGTTTAATAAGAATAATATCTGTAATCTAATTTATTAAATTCAACACTAGCACAACTCGCTGACGTGATTAGAGCTTCCGTGACCTGCCACCGATTGTAAGTTGTCTTCTCAAGAACAAAAAGTTACTCCACAAAATGTACATGATTAATAGCCAGCATTTAAGGATTACTAAGTGTACTCATCTCTAACGCTGAACCAGACTTTGATTTGGCCTGGTATGTATGGGAGCATATCCATGGCCGTAGACCAGAGCCACCCTAGATCACCAAATAAATTCCTTTACAAAAATAGAAGCACCAAATCGTTTGTACATTTCTGCTTAGGTGTTCGCTGCATATAGCGGAATACCATGGGAAGCTGCTTAGAATACATTTCCTTAGTAGAGCCGTTAACATTGGCAAGAAGAAAGTCGAAATACACAGATATGTCCTTATATCTATACTTCAGACTGTATTCATAAAACATACTATTTCTAAGATACCGAAACGTTCAGATAACATTTTACTAAGAGGAGATGTCGAGATATGTGTTGTTGTCTTATCAAAACGAATGCAA
Source organism: Thermobia domestica (assembly GCF_964235325.1). Classification (NCBI taxonomy): domain Eukaryota; kingdom Metazoa; phylum Arthropoda; class Insecta; order Zygentoma; family Lepismatidae; genus Thermobia; species Thermobia domestica. The sequence goes on from NC_137470.1 coordinate 84,158,499, forward strand.
GCAGTTAGCATGCTCTACAACCAAGCAGACACAGTATTATTTGATAAGAAGCGAAGTGTAATTAGGATTTTTCAATTTCAACTCACGCGCTGTTATAGACTAATATGTGTTGATTTATAACATTCATATAGCAGAAGAAATAAGATTTACCTAGAAGGCTGCCGAATGTGGCTTCCATCAGAAATAATGGTAATACTAATTGTAGATATAAAGATGCATTTAGATATAAGATAATATCAGTAGATGTCGAGATCCGACATGATACTTGCATTAGAAAGAGTGGAATCAGTTTGCATGCAGTACAATCGACGTGAGAGGGTGGGTTCAATGGGAAAAGTTTCTTCAGCACATATTGTCCTTAGCACTTGCAAATTTGAAATATTCGAGTTTAAAACCAGTGACGTGCGGATAAAGAAGTCTTTAGCTGAGAAAGACTCAATATCACGGTGAGCTCATAAGTTATAGTAAAGAGAAAGCGCGTTAAAATCATGGACAACTTGATGGGTCGCTTGCGATGGGATATGCATCTCTGAGTTGGTGAAGCTTTTTGTAATATGAATCTACTACGATAGAAATCTCCTTAAAATGAGAACATTAGCAAAGATGCAACTTGACTTCATTCTAATAGTGTTCTACAATATCTGAAAAGAGATATTAATAAGAGATTAAATGGATCTCAAAAGTGTTGCGGTAATTGAAGAAATAATTTTGAGGATGTTCGTTTTTTAATTAGTGGTTTAGACTGCAACAAGCGTGTTAATATTTCGAGGGTTCTATTTCGAAGTGTGCGGTAAGGCTAAAGGACTTACGTACGCTTATGTCCTTCTTACAATGCTGTGAAATTTAGAAGTTAACAGTGGAAATCGGCATGTTACCTTAATTCCTATTGGCTTCCAGAAGTAAACGAATTCAACATTGAATCCGAGGCCGTAGGATCTTTTGTTGTGTACCTAGGTCTCAGAAACGAAGCGCTGGTGGTATTAGAGCTCCTTTATTAACATTATGCAGTGGCGTACCATTTAAAAACCATGGATTTATTTCTCCATTTAATAAGACGAGAGTATCACTGACGTATAGCTTTGGGAACGAACAGCGGTTTTTTTTAGGTGGGCCCTTGGGATTGAAAATGTTGTGAAATCAAATGTAAAAAACATAAGTATTAATTTATGAATGATAATCAAGCAATTGCTATACTTCCCGTTTATATGCAACTACAATACTATTAGTGAGTGATTCCTGCTGAAGAAATCTACTTAGGACTCACAACGCCCTCACCTTTATTTTCTTAACCTGATAGAAACGGTTTATTCCAAAGAGTTGTGTTCCTACGAATGTATTACTTAAAGAAATTCTTCAGTGTGTTAACACTCGAGGCTATCATGTGCGTTTAAATAGCGTCCATGCTGCTCACTAGGACTTACATACATAGTTGTTTAGGATTCACTATTTTCAGGTCTATCATTAATAATATTTTCCCGATTGTATCCTAAAAAACTTGCTATGGAACCTTTTATATTCTAACCTGCAAGGCAGCCCTCCTTTGGGCTTGAAACCTGTCATCTGATCTGTGAGACAAATAAAGAATCGATTTTACTTCTTTTGAGATCTTCTCTTACACGGTTAGGTGGAAAATTTACGGTATAGTCAGTCCTGTGTTCGCTACCAACTTCGTAACACTGGTCATCATCACAAAACAACGAAACTGTGGGCTAATCAAATAATCTTTTCATATAAGCTCAGTGTATGCTTTGATTAGTAACTAAGTACCACACCTTTCATAGAGCAGAAAAAGTCATTTATTTCAAATGTCACTTGATGAAAATTCTCCATATCCAAGTTTTTGATGAAAAAGTAATCTTATATCACGGTACCTTTGACTAAAGAGTATATCGTATCACAATTATTCATTCTGACATCCACTTACCCTCTAATGTTCTTGGTGTGTCAATGCTGTCTTACTCGGAAGATTTGATCTAGTCTTCACTCAGGTCTCGCGTCTCAATTTCCTATCCTCAAACAGCCTTTGGAAAGCTATTCATCTTGAGAAAGCTTCGGTACAACGATTGTGTATTGGTGAGATACAGACCTCTTCTTTTGATATAATGTGTGTAATCCCTCTGTATTTCTTCAATATTTCAACATCAACTACTAATACTAAATATTCTACTCATCTGCATACTGTAAATAACTGCGAGAAAAGTGACCAAAGCACATGCGTTATGACATTAGATCTATCATTATACAAGAAAGGTGTTCAAATCGTAAATCAGCTGAAAAAATCTCTGAACGGTCCAAAGTTTGCAGTTAAGTAATTTCTAGGCACGAATGGAAACATTATTTCTGGAAATGGTATAGAAGAACTTTGGAGTGTGCTGAACAATATGACAACTTTAATGAAAATGCCGAGAGTCCATGCCTACTCAAGATCATTGAGTACTCACTTGTAGACTATGCTCATGGACATTTACAACCGTCGGAGGAGAGGAGAAAATCTAGGATCTGAGATCTTATTCAACAACGTCTGGATGAGGAAATCCATATGCAACATTTACAAGAAAAAGAAACTGCATGACAAAAACCATATTAGGAAATCTCTAAATTAGGACGGTGACATTATCATCTTGTGAAAGCTTCGCCACAACGATTGTGTATTGGTGAGATACAGACCTCTCCTTATGATTTAAGCAGTGTAGTCCCTCTGTATTTTTTCATTATATCAATATCAAGTACCAATACTAAATATTCTACTCTTCTCCATACAGTAACTAGGTGCAAGAAAAGTCAACAAAGCGGGTGCGTTATGACATTAGATCAGCCATTATACAGGCAGGGTATTCAAATCGTACCTTCAGCTGAAGAAATTTATGAACGGTCCAAAGTGTTACCGTATTTAGTAGATTTCCACTTGAGTAATTTCTAGGCATGATTGGATACATTATGTCAGGAAATGGTATAGAAGAACAATTGTGTATCCTGTACACTAACACAACATTAGTGATAATGCTAAATGGCCATGCCTACTCAAGATCATTGAGAACTCACTTCTAGACTTTGCTCGTGGACCTCAACAAGTGGTTGTTAAAAGATTTACAACTCTCAGAGGAAATCTCTAAATATACCATCTGCGATCTTATTCAACAATGTCTGGATAACGAAATAAATATGCAACATTTACAAGAAAATAAAACTGCATGTCAAAAACCATATTAGGAAATCTCAAAATTAAGACGGTGACATTTCCAGAACCGTGAATTTTAACTGCATTATATATAAAAGGTATTAATCGTATTGCAGTTCATCCAAAGGGACTACATTGAACAGGAGACTAGAAACTTTATTTGTAGGCAATTAAATGAATGCTTCCGTTTTCTCATGCAGGTGGTAATCTTCTCTATGGAAAATTTCCACATCCCTATACTCAAAATTTGGAAGCTCTGGAGGAACCTACAGTATCAGAGGATTGACTCCGATTGATAATTGACTCCGAGGATTCTGCCATCTGCTATGACACATAAATTTGTGTAAGACTCTCCTAAAAAGAAGTCTTGTTTAACACTCTTAATAAAGAACGATGTTTGGATATTCCGTACATGCTAAGAATCCATGTACGTTTTTATCCAGATCCAGAAGAATGAAACCTCTCCTACACGTCCATCGGAGTTGGTTTCGACTTACTGCTCTAGGTTTTATACGACATAAGGATATATAATGCTTACTACTCAGCACCTTGTTCCTTTGCGACTGTACCATTCTACTTTTCAAACAGAAGCCCACGAATCTTAACAATTTTCTGTGACAGTTATACTACTCTTATGATCGTAAGTTTGTAAAGGATTGAAATGCAGTTATTGGCAGGAAAATCTAATAGGAGATGCTTAGGTAATTAGGTTCGTGATTACCTTGTAGAACCAGACCCGCTTCTCTTGGCCTGTGAAACAAGTCCGACTGATGAATTACTAAAGCTAGCGGTGTAAATCACTGATTCGCGATACAAAGATGTAACAGAGGTCTGGTAGAACATGTGTATAACAGAGACAGCAAGAAAGTAATCAATTGACAGAATATATATATATATATATTTTTTTAATTAGGTAACATTGAAACTTTTTTCAGTTGTCACCCGAAAGATATAAAACTCACTTCCAATATCTTGCTCAGGAAGCACTGAAATTTCCTTCTTGGGAATAGTGTCCGATAACTTGTTCGTCCCGCTCCCCAAGAAAAGTGAGAGAGACTGCGATATTTTTTCTATTAGCCAGAAGGTTAAACTGGAGTTTATAAAAAATATCGAGGCGTCTTTTCCAAGCTTGACTCATTTCAAAAAATTCTAAGTTTATAACTACAGTTTAGTTTTCGAATCTCCTAAAAAGAAGCAAAATTCAAGTCTCTTAATAAAGAACGAGGTTTCGATATGCGTTCCATGCAAAGACCTTATGCACACTTTCATCCAAGAGGGGGCGTAAGAATGAAACCTCTACAACACGTCGATCCCAGTAGGTTTATAGTTATTCCCTAGCTTTTATAGGCTATAAGTGATTCAATGGATACTTCTCAGCACCTTGATCCTTTGCCATTGTACCAAGCTGCTTTGAGACGGAAGGTCACGAAGCTCAACAATATTCCGTAACAGTTATATTACACCTGTGGTCGTAAGCTTGTAAAGGATTCACATGCAGGTTATTGGCCTGAAACTCTAATAGGTTTTTTTTAGGTAATCAAGAACGTGATTAAATTGCAGACACAGGCCACTTCTCTTGGCCTGTGGGACAAGTCGGGCCGATGAACTAATAAAGCTGATGAAATGATAAACAGATGAGCACAAAAGTCTTGTAGAACTTCTGTTATCGTAGCAGTATTTGGGAATGATGAATTAATCTTGCTAATGTTGTGTCTGAAGTTGAGTTAATCCCCGAGAAAATTTCATGACCTATATTAAACACTGTTCGATAATCATCTCTTGAAACTTCGCTCAAGAAAGCCTGTTTTCCTGCGAATTGTGAATGTTCCTTCCGTTGTTAATTTCTTGTATACTCTGATACCGTATTTGCTACGAGGGCTTCAATCTGTTGAGTATAGTGATTAGCAAATTTTCCATAGAAAAGATGACCACCTGCGTGAGAGAACGGAAGCATTAATTTAGTTGACTTCAAATGACGATTGTAGTCCCATGTTCCATCTTGTACCTTTTGATAGAATTGCAATAAGATTATGACCTTCTCTATATACTGCAGCCAAAGCTAACGGTTCGGAAAATGTAAGCGTCTAAATTTTGGGATTCATCTAGTTGATCATTCCGTCTCAGATATGAAAGGTGTCAAATGCTAATACAGTCGGTGCACTAATCTGCTACAGAGCGAAAGCTTACCAGAACTTTACTCCCAGGTGATTAAACGTTTAGAAGATCGAGAAATTCAAATCCTCCACAAGATTAAAAGAGTGTGCGAAATGGCAGTCCGTAGTGCAAGATGAACCGTGCGAGTCAGAAAGACTTTAAGTTTCTATAGCCTGTAGCTTATGGGGATAAATAAGTAGCGTTATTAATATAGAATCTTGATGTGAAACAAGGATGCAAAAGACCCTCCAAATTTTTTATTTACGCAAGCTTAACCATCAAGCTAAGCGAAAGTTAATAGCAGTATTTATTACTTTCTTTGGGCACCGAGACGAGCAAGTACTCGAACACTATTACTAAGGGAGAGGATTCAGGGCTTCTGCTCCAAGATGTGGAAAGTGAGTATGTTCATAAGTCTTCATATATGCTGCTCGTGTTAAAGAATTCAAAAAAATGTAAACAGAACAATAAATCACCTTGCTTTATAACTTGTTTTTATACGTTCATTCAAAGTTACTTTGTTCGTAAAGGTGGCTGAATCACAAACCTATCTTTCAGTCACTTTTTATATACAGGTAACCAAGCTTATCCGGCTGGAAGTGATCGTAGCTGTGTGGGTCCTGGAACTCGTATATCCTCTTTCACACACCAACCTCGTTCGATTGGGTTCATGCTTATACCATATCACTCCTGAAGTTTTTGCTCGTTACCTTGTGTGTGTCCTGCTACTATTTCGTTTTCTCTTCGGGTACCAAAGCCACTCGTGTTAAAGATTTCCAAAATATGTAAACTAAACAATAAACTACATTAATGTTTTATACCTTGTTTGTTTACCTTGTTTTAAAGTTACATCGGGATCGTCTACATGTCCATTTTGTTAGGTCTATAAATCGGGGACGTTATTACAAAATAATAATCATAACTAATTGCATCAACAACTAAGCAATTTTCAATGACTGAATGGTTTTCAACAGCTTTGTTCATCATCTATATTAGATTGTCCTCCGATCTTTCATTTATTCATGAAGTCCCTTGGCAAAATGGAGAAAACCTTCAATATTTCATATCTGCTCTTTTATACTAACATGTGGCTCGTTCACATCTTGCAATCACTTGTTATTTAAAGGTTAGTAACATTACCCGGCTGGAGCTGATGGTAGCTGTGTGGGTCCTGGAATTCGCATATCCTCTTTCACACACCAACCTCATTCAATTGGGTTCATGCTTAGACTATTTCGCTCATGGAGTTAGAGAGACTTCCGAATTGAATGCTGAACAGCTGCCGTTTTAGCAGCGTGAAAAGTGGCCATTATGAAGCTTTGTAACTACTCCCTTGTTATACCTGATATGGCTTATACAAGAGAGAACATGTTTCCTTCTCCATACAGGCTAATAAGAAACGTGTAATTTGACCAGATTGTCAGGATTGATTTTCGGTTGGTAGAAGACACTGACTAACTTTCACAATTCTTTTTTTTTTTTTTGAAGGATCTTGAAGGCTTTTATCTATTCACTGCTGATTATAGCTGAAGACGTGACACAGCCTGTTGCATCCTGAAAAAAGTGAAATCAATCTTTTAATGACGCTACAGTTTCTCTGAATTTAATAAATTCGTAGCATTACCTATGAGCTCAACAACTGCTCATGAAGTCTTCTAGTAAGATTGTTAAAAGATCCGAATAAAACCCATCAACAGCTACTGGTTTCTAGTTTGTATTTTGTATTTTCTTCCATTATTCTTCTCCATATACAGCTACCTTTACTCCTTCGAAAACTGATTGCATCACTTGAAGCCGTCTAGTATTGATCAAGTTTTTTCAAGAAGTGTGATTGATTTGTCGTGGCCTCAATGGCAGATTTAAATTCGATCGTTTCAGATACTTCCCGAAAGACCTAATTGTCTTTTATATCCATAATTTTCGTGTCTAATTGTATTTTATATCCATAAAATATAAGGTGAAAATAGCGCTTAACATAATTTATAAACGTACTTAAAGTACTTAATTTCGAGGTTTTGTAATATAGTTTGTCATGGAATTTCATTTTCTTTTAAATGTTGAATATTGATTTCCTCATGCTGACGTAGATGAATAAGATTGCAGATCCTAGTTTTTGTCATATCCTAGGACGGTTGTAAATGTCTTGATAACAACATGTAGAGGTTCCCGAGCAAAGTCTAGAAGTGAGTACTCAATGATGTTGAGTAAGGATGGCCATTCAGCATTTTCACTAAAGTTTACATAGTGTACAGGATACACCAAAGTTCTATACCATTTCCTGACATAATATATACAATCGTGCCTAGAAAATAATTAATTGGAAATCTAAAGGCGATATATCTTTGGACCGTTCAGAAATTTCTTCAGCTGAGGTACGATTTGAACACCATTCCAGTATAATGGCTGATCTATACCCTTTCCCGACTTGTGTCAAATCGTGCCTAGAAATTACTTAACTGGAAACCTCCTAAAGGCGGTACAACTTGGGCCGTTTAGAAATTTCTTCAGCTCCAGGTACGATTTGAACACCGTTGCAGTATAATGGCTGATCTAACGTCATAACGTATGTGCTTTGTTCCCTTTTCTTGCACTCATTTACTGTATGCATAAGAGTAGATATTAGTATTTGAAATTAAAATACTGAAGAAATCCAAAGGGACTACACTGCTTATATCAAAGGGATAGGTGTGTAACTCACCATTACACAATCGTTGTGGCGAAACTTTCACAAGATGAATAGCTATCCAAGGTTGTTTGAGAAAGGGAAATCAAGATGCGTGACGCTAGAGGGAAGACTTGATTATATCTTCGGAGTAAGACAGCATTGACACACCAATAACATGAGTCTATAGTATTAGAGGGAATGAGGATGTCAGAATGAATAAATGTGATACGATATTCTTATCATGACAATGCTACTGTAATATCATTCAAAAACTTGGATATGGAGATTTTTCTCAAGAGAATTCTGAAATAAATGACTTTTTCGCTGTTTGAAATGTGTGGCACTAAGTTATTAATCAAAGCATACAGTGTGCTTTTTAGATTAACCTACACTTTGGTTGCTTAGTGATGACTTGATTATACCGTATATATTTTCCACATAACCGTGTCGGAAAAGATCTCAAAAGAACTTAAAATCGGTTCTTTACTTGTCTCATCGATCAGATCACCGCTCTCAGGTCCAAAGTTAGGCTGCTTTGGAAGTTTGAATATAGTTGGTTCCATAGCATGTTTTACAGTATACAATCGGGAAAATATTATTAATGATAGACCGGAACCTAGTGAATAATATACAACTCTATATGTAAGTTTTAGTGAGCAGCAAGGACGCTAATGAACGCATATTTAATAGGCTCGAGTGTTAACTAACAGGTTTCTTTCTTTAAATTATATATATCCGTAAGAACACAACTCTTTGGATTAAAAGGTATCTATCAGGCTAACAATTAAAAAAAGGTGATTCCGTTATGAGTCTTAAGAGAATTTCTTCAGCAGGAATTACTCTCAAATAGTAATGTAGTTGCATATAAACGGGAAGTATAGCAATTGCTTCATTATCATTGATAAATTAATACTTAAATTTTTTTACATGTGGTATCATAAAATTTTCAATCCCAAGGGCCCACCTAAAACAAACCGCGGTTAATTGCCAAAACTATACGTCTGTGATAGCCTCGTCTTATTAAAGGGAGATGTTAATCCTCGGTTTTTAAATGGTACGACATTGTATAATGTGAGTTAAGGTTCTCTAAAAGCACTACTGCTTCTTTTTTGAGACCAAGGTACACAACAAAAGATCCTACGCCATCGTATTACCACATCACATAGAGATCGATTTCATCTCTTATAATTATTTTTTTTCAGTAATTGTATAATTCTATTACAATGAAATCTAGTGACATCTCTTCTAATGTTCTTCTTTTAAGGCAATTTCTTACGTAGAGGATGAATTATACAGAAAGCTTCACAAGCTCGGGGTGCTTGTGCTATCGCAAGTGACCCATGAACTTGTCCATGATTTTAACGCCGTTTCTCTTTACTATACTTTATGAGCTCACCATGCTATTCATTCTTTCTCACCTAAAGACTTCTTGTTCCGCACGTTACAGGGTTTAAACTCGAATATTTCGAATTTGCAAGTCCCAAAAACAATATGAGTTGCTGTACTTTTCCCATATCAAGCCGCCCGCTCTCGTCGGTTGTACTGCATGCAAACTGATTCCACTCGTTCTAATGCAGTTATCATGGCGGATCTACTACATCTACTGATATTATCTTATTATCAAAATGCATCCTCATATATACAATTAGTAATACCATTATATCTGCAGAGGGCCAAGAGTCTGCAACCATGTAGATATGGCATATGAAGGTAATTTTTCAACAGATTTTAGTCTATTACAGCGTGTAAGTTCCATATGAAAAATCCTAATCTGACTACAACTCATATAATATTAGAATGTCTGGTTCGTTGTATTGCATGCAAACTGATTGCATTCGGGTTGATAAGAGAATAACATGTATATAGACATCTCTTGTTAGTAAATATATGAATTTTTCTGTAAGTCGGTAATACAATGACCCTAAAAACAGTCTAAAGTATAGTTCTAAGTATGATATTCCGCTATATGATGCGATTATCTATGCAGAATTCTACAGACGATCTGGTTCTTCTATTTTAGTAAAGGAATTACTTGGTAATCTAGAATGGCTCTGGTCAAAGGCCATGAATATGCTCGCATACATACCAGGCCAAATGACACTCTGGTTCAGTGTTAGAGATAAGTACATTTCGTAAGCTTCAACTGTTGTAAGGTAGATTTTGTGGAGTAACTTTTTGATCCTTCTGTCTCAGGTATGAAAGGAGTCAAAAAGCTAATAAAATTCTTGCACTAATTTGCTACAGACGGGAAGTTTACCAGATCTTTGCTCACCGGTGAGAAACCGTTTAGAAGATCGGGAAATTCAAATCCTCCAATAAGGTTAATAACAGTGAACGATATGGCAGTCTGTAGTGTAAGAATGACTGTGCGAGCCAGAAAGACTTTAACTTTGTATAGCGTGTATAGTTCTGTAGATACGTAGCGATATCAATATAGCATTTTGATGACGCCTCGAAATTTTTTATACACGCAAGTTTAACTGTCAGGCTGAGCGAAACTTATTAACTGTATTTATTATTTTCTTTAGGCACCGAGACGAGCAAGTACTCGAACACTATTCCTAAGAGTTCAATTTCATGGCTTCAGGTCCATGTGGGAAGTGAGCCAATAAGTTTTAGATCTTTCAGGTGTACTTAACTGAAAATATCCCAATCTAACCTAAGTATAAAAAAAATTTCTGTGGATTGATTGCTTTGTTTCAGTCTCTGTTCTAGCAGACTTGTGTAACATCTTTGTATCGCGAATCAGTGCTTTACACCGCTAGCTTTAGTAATTCATCGGCCTGACTTGTCTCACAGGCAAGCAGTGGTTGCCCGGTATATGGACAAGGTGTCCGGTGTCCGGTATATGGACAAGAATAATGGAAGAAACTACAAACGGGAAATTTGTAGCTGTTGGTGGGTCTGTTCAGTTCTTTAAAGAATCTTGGTAGAATTCTTCATGAGGAGTAGCTGATTCTTTTAAGGCCTCATGCAAGCAGAACCGAACTCATTAAATTTATGGAATCTTGAACATCATTAAAAGAGTGCTTTCACTTTTTTCATGATGCAACAGCTGTGACGACCTCATTTATACTTAGGAGAGTCTTCAAGATCCTTCAAAAAGAAAAAGAATTGTGCAAGTTAGAGTCTTCAACCAAGCAAATCTCAATCCTGAAACAATGGTCAAAATTAGACATTTCTTATCCGCCTGTATGGAGAAGGAAACATGTCCTTCTAGGTATAAGACTATCAGGTATATCAAAAAAGTAGTTACAAAGCTTCAATATGGCCACTTTTTCCGTTACTAGCACGGCATTCAATTCGGAATTACCTCCAGCTCCAAAAGCGAATTGGTCTAAGCATGAATCCAATCGAGTGAAGTTGGTGTGTGAAAGGGGATAGGCGAATTCCAGGACCCTCACAGCTACCATCGGCTCCAGCCGGATAAGCTTACTGATCTTAGATAAACAGTGATTGCTAGATAGGATTGTGAACGAGGCACATGTAAGTGTAGGCTTACTCATCTGTAGATAAAAAGTATTCAAGGATTTTTCATTCTGCCAAGGGACCTCATTTACAAATGGAAGATCGGAAGACAATCTGATTTAGATGATGACTAACTACAGCTGTAGAAAACCAATATGTCATTGACAACGGCTTAATTGTTGATCCAATCAATTATGTTTATTAATTTGTAATAACGTCCCAGCTTTATAGACCTAATAAAATGGACATGACGATCTTGATGAAACTTTAAATGAAGGTGTAAGGACAAGGTATAAAACATGAAGGTGGTTTATTGTTCTGTTTACATATTTTGGAATCTTTTAACACGAGCTGGTTTGGAACCCGAAGAGAAAACGAAACCGAAGCAGGACACATTTTAGGTAACGACCAATAACCAATTCATTTAGATATCACATTCGCGTACTACAGTATCATTCAATTGTTCGTTTATAACAATTGTTTATTGTTTGATTGTTTATATGTTAAGATGTTCAAGAGCAGATGGTTCACTCCAAGGATTCTGCCACCTGCCAGGGCACTTATGATTATGTAACTGCCGTTTAATTTAAGACTCTCCTGAAGGGAAGTAAAGTTTAACACTTTTAATAAAGAAAGAAGTTTGGATATTCCGTACATGCAACGACTCCATGTACATTTTTATCAAAAATGTTGTCGTAAGAGTGAAAGCTCTACTACACAACGAACACAGTTGGTTTCAAAATATTTGCCTAGGTTTAAAACGACATAAGTATAATCAATGCTTACTGCTCACCATCTTGTTCCATTGCGACTGTACCGACCTTCTTTTCAGACAGAAGCCCGCGAAGCTTAAGAATTTTCTGTAACAGTTATACTAGACTTATAGTCGTAAGCTTGTGAAGGATTCAAATGCAGCCAAGTGGCCCGAAAATCTAGTAAAAGATGCTTAGGTAAATTTGTGCGTGGTAACCGCGTAGAATCAGGCCCGCGTCAGATTGTGAGACTATTCCGGAGAATGAATTACTAAAGCTAGCGGTTTAAAGCACTGATTCGGGATATTAAGAAGTTATACAAGCTTAGGAGAACAGGTGTAGAAAAGAAACGTAAACAAAATTATCAGGTGACAGATTTTTTTTTTACATAGGTTACATTGGGATATTTTCAGTCAAGTACGCCTGAAAGATATAAATCTTCCTATGCTTCCTTTGGACATGTTGGATCAGAAAACTTGAATTTTCTTTCTTAATAATAGTGGTCGAGTACTTGCTCGTCTCGGTGCCCAAAGTAAGTAATAAAGATTGCGAAAAACTTTTGATTAGGTTGAAAGTTAAATTTGCGTCTATAAAAATTTTTTATGCGTTTTTTGCAAACTTCACTCACTTCATCAGGATGCTATATTGATAACCTTACGTATCTATCACACTAATCTTTAGGCTATAGGTCTTTCTCGCTCGCGCGGTTGATCTTGCACTACAAACTGCCATATCGCAGACTCTTATTAAACTTATTGAAGGATTTAAAATTCTTAATATTCTCAAATTTTCTCACCGGTAAGTAAATTCTGGTAAGCCTCCGCTCTGTAGCAGAATAGTGGACCAACCATATTACCTTTTCCACACCTTACATATGTGATACGGAATGATCAATAAGAATAATATCTGTAATCTATTAAATTCAACACTAGCTCAACTCGCTGACGTGATTAAAGCTTCCGTGTCGTGCCACCGATTGAAAGTTGTCTTCTCAAGATCAGAAAGTTTCTCCACAAAATGTACATGAGGAGCTCCTCCACAAAATGTACACCATGGGAAGCTGCCTAGAGTACACTCCTTAGTAGAGTACACTCCTTAGAGAGTTAACATTGGCAAGAGAAAAGTCGAAATAAACAGATATGTCCTTATATCTATACTTCAGAGTGTATTCATAAAACATACTAATTCTAAGATAGCGAAACGTTCAGATAACATTTTACTAAGAGGAGATGTCGAGATATGTGTTGTTGTCTTATCAAATAGAATGCAAGCAGTTAGCATGCACTACAACCAACCAGACACAGTATTATTTGATAAGATGCGAAGTGTAATTAGGATTTTTCAATTTCAACTCACACACTGTAATAGACTAATATATGTTGATACAACATTCATATAGCAGAGGAAATAAGATTTATCTACAAGGCTGCCGAATGTGGCTTTCTGCAGAAATAATGGCAATACTAATTGTAGAGATAAAGATGCATTTAGATAAAAATGTAATATCAGTAGATGTCGAGATCGGGATGATACTCTCATTAGAACGAGTGGAATCAGTTTGCATGAAGTACCATCGACGTGAGGGGGTGGGTTAAAATGGGAAAAGTACTTCAGCACATATTGTCCTTATGACTTGCAAATTCGAAATATTCGAGTTTAAAACCAGTGACGTGCGGAAAAAGAAGTCTTTAGATGAGAAAGACTGAATATCACGGTGAGCTCATAAGGTATAGTAAGAGAAAGCGCGTTAAAATCATGGACAAGTTGATGGGTCACTTGCGTTGGGACATGCATCCCTGACTTTGTGAAGCTTTTTGTAATATGGATCTACAACGACAGAAATGTCGTTAAAATGAGAACATTAGCAGAGATCTCACTTCACTTCATTGTAATAGTATTTTACAAATTCTGAAAGGTGATATTAAAAAGAGATTAAATGGATCTTTAAGTGATTTGATGATTGAAGAAATATTTGTGAGGATGGACGGAAATGTTCGTTTTTTAATTAGTGGTTTAGACTGCAACAAGTTTGTCAATATTTCGGGGGTTCTATTTCAAGGTTACCGGTAAGACTAAAGTACTTATGTCGGCTTATGTCCTTCTTATAATGCTGTGAAATTTAGAAGTCAGCAATGGACATCTGTATGTATTCCTTAATTCCTATTGGCTTCCAGAAGCAAACGAATTCAACATTGAATCCGAGGCCGTAGTATCTTGTGTTGTTTACCTAGGTCTGAAAAACGAAGCAGTAGTGCTTTTAGAGCTCCTTTAATCACATTATGCAGTGGCGTACCATTTAAAAACCATAGATTTAATTCTCCATTTAATAAGACGAGAGTATCACTGACGTATGGCTTTGTGAACGAACAGCGGTTTGTTTTAGGTGGGCATATGGGATTGAAAAATGTTGTGATATCAAATGTAAAAAGCTTAAGTAATAATATATGAATGATAATCAAGCAATTGATATACTTCCCGTTTATATGCTACTACAATACTATTAGTGAGTGATTCCTGCTGAAGAAATCTACTTAGGACTCACAACGCTCTCACCTTTTTCTTTTTCTTAACCTGTTAGAAACGGTTTATTCCAAAGAGTTGTGTTCTTACGAATGTATTACTTAAAGAAATTCTCCAGTGAGTTAACACTCGAGGCTATCAAATGTGAGTTTAAATAGCGTCCTTGCTGCTCACTAGGACTTACATACATACTTGTTTAGGATTCACTAATTTCCGGTCTATCATTAATAATATTTTGCCGATTCTATCCTATAAACCTTGCTATGGAACCCATTATATTCTAACCTGCAAGGCAGCCTTTCTTTGGGCCTGAAACCTGTCATCTGATCGGTGAGACAAATAAAGAATCGATTTTACTTTTTTTGAGATCTTCTCTTACACGGTTGGGTGGAAATATTTACGGTATAGTCATTCCTGTGTTCGCTACCAACTTAGTAAAACTGGTCATCATCACAAAGCAACGAAACTGTGGACTAATCAAATAATCTTTTTATATAAGCTCAGTGTATGCTTTCACTAGTAACTAAGTATCACACCTCTCATAGAGCAGAAAAAGTCATTTATTTCAAATGTCCCTTGACGAAAATTCTCCATAATCAAGTTTTTTGATTGAAAAAGTAATCTTATATCACGGTACCTTTGTCTGAAGAGAATATCGTATCACAGTTATTCATTCTGACATCCACTTACCCTCTAATGCAATACACTCATGTTCTTGGTTTGTCAATGCTGTCTTACTCGGAAGATTTGATCTAGTCTTCACTCAGGTCTCGCGTCTCAATTTCCTATCCTCAATCAACCTTTGGATAGCTATTCATCTTGTGAAAGCTTCGTCACAACGAATATGTAATGCTGAGATACAGATCTCTTCTTTTGATATAAGCTGTGTAATCCCTCTATATTTCTTCAATATTTCAACACCAACTACTAATACTAAATATTCTACTCATCTGCATACTGTAAATAACTGCGAGAAAAGTGATCAAAGCAGATGCGTTATGACATTAGATCAGCCATTATATAGGAAAGGTTTTCAAATCGTAAATCAGCTGAAGGAATCTCTGAACGGTTCAAAGTTTGCAGTTAAGTAATATCTAGGCACGAATGGATACATTATTTCAGGAAACGGTATAGAAGAACTTTTTAGTATCGGGAACAATATGAAAACTTTAGTGAAAATACCGAGAGTCCATGCCTACTCAAGATCATTGAAAACTCACTTCTAGACTTTGCTCGGGGACATTTACATCCGTCGGAGGAGATGACAAACTCTAGGATCTGAGATCTTATTCAACAACGTCTGGATGAGGAAATCCATATGCAACATTTACAAGAGAATGAAACTGCATGACAAAAACCATATTAGGAAATCTCAAAATTAGGACGGTGACATTTTCCGAACCGTTGACTTTTCCTGCAATATACAGAGAAAGTCATTATCGTATTGCAATTAATAAAAAAGGACTAGATGGAGCAGGGGACTAGAAAATTTAATTTAAGGCTATTAAATTAATGCTTCCGTTTTCTTACGCAGTTGTTCATCTTTTCTATGAAAAATTTGCACATCACTAAACTGAACAGGTGGAAGCCTTGGAAACAAATACGGTATCAGAGAATTACAAGAAATTAACAACTCAAGGAACATGCACAATTCGCACAAAAAGAGGCCTTCTTAAACGAAGTTCCAAGTAATATGATTATCGAACAGTGCTTAATGAAGGCCGCGAAATTTTTTTGGGATTAACTCAACGTGACACAACGTTAACAAGATTAACGCTTCAATCCCAAATACTTTACGATAACATAAGTTCTACAGTACTTTTGACGGAAACAGTTTATCATCTGAGGGGCACGTTGAGCTAATGGCACCTTCATTGTGTGAAAATATCTCAATGCGCAAGAATGTCAATTCGACTGCGCTTAGTATTGCAGTCTCTGATGTACTGAGTTTTAAAAAGCAAACGTAGAAGGAAGAGTTCTTCTACCCGCAATGGTGTGGACTAAATATGGCAACTCAAATCTGCATTAAGTACGTATATAAATAACGCTAAGCGCTATTTTCACCTTATATTTTATGGATTTAAATTACAATTAGACACGGAAAGTACCGAAAGACAAAAAAGAGCCTTCGGGTAATATCTGCAATGATCCAATTTAAATTTGCCATTGAAGCCACGGCCATTCGATCAAAGTTCTTGATAAACTTAGAGATCAATACTAGATTCCTTCAAATGATGCAAACAGTTTTCGAAGGAGTAGCTGTATATGGACAAGAATAATGGAAGAAACTACAAACGGGAAATCTGTAGCTTTTGATGGGACTGATTCAATACTTCTAAGAATCTTCATGAGCTTTTGCTGATTCTTTTGAGGCCAATACAAGCACTACTGAAAGGAAGTGCTACGATATTATTAAAGATACTTTAGCGTCATTAAAAGATTGGTTTCACTTTTTTCATGATGCACAAGGCCTCAGCTATACTCAGCAATGAATAGTTGGCAGTCTTTAAGATCTTTTAAAAAGAAGAAGAATTGTTAAAGTTAGTCAGAGTCTACAAGCAACCAATACTAATCCTGATAATATGGTCAAGATTACTCATTTCTTATTCGCCTGTTTGTGAAGGAAACATGTTCACCCTGTTTAAGCCATATCAGGTATAACAAGTGTTAGATAGAAATCTACAATATGGCCATATTTTCCCCTACTAAGACAGCAGCTGTTCAGAATTGAATTCGGAAGTCCCTCCAACTCCAGGCGCTAAATGGTCTAAGCATGAACCCAATCGATTGAGGTGTGTGTGTCAAAAGGATGCGAATTTCAGGACCCACCAGCTACCATCAGCTCCAACAGGCTAAGGTTACTAACCTGTACATAACTAGTGACTGCAGGATAGGATGTGGACGAGCCACATGTTAGTATAAAAGAGCATATATGAAATATTGAAGGTTTTTTCCATTCTGCCAAGGGACTTCATGTACAAATATGTGATCGGAATACAATCTTATATAGATGATGACGAACAACAGCTGTTGAAAACCTATATGTCATTGACGATGGCTTAATTGTTAATCCAATCAGATATGATTATTATTTTGTAATAACGTCCCCGCCTTATAAACCTAACAAAATGGACATGAAGACGATCTTCATATAAATCTAAAAGAAGGTATAAAAAGAAGGTAAAAAACATGAAGGTTGTTTACTGTTTAGATTACATATTTTGGAATTCTTTAACACGAGCTGCTTTGGTACCCGAAGAGAAAACAAATCCGTAGCAGGACAAATCTAATTTAACGAGCTAAACCAATTCATTTAGATATCACATTCGCGTACTACAGTACATTTCAATTGTACGTTAATAACAATTGTTTATTGTTTGATTGTTTATATGTTAAGATGTTTAACAGCAGTTGATTGACACAAAGAATTCTGCCATCTGCAACGACACTAAACATTGTGTAACTACCGTTTAGTTTTCGAATCTCCTAAAAAGAAGCAAAGTTTAACTCTCTTAAATAAGAACGATGTTTCGATATTCGGTACATGCAAAGACTCCATGTACAGATTTATCCAAGAGGTAGCGTAATAATGAAATCTCTACGACACGACTATCCCTGTCTGTTTCAACTTATTTCCCTAGGTTTTATACGACATAAGGACAATCAATGCTTACTGCTCAGCACCTTTGCGACTGTACCAAGCTGCTTTTCTGACTCGCACGGTTCATCTTGCACTGCAGTCTGCCATACCGCACACTTTTATTAACACATTGAACGCCATACGCGTGCTTAGCACGAGCACGGTATATGGCTAAGCAGGCCATTCACTTGCTATGGTCGTGCAAGCAAATGTTATTATATAGGATTTCTTTTTGCATGCCAGAGACGTGCAAGATGATTTTGCAGAATCTGTAGGGATACCTATGTATGCTGTTACACCCTGGTGGGCAAAAAAATGGAGTCCCTTGTAGGAAGGAAGGGAGAACAATAAGTAGTCGCATTTGAGCTCGTAGCTTGTTGCAGAGAGATATTTGAAGGTGTTCTTCCGTCAGTTTTTTTCCCCTTTCAAACTGAATGAACACGAATGGTGAGAAAACTAAGTGACCAGATTATTGCAGATTTATTAGATGAAATTTATATTGATTCTTGATCAGAAGAGGAGTTGGAATTTGAGGTTGGCCATGACGATGCAGAAATTGATCCTGACTTAGTACCTGATCCTGACCTAGAGCCTTCGTGTTCCTGGGGAAGGAACAGAATGGCTGTTAGAACGTTTATGACAAATAGAAAGGACTTACCTAAAGCTACAGTTGTTCAAAAGAACTGAAAAAAGGTGATATAATGTTTCAGCGTAAAGATCATGTTTTGTGTGTGAAATGGAAAGATACAAGGGATGTCTTGATGCTTTCAACTAAATATCAAGCTACATCCACTGAAGTTACAGAGAAATGAAAGAACGGACATGTAGGGATGACAAAACCGAACGTAGTGTTAGACTACAATATATACAAAATTGGTGTGGACAAAAGTGATCAATTCCTGGCGTATTACTCCTTCAATCAGAAGCAACTGAAGTTGTGGACAGTTGTTCAATATGTCTTGGATACTATACAAGAAAACTAGAAGTAGACAAGAGAAGAACAATGTGCATTTAGCAGGCTTTCGGCAAAAGTGGGACAAGCTTTGACTGAAAAAGCTTGTATCGAAGCTCAACAAGTTCCTGAAACTTCAACTTGAACCAACAGATTGACCAAAAGACATTTTGCAAAGAAAGTTCCCGCTACGGAAAAAAAAGAGAGACCTACTAGATATTGTAAGGTCTGTTCTGATGTAGGAAAGGTTTATGATGGCAAACGGATGCGAAAGAACACAACGTGGATGTGTCCTCATTGTGATGTGGGTCTATGCCTGCCAGAATTTTTCCGTGTTTAAGGCTAGGTACACTTAAGAACACAAAGAACGGATTTTTTCCTATATCGAAAATCATTTCAAGATAAACTACTATAGCTCCCCTTATGTCGCATGTATGCTTGTAATGTTTGTTTGTGAATGTAGAGGAAACACTGATCTTTGAAACACTGAGAAAAAACATATTAAGATATCTCAAAATTAAGACGGCGACATTTTGCGAACTGTTAACTTTGGCTGGAATATATAGAGAAGGTCATAACCGTATTGAATTCTTCCAAAGGGACTAAATTGAACAGGTGACTAGAAACTTCATTTGATGGCAATTAAATTAATGCTTACGTTTTCTCACGCAGCTGGTCATCTTTTCTATGAAAAATTTGCACATCACTATACTCAACAGATGGAAGCCCTGAAGGAAAATACGGTGTCAGACGATTACAAGAAATTAACTCAAGGAACATTCTCAAGGAACAATTCGCAGAAAAACAGGACTTCTTGAGCTAAGTTCCAAGTGACATTATTTTCGAACAGTTTTTAATGAAGGCCACGAGATTTTCTGGGGTATTAACTCGTTAGCAAGTGCAAAAAGAGAAAAAGAGCTCTCGGGGATTCTCTACACGATCCAATTTTATTCTGCCCTTGAAGCCAAGTCAATTCAATCACAGTTATTCAGAAACTTGGAGATCAATACTAGACAGCTTCAAATTAAGCAAATAGTGTTCAAAATATATAAGTAGCTCTATATGGACAAGAGTAATGGAAGAAACTACAAAAGGCAAATCTGTAGCTGTTGATGTGACTGATTCAGATCTTTTAAGATTCCTACTAGAAAACCTCATAAGCTGATTTCTTTAAGGTTACTAGAAGCACTACTGAAAAGAAATGCTATGAAATTATTAAATTTAAAAAACTTTGGCGTTATAAAAAGATTGCTTTCACTGTTTTCGAGCTGTGACACGACCTCAGCCATTCTCAGCAGTGAATACTTGGCAGCCTAGAAGATCCTTCAAAAAGAAGAATTGTGAAAGTTAGAGTCTTCAACTAACCAAAACTCAATCCTGACAAAATGCTTATGATTACACATTTCTTATTTGCCCGTATGGAGAAGGATACATGTCCTCCCTGGTATAAGCCATATCAGGTAGACAAGGGAGGAATATTACAAAACTTCAATATGGCCACTTTTCCCCCTACGAACACGGCAGCGGTTCAGAATTTAATTCGGAAGTACCTCCAACTCGACGAGCGAAGTGGTCTCAAGCATGTACCCAATCGAAAGAGTTTGGTGTGTGAAAGAGGATATGCGAATTCCAGGAACCACACAGTCACCATCGGCTCCAGCCGGATAAGCTTATTTATCTGTAGATAGAAAGTGATTGCAAGATAGGTTTGTCATGAACCGCATGTTAGTGTAAAAGAGCTGATATGAAGTATTCAAGGTTTTCTGCATTCTGCGAGAGAGTTCATGTAGATATGGCAGATCGGAAGACAATCTGATATAGATGATAACAAACAAGAGCTGTAAAAAAACAGATATGTCTTTGACAACGGCTTAATTGTTGATCCAATCATTTATAATTAATATTTTGTGATATCGTTTCCGCCTTATAGACCAAAAAAAAATGGACATGAAGACGATCTTTACTAAACTTTAATGAAGGTATAAAACATGAACGTGGTTTAATGTTCTGTTATATATTTTGTTGAAATGAGCCAAGGTTGCAAAAGACGCCTCGAAATTTTTTATAGACGCAACTTTAACTTTCAGGTTAAGCGAAAATTAATAGCAGAATCTATTACTTTCTTTGGGCAGCGAGAAGATCAAATCCTCGGACACTATTCCCAAGAGGGGAGTTTCAGGGCTTCTCGTCCAAGATGTGGGAAGTGAGCCTAGGAAGTTTTATATCTTTCTTTTATATCTTATATCAACTGAAAATCTCTCAATCTAAGTAAAACCTAAGTAAAAAAAAAATCGGTCAATTATTTTGTTGCTGTCTGTGTTCTAACAGACTTGCATAACATGTTTCTATCGCGAATCTGTGCTTTACACCGCTAGCTTTAGTAATTCATTGGCCGGACTTGTGTCACAGGCCCGCAGTGGTTCAATTGCCACATCTAGCTGGAAAAATTTAAAAAACCAAGTCCTGAGAAGTAGTGAGAAAACGATGGGAATTCTTGGGGCAAGTTGCCAAGTGGTGGGAAAAGACCACTAAGGTGCCAAATTACAAATAGGGAAGTATGTCGCATCCGACGAACAAGATAAATGGTATGCAATGTAGAAACAGCTGATCGACAGTTTTCGTGCTAGATCTTACGTCTGCAGCATATAACAAAGGCAGCTGATGGTCAATGCCAGAAATATAGAGTAACAACTTTAGATGAAGGTATGACGTGCATCTGACATGAATTAGGTGTGCCGTGGATTTTTGGTTGAGCTATGTCGTGATGGGAAACACTAGCGAATAAGAACGTATACTGTACTTAGGAATAGTTATAATGAACTGACGCGTAAAAACAAATTTCCACAAGTTTCCAGCTTCGAATGACTATAGATGTGCAGAGTAATGATTGTAGAGTAATGAGAAACAACACTATGACGTGCAAATGTTTGCACAATTGTTGCTTCTTGTACTTTCAAAAATGGAGTGTACGCTGACACAACGAGTTTTCTTCGACGCCTGGAGAGGTCAACCCAATAGCTGCAAGAGAACCAATAGAAAGGTTACAGATAGTTTATGTATCTGAGAAATGTCAAAGAGAAATGTCAAAAATGTCATCGTGCAATGAATAACTTTGTAATCAAATATGATAAGTGGCTTGGCAGTACAGTGGGGTTTTCTGCAAACGTATGGAATGCAGCGACATTACGACGACCAGTATCATTTAGTATAGGTGTTACAGCGAGAACACCTGTAGGGCGTCTAAGAGAAGTTTTTGAAGAAGCAAGTAAGAAAGCAAAGAGAAGACGGTTGCAGTCTTTAGTACAACATCGACAACTGAAGAGTTGGTGTATGCAGCGCACATGAGTTTACGTTCAAAAGAAAAACTTGATGCTTTTTATATTGTGAAAGAGATTGATGTGTCACACAGGAGGGATCGCGAATCAAAAAGGCGTACAAGAGTAAAGAGACGACAGTACTATGAAAGATTACAAACGATGATGCATCATCATTATTATGTGTAGACGCGAAAATGCCTAAGAAACTACACTAGTTAATTCGTAACTGGGCAAAAAAGTTCACAATGCAAATATCTATTAGCTAACTATAAACTGTTAGAGGCAAAGGAAGCGTGCTACCCAGCCGATATTATCACAGACGTATATGCGGAACTGCAGCTGAAAGCGTTATTTGATCATACTATCGAGCGGTTGATCACCAGAAACAGTACTATACTGCGAGAGATCAATCAGGAAGTTGAAATGACAATGTTCTTCAAATGGTGTTTGTGATGGCGCGTCAGGTCAGAGCGCATACAAACAATGGTATAGTTCATATACAGAAGACAATATACATGAATATACATATTTGTTATTTCGTTAGTGTCTCTAAAATTACAATATGGTTAAGAGACACTCTGTCATAATCCACGGCGATTGCCAATACGCTATTGTCGGCCAATCAAGCTACTGTTGATGAAAGAAACAGAGGAATTCAGACGTTCAGAGGCAACTAGGATACAACAGCAACTACAAGCTCTCTCACCAACAACTATCACTTACAATGATCATGAAATAGTAGTGAAACACAAATAGTAGGTCTGTAGTGATATCACAAACAATCATATTAACGATGTTACATCTGCGGTGCATCTTCAAAGCAAATGAACGATCCACACAAAACTACAGCACAACCACCTGACAGAACAACGTTTGAAATCGGGCTGTCAAGTCTGCATATACTGGATAAAGTGCTTTGAGTGACTGTTGCACATTGTACATAGACTGGACATCATACCTGAGAAGTGAGAAAGAGGAATCAACCAAATGTTGATATAAGAAAGAAATTTCTACAGAAGCGATTTCGTGAAGAAATAGGTTTCCTGAAGGATGTGCCGAATCCAGGCTACGGAACAAGCATTGAGGTAATATTGGCCGCAAGTTTTTCTGAATCCATCAATATCAGCGTCCATTACTGTCATCAATGAAGAGTTGATTAAACGATTTGCAATTCTCTTACGTACCATTGCTAGTGGTTGTGCAATTCACTGAGGCATTTGGTATGTATTCTCTGAAAACAGCACGATTATATGTGGACCAGTATAACTGGTATTACATGCCGGCAACTGGGCATATAGTATTGAAACATGGGACAAGTTCGATTCTGGGCTGGTTCCTATTGGACAGCTTTCCGAAGAGGCACAAGAAGCTCGGAGTAAAGATTGTCTAAGGTTCCGCGAACATCATGCCAGGAAAAGTTCTCGAGAGAACAACGTATAAGATTTAATGCACATGTTCTTAATCACGCCGGATCACTGCATAAAAAGCCTTAGCAAATTCACACTCAAACACACTGAACATCTTCCCGAAGAAATACGTCTATTGTTATAGATGATGACGAAAAACAGCTGTTGAAAACCAATATGTCATTGACAATGGCTTAAATGTTGATCCTATCAGTTGGTTATTATTTTGTAATAACGTCCTCGCCTTATATACCTAACAAAGTGGACATGAAGACGATCTTGATGTAAATATAAAACAAGGTGAAAACAAGGTATAAAGCATGAAGGTGGTTTATTGTATAGTTTACATATTTTGGAATTCTTTAACACGAGCTTCTTTGGTACCCGAAGAGAAAACAAATCAATTTTAACGAGTTAACCAATTCATTTAGATATCTCATTCGCGTACTACACTAACATTCAATTGTACGTTAATAACAATTGTTTATTGTTTGATTGTTTATATGCTAAGATGTTCAACAGCAGATGATTGACACAAAGGATTTTGCCATCTGCAAGGACACTAAGCATTGTGTAACTACCGTTTAGGTTTCGAATCTCCTAAAAAAAAGCAAAGTTTAACTCACTTAATAAAGAAAGATGTTTCGATATGCGGTACATACAAAGACTCCATGTACATTTTTATCCAAGTGGGGCGTAAGAATCAAAGCTCTAATACACGTTGACCCCTGATGGTTTCAACTTATTGCCCTAGGTTTCATACGACATTAGGACAATCATTGCTTACTGATCAGCACCTTGATCGTTTGCGACTTTACCAAGCTGCTTTTCAGACAGAAGGCCACAAAGCTTAACAATATTCCGTAACAGTTATTTTACATTTATGGTCGTAAGCTTGTAAAGGA
Source organism: Thermobia domestica (assembly GCF_964235325.1). NCBI lineage: Eukaryota > Metazoa > Arthropoda > Insecta > Zygentoma > Lepismatidae > Thermobia > Thermobia domestica. The sequence continues at coordinate 84,183,456 of NC_137470.1, forward strand.
TTCACATGCAGGTTATTGGCCTGAAATTCTAATAGGAGTTTTTTAGGTAATTGGGAAGGTGGTTGCCTTGTAGACCTAGGTCCGCTTCTCTTAGCCTGGTAGAAAAGTCCGGCCGATGAATTTATAAAGCTAGCGGTTTAATGCACTGACTCGTTATACAAAGTAGTTATAGAGGTCTAGTAAAACAGGTGTGGAATACAGACAGCAACAAAATTAACAAATGACAGAATTTTTTTTGTACTTAGTTTACATTCGGTGATTTTCAGTTAGAACACCTGAAAGATCTAAAATTTAATAGGCTTACTTTCCACATCTTTGAGCAGAAGACCTGAATTTTCTCCCTTAGTAATAGTGTTCGAGTACTTGCCCGTCTCGGTGCCCAAAGAATGTAATAGATACTGCTATTAACTTTCGATTAGCCTCAAAGTTAAACTTGCGTCTATAAAAAATTTCGAGGCGTCTAATGCAACCTTGACTCACTTCAGCAAGATGCTATATTGATAACGCTATGTATCTATCACACTAACCTTTAGGCTATAGAACGTTAAAGTCTTTCTGACTCGCACGGTTCATCTTGCACTACAGACTGCCTAATCGCACACTCTTATTAACACATTGACCTCCATACGCGTGCATAGTACGAGCACGGTATTTTGGCTATGCAGTCCATGTACGTGCTATGCACGTGCAATCAAATGTTACTATATAGGAGTCCTTTTTGCATGCCAGTGACGTGCAAGAGGATTTTGTCATTTTGTCCTTTGATCCAATAGATTCAAAAGTTAATTGCAGAACCACTAGCAATGGTACGTAAGAGAACTGCAAATCGTTTAATCAACTCTTAATTGATGACAGTAATGGACGCTGATATTGATGGATTCAGAAAAACTTGCCGGCAATATTACCTCATTGCTTGTTCCGTAGCCTGGATTCGGCACATCCATCAGGAAACCTATTTCTTCACGAAATCGCTTCTGTAGTAATTTCTTTCTTTGATCAAAATTTGGTTGATCCCTCTTTCTCACTTCTCAGGTATGATGTCCAGTCTATATACAATGTGCAACAGACACTCAAAGCACGTTATCCAGTAATGCAGACTTGACATCCCGTTTTCAAATGTTATTGTGTCAGGTGGTTGATGACGTAGTTTTGTGTGAATCGTTCATTTGCTTTGAAGATGCACCACAGATGTAACATCGTTAATATGATTGTTTGTGATATCACTACAGACCTTCACATCTACTAATTTGTGTTTTACTACTATTTCGTGATCATTGTAAGTGATAGTTGTTGGTGAGAGTGCTTGTAGTTGCTGTTGTATCTTAGTTGCTTCTGGACTTCTTAATTCTGCTGTTTCTTTCATGAACACTAGCTTGATTGGCCGACAATAGCGTATTGGCAATTGCCGTGGATAATGCCAGTGTCTCTTACCCATATTTTAGAGACACTAACGAAATAACAAATATGTATATTCATGTAGATCGTCTTCTGTATCTGAACTATACCATTGTTTGTATGCGCTCTGACCTGACGCGCAATCACAAACACCATTTGAAGAACATGGTTATTTCAACTTCCTGATTGATCTCTTGCAGTATAGTACTGTTTCTGGTGATCAACCGCTCGTTAGTATTATCAAGTAACGCTTGCAGCTATACTTCCGCATATACGACGAATAGATATTATCATTGTGAACTTTTGCCTGGTTACGAAATAACTGGTTAGGTTTCCCTGTCAATTTCGCGTCAACATATAATGCTAATGCCTCATCGTTTGTTATCATAACTGGTACATTCGTCTCTGGACTCTTGTACGCCTGTTTGATTCGCGATCTCTCCTGTGTGACACATCAATCGCTTTCACAATATAAGAATCATCACTTTTTCCTTTTGCACTTAAACGCAGGTGCGCTGCATACACTAACTCTTCAGTTGTCGATGTTGTACTAACGACTGCATACGTCTTCTGTTTGCTTTCACACTTGCTTCTTCAAACACTTCTCTTAGACGCCCTATTGGTGTTCTCGGTGTCACACCTGTACTAAATGATACTGGTCGTCGTAATGTCGCTGCATTCCATACGTTTCCAGAAAACTCCACTGTACTGTCAAGCCACTTACCATATTTGATTACAAAGTTATTCATTGCACGATGATATTCTTGCCATTTCTCTATGACATGTATACATGAACTATCTGTAACCTTTCTGACGCACTCTGCTAAATCCTCATGACAGTTTTGTAACCTTAATTTGTCCATTACACAGGTGTAAACACTATTCGTTCTATTGCAGCTATTGGGTTCACCTCTCCAGGCGTCGAAGAAGACTCGTTGTGTCAGCGTACACTCCTTTTTTGAAAGTACAAGAAGCAACAATTATGCAAACATTTGCACGTCATAGTTATTATGCACACAGTACAATCATTACTCTACACATCTATAGTCATTAGAACCTGGAAACTGGTGGAGAATTGTTTTTACGCGTCAGTTCATTATAACTATTCCTAAGTACAGTATACGTTCTTATTCGCTAGTGTTTCCGATCACGACATAGCCTACCCAAAAACCCACGGCACACCTCATTCATGTCAGATGCACGTCATACCTTCATCTAAAGTTGTTACTCTATGTTTCTGGCCTTGACCAACAGCTGTCTGTGTTATATGCTGCAGATGTAAGATCTAGCACGAAAACTGTCGATCAGCTGATTCTACATTGCATACAATTAATCCTTTTCGTCGGATCCGACATACTTCCCCATTTTTAATTTTGCACCTTAGTGGTCTTTTTCCACCACTTGGGAACTTGTCCCAAGAATTCCCATCGTTTCCTCACTACTTCTCAGAACTCGGTTTTTTAAAATTTTTTCCAGCTAGATTTGGCAATTGAACCACTGCGGGCCTGTCAGACAAGTCCGGCCGATGAATTACTAAAGCTAACGGTGTAAAGCACAGATTCGCGATAGAAAGATGTTATACAAGTCTGGTAGAACAGAGAAAGCAACAAAATAATGACCGAATTTTTTTTTTACTTAGGTTAGATTGGGAGATTTTCAGTTAAGTACACCTGAAAGATATAAAACTTCATAGGCTCACTTCCCACATCTTGGACCAGAAGCCCTGAAATTCCTCTCTTGGGAATAGTGTCCGAAAATTTGATCTTCTCGCTGCCCAAAGAAAGTAATAGATTCTGCTATTAACTTTCGCTTAGCCTGAAAGTTAAACTTGGGCTAATAAAAATTAGTTAATTAAACGAAAGTTAATAAAAAATTTCGAGGCGTCTTTTGGAACCTTGGCTCATTTCATCAAGATGCTATATTGTTAACGCTACGTATCTGTAGACCTATACAGGCAATAAAACCTCAAAGTCTTTCTGGCTCGCACAGTTCTTCTTGCAGTACAGACCGCCGTATCGCACACTCTTATTGGAGGATATTTGTTTCCCGATCTTCTAAACGGTTTCTCACCTCTGAGCAAAGATCTGGTAATCTTCCCGTCTATAGCAAATTAGTGGAACAATTTTATTAGCTTTTTGACACCTTTCATATCTGAGACAGAAGGATTAACAAGATGTATTTCTGCTGACGTGAACAGACCTTGCGTGTCCTGTCCATCGACTCAAGGTTTTCTTCTCAAGAGCAGAAAGTTACTCGACAAAATTTTCCTTACAACAGTTGAATATTACGAAGTGTACTTATCTCTAACACTGAACCAGACTGTCATTTGCCCTGGTATGTATGCGAGCATATTCATGGCCGTTGACCAGAACCATTCTGGATCACCAAGCAACTCCTTTACTAAAATTGAAGCACCTGTAGAATGCTGTAGAATTCTGCAAAGATGATCGCATCATATAGCGGAATATCATGGCAAAATGCCTAGAGTACATTCCTTGCATAGTCCAGCCAAGAGCTGTTAACATTAGCAAGAAGAAACTCGAAACACACAGGTATGTGCTTAGAAGTATAATTTAGACTGTTTTTAGAGATCATTGTATTACCGACTTACAGAAACATTCAGATATTTTACTAAGAAGAGATGTCGAGATACATGTTGTTCCCTTATAAACTATTGCAAGCAGTTAGCATGCAATACAACCAACCATACATAGTAATATTTTATAACGGGTGTGGTCAGATTAGAACGAGTAGAATCAGTTTGCATGCAGTAAAATCGGCGAGACCGGGCGTTTTGATATGGGAAAAGTACGGCAGCTAATATTGATCTTAGGACTTGCAAATTCGAAATTTTCGAGATCAAACCCTGTGACGTGCAGAACAAGATGTCTTTAGCTGAGAAAGAATGAATATCATGGTGAGCTTATAAGCTGTAGTAAAGAGAAAGCGCCTCAAAATGATGGACAAGCTCCCCGAGCTTCTGAAGCATTCTCTAAAATACATCAACTACGTCAGAAATCGCTAGTTGTCACTAGACTTCATTTTAATAGTATTCTACAATTTCTGAAATGAGATAAAACGAGAGATGAAATCGATCTCTATGTAAGCGGTGATAAAAGTAATAATATTGGGGTTGGACGAGGATGTTCGATTTTTAATTTGTAGTTTAGAGTGCAACACGCGCGCCAACAATTCGAGGCTTCCATTTTGAGATGTCCGGTAAGGCTTCTACCGTCTGTTAGAAACTGTTTAATAATCCAAAGAATTGTGTTATTACGGATATAATATATAAAGAAAGTCTCCTGTGTGTTAACACGCGAGGCTATCAAATATGCGTTTATTTAGCGTCCTTGCTGCTTACTACGGCTTACATACAGAGTTGTGCAGGATTCACTAGGTTCCGGTCTATCATTAATAATATTTTCCCGATTGTATGATGTAATACTTGCTATGGAACCAATTATATTCTAACCTCCAAAGCAGTCTTACTTTGGGTCTGACACCGATGATTTCATCGATGAGAAATATGAAAAATTGATTTTATGTTCTTTTGAGATGTTCCCTTAGACGGTTAGTTGGAAAATATTATCCGTACAGTAAGTCCAAAGGTTTATTCCAAAGAGTTGTGTTCCTGCGAATGTATTACTTAAAGAAATTCTCCTGTATGTTAACGCTTGAGGCTATCAAATGTGCGTTTAAATAGCGTTCTTGCTGCTCACTAGGACTTACATACATAGTTGTTTAGGATTGCTATGTTCCGGTCTATCATTAATAATATTTTCCCGATTGTATCCTATAAAACTTGCTATGGAACCAAATATACTCTATCCTGCAAGGCAGCCTTCCTTTGGGCCTGAGACCTGTCATCTGATCGGTGAGACAAATAAACAATCGATTTCACTTCTTTTGAAATCATCTCTTACACGGTTAGGTGGAAAATATTTACGGTATAGTCAGTAATCGTAAATCAGCTGAAGAAATCTCTGAACGGTCCAAAGTTTGCAGTTAAGTAATTTCTAGGCAAAAATGGATACATTATGTCAGGAAATGGTGGAGATTTACCCTGGGTATCCCGTACACTATGTAAACTTTAGTGAAAATGCTGAATGGCCATGCTTACTCAAGATCATTGGGAACTCACTTCTAGACATCTTTCGGGGACCACTACATAAGGTTATGAAGACCAAATGTAAAAATATAAGTATTAATTTATAAATGATAATCAAGAAATTGCTATACTTCCCGTTTATATGTAACTACATGAGTTTCTGAGAGTGAAGAAATCTGAAGAAATCTACTTAGGACTAATAACGATCTCACCTTGTTCTTAATTGTTACCCTGATAGAAATGGTTTAATCCAAAGCATTGTTTTCTTACGGAAATATTTTTTAAAAAAAGTCTCCTGTGTGTTAACACTCGAGACTATCAAATATGGATTTAATTAGAGTCCTTGCTGTTCACTACGGATTACATACAGAGATGGGTAGGATTCACTAGGTTCCGGTCTATTATTAATAATATTTTCCCTATTGCATAATGAAAAAACTTGCTAGGGAACCCATTTTATGCTAACCTCCGAAATTGCCTTACTTTAGGTCTGAGACTGGTCATCAGATCGATGAGATAAATAAAGAATCGATTATAAGTTCTTTTGAGATCTTCTCTTACACGGTTAGGTAAAAAATAATTACGGTATAGTCAGTCCTGTGTTCACTGCCAACTTAGTAACACGGGTCATCACAAAGCAAGCAAACTGTGGGCTAATCAAATAGTTTTTCATATAAACTCACTCTATTCTTTGATTAGTAACTAAATGCCACACATTTCTTAGAGCAGAAAAAGTCATTTACTTCAGAAGTCTTTTGATGAAAATTCTCTATATCCAAGTGCTTAAATGTAAAAGTAATCTGTTAACATGGTAGCATTGTATTAAGAATATCCTATCTCATTTCTTCATTCTGACATCCTCTTTCCTTCTAATGCTTTACACTCATGTTTTTGGTGTGTCAATGCCGTCATACTCTTAAGATTTAATCAACTCATTACCAGCGTCTCGCGTCTGGATTTCCTCCTCTCAAAGAACCTTTGGATTGCTATTATCTTCTGAAAGCTTCGCCGCAACGACAGAATAATTCTGACATACACACCTCTCCTTTTGATATTAGCAATGTAATTCCATTCTATTTCTTCAATATTTCTATATCAATTACTAATACCATATATTCTACTCTTCTGCATACAGTAAATAAGTGCAGCTGAAGAAATTTGTTAACGGTCGAAAGTTTAACCGCCTTTACGAGGTTTCCAGTTAAGTAATTTCTAGTCACCTTTTGACACATTATAGAACTTTTGGATATCCTGTACACTACGACAACATTACTGAAAGTGCTGAATGGCCATGCCTACTCAAGATCATCAGAGCTCACTTCTAGACTTTGCTACGGGACTTCTACGTGGGGTTATGAAGACATTAACAAGCGTCGGAGGAGATGAAAAAGTATAGGATCTGCGATCTTAATCAACTATGTCTGGATGACGAAATCAATACGACACATTTACAAGAAAATGAAACTGCTTGTCAAAAACCATAATAGGAAATATCAAAATTAAGTCTTGTGGTGTACCTAGGTGTTAAAAACGAAACAGTAGTGCTTTTATAGCTACTTAACACATAATACATGGCGTACCATTTAAGAAACCGTGGATTTACTTCTCCCTTTAATAAGACGAGGGTATCACAGTCAATATAGCTTTGTTAGCGACAAGCGGTTTGTTTTAGGTGGGCCCTTGGGATTGAAAAATGTTGATACCAAATTTAAAAAACATAATTTATCAATGATAATCAAGCAATTGCTATACTTCCCGTTTATAAGCAACTACAATACTATTTGAGTGTGGTTCCTACTGAAGAAATCTACTTAACACCCATAACGCTCTCACCGTCGCTCTCATTTGTTTAGGTGAGATAAGTCGTAACATAGTGGGCGTACCGGAAGGTGAGAGCGGTGAAATTCCTTTCGGTTTCCATTATATCTGGTTATACAGGAATTGAATTGAATTCAACTGCGGTTAGACTGTTGTAAATTTGGTCTGTTATAGTTTTGCTGCGAGTAATAGTAAGGGGGATTTGCTTTTTATTTTTATTATTTATAATGTGGTTTTAGATTAAATGAAAGATGTGGGCTTAGAAGTAGCCATCATTTGTAATTTTGTTATAACTTATTTGAGTTATTTATCAGATTTTATTGCATATAATTTATTACTGTACTTTTGTTTTAAATTAGTTAAGACAATTTATAATGGTGTTATTAGTATATTGGAGAGAATGATTAAAGGAATTCGGCAAAGGGTTCTTCCGCCTGTTTATCAAAAACATGTCCTTTCGTTATAACAGAAGGCCAGACCTGCCAAGTGAGGCTTTAAACGGCCGCGGTATCTTGACCGTGCGAAGGTAGCATAATCATTAGTCTTTTAATTGTGGGATTGTATGAAAGGTAGGACGAGTGGAAGACTGTCTTTATTCGTAACGTTGAAATTTACTTTTGAATGAAAAGGCATAAATGATTTAAGAGAACGATAAGACCCTGTAGATCTTTATATTTAAGTGCTAATTTTTGTAGTTGGTAATGAATAAATTTGCTATCTAATTGTTGCGTTGGGGCGACGAGAAGATAAAACAAAATCTTCTTAATATAATTAATTTAAATATTTTTATGATCCTTTATTAATGATTAATTGACTAAGTTACCTCAGGGATAACAGCGTAATTTTTATTGCGAGTTCATATCGACAAGAGAGATTGCGACCTCGATGTTGGATTAAGATTTTATCTAGGTGCAGAAGCTTAGTGTATAGGTCTGTTCGACCTTTAAAATCTTACATGATCCGAGTTCAGATATGCGTGAGCCAGATCGGTTTCTATCCTTTATTTAGAAAATAGTACTTTGGTACGAAAGGACCAAGTACTAGTAAGATTTATTATTAGAGAATAAATATAATGGGCAATTACTATGGCAGGATCTAATAATGGATGAATTGAGTTCAGGTAATAATGTATTATGATTATGTTATAGGTGTGGTATTTAATTTAATTTTGATTATTTGTTTTTTAATTGGGGTTGCAATTTTAACTTTATTAGAACGTAAAGTCTTAGGGTATATTCGAATTCGTCGGGGTCCCAATAAGGTAGGTATTTGTGGTTTACCTCAACCTTTTGCGGATGCAATTAAGTTATTACTAATGAGCAATTTTTTCCTAAAATGTCTAAATATTATGCTTATTATCTAGCTCCTGTTTTTAGTTTATAACCCTTAATACTCCTTTTTAATCCTATAGTTAATTCTTCTGAATCTCATAAAAAGAAGCAAAGTTTAACTCTCTTAAAAAAGAACGACGTTTGTATATGCGTTACATGCAAAGACTCCATGTACATTTTTATCCTAGAGGGGGCGTAAGAATGAAATCTCACTACACGTCGATCCCTGTTGGTTTCAACTTATTGCCCAAGGTTTTATACGACATAAGGAGAATCAATGCTTGCTGCTCAGCACCTTGATCCTTTGCGACTGTAGCAAGCTGCTTTTCTGACTCGCACGATTAATGTTCCACTAAAGACTGCCATATCGCACACTCTTATTAAGACATTGAACGCCATACGCGTGCTTAGCACGAGCACGGTATTTTGGCTAAGCAGGCCATGCACTTGCTATGGTCGCGCAAGCAAATGTTATTATATAGGATTCCTTTTTGCATGCCAGAGACGTGCAAGATGATTTTGCAGAATCTGTAGGGATACCTATGTATGCTGTTACACCTACTAGATAATGTAACGTCTGTTCTGATGTAGGAAAGGTTTATGATGGCAAACGGAGGCGAAAGAACACAACGTGAATGTGTCCTGATTATCATGTGGGTCTATGCATGCCAGAATGTTTCCGTGTTTATCATACCACGGCTAGGTACACTTAAGAACTCAAAGTACGGACTTTTTTCCTATTTCGAAAATCATATCCAAGATAAACAATTATAGCTTTACTTATATCGCATATATGCTTGTAATGTTTGTTTGTGAATGTAGAGGAAACACTGACCTTACATGTGGTGTAGTAAACACACATAATAACCTATAGAATATTTTTTAAATAACTGAAAAACACCATAAATGGCTGTTTTTCTGAGTACTTTTTAAAAACAAACACGCCGGTTTAAAGTGTTAACCTTATTGGAGGGTTTGAATTTCTCAAACCTCTAAACGTTTTCTCAACGGTGAGTAAAGTTCTGGTAAGTTTCATTCTGTAGCAGATTAGTGCACCTACTGTATTAGCTTTTTGACACCTTTCATATCTCAGACGGAATTATCAATAAGAAGAATTGCTGTAATCTTACTTATTAAATTCTACACTACCTCATCTCGCTGACGTGAATAGAACTTGCGTGTGCTCCCACCTCAAGAGCAGAAAGTTACTCCACAAAATGTAAATGATTAATCGCCAGGATTTGAGGCTTACGAAGTGTATTATTCATCTCTAACACTTAACCAGAGTGTCATTTGGCCTGGTATGTATGCGAGCATATCCATGGCCGTTGACCAGAGCCATCCTAGATCACCAAATAAATTCCTTTACAAGAATAGAAGCACCAAATCGTCTGTAGATTTCTGCTTAGGTGTTCGCTGCATAAAGCCGAATACCATGGGAAACTGCCTAGAGTACATTCCTTCGTAGAGCCGTTAACATTGGTAAGAAGACTTTCGAAATACACAGATATGTGCTTAGATCTATACTTCAGAGTGTATTCATAAAACATACTAATTCTAAGATACCGAAACGTTTAGATAACATTTTACTAAGAGGAGATGTCGAGATACGTGTCGTTGTCTTATCAAACCGAATGCAAGCAGTTAGCATGCACTACAACCAACCAGACATAGTAATATTCGATAAGAAACGTAGTGAGATTAAGTTTTTTCAAATGCAACTCAAACGTTGAATTATATCATTCATATGGCAGAAGAAATGTTTTATCTACAAGGCTGCCGAATATGGCTTTCTGCAAAAATAATGGTAATACTAAATGTAGATATAAGGTTGCATTTAGATAAAAAGATGATATCAGTAGATGTCGAGATCCAGCATGATACTTGCATTAGAGCGAGTGGAATCAGTTTGCATGCAGTAGAACCGACGAGAGAGGGTGGGTTCAAATGGAAAAAGTGCTTCAGCACATATTGTCCTTAGAACTTGCAAATTCGAAATATTCGAGTTTAAAACCAGTGACGTGCAAAACAAGTAGTCTTTAGCTGAGAAAGACTGAATATCACGGTGAGCTCATAAAGTATAGTAAAGAGAAAGCGCGTTATAATGATGGACAAGTTGATGGGTCACTTACTATAATGCAGGCAACCCCGAGCTTGTCAAGCTTTTTGTTATAGGCATCTGCACCACCAGAAATCACCTTAAAATGAGAACATTAACAGAGATGTCACGTGACTTCATTATAATAGTATTCTACAAAGACTGAAAAAAATATAATAAGAGATTAAATTGATCTCTGAGTGATCCCGTAATTAAAGTAATAATTTAGAAGATGGCGGGGATTTTCGATATTGAATTAGTGGTTTAGGGTGTAACACGCGTGCCAATAATTCAGGGTTCCATTTCAAGGTGTCCGCAAGGGCTTAAGGGCTTATGGCGGCTTATGTCTATCTAAAAATGGTGTGAAATTTAGAAATCAGCATTGGACGTCGTCGTGTATTCTTTAATTTCTATTAAGTTAGAGCTAGTAAAGATATTCTACAATAACCGGACGCCGCAGTATCTTGCGTTGTGTACCTAGGTCTTGTCAAAAACTGCTTGTCAAAAACCATAATAGGAAATCTCAAAATTAAGTCTTGTGGTGTACCTAGGTGTTAAAAACAAAACAGTAGTGCTTTTATAGCTACTTAACACAAAATACATGGCGTACCATTTTAAAAACCGTGAATTTACTTGTTCTTTTAATAAGAAGAGGGTATCACATTCATAGAGCTTTGGGAACGTACAGCGGTTTGTTTTAGGTGGGCCCTTGGGATTGAAAAATGTTGTGATACCAAATTTAAAAAACATAAGTATTAATTTACCAATGATATTCAAGCAATTGCTATACTTCCCGTTTATAAGCAACTATAACACTATTTCAGAGTGGTTCCTGTCGAAGAAATCTACTTAAAACCCATAACGCGCTCACCTTTTCTTGATCGTTTAATCCAAAAAGTTGTGTTCTTACGTATATATTATTTAAAGAATGTCTCCTGTGTGTTAACACTCGAGACTATCAAATATGCATTTAATTTGCGTCCGTGCTGCTCACTAGTGCTTACATACAGAGATGTGTAGTATTTACTAGGTTCCGGTCTATCATTAATAATATGGAACCTATTATATTCTAACTCCATTATATTCAAAACTCCGAAGTAGTTTTACTTTGTTTCTGAGACCGGTGATCTGATCCATGAGACAAATAAAGAATCATTTTAGGTTCTTTTATGATCTTCCATTGGTTAGTTAGAAAATATTTACGGTATAGTCAGTTCTATGTCGCTACCAACTTAGTAACACTGTTCATCAGAAAGCAACCAAACTGAGGGCTAATCATATAAGCTACTGTATGCTTTAATTAGTAACTAAGTGCCACACATTTCATAGAGCAGAAAAACTCATTTTTCTCAGATGTCTATTGATGAAAATACTCCATATCCAAGTTAATGAATGAAAAAGTAATCTGATATCACGGTAGCATTGTCTAGATAAAAATATCGTATCACTTTCCCTCCAATGTTTTTGGTGTGTCAATGCTGTCTTCCTCGGAAGATTCAAACCTTCACTCGCATCTCGCGTCTGGATTTCCTATTCTCAATCAACCTTTGGATAGCTATTCATTTTGACAAACCTTCGCCACAAAGATTTTGTAACGGTAAAATACATAACTCTCCTTTTGTTGTAAGCAGTGTAGTCCCTCAGTATTTCTTCAATATTTCAATTTCAAGTACTAATAGTATATATTCTACTCTTTGCATACGGTAAATAAGTGCATGAAAAGTGAATAAAGCACATGCGTTATTACATTACATCAGCCATTGTACTGGAAAGGTGTTCAAATCATACCATAGCTGAAGAAATTTCTGAACGGTCCTAAGTTGTACCGCCTTAGGAGGTTTGCACTTAAGTATTTTCTAGGCACGATTGGATACATTATGTCAGGAAATGGTATCGAAGGACTTTCATGTATCCTGTACACTATGACAACTTTAGTAAAAATGCTGAATGGCCATGCCTGCTCAAGATCATTGGGAACTCACTTCTAGACTTTGCTCGGGGACCTCTACATTTGGTTATGAAGACATTTATAACCGTCGGAAGAGGCTGATAAAAAATGTATATCGCGGTGAGCTCATTAGGTATAGTAAAGAGAAAGCGCGTTAAAATGTTGGACAAGTAGATGGGTCATTTGCAATACGATACGCATCCCCGAGCTTGTGAACCTTTTTGTAATGTGCATCCAACACGACAGAAATCGAATTAAACATTAGCAGAGATTTCACTTTAATTTTTTGTAATAGTATTCTACAATGTCTGAAAAGACATATTAATAAGAGATTAAATCGATCTCTAAGTGATGCGGTAATTAAAGAAATAATTTTGAGGATGGAAAGAAATTTTGGATTTTTAATTAATGATTTAGAGTGCAAAAGGCGTGCCAATAATTTGAGGTTTCTATTTCGAAGTGTGCGGTAAGGCTAAATGGTTTATGCCGGCTTATGTCCTTCCTACATGCTGGGAAATTTATAAGTCAGCAGCGGACATCGGAATCTATTCCTTAAATAATATTGACTTACAGCAAGTAAAGGAATTCAAAATTAAATACGATGCCGTAGGATCTTTTGTTGTGTACCTAGGTCTCAAAAACGAGGCAGTAGTGCTTTTAAAACTCCTTAACTGACATTATACAATGGCGTACCATTTAATCAACCGTGGATTAACTTCTCCCTTTAATAAGACGAGGGTATTACAGACGTATAGCCTTGGGAATTAACCGCGGTTTGTTTTAGGTGGGCCCTTGAGATTGAACATTTTGTGATACCAAATGTAAAAAGTTAAGTATTAATTTATCAATGATAATCAAGCAATTGGTATACTTCCCGTTTATATGCAACTACATTACTATTTAAGAGTGCTTCCTGCTGAAGAAATCTACTTAAGACTCATAACGGAATCACCTTTTTCTTAATTGTTAGCCTGATAGAAACCTTTTAATCCAAAGAATTGTGTTCTTACGGATTATATATAATTTAAAGAAAGAATCATTAGCGTCATTAGCGTCCTTGCTGCTCACTAAAACTTACATATAGAGTTGTGTAGGATTCACTAGGTTCCGGTCTTTCATTAATAATATTTTCCCGTTTGTATACTGTAAAACTTACTATGAAACCAATTATATTCTAACCTCCAAATCAGCTTAACTTTGGACCTGAGAGCGGTGATCTGATCGATGAGACAAGTAAAGAAAAGATTTTAAGTTCTTTTGAGATTTTTTCCTACACGGTTATGTGGAAAATATATACGGTATAATCAATACTCAGTCCTCAGTCACCTCAAAGCAACCAAACTGTAGGTTAATCAAATAAGCTCACTGTATGCTTTGATTAATAATTTAGTGCCACACATTTCATAAAGCAAAATAGTCATTTATTTCAGAATTCTCTTCATGAAAATTCTCCATATCCAAGTTTTCGAATGATATTAAAGTAGCATTGTATTCATAAGAATATCGTATCACATTTATTTGTTCTGACATCCTGTTTCCCTCTACTACTATAAACTCATGTTATTGGTGTGTTAATGCTGTCTTACTCCGAACATATAATCAAGTCTTCGCACTAGCGTCTTGCGTCTTGATTTCCTTATCTCAAACAACCTAGGATAGCTATTCATCTTGTGAAAGTTTCGCCAAAACGATTGTGTAATGGTGAGTTACACACCTATCCTTTTGATATAAGCAGTGTAGTCCGTCTGGATTTCTTCAGTATTTTAATATCAAATACTAATACTCTACTCTTTTTTACCATTTTACGTCATATCAGCCATTTTACTCCAACGGTGTTAAAATCGTAACTGGAGCTGAAGAAATTTCTGAACGGTCCAAAGATGTATCGCCTTTAGGAGGTTTCCAATTAATTTCTATTCACGATTGGATATATTATGTCAGGAAATAGTATAGGAGAACTTTGGTGTATCCTGTACACTATGTAAACTTTAGTGAAAATGCTAAATGGCCATGCTTACTCAAGATCATTGAGAACTCATTTCTAGACTGCTCGGGGACCTCTACGTGTGGTTATTAAGACATTTACAACCGTCGGAGGAGATGACAAAAACTAAGATCTGCGATCTGGATGACGAAATCAATATGACACATTTACAAGAAAATGAAACTGCATGACTGAAAAAATATTAGAAAACCTCGAAATTAAGTACGTTTATAAATTATGTTAAGCGCTATATTCTCCTTATATTTTATGGATATAAAATACAATTAGACACGAAAAGTGCCAAAAGACAAGAAGGTCTTTTGGGAAATATTTGCAACGATTGAATTTAAATCTACCATTGAGGCCACGACAATTCAATCACACTTCTTGTGAAATATGGAGATCAAAACAAGACGGCTTCAAGTGGTGCAGTTTTCGAAGGAGTAAGGTAGCTGTATATAAAGAAAAATAATGGAAGAAACTACCAACTGGAAATCTGTAGCTGTTGATGGGTTTTATTCGGATCTTTTAAGAATCTTACTAGAAGACTTCATGAGCAGTTTTTGATCTGAAAGGAAATGCTACGAAATTATTAAATTTAGAGAAACTGAAGCGTCATTAAAAGATTGCTTTCAGTTTTTTCAGGATGCAACAGGCTATGTCACGTCCGCAGCTATAATCAGCAGTGAAGAGATCCTTCAAAAAAAGAAGAGATGTGAAAGTTAGTCAGAGTCTTCTACCAAACGATACTCAATCTTGACAAAATGGTCATGTTACACATTTTTTATTAGCCTGTATAGAGAAGGAAACATGTCCTCTCTGGTATAAGCCATATCAGGTATAACAAGGAAGTAGTTACAAAGCTTCAATATGGCCACTTTTCCCCCTACTAACACGGCATTCATTTCGGAAGTCTCTCCAACTCCAGGAGCGAAATGGTCTAAGCATGAACCCAATCGGATGATGTTGGTGTGTGAAAGATAATATGCGAATTCCAGGACCCACACAGCTACCATCAGCTCCAGATGGCTAATGTTATTAACCTTTAAATAACAAGTGACTGCAAGATGTGAACGATCCACAAGTTAGTATAAAGGAGCAGATATGAAATATTGAAGGTTTTCTGCATTTTGCCAAGGGACTTCATGTACAAATGCCAGATCGGAGGACAATCTTATATAGATAATGGCGAACAAAGCTGTTGAAAACCAATATGTCATTGAAAATTACTTAGTTGTTGATCCAATCAGTTATGATTATTACTTTGAAATAACGTCCCCGTTTTATAGACCTAACAAAATGGACATGTAGACGATCTTGATGTAAATTTAAAAGGTAAAAAAACAAGCTATAAAACATTAAGGTGGTTTATTTTTTAGTTTACATATTTTTAAAATCTTTAACACGAGCGGCTTTGGTACCCGAAGACAAAACCAAATTGTAGCAGGACACACATAAGTTAACGAGCAAAAACTTCAGGAGTGAAATGGTCTAAGCATGAACCTAATCGAACGAGGTTAGTGAGTGAAAGAGGATATGCGTATACCAAGACACACACAGCTACCATCAGCTCCAGCCGGATAAGCTTAGTTACCTGTAGACAAAAAGTGACTAAAAGATAGGTTTGTTAACGAGCCGATATGAAGAATTCAGTGTTTTGTGTATTCTGCTAAGAGAGTTCATGTAGAAATTTCAGAATGGAAGACAATCTGATATAGATGATTAGGAACAACAGCTGTAGAAAATCAACATGTCATTGACATCGGCATAATTCTTGCTCCAATCAGTTATGATTATTATTTTGTGAAAACGTCACCGCCTTATAGACCCAACAAAATGGACATGAAGACGATCTTGATGTAACTTTAAATGAAGGTATAAAAACAAGTTATAAAACAAGGTGGTTTATTCTTGTTTAAATTTTTTTGGAATTCTTTAACACCAGCTGCATATATGCCGGCTTATATACTTACTCACTTTCCACATCTTGGAGGAGAAGCCCTGAATCTTTTCTCTTAGTAACAGTGTTGATACTTGCTCGTCTTGATGATTAAACTTGCGTCAATAAAAAATTTCGAGGGTCTTTTGCATCCTTGACTCACTTCATCAAGATTCTATATTGATAACGCTACGTATCTATGCCAATAATCTTCAGGCTATAGAAACTTTCTGATCCGCACGGGTCATCTTGCACTACAGACTGCCATATCTCAAACTCTTTTAATCTTATTGGAGGATTTGAATACTCGATCTGCTAAACATTTAATCACCGGGGAGTAAAGTTCTGGAGAGCTTTCCCTCTGTAGCAGATTAGAGCACCGACTGTATTAGCATTTGGCACCTTTCATATCTGAGACGGAATACGATCAATACGATCAACAAGAAGAATCCCAATATTTAGACGGTTACATTTTCCAAACCGTTAACTTTTGCTGCAGTATATAGACAAGGTCATAATCGTATTGCAATTCATCGAAAGGGAGTAGATTCAACTGGGGACTGCAACCTTCATTTTAACGCAATTAGATTAATGCTTCCGCTTTCTCACGCAGCTGGTCATCTTGTATCAGATATACAAGAAATTAAAAACTCAAGGAAAATTCACAATTCGTAGGAAAAGAGGCCTTCTTCAGAGAAGTTCCAAGAGATATGATTATCGAACAGTGCTTAATTTAGGGCACGAAATTTTCTCGGGGATTAACTCAACGTCAGACACAACGTTAGCTGGATTAATCTTTCATTCCCAATTACTGTTACGATAACAGAAGTTCTACAGGACTTTTGTGCTCATCAGTTTGTCAGTTCATCATTTTATTAGTTCATCGGCCGGAGTTGTCTCACAGGCCAAGAGAAGCGACCCTGGGTCTACAATTTAATCACGTTCCTAATCACCTAAAAGACTCCTATTAGAGTTTCAAGCCAATAACTTGCATGTGAATCCTTTACAAGCATACGACCACAGGTGTAATATAACTGTTACGGAATATTGTTGAGCTTCGTGAACTTCTGTCTCAAAAGCAGCTTGGTAATATCGCAAAGGATCAAGGTGCTGAGAAGTATCCATTGTTTGACTTATAGCTAGAATAGCTAGGGAAATAAGTATAAACAAAATGGGATCGACGTGTTGTAGAGGTTTCATTCTTACCCCCCTCTTGGATGAAAGTGTATATGAGTTCTTTGCATGTAACACAAATCGAAACGTTGTTCTTTATTAAGAGAGTTAAATTTTGCTTCTTTTTAGGAGATTCAAAAACTAAACGGTAGTTATAAATATAGAATATCTGGAAGTGAGTCAAGTTTGGAAAAGACGCCTCGATATTTTTTATAAACTCCAGTTTTACTTTCTGGCTAATAGAAAAATTAACGCAGTATCTTTCACTTTCCTTGGGCAGCGGGACGAACAAGTTATCGGACACTATTCCCAAGAAGGGAATTTCAGTGCTTCTGTAGCAAGATATTGGAAGTGAGCCTAGGTAGTTATTTATCTTTCAGGTGACTTAACTGAAAAACTTTCAATGTTACCTAAGTAAAAAAAAAAAAATCTGTGAATTGATTACTTTCTTGCTGTCTCTGTTATAGACCTGTTCTACCAGACCTCTGTAACATCTCTGTATCGCGAATCAGTGATTTACACCGCTAGCTTTAGTAATTCATCGGTCGGACTTCTTTCACAGGCCAAGTGAAGCGTGTATGGTTCTACAAGGTAATCACGTACCTAATTACCTAAAAATCTACTATTCGATTTTCCAGCCAATTTGCATCCTTTACATTTGAATCCTTTACAAGCTTACGACTATAAGTCTAGTATAACTGTTACAGAAAATTGTTAAGCTTCGCGTGCTTCTGTCTGAAAAGTAAGTCGGTACAGTCGCAATGGAACAAGGTGGTGAGCAGTAAGCATTGATTATACTTATGTCGTATTAAACCTAGGCAAATATGTTGAAACCAAATGCGCTCGTCGTGTAGTAGAGCTTTCTTTCTTACGACATCATCTTGGATAAAAATGTACATGGAGTCTTTGAATATATGGAATATCCATACTTCGTTCTTTATTAAAAGTGTTAAACTTTACTTTCCTTCAGGAGGGTCGTAAATTAAACGGCAGTTACATAATCATAAGTGTCCTGGCAGGTGGCAGAATCCTTGGAGTGAATCATCTGCTGTTGAACATCTTAATATATAAACTAGCAAACAATAGACAATTGTTATAAATGTACAATTGAATGATACTGTAGTACGCGAATGTGATATCTAAATGAATTGGTTTCTGGTCGTTACCTAAAATGTGTCCTGCTACGGTTTCGTTTTCTCTTCGGGTTCCAAAGCAGCTCGTGTTAAAAGATTCCAAAACATGTAAACAGAACAATAAACCACCTTCATGTTTTATACCTTGTCTTTACACCTTCACTTAAAGTTACATAAAGATCGTCTTTATGTCCATTTTTTTAGGTCTATAAGGCGGGGACGATATCACAAAATCATAACAGATTGAATCAACAAATAAGCCGTTGTCAAAGACATATGAGTTTTTTTACAGCTGTTGTTCGTTGTCATCTATATCAGATTGACTTCCGATCCCTAAATTCTACATGAACTCTCTGTGAGAATGTCCAAACCCTTGAATACTTCATATCAGCTCTTTTACACTAACATGTAGTTCGTTGACAATCCTATCTTGCAATAAGTTTTTATCTACAGATAAGTAAGCTTATCCGGTTGGAGCCGATGGTAGCTGTGTCGGTCCTGGAATTCGCATATCCTATTTCACACACGAAACTCTTTCAATTGGGTACATGCTTAGACCACTTCGCTCGTGGAGTTGGAGGTACTTCGAATTGAATTCTGAACAGTGTTAGTATTGGGAAAAGTGGCCGTATTGAAGCTTTGTAATACTCCTCCGTTGTTATACCTGATATGGCTTATACCAGGGAGGACATGTATCCTTCTTCATACGGGCAGATAAGAAATGTTCAATCATGACCATTTTTACAGGATTGAGTTTTGGTTGCTTGAAGACTCTAACGAACTTTCACAATTCTTCTTCTTTTTGAAGGATCTTTTAGGCTGCCGACTATTCACTGCTGAGAATAGCTGAGGTCGTGTCACAGCCTGTTGCATCATGATAAAAGTGAAAGTAATCTTTTAATGATACAAAAGTTTTTTAAATTTAACTATTTCATTCATTTCTTTTCAGTAGTGCTTTTACTAACCTTTAAAAAATCAGCAACTGCTTATGAAGTCTTAAAAGATCTGAATCAGTCCCATCAACAGCTACAGATTTCCCGTTTGTAGTTTCTTCCATTATTCTTGTCCATATACAGCTATTTTATATTTTGAACACTGCTTGCATCATTTGAAGCCGTCTAGTATTGATCTCCAAATTTCTCAAGAACTGTGATTGAATTGTCGTGGCTTCAATGGCAGAATAAAATTGGATCGTGGCAGATATTTCCCGAGAACCCTTTTTTTCTCTCTTGGGACTTATTAACGAGTTGATCCCCCAAGAAATTTCATTAAAAACTGTTCGAAAATAATATCATTTGCAACTTCGCTCAAGAAGCCCTCTTTTTTTGCGTATTGTTCCTTGAGTTGTTAATTTCTTATAATCCTCTGACTGTATTTTTTTTCAAGGCTTCCATCTGATGAGTATAGTGATGTGCAAAATTTTCACAGCAGAGACGACCAGTTCCGTGACAAAACGGAAGCATAATTTAATTGCCATCAAATGATGTTTCTAGTCCCCTGTTCAATTTAGTCTCTTTGGATGAATTCAATACGGTTACGACCTTGTCTATATATTGCAGCTAAAGTTAACTGTTCGCAAGATGTCACCTTCTTAATTTTGAGATTTGTTAATATGGTTTTTGTCATGCAATTTCATTTTCTTGTAAATGTTGTATGGTGATTTCCTCATCCAGATGTTGTTGAAAAGATCGCATATCCTAGATTTTGTCATATCCTCCGACGGTTGTAAATGTCTACATAATCACATGTAGAGGTCCCCGAGCAAAGTCTAGAAGTCGGACAGGACACGCAAGGTTTGTGCACGTCAAAAGAAATACATCTTGTTGATCCTTCTGTCTCAGGTATGAAAGGTGTGGGAAAGCTAATAAAATTGTTGCACTAATTTGGTACAGAAGGGAAGTTTATCATATCTTTGGTCACCGGTGAGAAAACGTTTAGAAGATCGGGAACTTCAAATCCTCCAATAAGGTTAATAACACTGTCCGATATGCCAGTCTGTAGTGTAAGAGCAACTGTGCGAGCCAGAAAGACTTTCAGGTTCTATAGTCTGTATAGGTCAGTAGATACGTAGCGTTATCTATATTGCATCTTGATGGATCGAAATTTTTTATAGTCAGGCTGAGCTAAAGTTATTAACTGTATTTATTATTATCTTTAGGAACCGAGACGAGCAAGTACTCGAACACTATTCCCAAGAGGGCAATTTCAAGGCTTCTGGTCTATGTGGAAAGTGAACCTAGTAAGTTTTATATCTTTCATTTGTACTTAACTGAAAATCTCCCAATCTAACCTAAGTAAAAAAAAAAAATTCTCTGAATTGATGGCTTTGTTGCTGTCTCTTTTCTAGCAGACTTGTATAACATCTTTGTATCGCGAATCAGTGCCTTACAACGCTAGCTTTAGTAATTCAACGGCCGGACTTGTCTGACAGGCCCGCAGTGGTTCAACTGTCACATCTAGCTGGACAAAATAAAAAAACCGAGTTCTGAGAAATAGTGAGAAAACGTTTGGAATTCTTGGAGCAAAGTCCCATGTGGTGGGAAAAGAACACCAAGGTGCAAAATTACACATGGGGAAGTATGTCGGATCCGACGAACAAGATTAATTGTATGCAATGTAGTATCGTCTGGTCGACAGTTTCCGTGCTAGACCTTACGTCTGCAGCCAGGAATATAGTGTGACAACTATAGATGAAGGTCTGACGTGCATGTGGCATAAATGAGGAGTGCCGTGGTTTTTTGGGTGGGCTATGGCGTGAAGGGAAACACTAGCGAAGAATAGGTATAATGAATTGACGCGTAAAAAAAAATTCTCCACCAGTCTCCAGGTTCTAATGACTATAGATGTATAGAGTAATGATTGTAGTTTACGCATAATAACTATGACGGGCAAATGTTTGCATAATTGTTGCTTCTTGTACTTTAAAAAATGGAGTGTACGCAGTCACAACGAGTCTTCGACGCCTGGAGAGGTGAACCCGATAGCTGCAAGAGAATCAACAGTGTTTACACCTGTGTAATAGGCAAATTAAGGTTACAAAACTGTGATGAGGATGTAGCAGACTGCGTCAGAAAGGTTACAGATAGTGTTTGTATACATGTCAAAGAGAAATTGCAAAAATGTGATCGTGCAATGAATAACTTTGTAATCAAATATGGTAAGTGGCTCGAAAGTACAGTGGAGTTTTCTGCAAACGTACGGAATGCAGCGACATTACGACGACCAGGATTATTTAGTTTAGGGCTTTCAAGAGAAGTGTTTAAAGAAACAAGTGAGAAAGCAAAGAGTCGTTTCCAGTGGTTAGTACAACATCGACAACTGAAGAGTTAGTGTATGCAGCGTTCATGCGTTTACGTGCAAAAGAAAAACGTGATGCTTCTTATATTGTGAAAGCGATTGATGTGTCACACAGGAGGGATCGCGAATCCGAAAGGCGTACAAGAGTCCAGAGACGACAGTACCAATTAAGATTACAAACGATGAAACATTAGCATTATAGGTTGACGCGAAATTGACAAGGAAACCTTACCAGTTATTTCGTAACCAGGCAAAATTTCACAATGCAAATATCTATTCGTCTAACTATAAACTGTTAGAGACAAAGAAATCATGCTACCCAGCCTATATTATCACAGACGTATATGCGGAAGTTCAGCTGCAAGCGTTACTTGATCATACTATCGAGCGGTTGATCACCAAAAACAGTACTATAATGCGAGATATCAATCAGGAAGTTGAAATGACCATGTTCTTCAAATGGTGTTTGTGATGGTGCGTCAGGTCAAAGCGCATACAAACAATGGTATAATTCATATACAGAAGACGATATACATGAATATACATATTTGTTATTTCGTTAATGTCTCTAAACTTGCAATATGGTTAAGAGACACTCTGTCATAATACACGGCGATTGCCAATACGCTATTGTCGGCCAATGAACCTACTGTTCATGAAAGAAACAGCAGAATTAACACGTTTAGAAGCTACTAAAATACAGCAGCTACTAGAAGCTCTCTCACTAACAACTTTCACTTACAATGATCATCAAATAGTAGTGAAACACAGATTAATGCTCACAATGGTAGATGTGAAGGTCTGTAGTGATATCACAAACAATCATATTAACAATGTTACATCTGCGGTGCATCTACAAGGAAAATGAACGATCCAGACAAAACTACAGCACAAGCACCTTACACAACAACGTTTGAATTCGGGATGTCAAGTCAATCCGTATAGGTGAACATTTTCGTCAAACCTCTCTGCCCCTCCCATGTATCTGTTATTTTTTTGTATAACTGACGGGCATTCAATTTGAATCTTTCTTCTTTTCGATTCGACCATTCCTATTCTATCAACTTTCGAAATTGGGAGCTGGGAGTGACAGTTGGAAGCAATAGTCACTACACTATCATTCCGCTTGACAATCGTAATGTCTTTGGTGCACTTGAAAGACATGAATTCTCGATTGATTTTCTTTAGCAGATATGTGTCTTCGAAAGGGCATTTCTGAGTTCTGTTTTCCCTAATAGTCCCTGCTCCACTTGTGTTACGGTTTGAAAGTTCTGTTAGAAGGGGAAAGATGTAAAAAAGGTGTCAAATGACAGATTACAAGGACCTAATTCACGAGGAAGACGTGATTCTATCTCGAGTACAACAGCAGCTCAAAAACCGATATCGTCTTGCTTGGGTAATTATGCAGATTTAGACCCCTGATAAGGCTCAAATGTGATCAGGTATCCCTCGCGTGTAGCAGCAGACCACACTTTGTAACGAAGCGCAAATTCTTGCCATGGATATGCTGTTTGGTGCCGTGGCGAACAAAATAAGGAATCTTGGTTTCATCTATAGATATATGAGAGGAACTTACTTTTTTCAAATTGTTATTAAATTTCTTATTTAGAATTGTAAAATATGCCCTAACATTCCCAAATTTGTCATTATCTGGGAAATTTAGGCAATTTGACAGATGAACATACTTTTGAATTAAAAAAAAATCGGTTTCTTCTCTTACTAGTTTTAACCATCTTGTTGTAAGTATCAGCCTTGATTTCCCACAGCATACGTAAGTATTTTGGTGTCAGATAACCTGTTAAAAGCAGAATCGCAATATAAACCCTAATGTCATCTATTGTTACGTCAAGTGCGTGATTGTTTTGTGAAGCATATCTATTTCACATTTCACAAATGTGTTCAATAACTATCAGAAAGAAAAGTTCAAAGGACTCCGTTGAAGAAACTATCAAGTCCTTGTTATGAGAAACCACTTCATCTTTGTCTACCCATCCACAATGGTATGTGAATACGTCGTGTCTTCCAGACTACTCTCTACGTTCAGAGATAAAGCTGAATTGTTTAGTCACTGATTTACTCGTTTGCTTCCCTTTCTTGTAAGGTACATAAACACTATTAAAAACATTTTCCTTACCGTCAGCATATTATATGTGTTAATATTCAACTTGTTGTGAAGTACTGTTTACTTCAAGAGAAGACCAGTGAGGAAACGTTTAGAACATCGATAAGTTGACACCCTCCAATAAGCTTAATAAGAGTGTGCAATTGGCAATCTGGAGTGCAAGATGAACCATGAGAGTCAGAAAGACTTTAAGGTTCTTTAACCTGAAGATTAGTGTCATAGATACGTAGCGTCATAAATATAGCATCGTGATGAAGTGAGTCAAGGTTTCAAAAGACGCCTCGGATTTTTTTATAGACGCAAGTTTAACTTTCAGGCTAAGCGAAACTTAATAGCTGTTACTATCGCTTTCTTTGGGCACCTAGACAAGCAAGTAATCGAACACTATTACTAAGGGAGAAAATTCAGGGCTCCTGCTCCAAGATGTCGAAAGTGAGTCTAAGACGTTTTATATCTTTCAGGTGTTCATAACTGAAAATCACCCAACGTAACCTAAGTACCAAAAAAATAAAATCTGTCAATTGGTAAATTTGTTGATGTCTGTGTTCTACACCAGTTCTACCAGGCCTGTATAATTACTTTGTATCTGCTACAAAAGAACTATAGTGTGTGGAAAGTGAGAGGTTCGGTTACATCAGCATTACTGGTATAAGTTCCATAATGCCAGTCGATGATTTTATTTTTCAAATCCGAACGCAAGTTTGGCAGAAAAGGCAAGGAAACTCTCAGTTTGATGGCGTTCAAACTGTTTCATGTACTGCTTTGGTTTTTGAACCTCAATTTATGGTGGATATTTGTTGTAATGTTTTTGCAATCTCTTATATAGGTTGAATTTTTGTTGCATTCAAAATATATACACGTGAACCATATATACTTAGAATAAAACTTCCACTCTCATTAAGTTTAGCATGGTGTCAGTTGTACACGTATTGCCAGTGTCACCTGTAGGTGACACCATGGTACCGGGGTACCGGGGTATGAGTTTCTCAAAATATGTATATAGGAGTATGTATTAAGGAATGCCTAATTTAAACTTTTATTTGCGAGAAAGTTTAATCTTTACAAACAACGCTATATGAATTGCCGAGTTAAATCGATCTCTAAGTGATGCGGTGATTAAAAAAATAATTTTTAAGTTGGACGGAGAAGCTTCGATTTTTATTTAGTGCTTTAGATTGCAACAAGCGTGCCAGTAATTTGAGGGTTCTATTTCGAGGTGTCCGGTAAGGCTAAAGGGCTTATGGCGGCTTATATCTTTCTAAAAATGCTTTGATATTTAGAAATCAGCAGTGGACGTCGATATGTATTCCTTAAGTCCTATTGGCTTAGAGCTAGTAAAGATATTCAACAATGAATCGGAGGCCGTAGTAACTTGTGTTGTGTATTTAGGTGTTAAAAACGAAGCAGTAGTGCTTTTATAGCTACTTAACTCACATTATGCAATGGAGTATCATTTAAAAAACCGTGGATTTACTTCTCCCTGTAATAAGACGAGGGTATCAAAGAACGAACAGCGGTTTGTTAGGTGGGCCCCTGTGATTGAAAAATGTGATATCAAATGTAAAAATATAAGTATTAATTTCTCAATGATAATCAAGCAATTACTATACTTCCCGTTTATATGTAAGAACATTATATTTTGAGAGTGCTTCCTGCTGAAGAAATGTACCTAGTACTCATAACGCCATGCCAACTCAAGATCATTGAGAATTCACTTTTAGTCTTTGCTCGGGGAACTCTACATGTGGTTATGTAGACATTTACAACCCTCGGAGGAGACGATACTAAGTTGGTAGCGAACACAGGTCTGAGTGTACGGTAAACATTTTCCAGCTAACCGTGTAAGGGAAGATCACAAACGAACCTAAAATCATTCTTCATATTTCTCATCTATTAAATCACCGGTCTCAGACCCAAAGCAAGGCTGCTTTGGAGGTTAGAATATAATGGGTTCAATAGCTAGATTTACAGGATAAAATCGCGAAAATATTAATGATAGACCGGACCCTAGTGAATCCTACACAACTCTGTATTTAAGTCCTAGTGAACACAAACGACGCTAATTAAACTCATATTTGATAGCCTCGAGTGTTAAAAAACAGGAGACTTTTTTTTTACATAATATATCCATAAGAAGAAAATTCTTTGGATTAAACCATTTCTATCAGGCTAACAATTAGGAAAAAGGTTATGAGTCCTAAGTAGATTTCTTCAGCAGGAAGCACTCTCAAAAAATAATGTACTTACATATAAACGAAAAGTATAGCAATTGCTTCTCATTGATATATTAATACTTATATTTTAAGATTTGGTATCACATTTTTCAATTCCAATAGCCCACCGAAAACAAACCGCTGTTCATTCTGTGATACCCTCGTCTTATTAAAGGGAGCAGTAAATCCACTGTTTTTTAAATGGTACGTTACTGCATAATGTGAGTTAAGCTATAAAAGAACTACTGCTTCGTTTTTAGAGTGAGGTACACAAGATCCTACGGCCTCAGATTCGTTGTTAAATTCCTTTACTAACTGTAAACCAATAGGAATTAAGGAATAGATACCGAAGTCCACTGCTGACTTCTAATTTTCACAGCATTGTATGTATGACATAGGGCGGCATAAGCCGTTTAGCCTTCCCGGACACTTCGAAATAGAACCCTCGAATTATTGGCACGCCTGTTGCACTCTAAACCACAAAATAAAAATCCAACATCCCCGTCTATCCTCAAAGTTTTATCTATAATCACCGCATCACTTAGAGATCGTTTTAATCTCTTATTAATATCTGTTTTCAGACTTTGTAGAATACCTTTACAATAATGTCAAGTGACATCTCAACTAATGTTCTCATTTTAAGGCGATTTCTGTCGTTGTGGATGGATATTACAAAAAGCTTCACAACCTCGGGGATGACTGTCCTATCGCAAGTGACCCATCAACTTGAACATCATTTTAACGCGCTTTCTCTTTACTATACCTTATGAGCTCACCGTGATATTCATTCCTTCTAAGGTAAAGCAATACGTCACTGGGTTTGAACTCCAATATTTCGAATTTGCATGTCCTAAGGACAATATGAGCTTCCGTATTTTTCCCATTTCAACCCGCCCGCTGTTGTCGGTTGTACTGAATGCAAACTGATTCCACTCGTTCTAATCAATGTATCATGGGGCATCTCGACCACCATTGTTATTATCTTTTTATCTAAATGCATCCTGATATCTACAATTAGTAATACCATTCGCAGAAAGCAACAGTCGGCCGTCTTGTAAGTAAATCTTAAATATTTTGCCATATGAAGGTAATTTTACAACCATTTTTTTGATTATTACAGCGTGTAAGTAGTAATTGAAAAATGCTAATCTCAGTACGCTTCTTATCAAATATTACAATGTCTGGTCTGTTGAAGTGAATGCCAACTGCTGGCATTCGTTTGATAAGGGAACAACACGTGTCTTATTACGCAGTATTTATTATTTTCTTTGGGCACCGAGACGAGCAAATACTCGAACACTTTTACTAAGGAAGAAAATTCATGGTTACTGCTTCAAGATCTGGAAAGTGAGTAATGACATAAGCTGGCATATATGCTGCTCGTGTTAAAGAATTACTAAAAATGTAAACAGAACAATAAACCACCATCTTTTATATCTTCATATAAAGTTACAACAAGATCATCTTTATGTCCAATTTGTTAGGTCTATGAGTCGATGACGTTTTAACAAAATAATAATCATAACTGATCGGAGCAAGAATTATGCCGTTGTCAATGACATGTTGAATTTCTACATCTGTTGTTCTTAATCATCTATATCAGATTGTCTTCCGTTTTGCCATTTCAACATGAACTCTCTTGGCAGAATACACAAAACCCTGAATATTTGATATCGGCTCTTTTACACTAAAACGTGGCTCGTTCACAAACCTATCTTTCATTCACTTTTTATCTACAGGTAAGTAAGCTTATCCGGTAGCTGATGGTAGCTGTGTGGGTCATGGAATTCGCATATCTTCTTTCACACACCAACCACGTTCCATTGGGTTCATGCTTAGTCCATTTCACTCCTCAAGTTCAAGTTACTTCCGAATTCGATGCGGCACAGCTGCTGTGTTAGAAATGGGAAAAGTTGCTATATTGAATCTTCGTAACTATTTCCTTTTTATATCTTGTATGGCTTATACCAGGATGCGGCACCTCATATTGTTTTGGGACTTGCAAATTCGAAATATTCCAATTTAAACCCTGTGACGTGCGGACCAAGAAGTCTTTAGGTGAGAAAGAATCATGGTGAGCTCATAAGGTATAGTAAAGAGAAAGTGCGTTAAAATGATGGACAAGTTGCTGGGTCACTTGCGATAGGACAAGCACCTCGTGGTTGTGAAGCTTTTTGTAATAACCATCCACAACGACAGAAATCGCCTTAAAATGAGAACATTAGTTGAGATGTCACTTGACATCATTGTAAAGGTATTCTACAAAGTCTGAAAACAGATATTAATAAGTGATTAAAACGATCTCTAAGTGATGCGGTGATTATAGATAAAACTTTGAGGATAGACGGGGACGTTCGATTTTTATTTTGTGGTTTAGAGTGCAACAGGCGTGCCAATAATTCGAGGGTTCTATTTCGAAGTGTCCGGTAAGGCTAAACGGCTTATGCCGGCCTATGTCCTACATACAATGCTGTGAAAATTAGAAGTCAGCAGTGGACTTCGGTATCTATTCCTTAATTCCTATTGGTTTACAGTTAGTAAAGGAATTTAACAACGAATCTGAGGCCGTAGGATCTTGTGTACCTCACTCTCAAAAACGAAGCAGTAGTTCTTTTAGAGCTTAACTCACATTATGCAGTAGCGTGCCATTTAAAAAACTGGATTTACTGCTCCCTTTAATAAGACGAGGGTATCAGAATGAACAGCGGTTTGTTTTCGGTGGGCTATAGGAATACCAATTCTTAAAATATAAGTATTAATTTATCAATGATAATTAAGCAATTGCTATACTTTTCGTTTATATGCAACTACAATACTATTTGAGAGTGCTTCCTGCAAAAGAAATCTACCTAGCACCCATAACTATCTCGCCTGGTTCTTGACCGTTAGCCTGTTTAATCCAAAGAATTGAGTTCTTACGGATATATTATTTTAAGAAAGTCTCCTGTGTATTAACACTCGAGGCTATCAAATATGCATTTAATTAGCGTCCTTGCTGCTCACTAGGGCTTACATACAGAGTTGTGCAGGATTTACTAGGTTCCGGTCTATAATTAATAATATTTTCCCGATTCATAGCTGTAAAACTTTCTATGGAACCGATTATAATCTAACCACCAAAGCAGCCTTACTTTGGGTCTGAGACCGGTGATCTGATCGATGAGCCAAGTATAGAATCGATTTTAAGTTCTTTTTAGATCTTCTCTTACACGGTTAGGTGGAAAATATTTACGGTATAGTAACTCCTGTGTTCGCCATCAACTTATTAACACTGGTGATCACAAAGCAACCAAACTGAGGGCTAATCATATAATGTTTCCATATAAAGCTCACTCTATGCTTTGATTAGTAACTAAGTGCCACACATTTCTTAGAGCAGAAAAAGTCATTTTTTCAGATGTCTCTTGATGAAAATAATTATTCAAGTTCATTCCAAGTTATTGAATGAAAAAGAAATACTATATCACGGTAGCATTGTCTTGATAAGTATATCGTATCACATTTCTGCATTCTGACATCCACTTTTCCTCTAAGGTTTTTGGTGTGTCAATGCTGTCTTCCTCGGAAGATTCAAATGCTCAGGAGTTGGAGGGATTCTCAAATTAAATGCTGAATACTGCCGTGTTAGCATGCGAAAAAGTGGTCATATTGAAGCTTTGTAACTACTCCTTTGTTATATCTGATATGGCTTATACCAAGGAGCACATGTTTCCTTCTCCATACAGGCGAATAAGAAATGTGTAATCTTGACCATTTTGTCAGGATTTAGTTTTGGTTGGTTGAAGACCCTGCCTAACTTTCACAATTATTCTTCTTTATGAAGGATCTTCAAGGCAGCCAACTATTCACTGCTGAATATATAGCTGAGGACGTGTCACAGCCTGTTGCATCATGAAAAAAGTAAAGCTATATTCAATTGACGATAAAGTTTATTTTAATTTAGTAATTTGGTAGAATTTCCTATCAGTTCTGCTTGTATGAGGCTTTAAAAGAATCAGCAACTGCTCATGAAGTATTCTACCAAGATTCTTAGAAGATCAGAATAAGACCCATTAACAGCTACAGATTTCCCGTTTGTGTTTCTTCCTTTTTTCTTTTCCATATATAGCTATCTTTACTCCTTTGAAAACTGCTTCCATCACTGGATGACGTCTAGTATTGATCTCCAAGTTTTTCAAGATCTGTGATTGAATTGTCGTGGCTTCAATGGCAGATTAAAAGTCTATCGTTACAGATATTTCCCTAAAGTTTTTTTTTTCTTTCGGCACTTTCTGTGTAATTGTAATTTAAATCCATAAAATACAAGTGAAAAAAGCGCTTAACATAATTTATAAATGTACTTAACGCAGATTTGATTGCCATTTCTAGTCATCGCCATAGCGTGTAGAAAGACTCTTCCTTCTACGCGTGGGTCTTAAAAAACAACACAACACAGACTCTGCAATATTCACCGCATTCGAACTTATATTCTTGCGCATTGAGATATTTTCACACATGAAAGATGGCATTAACGCAACGTGTCGCTCAGATGATAAACTGTTTCCTTCATAAGTCCTGTAGAACTTCTTTTATCGTAACAGTATAAGGGAATGAACGATGAATCTTGCTGACGTTGTGTCTAACGTTGAGTTACTCCCCACGAAAATTTCGTGGCCTTCTTTAAGCACCCTTGGATAATCATATGAGTTGGACTTTCGTTTAAGAAGTTCTCTATTTCTGCGAATTGTTGATGTCCTTTGAGTTGTTAGTTTCTTGTAATCCTCTGACACCGTCCTGTCCTTATGGTATAAGACATATCAGACATAACAAGGAAGTAGTTACAAAGATTCAATATGGCCACTTTTCCCATTTCTAACACAGCAGCTGTGCAGCATTCAATTCGGAAGTACCTCGAACTTCAGGAGTGAAATGGTCTAAGCATGAACCCAATCGAACTAGGTTGGTGTGTGAAATAGGATATGCGAATTTCAGGAGCCACACAGCTACCATCAGCTCCAGGCAGATAAGCTTACTTACCTGTAGATAAAAACTGACTGAAAGATAGGATTGTGAACGAGCCACATGTTAGTGTAAAAGAGCCGATATTAAGTAATCAGGGTTTTGTGTATTCTGCCAAGAGAGTTCATGTAGAAAAGGAGAGTTCATGTAGTTCATGTGGTTCATGGAAGACAATCTGACATAGATGATTAGGAACACCAGCAGTTGAAAATCAACGTCATTGAGAACGGCTTAATTATTGATCCAATCAGTTTTGATTATTATTTTCAGATAGCGTCACCGCCTTACAGATTTAACAAAATGGACATGAAGTTGATCTTGATGTAACTTTAAATGAAGGTATAAAAACACGGTAAAAAAATGGTGGTTTATTGTTCTGTTACATATTTTGAAACTCTTTAACACGAGCAGCTTATATGCCGGCTTATGTCCTTACTCACTTTCCACATCTTGGAGCAAATGCCCTGAATTTTCTCCCTTAGTAATAGTGTGCGAGTACTTGCTCGTCTCGGTGCCCAAAGAAAGTAATAGATACTGCTATTAGCTTTCGATTACCTTGAAAATTAAACTTCGTCTATAAAAAATTTCGAGGCGCTTTTCAACCTTGACACACACCATCAAGATTCTATATTGATAGCGCTACGTATATATCCCAATAATCTTTAGGCTATAGAACCTGAAAATCTTTCTGACTCGCACGGTTCAACTTCCACTAGAGAGTGCCATATCGCACACTCTTATTAAGCTTATTGGAGGATTTCAATTTCTCGATGTTCTAAACGTTTTCTCACCGGTGAGTAAAGTTCTGGTAAGCCTCCTCTCTGTAGCAGATTAGTGCACCAACTGTATTATCTTTTGGTACCTTTCATACCTGAGACGGAATGATCAAAAAGAAGTATTTCTGTAATCTTATTGAAAGGTATCTTCTCAAGAGGAGAAAGCTACTCCACAAAATGTACCCGATAAAACGCAAGTAGTTCAGGCTTGCGAAGTGTACTCATCCAGGCTTGGTATGTATGCGAACATAACCATTGCCGTTGTCGAGAACCAACTACTTATCCATATACTGTAAAAACTGCAAGAAAAGTGATCTAAGCATATGCGTTATGAAATTAGATCAGCCTTTATACAGGATATATGTTCAAACCCCAACTCAGCTTAAAAAATTTCTGAACAGTCCAAAGTTTTACCGCCTTTGGGAGGTTTGCAGTTAAGTAATTTCTAGACACGAATGGTATAGAAATACTTTGGTGCATCCTGTACACTGTGACAACTTAAAGAAAATGCTGAATGACCATGCCTACTCGAGAACATTGAGAAATCAGTTCTAGACTTGGCCCGGGAAACCCTACATGTGGTTTGAAGACATTTCCAACCATCGGAGGAGATGGCAAAATTTAGGATGTGCGATCTTATTCGACAACGCCTGGAAGAGGAAATCAGAATCTAACATTTACAAGAAAATGAAACTGCATGACAAAGAACATATAAGGAAATCCCAAAATTAGGACGGTGACATTTCCCGATCCGTTAACTTTGGCTGCAGTATATAGGGAAGGTCATAATGATATTGCAATTCATCCAGAGGGGCTACATTGAACAGGGGACTATAAACCTTGTTTGAAGGCTATAAAATTAATGCTTACGATTTCTCACGGAGCTGGTCATTTTTCTATGAAAAATTTCCACATCAATATACTCAATAGATGGAAGCCCTGGAGGGAAATACGGTGTCAATGAATTACAAGAAATTAACAACTAACGGAACATTGACAATTCGCAAAAAAAGAGGCCTTCTTGAGCGAAGTTCCAAGTGATATGATTATCGAAGAGTGCTTAATGAAGGCCGCGAAATTTTCTGGGTGGTTAACTCAACGTCAGGCACTACGTTAGCAAGATTATTCTTTCATTCCCAAATACTGTTACGATAACAGAAGTACTACAGGACTTTTGTGGCCATCAGTTTATCATCAGAGCGACACTTTGATCTAATGATACCTTCCTTGTGTGTTAATAATTCAATGCGCAAGAATATCAATTAGATTAGGGTGAATATTGCAGAGTCTCTGTTATCTTGTGTATTAAAACCCACACGTAAATGGAAGAGCCCTTCTACACGCAATGATGTGAGCTAAAAATGGCCAGTCAAATCTGCGTATATGAGTTATGTTAAGCGCTATTTTCACCTGATATTTTATGGATATAAATAATAATTGGACACAAAATTGACGAAAGACAAAAAAAAAGTTTCGTGAAATATCTTAATGATCGAATTTAATTATGCCATTGAAGTCACCACAATTCAACCACGGTTCTTCAGAAACTTCGAGATCAATACTAGACGGCTTCAAACGATGCAAGCAGTTTTCGAAAGAGTAAAGGTAGCTGTATATTGACAAGAATAAGGGAAGAAACTACAAACGGGAAATCTGTAGTTGTTGGTGGATCTGATTCAGACCTTTTAAGAATCTTGGTAGAATTCTTCGTGAGCAGTTGCTGATTCTTTTAAGGCCACATAAAAGCAGAACCGAAAAGAAATGCTATAAAATTATTAAATTTAAAGAATCTTTAGATTCATTAAAGAGCGCTTTTACTTTTTCCATTTTGCAACAGGCAGTGACACGATTTCAGCTATACTCAGGAGAGAATAGTTGCCTACCTTCAAGTTCCTTCAAAACGAAAAAGAATTGTGCCAGTAAGTCATAGTCTTCAACCAGCCAAATCTCAATCCTAAAACAATAGTCAAGATTAATTTCTTATCCGACTGTATTAAGAAAGAAACATGTCCTTCTTGGTAAAAGCCTATCAGGTATAACAAAAAAGTAGTTACAAAGCTTCAATATGGCCACTTTGTCCCCTACTGTCACAGCAGGTTTGCAGCATTCAATTTGGAAGTACCTCAATGTCCAGGAGCGAAATGGTCTAAGCATGAACCGAATCGATTGAGGTTGGTGTGTAAAAGAGTATACTGCCATCAGCTACCATCAGCTGCAGCCGGATAAGCTTACTTATCTATAGATAAAAAGATATTGCTACATAGGATATTGAACGAGCCACATGTAAGTGTAAAAGAGCCAATATGAAGTATTCAAGGTTTTCTGCATTCTGGCAAGGATTCGTTTACAATTGGAAGATCGGAAGACAATCTAATTTAGATTATGACTATCAACAGCTGTAGAAAACCAATATGTTATTGACAACCCCTTAATTTTTGATCCAATCAATTATGATTATTATTTTTTAATAACTTCCACGTCTTATAGACTTAACAAAATGGACATGAAGAAGATCTTGTTGAAAGTTTAAATGAAGGTGTGAGGACAAAGTATAAAACATGAAGGTGGTTTATTGTTCTGTTTACATATTTTGGAATCTTTTAACACGAGCATCTTTGGTACCCGAAGATAAAACGAAACCGTAGCAGGACACGTTTAAGGTAACGTCCAAAAACCAATTCATTTAGATATCACATTCGCGTACTACAGTGTCATTCACTTGTACGTTTATAACAATTGTTTATTGTTTGATTGTTTTTATGTTAAGATGTTCAACAGCAGATGATTGACTCCAAGGATTCTGTCATCTGCCAGGACCCTTAAGATTATATAACTGCCGCTTAGTTTTCGACTCAACCTAAAGGGAAGTAAAGTTTAACACTCTTAATAAAAAACGAAGTTTGGATATTCCGTAGACGGAAAGACTCCATGTACATTTTTATCTAAGAAGATGTTCTAAAACTGAAAGCTCTACTACACGACGATCACAGTTGGTTTCAACTTATTGGCCTAGTTTTAATACGACATAAGTATAATCAATGCTTACTGCTCCTTTTAGATCGTACCAACCTACTTTTCAGACAGAAGCCCGCGAAGTTTAACAATTTTCTGTAAAAGTTATACTAGACTTATGGTCGTAAGCCTGAAAATCTAATAGGAGATTCCTAGGTAAATAGGTGGGTGATTACATTGTAGAATCAGGCCCGCTTCTCTTAGCCTGTGAGGCGTCCGGCCAATAAATTCCTAAAACTAACGGTGTACAGCACTGATTCGCGATAGAAAGAAGTTATACAGGCTTGGTTGAACAGGTGTATAACAGAAATATTAACAAAATTAAAATTATCAGGTGACATTTTTTTTTGTACTTAGGTTATATTAGGAGATTTTCAGTCATGTACACCGTAAAGATATAAAATTTGCTATGCTTGCTTTCCACATCTTGGAGCAGAAGCCGTGAATGTTCTCCCTTGGTAACAGTGTTTGAGTACTTGCTCGACTCGGTGCCCAAAGTAAGTAATAGAGACTGCGAAAAACTTTCGATAAGCTTGAAAGTTAAACTTGCGTCTATAAAAAATTTCGAAGCGTCATTTGCAACCTTGACTCACTACATTGATAACGCTACGTATCTATCACACTAATCTTTAGGCTATAGAACCTAAAAGTCTTTCTGGCTCGCACGATTAATTTTGCACTACAGACTGCCACATTGCACACGCTTTTAATAAGGAGGATTTGAGCTTATTGGAGGATTTGAGTTTGTCGATTATCTAAACGTTTTCTCACCGGTTATTAAAGTTCTGGTAAGCTGATTGAATAATGTCGTGTCTCACGTTGAGTTAATCCCCACAAAATTTCTTGCCCTTGTTTGAGCACTGTTTGATAATCAAATTACTTGTAGCTTCGCTCAAGAAAGCCTCTTAATCTGCGAATTGAGAATGTTCCTTGAATTGTTAATTTCTTGTAATCCTCTGAATCTGTAGTTGCCTCCAAGGGCTTCCAAATGTTGAGCATAGTAATGTGCAAATTTTTCATAGGAAAGATGACCACCTGCATGAGAAAACGGAAGCATTCATTTAATTGCCTACAAATAAAGTTTCTAGTTCCCTGTTCAATGTAATACCTTTGGATAAATTGCAATACGATTAAGATCTTCTCTATATACTGCAGCCAAAAATTAAGGTTCGGGAAATGTCACCGTATTAATATTGAGATTTCCTAATATGGTTTTTGACATGCAGTTTCATTTTCTAGTAAATGTTGCATATTTATTTCGTCATCCAGACATTGTTGAATAAGATCGCAGATCCTATATTTTGTGATTTCCTCCGAGAGTTGTAAATGTTTCCACAAACACTGTTTGAGGTCCAGGAGCAAAGTCTAGAAGTGAGTTCGAATGATCTTGAGTAGGCATGGCCATTTAGCATTATCACTAATGTTGTCTTAGTGTACAGGGTACACAATTGTTATTATAGTATACCATTTCCTGACATAATGTATCCAATCGTGCCTAGAAATTACTCAAGTGGAAATCTTCTAAATGCGGTACAACTTTAGACCGTTCATAAATTTCTTCAGCTGAAGGTACGATTTGACCACCCTGCCAGTATAAGGGCTGATCTAATATCACAACGCTCGCGCTTTGTTCACTTCTCCTGCAATTATTTACTGTATGCAGAACAGTAGAATATTTAGTATTGGTACTTGATATTGAAATACAGAAAAATTACAGAGGGACTACACTGCTTATATCAAAAGGAGAGGTGTGTATCTCACCATTACACAATCGTTGTGGCGAAGCTTTCAGAACATGAATAGCTATCCAAAGGTTGTTTCAGAATAAAAAACCGAGACGAGAGACGCGAGTGAAGACTTGATTAAATCTTGCGAGTAAGACAGCATTGACACACCACGAATATGAGGGAAAGAGGATGGAAGAAAGACGAAATGTGATACGATATTCTTATCGAGATAATGCTACCGTATATCAGATTACTTTTTCATTCAAGAACTTGGAAATGGAGAATTTTCATCAAGAGACTTCTGAAATAAATGACGTTTTCTGCTCTATGAAATGTGTGGCACTTTGTTACTAATCAAAGCATACAGTGAGGTTATGTAAAAAGATTATTTGATTAGCCCACAGTTGGCTTGCTTTCTGATGATGACCAGTGTTACTACGTTGGTGGTGAACACAGGACTGTTTATACCGTGAATATTTTCCACCTAACCCTTTAAGAAATCTCAAAAGAGCTTAAAATCGACTCTTTCTTTGTCTCATCGATCAGATAACCGATCTCAGGTCCTAAGCAAAGCTGCTTTGGAATGTAATGGGTTCCAAAGCAAATTTTACAGGATACAATCGTTAAAATATTACTAATGATAGACTGAAAAATACCGAACTCTGAATGTAAGTCCTAGTAAGCAGCAAGGACGTTAATTAAACGCATATTTGTCAGCCTAGAGTGTTAACACACAGGAGACTAATAAATTCGCAAGAACACGCCTGTTTGGATTAAACCGTTCCTATCAGGCTAACAATTAAGAAAAAGGTGAGAGCGTTATGAGTCCTAAGTAGATTTCTTCAGCAGGAAGCACCCTCAAAAAGTAATGTAGTTACATATAAACGGGAGGTATAGCAATTGCTTGATTATCATTGATAAATTAATACTTATGGTTTTTAAATTTGGTATCACAAAAATTTTCAATCCCAAGGGCTCACGTAAAACAAACCACTGTATATTCCCAAAGTTATATGACTGTGATACCCTCGTCTTATTAAAGGGAGAAGTTAATCCATGGTTTTTAAAAAGGTACGTGAAGTATAATGAAAGTTAAGTAGCTATAAAAGCACTACTGCTTCGTTTTTAAAACCTAGGTATACAACACAAATACTGCGGCCACCGATTCATTGTTGAATTTCTTTACTAGCTCTAACGCATTAGAAATTAAAGAATACATGGCGACGTCCACTGCTGATTTCTAAATTCCCAGCATTTTTTAGATAGACATATGCCGTCATTAACCCTTTAGCAATACCGAATATTTTGAAACAGAACCCTGGAATTATTGGCACGTTTTTTCCAACTTAAACCACTAATTAAAACTCGAAAAACCACGTCCATCTTTAAAATTATTTCTTGAATCACCGCATCACTTAAAGATCGATATAATCTTTTATTATTATCTTTTATCATACATTGTAGAATACTAATACAGTGAAGTCAATTGACATCTCTGTTAATGTTCTCATTCAAGGTGATTTCTGGTGGTGCTTATGAATATTACAAAATGCTTCACAAGCTCTGGGATGCCTGCCCTACCGCAAGTGACCTATCAAGTTGTCCATCATTATAACGCGCTTTCTCTCTACTATACCTTACGAGCTGACCGTGATATTCAGTCTTTCTCAGCTAAAGAAATATTGTTCCCCACATCACTGGTTTTAAATGATGTTCAAGTTGATGGGTCCCTTGCGATAGGACAGTCATCCCCGAGCTAGTGATGCTTTTTTTAATATCCATCCAAAACGACAGAAATCGCCTTAAAATGCGTTCTTATTCGCTAGTGTTTCCCATCACGCCAAAGCCCACCCAAAAACCCACGGCACTCCTCATTCATGTCACATGCATCTCAAAATCTTAGAAGCTACTAAGATACAACAGCAACTACAAGTTCTCTCACCAACAACTATCACTTACAATGATCACGAAATAGTAGTAAAACACAGATTAGTAGATGTGAAGGTCTCTAGTGATATCACAAACAATCATATTAACGATGTTACATCTGCGGTGCATCTTCAAAGCCAATGAACGATCCACACAAACTACAGCATTACCACCTGACAAAACAACGTTTGAATTCGGGTTGTCAAGTCTGCATTACTGGATAAGGTGCTTTGAGTGTCTGTTGCACATTGTATATAGACTGGACATCATACCTGACAAGTGAGGAAGAGGGTTGAACCAAATGTTGATCAAAGAAAGAAATTACTACAGAAGCTATTTCATGAAGAAATAGGTTTCTTGACGGATGTGCCCAATCCAGGCTACGGAACAAGAATAAAGGTAATATTGCCCGCAAGTTTTTCTGATACCATCATTATCAGCGTCCATTACTGTCATCAATGAAGAGTTGATTAAACGATTTGCAGTTCTCTTACGTACCATTGCTAGTGGTTGTGTAATTAACTGTGAGGCATTTGGTAAGTGTTCTCTGAAAACTCCACGATTATATGTGGACCAGTATAACTGGTATTACATGCCGGCAACTGGGCATATATTATTGATACATGGGACATCGTGGATTCTGCGCTGGTTCCTATTTGGCGGCTTTCCGAAGAGGCACAGGAAGCTCGGAGTAAAGATATTCGATGGTTCCTAGAACATCATGCCAGGAAAAGTTCTCGTCGCGACAAGATAGAAGATTTAATGCACATGTTGTTAAGCACGCCGGATCCCTGCATAAACAACCGTAGCAAATTCACACTCAAACACAGTGAACATCTTCCCGAAGAAATACGTCTATTGTTACAAATTCCACCTACGTGTCAATCATACATTTCAGCTCATCATACTACTGAACACAACAATAGTTCTTCCAGTGAAAATATGTGACTGTTTACCGATTCGTGTCGCTCTGTGTACGTGCTCTGCTGTGTTTTCTCTTGTTATGAATTTTGTCCAACTAGATGTGGCAATTGAACCAGTTTGAGGCCAAGAGAAGCGGGCCTGGCTCTACAAGGTATACACGCACCTAATTACGTAAGGATGTGCTAATAGATTTTCCGGAAATTAACCTGAATGTGAATCCTTTACAAGATTACGACCATAAATCTAATATAACTGTTACAGAAAATTGTTAAGTATCGTGGGATTCTATCTGAAAATTAGCTTGGAAAAGTCGCAAAGGAACAAGGTGCTGAGCAATATAGTCCAGGACCCATA
Organism: Thermobia domestica; assembly: GCF_964235325.1. NCBI lineage: Eukaryota > Metazoa > Arthropoda > Insecta > Zygentoma > Lepismatidae > Thermobia > Thermobia domestica. The sequence continues at coordinate 84,223,735 of NC_137470.1, forward strand.
GTATACCCCCGTAAAAAAATCGAGGTCCAGAGAATTTGATTTTTGATTTGTGTTCTCGGATCATTATTGAATTGATTTAGCTTGGGTAGACATTTCTAATCCGGGCCGATTAGGTTCTGAACGTCATTTTAACCCTTTCAATACGGTGCGCTTTTTGATGCTTTCGTTGACGAAGTTATGCAGGTGCTGCAGTTTCCCTAATTATCCTATTGAAACTTTCTATGGTGCGTTGTGTCGGCCAAGGACAAGGCTTTCAGATGCTGGTATATTTGTTTCAAATTAGTTATAAGAGGGAAATTATAGAGGGAAGAATGGGATTTTTTTCAAAATTTTCACTTAAATTCGGGAATTAAAATTTCTCATGGCTGGAAACACTGCCACTAGATAGATGCAATTGATCTTAAAATAAACTTTGGTACATCACTAATATGTCCTAGAAATATCATGTCGATATCTAACAAACTAAGCATGTAATTTAAAAAACATATCATTCTATCTTTAAAAAAATACCCAATTTCTAGACGTCATTATTAAGAATGGCGAATATATTTTAATGATGACTTAATATTTCGTGAATCATGAGACCTACATTCAACATTCTTGTGTCAGACGTAGGTTATGAATGTCTTTCATTTTCTCTGGCCAAGACCACTCCCCAGTCACTTTACTAACAAAGCATTTACAATTGGAGCCTTTGATAATGTTGACTTTGAAGACAGCTCTTCTTTGTCCGGCACATATGACACACATAATACGGCAATGGTGCTTTTTCAAGACCGTGCCAATGAGTTAGATGCAGGGTAACAATCAGTGTCAGCATTAAATATACAGAAACGAAGTTGTAAACTTATAACACAGCTGCCTTGTCAGTGTGTGCAAAACTACTACAAGCCAAAAACTAGTAATGCGCTCGGGTCGAGACATGTCTCGAATCTCGACTCGACTCGACTCGAATTCGAGTCGAGACACACTTTGTAAAATTCGAGTCGAGACACGAGTCGAGTCGAGACAGCTCATAAAAATCTCGACTCGACTCGAATGTCTCGAAAATTTCTCTTAAACTTTTAATATTATTATGAAGAAATTATTTACTCAGGAACAACCTTGAAACCAATTCCAGCATTTATTATTTTAGAAAGGTACAGAACGCATAAATTTAATAGTTAATATTCCGAGATCAAGATTTAATTTTCAGCTGAATTCAGTTAATTAAAACTAGTAATTAATGTCGTGATATTTGATTGTATTTCAAATACAATTGAGCTGAGCGAAGCGAAGCTCTTATACTCGGGTTAGCAGTTTGGTTGTCCGCGAACTCCTCCTAGACCGTTTGGCCGATCTCAACCAAACTTAGCACGCTGATAGAGTATGTCGTGCTGAGTGAGAACATAAGTCGAAGTCAAAAATCCGATGTACCATCGAGGAATAATCACCGAAAAACGCTTCCTCCTAGACCGTTTGGCCGATCTCAACCAAACTTAGCACGCTGATAGAGTATGTCGTGTTGAGTTAGAACATAAGTCGAAATCAAAAATCCGATGTACCATCGAGGAATAATCACCGAAAAACGCTTCCTGATTACGTAGTTTAAGCTCGCTCAGCTCATTTCATTGCAATCGGGTATATACATTGCATTCCTAGTAATAATAATAATAATAATAATAATAATAATAATAATAATAATAATAATAATAATAATAATAATAATAATTGATTATCTAGTTTGTATAAAACTATTATCCGTAGCCTATATCTAGTCTGTATAAGAACATTGCAATAAAGTGAACATCATAAATTCTCTGAATGAACAATTGGCAGTCTATAGTAATTTAGCATAGTTATAACTATTGTGTTTTTATTTCCATGAACGCCATAGGGCTACATAACTTCTGGACAGGGCCGGATTTATGGGGGTGCAAAGGTGCACGCTACCCCCTTTGTTGTAAATATACCTATCTAAAATGAGAAGCTAGCAGTAAAAATACCGCGACACTGGTGCGTCGTGAATGGGCCACTGGTGTACCGCGAGGATATCAAAACAAAATTATTAATTCTATAGCAATCAAATTGCAAAACGTAGGGGAAAATGTATATTTGTATTGCACATTACTATCAACCTCTACTATGAATATACAATTTTAAGTTTCATGCCGTGTTACTTTTTTGTACATTTCTAATGTTGAAAAAAGTATTTGTTATTGTTATGACCATTATTACTTCTTTATCGTTACAGACTATTTCGTAACTTGAAAATTTAAAATATTATTCAATCCTTTCGATAAATTATTTATATTTGTGTTTTAAAAGTAAAATAGATTTATTTGTTCGTTCGTTATGTAATGATCTTCATTCTTAGTAAAAGGTTGGATACAGTTTTCGAAAGAGTAAGCGTATTTTTAATAACCTGAGTCCAACAGTTCATTGCAGTTGTTTTCTCCTTTTAAATTAGAATGAAAAATAAGCATAGTGATTTACCACGAGGAAAACTTAGTGATCGAGCTTTCTTCTCTGTGCGAAGGAGATAAGTAATCAAAGAAAAAAATACCAGTGTGTTTTATATTTACAAATAATATCTATAAGTGTGCCGCGAGAATTCATGTAACACCCGTAGTGTGCTGCAAGTTGAAAAAGGTTGAGAAACGCTGGTTTAGAGGAAAGAATAACTGGTACACTCCCTCCTCCCTGCTCTCTCTCTGCCTAGTATATTTTCTTTATTTTATTGTCTCCGAAACACCATTCCAGACAAATGCTTTTCGGTAGAAAAGTAAGAAACAAACCATCCCGCTCTTGGACAAAGTGGGCAACATGCGGTAGTCAGGTCAATGAACCTGCTTTGGAAATTTTCGTGCAATTTAGGTTACTGAGAGGGTGCAGTTTCTTCAACTATGCCGCCTTCTACTATGGCACGTGCCATAAATAAGTCATCGTCTGATCGTATGGGAAACACCGCTAGTTGTCCCTGCCTGACATCTGTTTCATATTCATATTAGCCAGTGACAGCGATAAAGGGCGCGCATACCCTGGGGTGCGGGGGAGCATACTTGAGGGGGCCTCTACAACGTACGCTCAGCAAGGCACCTTTTACTTGTCATTTATAATTTTAATGCATTTTGAAAGCGTTTCTACACAGCTTATAATTAATTCTAACAGTATCACAGAATTAAACCAGTTGAGAATGCTCCATCAGCATTGCCAGAACGAACTTAAAAAGAATGGAGAGATGGAGCGGGAAGGAAAACTGTCATTGTTCCTACCTCGCAAAAATTAGTAAAATATTATTTCTCTATGACTTACAGTTCTCGAGATATGGCTGCTTAAATATCTTGAAATTTGAACTTTTTGGCCAGTATTTGTGGAACGGTGGCCAGTTGGCCAGTAGACAGTTAATGAGTGGACACTGGTTATTATTTGGTATTAAAATGTTCACCACCCTCTTAGGTATTGATCAACACCAATATGATCTCTCTACAACTTACGGCTCCCAAGCTATGGCTCGTTAAATATCTAGAAATTGGCCATTTTTGGCCAACATCACGGGAACGGTAAGTCATAGAGAGATGATATTGGTGTTAATCAATACCTAAGAGAAAGGTAAACAATTTGGTACCGATATTAATTCGTGGCCACTGGCCATTGGCCAAACCAGTGGCCAGTTGGCCAGTGGCCACCGGTCACTATTTGGTACCAAAAAATTCACCATCTTCTTAGGTATTGATCAACATCAATGTCATCTCTCTACAACTTATGGTCCCTGAGCTATGGCTCGTTAAATAGGTAGAAATTGGCCATTTTTGGCCAATATCACGGGAACGGTAAGTCATAGAGAGATGATATTGGTGTTAGTCAATACCTAAGAAGATGGTATGCATTTTAGTACTGATATTAATTGGTGACCACTATACAACTGGCCATTGGTCAAACTAGTGGCCAATTGGCCAGTGTTAATCGGTTACTATTTCGTACCAAAATGTTCACCATCCTCGTAGGTAATGAACAACATCAATGTGATCTCTCTGTGACTTATGGTTCCCGAGATATGGCTCCTTAAATCTCTGAAGTCGGCTATTTTTTGGCCAATATCTTGGGAACGGTAAGAGTGACGCGAAAAATGTAATCACTTTTTCTGATAGTTTTTGAAGCTCTATCAAATACACGGTTCAAAATTGAAAAATCGCAAATAACAGATAGACGAACAGACAGACAGACAGACACACAGACATAGAGAATTCAGTATCGAACTTTTTAAGTTCGTTGATAATGAACTAATAATTAAAATCAAATAATGAGGAATGACTGTGAACATGAATGTCAGGTTCCTCTTTGCGATTTTCCAAAGATTTTATTTTCCAGTGTAATATTTGCATATTATTATGTTAGTCTATAATGCCATATTTTCGATATCGTGTATCTTAGACTAGAATTACAGTGTATTACAATAAATTATTGTATTTACCAGAAATATCTTCCAAGAAAATAATTCGAGATATAACAACTTGTTATTTGAAGAAGACAGTTGCTTACTGACAAGAGAGTGGCTCCACTGAGATCCGAACGAGACAATTGTGTTCGCATTGGATATGTTATAACTAGACGAATCCCGAAGTTATACGTGTCACCGGGCGGGATATCGTGAGTTACAACATATTCAACGAACTTAAAAAGTTCGTTACTGAATTCTCTATTTTGTACACTGCATTAGATAGAGCATCAAAAACTATCAGACAAAATGATTAAATTTTTCGCGTCAATCTAACCGTTCGCAAGATAGCGGCCAAAAAATGACCGATTTACAGAAATTTAAGCAGCCATATCTCGGGAACCGTAAGTCATAGAGAGATCATATTGGTGTTGATCAATATCTAAAAGGATGGTGAACATTTTGGTACCAAATAGTAACCGGTAGTCACTGTCCAACTGGGCAGTGGTTTGGCCAATGGCCAGTTGGCCAGTGGCCACCAATTAATATCAGAACAAAAATGTTTAACATTCTATTAGGGATTGATTACCACGAATATCATATTTCTATGGCTTACCGTTCCCGTGATATTGGCCAAAAACATGGCCAATTTCTAAATATTTAAAAAACCATAGCTAGGAATTTACCTGCTAGAATAGTTTGAAACGAGTCATTTGTTCGGAAACGATTGGGTAAATGGAAAACTCGGTGAACATGTATCCCATCATTTTCAAGGCCACACTTTTTTGGGGTAAAAAGTTTGCCCCAGGGTTCCTCGCAGGGCCCGAGACGGGATCCAACTGTCAAGGGGGGGTTAAGTAGCACATCGTTTGAAATCTGTTGTAAAATGAAGGAAAATGGACCAAGTCTCGACTCTCTACGACAACCCTGTGCAAAATGGCGGCGGGTCAAAATGAAAACAAAAACTTAATTGAAAAGTCCACGGCCACTCGTATAAATCGAAAATGGTGAGACAAACGTAAAAACAAGAAAGGACGTGTGGCATTACGAAATCGAGCTAAAGAGAATTTCACAGTAAATATCAAGCTCAAGCTCGAATTAGTGAGAAACTTGACTGGTGTGATCCTCATTGAGATTAGCGAACGCGAGCTCCATTGAGGATAGAGAGCATGAGCCCGAGTGAGTCACGTTTGCAAAATTACCAATTTTACTTCTTTCTTTCTTTTCTTTTCTTTTCTTTTTTCCTACTCCAATGCGTAAGGTTTATGAACAGCAGAAGTGCTTGCTAGAAAGACTTTAATTAGGATTGCTTGAATTATCCATAGACTAGGAACTGCTTAGATATCTAATGCAACTTACCTTCGCATTTTAACAATTCAGGTTGTAATTAAAACCTTGAATACTGAGCAGATGAGCACGCAGAATGTTTTGTTTAGGTGTATTTCTAATACGCAATTAATTCTTCGTAAACAAATACAACTCTATAGTATCTGAAGCGGCTTGAGTTGGATTGAATGAAAACGTGAACATGTATTCGAACTGCGCAATGTATTGTTAATTATCATGAACTGGAACAATTAGGGAAAAAAATGGAAGCGCGACTGATGAGCACCAAACATCAAAATTTCACAAGGCATGGTCAAGCTCACACCTCAAAGACCAGAAAAAATAACATCAACTAACCGTTGTCTTGTCCAAGTCAGTTGCTTCTTTTCATTATGAAATTTCCTGCAAGTAAATCAGAATGTTGAAAATTTCCTACATTTTAAATTTATTTAGTATGTACTGATCAGTCAGAACATTATGACTACCAACCTACTATCGATATAATTTCCGTCCAGGCGATATCTGCGTCACCTGCCGACGAATGCCTGCTAGTCAGTCACGCGTACGGTGCATGCAGTATCAGTGAGAGTGCTGGCCGTGTGTAGAATGGGGAAGGCGCGCGATCTGAGTTTGACCGAGGGCAGGTTGTAATGGCCCGCAGACTCGGCAGGAGAATTTCGGAAACTGCAGGACTTGTCGGATGTTCGAGGAGTGCTGTGGTGAGTGTCTTCAACAAGTCGCGAAACCAAGGGAAAACGACGTCCAAACGTCGAGGGGTTGGGCGCCCCCACCTCATTACAGATGTCGGACGTCATAGGCTGGGCAGACTGGTAAAACAAGACAGGCCGCGAACTGTGGCAGAACTAACATCATACTTTATTACTGGGCAAAGTACAAGTGCGTTTGAACACACAGTGCATCGAACACCCCTAACGATGGGCCTCCGAAGCCCATGTCCCATCTATGTGCGAATGTTAACACCATGACATCGGCAACTACGACTGAAATGAACACATGACCACCGTCATTAAACCTTGGCACAGTGGCAGAGCGTTGCATTGTCTGATGAATCCCGATATATTCTTCATCATGACGATGGGAGGGTGCGAATCCGTCGTGTTTCAAGAGAATAGTTCTTTGACACCTGTACTGCGGGACGGAGACAAGCTGGCGGTGGCTTAATTATGCTCCGGAAAATATTTACGTGAGCATCCATGTGTCTAGTGAAGGTCGAGCAAGACACCATGACGGCCAAGGCGTATCACACACTGCTTGCAGACGACGACCATGTTTCCCAACGGTAGTGGCATTTTTCGAAAAGATAATGCACCATATCACAAGGCCAGGATTGTGATGGAGTGGTTCGAGGAACACAGGGGCAAGTTCCAAGTGATGTGCTGCCCGCCCAACTCGCCTGATCTGAACATAATCGAACACAAATGGGATGTGATTGAACATGACTTCAGAGCGCATCGCCCCTCTCCCTGAAATTTACGGGAATTAGATGACCTGTGTGCAAGGGCGCCGATCCTGGGGGGCCGAGGGGGCCCGGACACTCCCAAAGCTCATGTGAGCCCCCGCATTGTATTTATGAATATACAATATTTGGCATAATTTGAATACAATTTGTCATAAAATCCTCATATATATGCCTTCTGCATCTGAATGCCCCCCCACATTTACAGAAAAATCGGCGCCCTTGCCTATGTGTACCAATCAACTCTCTCCAGTGACCTTTCAAGGGTCATTGCGTCCATGCCAAGACGCGTCGCCATTGTTATCCGTGCCAAAGTTGGACACACTGACAATAAGGTAGGTAGTCATAATATTCTGGCTGATGTATGGGTATATTTTAACTCGTATATTTTGTCTCGACTCGAATTTCGAGACGTCTCGACTCGAATTCGAGTCGAGTCGAGACAGAGTCTGTCGAGTCGAGACAGAAACATATTTTCGAGTCGAGACACGAGTCGAGACAACATTTTCTCGAGACGAGTCGAGACAGGCTTAAATCTCGACTCGACTCGACTCGAACACATCCCTACCAAAAACACGTCCCGATTTACCAGAAAGTTTCCAAGTGGCTGAGGATATGCATCATGTAGTGCCCGATACTGCTATCTGTAAAACCAAGGAAACTGAATTTGTTATTATTCTTATTCAGTGTGGACTGAAAGATCAGCACAAGCCAGTTCCTGCATGGGCTGGAATTCATTCTCTAATCTCCCAGAGTACCGTCTTATTTAAAAAGGTTGGCAATTTACCAGTAATATCATCTCCTGTCACAAACTACGCAACAGCTATAAAAAATTTCCAAAATGTGCGTGCTCAGCTTGAAGATCAACCAATCCTCCCAATATTCTGTGACAAAGGTGTCTTCCGTATTGTCGCTGAGATCTGTATGAGCAATCCAGAAGAATTTAGTGAACTTTTTCCAATGATGGACATTTTTCACATGACAAAAGTTGCACTGCGGTGTGTAGGAAGTTATCTAACAGGATGTGGCATAGAAGATGCACTCATTGAGACTGAAATCTTTGGAGCCAAAACTGTGCAATCTGTATTGAGCGGAACTCATTATGTTCGATCGTTACAGTGTATGCTCACCATCTCTGAGGCTATAGAAACATTGCGTTGGATGGCCTTCTGGAAGAAGAATAACAAATTAGATTTCGCAGATGTTATGGAAGAACTTTGCAAGGTACACAATGCAAAGCCAGGCAACATTCACTACACTTTGTTCAATACCACATACCTTAAGAGCCAAGTTTGAAGAGTTTATCTAAGAGTGCGAGGATAACTCAGAGCTTTGCAAGTACTGGGGAAATGTAATTTTAATCGGTCTAGTGAAGGACCTAGTACATGCGGATAGAAAAGGTGACTGGGAGCTGCAGAAAAAACTGTGGAGTCACTCATTGATGTGTTTCGTGAATTCGATTGTATAAACTATGTGATATATGGCTCCTGATATTTGGAAACAATAAAAAAAAAACTAGAACTAGAAAACAAGTACCTTCACAACAAATTTGTTCAAGGACACTTCGTGACCAAAGACAAAGAAGGACGATTCAATGCTGTAGCTCCTGATATAAAATTAGAACAAACCATTCAGAGATCAGAAAAGTTTAAGGAAATTGTCGGTCAAACACCTAAAAGTGACTATGTTGCTCAATGGCAACTAGCTTACCACGAAGTACTTTCTATTTGTAACGTTTTCAAAGAGGTGACTAATTCTAAATTAATAGACCACCGTGAAACTGTTCCTCACCATGAGCTAATGGAAGAGAGAGGAGAACGTTTCAATAGAAATGTTGAGAGCCTTGTTCATTTTATGCAGCGATGAGGAAATCCGTTTGAAATGATTGAGCCTGAGGGGCTGCATAAGTTTGTCACAAAACAACATGTGAATAATGATGTAAAGGCACGTCTATTAGATATCTTTTCACATGGGTCAGAATTATATACACAGCTGAAGCAGGAGAAGTTTGTATTGAAAATAAAATCGTTTTTTGACGTAATCAATAAAGCTAACCTTCCACGCTTTAATCGGAACAGTGTAACAGAACCAGCAACCAGAAAAGCTCCACTGGTGATCTCAAATAAAATTCTTTCCCAAGTCAACATAGAGATAGATCTGGCTAAAGAAAGTGGGGAATCTATCAACAACATTATGTCTCACGACCTTCTTCCAACAAATGCGTTATTTGATGGAGATGCTGCGACAAAACCAGTAAAACACACACTCTTTAAAGAATTAGAAAAATATCTTTCATCGGGCGATTTTTACTTCGAAAAGGTCCCTGCACTAAACACTGCTGTTATTGTGGATTATATGTCCCAATTGCGAAAGGTCAAGCTGTCATCCATGAAAAATTTTGGAGAGGTTATTCAGAGAGTTCTACAAATATCAAAATCAGTATGTACTCTGCAAGAACTGCATATCATATTTGACAGTTGTCTTGAACTTTCGCTCAAAGAGTGTGAGAAAATGAGGGGAATGTCTACAACTGGATGAATCGAACTTGCATGTATAACAAATTCTACACCTCTGCCTTTGCAACATGATGAATTATGGTCATCTACATCAAACAAGCTTAAGCTGGAGATGTTAATGCGGCGAAATATTACTGATGTTTCAGCAAACTCAGAATTTCCAATTTTTGCTAGTGGAATAATTTTTAATGAGGAATTGATGCCGGCACAAATATATTCAAACGGTGCAGGCCATATTGTGGAAGAACTGAAATACAAATTGGAGGAACCTGACCTTCGTTCATTCCACATGTAGAGTGGGCAGTTCGAAAAGGTTTGAAATGAATAATTGTTCTATCGAATAACACAGATGTAATTATTCTGTTACTTCATTTTGTTGCACTTCTTATAAGTCAAGGATTGGAAGAAGTATGGATGTGTTATGGAACAGGTGTAAAAAGACGCTTCATCCCTCTTCATATTTTGTACCATAGACTCAACACAGAGATTTACAATGTTCTCTTCAAGGCCCATATTCTTACAGGTGATGACATTATGAGCAAAATAGGAACTAAGCGGGGAGCTTTAGCCGCTGAACCAGTGAAGTTTCTAAAAGAATTTGCTGAGTTTGTCGACGACTGTGACTTCAAAGACGTCGATAAGTATCTTATGCGAGTGTGGAAAACAAAGTGTGATGTTGGCACTTTTGATGAACTTTCCTACAATGAGTTCAAGAGATCAGTCCCACTAAGTGACCTTCCGCCAACGTCATCGTCCGTGCATGGACACATTAAAAGAGCATTTTATTTACTCAGAAAATGTGTAAATGTTTTGAATCGCTCGTATATTCCAAAAGACCTCTGTGAGTTTCGATGGGAAAACATTGATGGTGTTCTTAAACCTAATAATTTTTTAAAGCCTCTACTCAGTGAACATGTAACTGCAAAACCTGAGATACGAAAAGATGCTCCTGCCGATACGCTCTTCTAAAATGTTCATCATGCTGGAAATGTAATGCAAGTGACTGTAAAAACGCGTAATTGCAAATGGACATAATTAAATCGATCTTCACGATATACGCCTGTAAAAAGAAATCGTGTTTCACAAAATTTAATTTTTGATTTGCAATTTTGAATCATTATAGAATTAATATAGCTTAAGAAAATTGTCACGTATTTCATACAAATGTAAATCAAACAAATTTATATACATGTATTCATTACCTATAATGAGTATTCTTTATAATTTGAATTTGTATACTTGTGTACCCATAGGCAAACTTATGTATTTTATCTACTTGTGTTAATTACTTCTATTCATGATCTAAGACATTCTTTGCTGATCACAATAAAATGATTGAAACCTATTTATATTTAGTTTATTTCAATACATGTCTATTCGTTATTTATTATAGCCTCAATCATAACTTTCCGTTAGACCTACAGTTAATTTAGTTGCTAGCACGCATGACTTGAGTGTATAGTCCCGGGTTCGATTCCCGGGGGTACAGTTGAACTAAAAAGTGGTTTGGATTCGTCTATAATCAATAGGTCAACGTCTCCTTTAACCACTATGGCATAACTCAAACAAACCAAAAAAATAACATTCTTTATTATAGTTTCCTATATAATATTTGCTATTTTGTAAAATGACTAAAAGGTTGCTCTGATTTCTATGTTTATAAGGATATTTGACCTTCATAATCTACGTTTTGACACAAGAATGTTGAATGTAGATCTCATGATTCACGAAATATTAAGTCATCATTAATATATATTCGCCATTCTTAAAAATGACGTCCAGAAAATGGAGATTTTTTAAAAGATAGAATGATATGTTTTTTTAAATTACATGCTTAGTTTGATAGATATCGACATGATATTTCTAGGATATATTAGTGATGTACCAAAGTTTATTTTAAGATCAGTTGCATCTATCTAATGGCAGTGTTTCCAGCCATGAGAAATTTTAATTCCCGGATTTAAGTGAAAATTTTGAAAAAAATCCCATTTTTCCCTCTATAATTTCCCTCTTATTAGCTAGATTGAAACAAATATACCAGCATCTGAAAACCTTGTCTTTGGCCGACATAACGCACCGCAGAAAGTTTCAATAGGATAATAAGGGAAGCTGCAGCACCTGCATAACTTCGTCAACGAAAACATCAAAAAGCGCACCGTAAGAAAGGGTTAAAATAACATTCAGAATCTAATCGGCCCGGATTAGAAATGTCTACCCAAGCTAAATTAATTCAATAATGATCCGAGAACACAAATCAAAAATCAAATTCTCTGGACCTCGATTTTTTTACGGGGGTATACTATGGGTCCAGGACTAATAAGTATTGATTATCCTTATCTCGTATAAAACGTAGGGCAATAAGTCGAAACCAACTGCGATGGACGTGTAGTAGAGCTTTCATTTTTTCAACACGGTCTTGGCATGTATGGAATATCAAAAGATCGTTCTTTATTAAGAGTGTTAAACTTTACTTCCTTGTTAAAAGGTCGAAAACTAAATGGAAGAGCCCTTCTACACGCAATGATGTGCGCTAAAAATGGCCTACTAGCAATGATGTGGTTTATTGTTTAGTTTACATATTTTGGAAATCTTTAACACGAGCGGCTTTGGTACCCGAAGAGAAAACGAAATTGTAGCAGGACACACACAAGTTAACGAGCAAAAACTTCAGGAGTGAAATGGTCTAAGCATGAACCCAATCGATCGAGATTGGTGTGTGAAAGAGGATATGCGAAATCCTGACAGGTACCATCAGCTCCAGCCTACTTACCTGTAGATAAAAAGTGACTGAAAGATAGGTTTGTGAACAATCTACATTTTAGTGTAAAAGAGCCTATATGAAGTATTCAGGGTTTTGAGTATTCTGCCAAGAGAGTTCATGTTGAAACGGCAGAATGGAAGGGTATCTGATATAGATGATTAGGAAAAACACGTGTAGAAAATCACCATGTCATTGGCAACGGCATATTTCTTGCTCCAATCAGTTATGATTATTATTTTCTCTTACCGTCACCGTCGAGTACTTGCTCGTCTCGGTGCTCACAGAAAGTAATAAATACTGCTATTAACTTTCGCTTAGCTTGATGGTTAAACTTGCGTCAATAAAAAATTTCGAGGGTCTTTTGCAAACTTCACTCACTTCATCAAGATTCTATATTGATAACGCTACGTATCTATCCCAATAATCTTCAGGCTATAGAAAGTTAAAGTCTTTCTGACTCGCACGATTCATCTTGCATTACAGACTGCCATATCGTACTTCTTTTAATCTTATTGGTGGATTCGAATTTCTCGATCTTCTAAACGTTTAATCACCGGGGAGTAAAGTTCTGATAAGCTATCCCTCTGTAGCAGATTAGTGGAGCTACCCTCTGTAGCAGGTACCATCAGCTCCAGCCGGCTAAGGTTATTAACCTATACATAACAAGTGACTGCAAGATAGGATTGTGGACGAGCCACATGTTAGTATAAAAGAGGAGATATGAAATATTGAAGGTTTTCTCCATTCTGCCAAGGGACTTCATGTACAAATATCACATCGGAAGACAATCTTATATAGATGATTACGAACAACAGCTGTTGAAAACCAATATGTCATTGACAATGGCTTAATTGTTCATCCAATCAGTTATGATTATTATTTTGTAATAACGTCCTCGCCTTATATACCTAACAAAATGGACATGAAGACGTTCTTGATGTAAATATAAATCAAGGTAAAAACAAGGTATAAAACATGAAGGTGGTTTATTGTATAGTTTACATATTTTGGAATTCTTTAACACGAGCTTCTTTGGTACCCGAAGAGAAAACAAATTATTTTAACGAGTTAAACCAATTCATTTAGATATCTCATTCGCGTACTACAGTACCATTCAATTGTACGTTAATAACAATTGTTTATTGTTTGATTGTTTATATGTTAAGATGTTAAACAGCAGAAGATTGACACAAAGGATTTTGCCATCTGCCACGACACTAAACATTCTGTAACTACCGTTTAGTTTTCGAATCTCCTAAAAAGAAGCAAAGTTTAATCCTCTTAATAAAGAAAGAAGTTTCGATATGCGGTACATACAAAGACTCCATGTACATTTTTATCCAAGTGGGGCGTAAGAATGAAAGCTCTACTACAAGTCGACCCCTGTTGGTTTCAACTTATTGCCCTAGGTTTTATACGACATTAGGACAATCAATGCTTACTGATCAGCACCTTGATCCTTTGCGACTTTACCAAGCTGCTTTTCAGACAGAAGGCCACAAAGCTTATCAATATTCCGTAACAGTTATTTTACATTTATGGTCGTAAGCTTGTAAAGGATTCACATGCAGGTTATTGGCCTGAAATTCTAATAGGAGTTTTTTAGGTAATTGGGAAGGTGGTTGCCTTGTAGACCTTGGCCCGCTTCTCTTGGCCTGTGAGAAAAGTCCGGCCGATGAGTTTATAAAGCTAGCGATTTAATGCACTGACTCGTTATACAAAGTAGTTATACAGGTCTGGTAAAACAGGTGTGGAATACAGACATCAACAAAATTGATCAATTGATAGAATTTTTTTTGTACTTAGTTTACATTCGGTGATTTTCAGTTAGAACACCTGAAAGATCTAAAATTTAATAGGCTTACTTTCCACATCTTGGAGCAGAAGCCCTGAATTATCTCCCTTAGTAATAGTGTTCGAGTACTTGCCCGTCTCGGTGCCCAAAGAAAGTAATAGATACTGCTATTAACTTTCGATTAGCCTGAAAGTTAAACTTGCGTCTATAAAAAATTTCGAGGCGTCTTTTGCAACCTTCACTCACTTCAGCAAGATGCTATATTGATAACGCTATGTATCTATCACACTAACCTTTAGGCTATAGAACGTTAAAGTCTTTCTGACTCGCACGGTTCATCTTGCACTACAGACTGCCATATCGCCCACTCTTATTAACACATTCAACGTCATACGCGTGCATAGTATGAGCACGGTATTTTGGCTAAGCAGACCATGTACGTGCTATGGGCGTGCAATCAAATGTTACTATATAGGAGCCCTTTTTGCATGCCAGAGACGTGCAAGATGATTTTGCAGAATCTGTATGGATACCTCTGTATGCTGCTACACCCTGGTGGGCATAAAATGGAGTCCGTTTTGGGCAGGAAGGGAGAACAATAAGTATTTGCATTTGATCTCCTTGCATGTTGCACAGAGATATTTTGCAGGTGTGCTCCCGTGAGTCTTTTTCCCCTTTCATTCTGAATGAACACGAATGACAAGAAAACTAACTGACCAGAATATTGCTGATTTATTAGATGAAATTTATATTATTCTTGATCAGAAGGGGAGTTGGAATTTGAGGATGGCCATGACGATGCTGAACTTGAACCTGATTTTGTACCTGATCCTGACTTTGTGCCTTCCTGTTCCTGGGAAAGGAACACAATGGCTGTTGGAACGTGTATGACAAATAGCAAGGACTTGCCTAAAGCTACAGTTCAAAAGAAACTGAAAAAAGGTGATATGGTGTTTCAGAGTAAAGATCATCTTTTGTGTGTGAAACGGAAAGATACAAGGGATGTCTTGATGCTTTCAACTAAACATCAAGCTACATCCACTGAAGTTACAGTGAAATCAAAGAACGGTCTTGTGGGGATGACAAAACCGAACGTAGTGTTAGACTACAATATAAACTAAGTTGGTGTGGTCAAAAGTGATCAACTAGTGGCGTATTACCCCTTCAATCGGAAGCAACTGAAGTGGTGGACAAATGCATGAATACTATACAAGTAACAAATGCATGAATACTATACAAGAAAACTAGAAGTAGACAAAAGAAGAACAATGTGTATTTAGCAGACTTCGTGCAGAAAGTGGGGTAAGCTTTGAGTGAAAAAGCACGTGTCGAAGCTCAAGTTCCTGAAACCTCAACTTGAACCAACAGATTGACCGGGAGACATTTTGCAAAGAAGGTTCCCGCTACGGAAAAAAAAGAGACCTACTAGATATTGTAAGGTGTGTTCTGATGTAGGAAAGGTATATGATGGCAAACGGAAGCGAAAGAAAACAACGTTGATGTGTCCTGATTGTGATGTGGGTCTCTGCATACTAAAATGTTTACGTTTTTATCATACCAAGGCTAGGTACACTTAAGAACTCAAAGTACTGCCTTTTTCCTATATCGAAAATCATATCCAAGATAAATCATTATAGCTCCCCTTATGACGCATGTATGCTTGTAATGTTTCTTTGCGAATATAGAGAAACCACTGAACTTTCATGTGGTGTAATAAACACACATATTAACCTATAGAATATTTTTTAATTCTTTATTGAAAAATACCAAAAATGGCTGGTCTTCTGAGTACTTTTTAAAAACAAACACGCCGACTTTCAAACTGCTATTGGAGGATTTGAATTTCTCGATCTTCTAAACGGTTTCTCACCGGTGAGTAAAGTTCTGGGAAGTTTCCCTCTGTTGCAGATTAGTGCTTCAACTATATAAGCTTTTTGACACCTTTCATATCTGAGTCGTAATGATCAATAAGAAGAATTTCTGTAATCTTATTTATTAAAATCAACACTACCTCATCTCGCTGACATGAATAGAGCTTGCGTGTCCTCCCACCGAATGAAAGTTGTCTTCTCAAAAGCAGAAAGTATCTCCACAAAATGTACACGATTAATTGCCAGCATTTGAGGCTCACGAAGTGTATTCATCTCTAACACTGAACCAGACTGTCATTTGGCATGGTATGTATTCGAGCAATTCCTTTAAAAAAATAGAAGCACCAAATCGTATGTAGATTCCTTCTTAGGTGATCGCTACAGTAATACCATGGGAATCTGCCTAGGGCACATTCCTTAGTAGAGCCGTTAACATAGGCAAAAAAAAGTCAAAATATGTGCTTAGATCTATACTTCAGACTGTTTTGAGAAAACATAGTAATTCTAAGTTACCAAAACGTTCAGATAACATTTTACTAAGAGGAGATGACGAGATACGTGTTGTTGTCTTATCAAAACGTATACAAGCAGTTAGCATGCACTACAACCAACCACACATAGTAATATTTGATAAGAAGCGTAGTGAGATTGGGATTTTTCAATTGCAACTCATACGTTGTAATAGACTAATAACATTTGAATTATAACATTCAAATGGCAGTAGAAATAAGATTTATCTACAAGGCTTCCGAATTTGTCTTTCTGCAGAAATAATGGTAATACTAATTGTAGATATTAGAATGCATTTGGATAAAAAGATAATATCAGTAGATGTCGAGATCCAGCATGATATTAACATTAGAACGAGTGGAATTATTTTCATGTAGTACAACCAACGAGAGACGGTGGATTCAAATGGGAAAAGTACTTCAGCACATATTGTCCTTAGGACTTGCAAATTCGAAGTATTCGGTTGAAACCAGTGACGTGCGGAACAAGAAGTCTTTAGCTGAGAAAGACTGAATATCACTCGTTATAATGTTGGACAAGTTAATGGGTCACTTGCAATAGGGCAGGCATCCCCGAGCTTGTCAAGCATTTTGTAATATGCTTTCACTTTTTTCATGATGCAACAGGCTGTGACACGATCTCAGCTATTCTCAGCATTGAATAGTTGGCAGCCTACAAGATCCCTCAAGAAGAAGAAGAATTGTGAAAGTTAGTGAGTCTTCAACCAACCAAAACTCAATCCTGAGATAATGGTCATGATTACACATTTCTTATTCGCCCGTATGGAGAAGGATACATGTCCTCCCTGGTATAAGCCATATCAGGTATAACAAGGGAGGAGTATTACAAAGCTTCAATATGGCCACTTTTCCCCCTACTAACACGGCAGCTTTTCAGCATTAAATTCGGAAGTACCTCCAACTCCACGAGGGAAAGGTCGAAGCATGTACCCAATCGAAAGATGGTGTGTGAAAGAGGATATGCGTATTACAAGAACCCACACAACTACCAACAGCTACCTGATAATCTTACTTACCTGTCGATAAAAAGTGATTCCAAGATATGATTGTCAACGAACCACATGTTAGTGTAAAAGAGCTGATATGAAGTTTTCAAGGTTTTGTGCATTCTGCCAGTGAGTTCATGTAGAAATGGCAGATCGGAAGACAATCTGATATACATGTAACGAACAACAGCTGTAAAAAACAGATATGTCTTTGACAACGGCTTAATTGTTGATCCAATCAGCAATCAGTTATGATTATTATTTTGTGATATCGTCCCCGCCTTATAGACCTAAAAAAATGGAGATAAAGACGATCTTGATGAAACTTTAAATGAAGGTGTAAGGAAAAGGTATAAAACATGAAGGTGTTTTATTGTTCTGTTATATATTTTGGAATCCTTTAACACCAACTGTTTTGGTACCCGAAAAGAAAACGAGACCGTAGCAGGACAAACATAAGTTAATGAGCAAAAACCAATTCATTTAGATATCACATTCGCGCGCTATATTATCATTGAATCGTACGTTTATAACAATTGTTTATTGTTTGATTGTTTATATGTTAAAATGTTCAACAGCATATGATTGACTTCGAGGATTCTGCAATTTCCAAGGACACTTAAAATTGTGTAACTGCCATTTAGTTTTCGACCCTTTAACAAGGAATTAAAGTTTAACACTCTTAATAAAGAACGATGTTTGGTTATTCCATACATGCAAAGACTCCATGTACATTTTTTATCCAAGACCGTGTCGTAAAAATGAAAGCTCTACTACACGTCCATTGCAGTTGGATTCTACTTATTGCCCTAGGTTTTATACGACAAAAGTATAATCATTGCTTATTGCTCAGACCTTGTCCACCTGCGACTTTTCCAAGCTACTTTTCAGATAGAATCCTACGAAGCAACAATTTTCTGTAACAGTTATATTAGACTTATGGTCGTAATCTTCTAAAGGATTCACATTCAGGTTATTGGCCGGAAAATCTATTAGGTGATTCTTAGGTAATTAGGACAAAATTCTGTAGCTTGACAAAATATAGCTGGAGAAAAATCATAACCAAGGAAAACACGGCAGAGCACGTACACAGAGCGACACGAATCGGTAAGCACTCTCATATCTTCACTGGAAGAACTATTGTTTTGTTCAGTAGTATGATCAGCTGAAATGCATGATTGACACGTAAGGAACTTGTAACAATAGACGTATTTCGGACGTATGTAACAATAGACGTATAGACGTAACAATAGACATTCTTCGGGAAGATGTCCACTGTGTTTGAGTGTGAATTTGCTAAGGCTTTTTATGCAGGGATCCGGCGTGATTAACATGTGCATTAAATCATCTACGTTGTTGTCTCGAGAACTTTTCCTGGCATGATGTTCGCGGAACCTTCGACAATCTTTACTCCGAGCTTCTTTTGCCTCTTCGGAAAGCTGTCCAATAGGAACCAGCCCAGAATCGACAATGTCCCATGTATCAATTTTATATGCCCAGTTGCCGGCATGTAATACCAGTTATACTGGTCCACATATAACAGTGCAGTTTTCAGAGAATACATACCAAATGCCTTACAGTTAATAGCACAACCACTAGCAATGGTACGTAAGAGAATTGCAATTCGTTTAATCAACTCTTCATTGATGATAGTAATGGACGCTGATATTGATGGATTCAGAAAAACTTGCGAGCAATATTACCTCATTGCTTGTTCCGTAGCCTGGATTCGGCATATCCTTCAGGAAACCTTTTTCTTCATGAAATCGCTTGTGTAGTAATTTCTTTCTTTGATCAACATTTGGTTGATCCCTCTTTCTCACTTTTCAGGTATGATGTCCAGTCTTTGTACAATGTGCCACAGACAGTCAAAGCACCTTATCCAGTAATGCAGACTTGACATCCCGATTTCAAACGTTGTTCTTTCAGGTGGTTGTGCTGTAGTTTAGTGTGGATCGTTCATTTGCTTTGAAGATGCACCGCAGATGTAACATCGTTAATATGATTGTTTGTGATATCACTACAGAACTTCACATCTACAAGTGTCGGCATTAATCTGTGTTTCACTACTATTTCATGATCATTGTAAGTGATAGTTGTTGGTGAGAGAGCTTGTAGTTGCTGTTGTATCTTCCTTGCTTCTGAACGTCTTAATTCTTCTGTTTCTTTCATGAACAGTAGCTTGATTGGCCGACAATAGCGTATTGGCAATCGCCGTGGATTATGACAGAGTGTCTCTTAACCATATTGTAATTTTAGAGACATTAACGAAATAAGAAATATGTATATTCATGTATACCGTCTTCTGTATATGAACTATACCATTGTTTGTATGCGCTCTGCCTTACGAACCATCACAAACACCATTTGAAGAATATGGTCATTTCAACTTCCTAATTGATCTCTCCCAGTATAGTACTGTTCCTGGTGATCAACCGCTCGTTAGTATGATCAAGTAACGCTTGCAGCTGCACTTCCGCATACACGTGTGTGATAATATCGGCTGGGTAGCAAGCTTTCTTTGCCTCTAACAGTTTATAGCTAGACGAATAGATATTTGCATTGTGAACTTTATTGCCCGGTTACGAACTAACTAGTGTTTTTTCTTTGTTAATCTCGCGTCAACATATAATGCTAACGCATCATCGTTTGTAATCTTTATTAGTACTGTCGTCTGTGGACTCTTGTACGCCTTTTTGATTCGCGATCCCTCCTGTGTGACACATCAATCTCTTTCACAATATAAGAAGCATCACGTTTTTCTTTTGCACGTAAACCCACGTGCGCTGCATACACTAACTCTTGAGTTGTCGATGTTGTACTAAAGACTGCAAACGTCTTCTCTTTGCTTTCTCACTTGCTTCTTCAAGCACTTCTCTTAGACGCCCTACAGGTGTTCTCGGTGTCAGACCTATACTAAATTATACTGGTCGTCGTAATGTCGCTGCATTCCATACGTTTGCAGAAAACTCCACTGTACTGTCAAGCCACTTACCATATTTGATTACAAAGTTATTCATTTCACGATTACATTTTTGCCATTTCTCTTTGACATGTATACAAAAACTATCTGTAACCTTTCTGACGCAGTCTGCTACATCCTCATGACAGTTTTGTAACCTTAATTTGTCCATTGCACAAGTGTAAAATCTATTGGTTCTCTGGCAGCTATTGGGTTGACCTCTCCAGGCGTCGAAGAAAACTCGTTGTGTCAGCGTACACTCCATTTTTGAAAGTACAAGAAGCAACAATTATGCTAAAATTTGCACGTCATAGTTATTATGCACACACTACAATCATTACTCTACACTTCTATAGTCATTAGAACCTGGAAACTGGTGGAGAATTGTTTTTACGCGTCAGTTCATTATAACTATTCCTAAGTACAGTATACGTTCTTATTCGCTAGTGTTTCCCATCACGACATAGCTCAACCAAAAACCCACGGCACACCTCATTCATGTCAGATGAACGTCATACCTTCATCTAAAGTTGTTACTCTATATTTTTGGCATTGACCAACAGCTGTCTGTGTTATATGCTGCAGACGTAAGATCTAACACGAAAACTGACTATCAGTTGATTCTACATTGCATACAATTAATCTTGTTCGTCGGATCCGACATACTTCCCCATTTGTAATTTGGCACCTAAGTGGTCTTTTCCCAAAACTTGGGAACTTGCCCCAAGAATTCCCATCGTTTTCTCACTACTTCTCAGAACTCGGTTATTTACATTTTGTCCAGCTAGATGTGGCAATTGAACCATTGCGGGCCTGTGAGACAAGTCCGGCCGATGAATTACTAAGGCTAGCGGTGTAAATACAGATTCGCGATAGAAAGATGTTATGCAAGTCTGGTAGAATAGAGAGAGCAACAAAATAATTGAACGATTCTTTTTTTACTTAGGTTAGATTGGGAGATTTTCAGTTAAGTACACCTGAAAGATATAAAACTTCCTAGGCTCACTTCCCACATCTTGGACCAGAAGCCCTGAAATTGCCCGAGTGGGAATAGTGTCCGAGAATTTGCTCTTCTCTGTGCCCAAAGAAAGTAATAGATTCTGCTATTAACTTTCGCTTAGATTGAAAGTTGAATTTCCGTCTATAAAAAATTTCGAGGCGTCTTTTGCAACCTTGGCTCATTTCATCAAGATGCTATATTGATAACGCTACGTATCTATAGACCTATACAGGCTATAAAACCTCAAAGTCTTTCTGACTCGCACAGTTCATCTTGCACTACAGACTGCCGTATCGCACACTCTTAATAAGTTTATTGGAGGATTAGAATTTCCCGATCTTCTAAACGGTTTCTCAACGGTGACCAAAGATCTGGTAAACTTCCCGTCTATAGCAAATTAGTGCAAAAATTTTATTAGCTTTTTGACACCTTCATACCTGAGACAGAAGGATCAACAAGATATATTTCTCCTCACGTGAACAGACCTTGCGTGTCCTGTCCATCGACTCTAGGTTTTCTTCTCAAGAGCAGAAAGTTACTCCACAAAAAATACTTTAAAACAGTTGAGGATTACGAAGTGTACTTATCTCTAACACTGAACCAGACTGTCATTTGCCCTGGTATGTATGCGAGCGTATTCATGGCCGTTGACCATTCTAGATCACCAAGTAATTCCTATACTAAAATAGAAGCACCTGTAGAATGCTGTAGAATTCTGCAAAGATGATCGCATCATATAGCGGAATATCATGGCAAAGTGGCTAGAGTACATTCCTTGTATAGTCCAGCCAAGAGCCGTTAACCCTCGAGAAGTCGCGCTGAAAAATTAACGTGAGTAGTCGCGCGCGGTCAAAAATACCGCACCATCATAATGTGTTGCAAATATCGTTTTAAACATTTTTTTGTATTAGAAACGTAGTTTTGTGTATTTTCTGTTTAAGAGAAAATAAAATATTTTGTAACATAATAAGTTTTACAGTAATAGCTATTAAAGGAACCTACAATAACTCATTTTCTATTTTTTATTTGGTATAAAATGTTTTTTTTCGTTACATATTTCTTGAGATAAATAACTAGGCGCTGGTTTTATTGAAAATTCTAAATCTGATGACGATCTTTTGTTTTTTCAACTCTTTGGTTCCTCTAAAATTAGAAATGCAATAGTAAATTATTAAAATAAATACTATATAAATATAACAATAAAACAAAGCTTCACAGTGTATTTTACATTCAATTAGAGCTCACTCGTAGTTAAGCGGTTAGCATAAGCTCCTTTGGCGTGGGATTTCCGGGTTCGATTCTTGGTGGGAGGTCGTGTGGTTCGGATCCCACGTTAAGCAGTAGGTCCACGTCTTACATAGGCTTGGTGCTGAAAGGGGCATTAAATTGAAATCAAATCAAATCAAATCAAATTTACCTTGAATTATTTAACTTTCCTGTTATTTTGAAACCACCTGTACAGCACTACATTAAATTATTTTAGGATACCTTCAAATTTACACTGTTCTACGCATCGTCGTCGCTTATTTTGTCCTCTCCTGCTCTGACTACATTCGCGGAATCGCTGGTCATTTCTGAGTTTAAGTTCTTCCGACTCCTCACTTCATCTTTCGTGTTCACTCAATTCTACATTTTGTTTGTGATCATCCTCAGACAAAGCTTCCAAGAGATCATCTCGGCTGATTTATCCGAATAGTCCATTCCTAACATTTCCCTCCGTTCTTTTAAGCTGTTCATTTCTAATTTCCTCTTTGTCACACTTGGTATCAGTTTGTTAACTCTGTCGACCTCTCTTCCGTCCATTAAAATAATATTTATGTTTATAAAGCTTAAAACATCTCCAAAGCAAATGTCACGTGCAGGGCGAAACACTGAGAAAAAACATTACACGGTTAGTCGCGCTCGGTGGAAAGCACCGCAGAGTTACTAAACAATCACTAGTAGTTACACTAAACAACTGATAACGGACTGATTGAGCAGGAATGTTCGGGAAGGTGTGGGGGAAGATTAGCTGGACGGTGGAGTCCGTCTGACAAACAGGATTAACACACAATAAGAAATAATTTCCCTGCGGTGCTTTTGACCGCGGCGCGTCTAGTGGAAGGTTAACATTGGCAAGAAGAAAGTCGAAACACACTGACATATGCTTAGAAGTCTTCTTTAGACTGTTTTTAGAGATCATTGTATTACCGACTCACAGAAACACTCAGATATTCACTAAGAAGAGATGTCGAGTTACATGTTGTTCCCTTATGAAAACGAATGCTACCAGTTAGCATGCAATACAACCAACCATACATAGTAATATTTTATAATGGGTGTAGTCAGATTAGAACGAGTGGAATCAGTTTGCATGCAGTAAAATCGGCGAGAGCGGGCGGTTTGAAATGGGAAAAGTACAGCAGCTAATATTGACCTTAGGACTTGCAAATTCGAAATTTTCGAGATCAAACCCTGTGACGTGCGGAACAAGAAGTCTTTAGCTGAGAAAGAATGAATGTCATGGTGAGCTCATAAGGTATAGTAAAGAGAAAGCGCCTTAAAATGATGGACAAGTTGCTGGGTCACTTGCGATACGACGAGCAACCCGAGCTTCTGAAGCTTTCTATAAAATACATCCACTACGTCAGAAATCGCTTAAAAATGAGAACATTAGAACAGTTGTCACTAGACTTCATTGTAATAGTATTCTACAATTTCTGAAAAGAGATAAAATGAGAGATGAAATCTATCTCTAAGTTAAGCAGTGATAAAAGTAATAATATTGGGGTTGGACGAATATGTTCGATTTTTTGTTTGAAGTTTAGGGTGCAACACGCGCGCCAAAATTTCGAGGCTTCTATTTTGAGATGTCCAGTAAGGCTTATGCCGTCTTATGCTCTTCTTACAATGCTCTGAAATTTAGAAGTCAGCAGTGGACATCGGAATCTATTACTTGATTCCTGTTGGCTTACAGCTAGAAAAGAAATTCAACAATGAATCCGAAGCCGTAGAATCTTGTGTTGTGTACCTAGGTCTTAAAAACGAAGCAGTAGTGATTTTAGGGCTTTTTAAATCACATTAAACAATGGCGTACCATTTAAAAAACCGTTAATTTATATCTCCCTTTAATAAGAGAAAGTATCACAGACGTATAGCATTGGGAACGAAAAGCGGCTTTTTTTAGGTGGGCCCTTAGGATTGAAAAATGTTGGAATACCAAATCTTAAAATAAATACTAATAATTAATTTATCAATGATAATCAAGCAATTGCTATACTTCCAGTTTATTTGGAACTACAATACTATTTGAGAGTGCTTCCTGCTGACAAATCTACGTAGCAGTCATAACGCTCTCGCCTGATTCTTGATCGTTAGCCTGATAGAAACTGTTTAATAACCTAAAGAATTGTGTTATTAAGGATATAATAAATAAAGAAAGTCTCCTGTGTGTTAACACACGAGGCTATCAAATATGCGTTTAATTAGCGTCCTTGCTGCTCACTAGGGCTTACATACAGAGTTGTGCAGGATTCACTAGGTTCCGGTCTATCATTAATAATAGTTTCCCGATTGTATGATGTAATACTTGCTATGGAACCAATTATATTCTAACCTCCAAAGCTGCCTTACTTTGGGTCTGACACCGATGATTTGATCGATGAGAAATATGAAGAATTGATTTTAGGTTCTTTTGAGATCTTCCCTTTGACAGCTAATTCGAAAATATTAACCGTACAGTAAGTCCTATGTTCGCTACCAACTTCGTAACACTGGTAATCACAAAGCAACCAAACTTTTGGCTAACCAAATATGCATTTCATATAAGCTCACTGTATGCTTTGATTAGTATCTGTGCCACACATTTCATAAAGCAAAAAACGTCATTAATTTCAGAGTCAGTTGGTGAAAATTGTCCATATCCAACTTTTAGAATGATATCACGGTAGCATTGTCTTGATAAGAATATCGTATATCATTTCGTCATTCTGACATAATCCTCCCTCTAATGCTATACAATCATGTTCTTAGTGTGTCAATTCTGTCTTACTCGGAAGGTTTAATGAAGTCTTCACCTGTGTCTCGATTTCCTATTCTCAAACAACCTCTTTATAGCTTTTCATCATGTGAAAGCTTCGCCACAACGATTGTGTAATGCTGAGATACACACCTCTTCTTTTGATATAAAAAGTGTAGTACCTCTGTATTTCTTCGATATTTCAACATCAAAAACTAATACTATATATTCTACACTTCTGCATACAGTAAATGACTGCAAGAAAAGTAAACAAAGCACATGCGTTATAACATTAGATCAGCCAATATACTGAAAAGGAGTGAAATAATAACTCAGCTGAAGAAAATTCTGAACGGTCTTAAGTTGTACCCCTTTAGGAGGTTTGCAGTTAAGTAATTTCTAGGAACGAATGAATACATTATGTCAGGAAATGTTATAGAAGGTCTTTGGTGTATCGTGTACACTATGACCACTTTAGTGAAAATGCTCAATGACCATGCCTACTAAAGATCAATGAGAACTCACTTTTAGATATTATACGGGGACCTCTACATATGGTTATGAGGACATTTACAAATGTCGGAGGAGATGACAAAATCTAGGATCTGCGATTTTATTAATAACGTCTGGATGACGAAATCAATATGCGTCATTTACAAAAAATGAAACTGCATGAAAAAAAACATATTAGGAAATCTCATTTGAAGGCAATTAAATTAATGCTTTCGTTTTCTCACGCTGCTGGTCATCTTTTCTATGAAAAATTTGCCCATCACAATACTCAACAGATGGAAGCCCTGGAGGCAAATACGGTATCAGAGTATACAAGAAATTAACAACTCAAAGAACATTCACAATTCGCAGGAAAAGAGGCCTTTTTGAGCGAAGTTCCGAGAAATGATTATCGAAGAGTGCTTAATTAAGGGCACAAAATTATCTCGGGGATTAACTCAACGTCAGACACAACGTTAGCAAGATTAATCCTTCATTCTCAAATACTGTTATGGTAACAGAAGATATACAGGACTTTTGTACTCATCTGTTTATCAGCTTATTAACTTTATAAATTTATCGGCCGGACTTGTCACACAGGTTAAGAGATCTTGTGTTGTGTACCTTGGTCTGAAAAACGAAGCAGCAGTGCTTTTAGAGCTCCTTTAATCTCATTATGGAATGACGTACCATTTAAAAAACCGTGGTTTTAATTCTCCATTTAATAAGACCTGAGTATCACAGACATATAGTTTTGGGAACGAAAAGCGGTTTGTTTTAGGTGGGCCCCTGGAATTAAAAAAAGTTTGATATCAATTGTAAAAAACCTAAGTAATAATATATGAATAATAATCAAGCAATTGCTATACTTCCCGTTTATATGCAACTACAATGCTATTAGAGAGTGATTCCTGTTGATGAAATCTACGTAGGACTAAAAACATTATCACCTTTTTCTTAATTTTTAGCCTGATAGACACGTTTTATTCCAAAGAGTTGTGTTCCTACGAATGTATTACTTGACGAAATTCTCCTGTGTGTTAACACTCGAGGCAATCAAATGTGCGTTTAAATAGCGTCCTTGCTGCTCAATAGGACTTACATACATAATTGTTTAGGATTCACTAGGTTCCGGTCTTTCATTAATA
The DNA here is from genome assembly GCF_964235325.1 of Thermobia domestica. Classification (NCBI taxonomy): domain Eukaryota; kingdom Metazoa; phylum Arthropoda; class Insecta; order Zygentoma; family Lepismatidae; genus Thermobia; species Thermobia domestica. Next base: position 84,251,013 of record NC_137470.1, read on the forward strand.
CTATTCCCGATTCTATCCTATAAAACATGCTATGGAACCCATTATATTCTAACCTGCAAGGCAGCCTTCCTTTGGGCCTGAGACCTGTCATCTGATGGGTGAGACAAATAATCGATTTCACTTCATTTGAGATCTTCTCTTACAGGTATACGGTATAGTCAGTCCTGTGTTCTCTACCAACTTAGTAACACTGGTAGCAACCAAAGCAATCAAAGCAACCATTACAAAGCAACCAAACTGTGTGCTTATCAATTAATCTTTTCATATAAGCTCACTGTATGCTAAGTACCACGCCTTTTATAGAGCAGAAAAAGTTATTTATTTCAAATACCCGTTGATGAAACTACTCCATATCCTAGTTTTTGATTCAAAAAGTAATCTTATATCACGGTACTTTTGTCTGTAGAGAATATCGTCTCACATTTCTTCATTCTGACATCAACCTTTTCTATATTGCTATATAGTCATGTTCTTGGTGTGTCTATGCTGTCTTAGTCGGAATATTTAATCTAGTCTTCACTCAGGTCTCGCGTCTCGATATCCTATTCTCAAAGAACCTTTGGATAGCTATTCATCTTGTGAAAGCTTCGCCACAACGATTGTGTAATGGTGTGATACAGACCTCTTCTTTTCATATAAGCTGTGTAATCCCTCTGTATTTCTTCAATATTTTAACATCAACTACTAATACTAAATATTCTAATTTTCTGCATATTGTAAATAACTGCGAGAAAAGTGACCAAGCACATGCGTTATGACATTACATCAGCCATTATATAGGAAAGGTATACAAATCGTAAATCAGCTGAAGAAATCTCTGAACGGTCCAGAGTTTGCAGTTAAATAATTTCTAGGCACGAATGGATACATTATGTCAGGAAATGGTAGAGATGTACTTTGGGTATCCTGTACACTATGTAAACTTTAGTGAAAAAGCTGAATGACCATGCCTACTCAAGATCATTGAGAACTCACTTTTAGATATTATACGGGGACCTCTACAAATGGTTATGAAGACATTTACAACCGTCCAATGAGATGACAAAATCTATGATCCGCGATCTTATTCTACTACGTCTGGATGACGAAATCCATATGCGTCATTTACAAGAAAATAAAACTGCTTAAAAAAAAATAGGAAATCTCAAATTTAAGACGGTTACATTTTCCGAACCTTTAACTTTGGCTGCAGTATATAGAGAAGGTCATAATCGTATTGCAATTCATCCAAAGGGACTAGATTGAACAAGGGACGACAACCTTCATTTGATGGCAATTAAATTAATGATTTCGTTTTCTCACGCAGCTTGTCATCTTTTCTATGAAAAATTTGCACATCACTATACTCAACAGATGGAAGGCCTGGAGGCAAATACTGTATCTGAGTATACAAGAAATTAACAACTCAAGGAACATTCACAATTCGCAGGAAAAGAGGCCTTCTTGAGGGAAGTTCCGAGATATGATTATTGAAGAGCTTTTACGTAAGGGCACGAAAGAGTCGGGGATTAACTCAACGTCAGACACAACGTTAGCAGGATTAATTCTTCACTCCCAAATCCTGTTACGGTAACAGAAGATCTACAGAATTTTTGTGGTCATCTGTTTATCAGTTCATCAGCTTTATAAATTCATCGGCCGGACTTGTTTCACAAGCCAAGAGAAGCGGGTCTGGTTCAACAAGGTAATCACGTACTTAAATACTTAAGGATCTCCTATTAGATTTTCCGGCCAATAACCTGTATTTGTATAATTTACAAGCTTACGACCATAAGTCTAGTATAACTGTTACAGAAAAATGTTAAGCTTCATGGGCTTCTGTCTGAAAAGTAGGTTGGTACAGTCGCAAAGGAACAAGGTGCTGAGCAGTAAGCATTATATATCCTAATGTCGTATAAAACCTAGGGCAGTAAGTCGAAATCACTTCCGATAGACGTTTAGTAGAGGTTTCATTCTTACGACCCGGTCTGGATAAAAATGTACATTGATTCTTTGCATGTACGGAATATCGTTCTTTATTAAGAGTGTTAAACTTGACTTCTTTTCAGGAGAGTCGAAAAGTAAACGGCAGTTACACAAATTTCAAAATATGTAAACTAAACAATAAACCACCTTCATGCTTTATACCTTGTTTTTATACTTTCTTTTAAAGTTACATCAAGATCGTCTTCATCTGCATTTTTTAGGTCTATAAGGCGGAAACGTTATTTCAAAATAATAATCATAACTGTTTGGATCAACAAAAAAGCAATTGTGAATGACATATTGGTTTTCAACAGCTTTGTTCGTCATCATATATATAAGATTGTCTTCCAAACTGCCATTTGTACATGAAGCAACATAGCAAAATGGAGAAAACCTTCAAGTATTTCATACACACCTCTCCTTTTGATATAAGCAGTGTAGTTCCTCTGTATTTTTTAGTATTTCAATATCAAGTACCAAAACTAAATATTCTAATGTTCTGCATACAGTATATAATTGCAGAAGAAGTGAACAAAGCGCGTGCGTTATGACATTAGATCAGCCTTTATACTGGCAGGGTGTTCAAATCGTACCATCAGCTGAAGAAATTTATGAACGGTCCAAAGTTGTACCGTATTTAGAAGATTTCCACTTGAGTAATTTCTAGGCACGATTGGATACATTATGTCAGGAAATGGTATAGAAGAACAATTGTGTATCCTGTACACTAAGACAACATTAGTGATAATGCTAAATGTCCATGCGTACTCAAGATCATTGAGAACTGACTTCTAGACTTTTCTCCTGGCCTCAACAAGTGGTTGTGAAAACATTTACAACTCTCAGAGGAAATCACAAAATATAGGTATCCTGTACACTAAGACAACATTAGTGATAATGCTAAATGGCCATGCCTACTCAAGATCATTGAAAACTCACTTCTAGACTTTTCTCCTTGACCTCAACAAGTGGTTGTGAAAACATTTACAACTCTCGGAGGAAATCACAAACTATAGGATCTGCGATCTTATTCAACAATGTGAGGATGACGTAATAAATAAGCAACAGTTACAAGAAAATGAAAGTGCATGTCAAAAACCATATTAGGAAATGTCAAAATTAAGACGGTGACATTTTCCGAACCGTAAATTGTGGCTGCAGTATATAGAGACGGTCTTAATCGTATTGCAATTTATCCAAAGGGATTACATTGAACAGGGGACTAGAAACTTTATTTGTAGGCAATTAAATGAATGCTTCCGTTTTCTCATGCAGGTGGTCATCTTTTCTATGAAAAATTTGCACATCACTATACTCAATATTTGGTAGCCCTGGAGGCAACTACGGTATCAGAGGATTACAAGAAATTAACAATTCAAGGAACATTCTCAATTCGCAGATTAAGAGGCTTGTTTGAGCGAAGCTCCAAGTGATATGATTATCGAACAGTGCTCAAAGAAGGGCACGAAATTTTCTGGGGATTAACTCAACGTGACAAACAACGTTAGCAAGTTAAATCCTTCATTCCCAAATACTCTTACGATAAAAGAAGTTCTACAGTACTTTTGAAGGAAACAATTTATCATCTGAGTGGCACGTTGAGCTAATGCCACCTTCCTTGTGTGAAAATTTATCAATGCGCAGTCTCATTTGAACTGAGTTTTAAAACCCACACGTGGAAGGAAGAGTTCTTCTACACGCAATGGTGTGGACTAAAAATGGCAACTCAAATCTGCCTTAAGTACGTATATAAATTATGCTAAGCGCAATTTTAACCTTATATTTTATGGATATAAGACAATTAGACCCGGACAATTAGACAATATTACAATTAGACCCGGAAAATGCCAAAAGAGAAAAAAGAGCTTTCCGGAAACATCGGCAACGATCCAATTTAAATCTGCCATTGAAACCACGACAATTCAATCAAAGTTCTTGAGAAACTTAGAGATCAAAACTAGACGGCTTCAAATAATTCAAACAGTTTTCGGAGTAAAGAGTAATGGTAGAAACTACAAACGGGAAACCTGTAGCTGTTGATGGTACTGATTCAGATCTTCGAAAAATCTTACTAGAAGACTTCATCAGCAGTTGCTGAATCTTTTGAGACCAATACAAGCGCAACGGAAAACAAATGTTACGTAATTATTAAATTTAAACATTACGTGATTACCTTGTAAAACCAGACCCGCTTCTCTTGGCCTGTGAGACAGTCCGGCAGATGAATTACTAAAGCTAGCGGTGTAAATCACTGATTCGCGATACAAAGATGTTATACAGGTATGGTAGAACAGGTGTATAACAGGGACAGCAAGAAAATAATCCATGACAGGTTTATTTTTACTTATGTTACACTGGGAGATTTTCAGTTAAGTCACCTGAAAGAGAGAAACTTCCTAGGCTCACTTCCCTCATCTTCCACCAGAAACCCTGTAATTCCCTTCTTGGGAATAGTGTCCGATAACATTTTCGTCCCGCTGCCCAAGGAAAGTTAAACAGACTGCGATAACATTTCTATTAGCCAGAAAGTTAAACTGGAGTTTATAAAAAATATCGAGGCATCTTTTGCAAGGTTGACAGATTTCATCAAGATTCTATATTTATAACTACCGTTTAGTTTTCGAATCTCCTAAAAAGAAGCAAAGTTTAACTCTCTTAATAAAGAACGATGTTACGATATGCGGTAAGCAAAGACCTCATGTAACTTTCATCCACGAGGGGGCATAAGAATTAAACCTCTACAACACGTCGACCACAATTGGTTTCATCTTATTTCCCTAGGTTTTATAGGCTATAAGGACAATCAATTGGTACTTCTCAGCAGCTAGATCCTTGCGACTGTTCCAAGCTGCTTTTGAGACAGAACGTCACGAAGCTTAACAATATTCCGTAAAAATTATAATAAACCTTTGGTCGTAAGCTTGTAAAGGATTCACATGCAGGTTATGGCATGAAACTCTAATAGGGGTTTTATAGGTAATTAGTAACGTGATTAAATTGTAGACCCAGGGCCGCTTCTCTTTGCCTGTAAGACAAGTCCGGCCTTTGAATTTATAAAGAGGATGAACTCATAACCAGATGAGCACAAAAGTCCTGTACAACTTCTATTACCGTAAGAGTATTTGGGAATGAAGGATTAATCCTGCTAACGTTGTGTCTGACGTTGAGAGAATCCCCGAAAAAATTTCGTGTCCTTAATTATGGACTGTTCGATAACCATATCTCTTGGAACTTCGTTCAAGAAGGCCCCTTTTCCTGCGAATTGTGAATGTTCCTTGAGTTGTTAATTTCTGGTATACTGTGATACCGTATTTGCCTCCAGTGCTTCCATCTGTTGAGTATAGTGATGTGCAAATTTTTAGTTAAACTTGCCTCTATACAAAAGTTCGAGGCGTCTTTTGCAACCTTGACTCACTTGAGCAAGATGCTATATTGATAACGCTATGTATCTATCACACTAACCTTTAGGCTATAGAACGTTAAAGTTTTTCTCACTCGCACGGTTCACCTTGCACTACAGACTGCCATATCGCACACTCTTATTAACACATTGAACGCCATACGCGTGCATAGTACGACCACGGTATTTTGGCTAAGCAGTCCATGCACGTGCTATGGACGTGCAATAAAATGTTATTATATAGGAGTACTTTTTGCATGCCAGAGACGTGCAAGATGATTTTGCAGAATCTGTAGGGATACCTCTGTATGCTGCTACACCCTGGTGGGCATAATATGGAGTCCGTTTTAGGCAGGAAGGGTCAACAATAAGTATTTGCATTTCAGCTCGTAGCATGTTGCACAGAGATATTTGGCAGGTGTGTTTGCCTGAGTGTTTTTTCCCCTTTCAAACTGAATGAACACGAATGGCAAGAAAACTAAGTGACCAGAATATTCCTGATTTATTAGATGAAATTTATATTATTCTTGATCAGAAGGGGAGTTGGAATTTGAGGATGGCCATGACGATGCAGAACTTGATCCTGATTTTGTACCTGATCCTGACTTTGTGCCTTCGTGTTCCTTGGAAAGGAACACAATGGTTGTTGGAACGTGTATGCCAAATAGAAATGACTTGCCTAAAGCTACAGTTGTTCAAAAGAAACTGAAAAAAGGTGATATGGTGTTTCAGAGTAAAGATCATCTTTTGTGTGTGAAATGGAAAGATACAAGCGATGTCTTGATGCTTTCAACTAAACATCAAGCTACATCCACTGAAGTTACAGTGAAATCAAAGAACGGTCTTGTGGGGACGACAAAAGCGAACGTAGTGTTAGACTACAATATAAACTAAGTTGGTGTGGACAAAAGTGATCAATTAGTGGCGTATTAGTCCTTCAATCGGAAGCAACTGAAGTGGTGGACAAATGCATGAATACTATACAAAGAACAAATGCATTGATATTATACAAGAAAACTAGAAGTAGACAAAACAAGAACAATGTGCATTTAGCAGACTTCGTGCAGAAAGTGGGGTAAGCTTTGAGTGAAAAAGCATGTGTCGACGCTCAAGTTCCTGAAACCTCAACTTGAACCAACAGATTGACCGGGAGACATTTTGCAAAGAAGGTTCCCGCTACGGAAAAAAAAGAGACCTACTAGATATTGTAAGGTCTGTTCTGAAGTAGGAAAGGTATATGATGGCAAACCGAAGCGAAAGAACACAACGTTGATGTGTCCTGATTGTGATGTGGGTCTCCGCATGCCAAAATGTTTACGTTTTTATCATACCAAGGCTAGGTACACTTAAGAACTCAAAGAACTGCCACTTTCCTATTTCGAAAATCATATCCTAAGATAAACCATTATAGCTCTCCTTATGACGCATGTATGCTTTTCTACGTTTGCGATTGTAGAAAAAGCACTGACCTTTCATGTGGTGTGATAAACACACCTATTAACCTATAGAATATTTTTTAATTCTTTATTGAAAAACACCAAAAATGGCTGGTCTTCTGAGTACTTTTTAAAAACAAACACGCCGGCTTTCAAACTGCTAAAGCTATTGGAGGATTTGAATTTCTCGATCTTCTAAACGGTTTCTCACCGGTGAGTAAAGTTCTGGTAAGTTCCCCTCTGTAGCAGATTAGTGCACCAAGTATATAAGCTTTTTGACACCTTTCATATCTGAGACGAAATGATCAATAAGAAGAACTTCTGTAATCTTATTTATTAAATTCAACACTACCTCATCTCGCTGACATGAATAGAGCTTGCGTGTCCTCCAACCGAATGAAAGTTGTCTTCTCAAGAGCAGAAAGTAATTCCACAAAATGTACATGATTAATTGCCAGCATTTGAGGCTCACAAAGTGTATTCATCTCTAACACTCAACCAGACTGTCATTTGACCTTCTATGTATGCGAGCAATTCCTTGGCCGTTCACCAGAGCCATCCTAGATCACCAAATAAATTCCTTTACAAAAATAGAAGCACCATATCGTCTGTAGATTTCTGCTTAGGTGTTCGATGCAGTAATACCATGGGAAGCTGCCTAGGGCACATTCCTTAGTAGAGCCGTTAACCTAGGCAAGAGAAAAGTCAAAATACACAGATATGTGCTTAGATCTATACTTCAGACTGTTTTAAGAAAACATAGTAATTCTAAGTTACCGAAACGTTCAGATAACATTTTACTAAGAGGAGATGACGAGATACGTGTTGAGTCTTATCAAAACGTATACAAGCAGTTAGCATGCACTACAACCAACCACACATAGTAATATTTGATAAGAAGCGTAGTGAGATTGGGATTTTTCAATTGCAACTCATACGTTGTAATACACTAATATCTGTTGAATTATAACATTCATATGCCAGAAGAAATACGATTTATCTACAAGGCTTCCGAATTTGGCTTTCTGCAGAAATAATGATAATACTAATGTAGATATTAGAATGCACTTAGATAAAAAGATAATATCAGTAGATGTCGAGTTCCGGCATGATATTAACATTAGAACGAGTGGAATCAATTTTCATGTAGTACAACCAACGAGAGACGGTGGTTTCAAATGGGAAAAGTACTTCAGCACATATTGTCCTTAGAACTTGTAAATTCGAAATATTCGGTTAAAACCAGTTACGTGCGGAACAAGAAGTCTTTAGCTGAGAAAGACTGAATATCACGCGTTATAATGATGGACAAGTTGATCGGTCACTTGCGATAGGGCAGGCATCCCCGAGCTTGTCAAGCTTTTTGTAATATGCTTTCACTTTTTTCATGATGCAACAGGCTGTGACACGATCTCAGCTATTCTCAGCAGTGAATAGTTGGCAGCCTACAAGATCCTTCAAGAAGAAGAAGAATTGTGAAAGTTAGTTAGAGTCATCAACCAACCAAAACTCAATCCTGACAGAATGGTCATGATTACACATTTCTTATTCGCCCGTATGGAGAAGGATACATGATATCAGGTATAACAAGGGAGGAGTATTACAAAGCTTCAATGTGGCCACTTTCCCCCCTACTAACACGGCAGCTGTTCAGCATTCAATTCGGAGGGACCTCCAACTAGACGAGCGAACGGACGAAGCATGTACCCAATCGAAAGAATGTGGTGTGTGAAAGAGGATATGCGTATTACAAGAAACCACACAGCTACCAACAGCTACCTGATAATCTTACTTACCTGTCGATAAAAAGTGATTGCAAGATATGATTGTCAACGAACCACATGTTAGTGTAAAATAGCTGATATGAAGTTTTCAAGGTTTTGTGCATTCTGCCAGAGAGTTCATGTAGAAATGGCAGATCGGAAGACAATCTGATATAGATGATAACGAACAACAGCTGTAAAAAACAGATGTCTTTGACAACGGCTTAATTCTTGATCCAATCAGTTATGATTATTATTTTGTGATATCGTCTCCGCCTCATACACCTTAAAAAAATGGACATAAAGACGATCTTGTTGAAACTTTAAATGAAGGTGTACGGAAAAGGTATAAAACATGAAGGTGGTTTATTGTTCTGTTATATATTTTGGAATCTTTTAACACGAACTGTTTTGGTACTCGAAGAGAAAACGAAACCGTAGCTGGACACGCATAAGTTAACAAGCAAAAACCAATTCATTTAGATATCACATTCGCGCGCTATAGTATCATTCAATCGTACGTTTATAACAATTGTTTATTGTTTGATTGTTTATATGTTATAATGTCCAACAGCATATAATTGTCTTCGAGGATTCCGCCATTTGCAAGGACAGTTAAAATTGTGTAACTGCAATTTAGTTTTCGACCCTTTAACAAGGAAGTAAAGTTTAACACTCTTAATAAAGAACGATGTTTGGTTATTCCATATTTGCAAATACTCCATGTACATTTTTTTATCCAAGACCGTGTCGTAAAAATGAAAGCTCTACTACACTTCCATTGCACATGGTTTCGACTTATTGCCTAGGTTTTATACGACATAAGTATAATCAATGCTTATTGCTCAGCACCTTGTTCCTTTGCGACTTTTCCAAGCTACTTTTCAGATAGAATCCCACGATACTTAACAATTTTCTGTAACAGTTATGTTAGACTTATGGTCGTAATCTTGTAAAATATTCGCATTCAGGTTATTGGCCGGAAAATCTATTAGGAGATTCTTAGGTAATTAGGACAAAATTCTGTAGCTTGACAAAATGTAGGTGGAGAAAATTCATAACCAAAGAAAACACGGCAGAGCACGTACACAGAGCGACACGAATCGGTTAGCAGTCACATATGGTCACTGGAAGAACTATTGTTTTGTTCAGTAGTATGATCAGCTGAAATGCATGATTGACACGTAAGGAACTTGTAACAATAGACGTATTTCTTCGGGAAGATGTTCACTGTGTTTGAGTGTGAATTTGCAAAGCCTTTTTATACAGGGATCCGGCGTGATTAACAACATGTGCATTAAATTTTCTACGTTGTTGTCTCGAGAGCTTTTCCTGGCATGATGTTCGTGGAACCTTTGACAATCTTTATTCCGAGCTTCTTGTGCCTCTTCGGAAAGCTGTCCAATAGGAACCAGCCCACAAACGACAATGTCCCATGTATCAATACTATATGCCCAGTTGCCGGCATGTAATACCAGTTATACTGGTCCACATAAAATAGTGCAATTTTCAGAGAATACATACCAAATGCCTCACAGTTAATTGCACAACCACTAGCAATGGTACATAAGAGAATTGCAAATCGTTTAATCAACTCTTCATTGATGACAGTAATGGACGCTGATATTGATGGATTCAGTAAAACTTGCGGGCAATATTACCTCATTGCTTGTTCCGTAGCCTGGATTCGGCACATCCGTCAGGAAACCTATTTCTTCACGAAATCGCTTCTGTAGTAATTTCTTTCTTTGATCAACATTTGGTTGATCCCTCTTTCTCACTTCTCAGGTATGATGTCCAGTCTACATACAATGTGCAACAGACACTCAAAGCACCTTATCCAGTAATGCAGACTTGACATCCCGAATTCAAACGTGTTGTGTCAGGTAGTTCTACTGTAGTTTTGTGTGGATCATTCATTTGCTTTGAAGGTGCACCGCAGATGTAAGATCGTTAATAAGATTGTTTGTGATATCACTACAGACCTTCACATCTATAATTGTCAGCATTAATCTGTGTTTCACTACTATTTCATGATCATTGTAAGTGATAGTTGTTGGTGAGAGAGCTTGTAGTTGCTGTTGTATCTTAGTTACTTCTGAACGTGTTAATTCTGCTGTTTCTTTCATGAACAGTAGCTTGATTGGCCGACAATAGCGTATTGGCAATCGCCGTGGATTATGCCAGAGTGTCTCTTAACCATATTGTAATTTTAGAGACACTAACGAAATAACAAACAAATAGGTATATTCATGTATATCGTCTTCTCTATATGAACTACACCATTGTTTGTATGCGCTCTGACCTGACGCGTCATCACAAACACCATTTGAAGAACATGCTTATTTCCACTTCCTGATTGATCTCTCGCAGAATAGTACTGTTTCTGGTGATCAACCGCTCGATAGTATGATCAAGTAACGCTTGCAGCTGCACTTCCGCATATACGTCTGTAATAATATCGGCTGGGTAGCACGCTTTCTTTGCGTCTAACAGTTTATAGTTAGACGAATAGATATTTGCATTGTGAACTTTTTTGCCCGGTTTCGAACTAACTAGTGTTGTTCCTTTGTGAATTTCGCGTCAACATATAATGCTAATGCCTCATCGTTTGTAATCTTTATTGGTACTGTCGTCTCTGGACTCTTGTACGCCTTTTTGATTCGCGATCCCTCCTGGGTGACATATCAATCTCTTTCAGAATATAAGAAGCATCACGTTTTTCTTTTGCTCGTAAACCCATGTGCGCTGCATACACTAATTCTTCAGTTGTCGATGTTGTACTAAAGACTGCAACCGTTTTCTCTTTGCTTTCTCACTTGCTTCTTCAAACACTTCTCTTAGACGCCCTACAGGTGTTCTCGGTGTCACACCTATACTAAATGATACTGGTCGTCGTAATGTCGCTGCATTCCATTCGTTTCCAGAAAACTCCACTGTACTGTCAAGCCAATTACCATATTTGATTACAAAGTTATTCATCGCACCATTACATTTTTGCCATTTCTCTTCGACATGTATACAAAAACTATCTGTAACCTTTCTGACGCAATCTGCTAAATCCTCATCACAGTTTTGTAACCTTAATTTGTCCATTACACAGGTGTAAAAACTATTGGTTCTCTTGCAGCTATTGGGTTCACCTCTGCGGGCGTCGAAGACGACTCGTTGTGTCAGCGTACACTCCTTTTTTGAAAGTACAAGAAGCAACAATTATGCAAACATTTGCACGTCATAGTTATAATGCACACACTACAATCATTACTCTACACATCTATAGTCATTAGAACCTGGAAACTAGTGGAGAATTGTTTTTACGCGTCAGTTCATTATAACTATTCCTAAGTACAGTATACGTTCTTATTCGCTAGTGTTTCCCATCACGACATAGCTCAACCAAAAACCCACGGCACACCTCATTCATGTCAGATGCACGTCATACATTCATCTAAAGTTGATACTCTATATTTCTGGCATTGACCAACAGCTGTCTGTGTTATATGCTGCAGACGATCTAGCACGAAAACTGTCGATCAGCTGATTCTACATTGCATACAATTAATCTTGTTCGTCGGATCCGACATACTTCCCCATTTGTAATTTGGCACCTTGGTGGTCTTTTCCCACCACATGGGACCTTGCTCCAAGAATTCCCATCGTTTTCTCACGACTTCTCAGAACTCGGTTTTTTAAATTTTGTCCAGATAGATGTGGCAATTGAGCCACTGCGGGCCTGTGAGACAAGTCCGGCCGATGAATTACTAAAGCTAGCGGTGTAAAGCACAGATTCGCGATAGAAAAATGTTATGCAACTCTGGTAGAACAGAGACAGCAACAAAATAATTGACCGAATTTTTTTTTACTTAGGTTAGATTGGGAGATTTTCAGTTAAGTACACCTGAAAGATATAAAACTTCCTAGGCTTACTTCCCACATCTTGGAAAAGAAGCCCTGAAATTCCCCTCTTGGAAATAGTGTCCTTGAATTTGATCTTCTCGCTGCCAAAGAAAGTAATAGATTCTGCTATTAATTTTCGCTTAGCCTGAAAGTTAAAGTTGTGTCTATTAAAAATTTCGAGGCGTCTTTTGCAACCTTGGCTCATTTCATCAAGATGCTATATTGATAACACTACGTATCTATAGACCTATACAGGCTATAAAACATCAAAGTCTTTCTGGCTCGCGCAGTTTGTCTTGCACTACAGACTGCCGTATCGCACACTCTTACTTAGCTTATAGGAGGATTTGAATTTCCCGATATTCTAAACGGTTTCTCACCGGTGAGCAAAGATCTGGTAAACTTCCCGTCTATAGCAAATTAGTCAACAATTTTATTAGCTTTTTGACACCTTTCATACCTCAGACAGAAGGATCAACAAGATGTATTCGTGCTGACGTGAACAGACCTTGCGTGTCCTGTGCATCGACTCAAGGTTTTCTTCTCAAGCGCAGAAAGTTACTCCACAAAATCTACCTTACAACAGTTGAGGATTACGAAGTGTACTTATCTCTAACACTGAACCAGACTGTCATTTCCCTGGTATGTATGCGAGCATAATCATGGCCGTTTACCAGAGCCATTCTAGATCACCAAGTAATTCCTTTACTAAAATAGAAGCACCTGTAGAATGCTGTAGAATTCTGCAAAGATGATCGCATCATATAGCGGAATATCATGGCAAAGTGCCTAGAGTACATTCCTTGCATAGTCCAGTCAAGAGCCGTTACAATTCGCAAGAAGAAACTCGAAACACACAGATATGTGTTTAGACTTATACTTTAGACTGTTTTTAGAGATCATTGTATTACCGACTTACAGAAACATTCAGATATTTTACTAAGAAAAGATGTCGAGATACATATTGTTCCCTTATCAAAACGAATTCAAGCAGTTAGCATGCAATACAACCAACCATACATAGTAATATTTTATAAGGGGTGTAGTCAGATTAGAACGAGTGGAATCAGTTTGCATGAAGTACAATCGGCGATAGCGGGCGGTTTGAAATGGGAAAAGTACGGCAGCTCATATTGATCTTAGAAATTGCAAATTCCAAATTTTCGAGATGTTACCCTGTGACGTGCGGAACAAGAAGTTTTTAGCTGAGAAAGAATGAATATCATGGTGAGCTCATAAGGTATAGTAAAGAGAAAGCGCCTTAAAATGATGGAAAAGCACCCCGAGCTTCTGAAGCTTTCTCTAAAATACATCCACTACGTCAGAAATCGCTTAAAAATAAGAACATTACAACAGTTGTCACTAGACTTCAATGTAATAGTATTCTACAATTTCTGAAGAGATAAAATGAGAGATGAAATCTATCTCTAAGTTAAGCAGTGATAAAAGTAATAATATTGGGGTTGGACGAGAATGTTCGATTTTTAATTTGTAGTTTAGAGTGCAACACGCGCGCCAATAATTCGAGGCTTCCATTTTGAGATGTCCGGTAAGGCTTATGCCGTCTTTTGCTCTTCTTACAATGCTCTAAAATTTAGAAGTCAGCAGTGGACATCGGAATCAATTACTTGATTCCTGTTGGCTTACAGCTAGAAAAGAAATTAAACAATGAATCCAAAGCCGTAGGATCTTGTGTTGTGTACCTAGGTCTTAAAAACGAAGCAGTAGTCCTTTTAGAGCTCCTTAACTCACATTAAAGAATGGCATACCATTAAAAAAACCGTGTATTTTTATCTAGCTTTAATAAGAGAGGGTATCACAGACGTATAGCTTTGGGAACGAAAAGCGGCTTGTTTAGGTGGGCCCTTAGGATTGAAAAATGTTGGGATACCAAATCTTAAAATAATTACTATGAATTTATCAATGATAATCAAGCAAATGCTATATTTCCAGTTTATTTGCAACTACAATACTATTTGAGAGTGCTTCCTGCTTAACAAATCTACGCAGCAGTCATAACGCTCTCGCCTGGTTTTTGATCGTTAGCCTGATAGAAACTGTTTAATAATCCAAAGAATTGTGTTATTACGGATATAATATATAAAGAAAGTCTCCTGTGTGTTAACACTCCAGGCTATCAAATATGCGTATAATTAGCGTCCTTGCTGCTAACTAGGGCTTACATACAGAGTTGTACAGGATTCACTAGGTTCCGGTCTATCATTAATAATATTTTCCCGATTGTATGATGTAATACTTGCTATGGAACCAATTATATTCTAACCTCAAAAGCAGCCTTACTTTGGGTCTGAGACCGATGATTTGATCGATGAGAAATATGAAGAATTGATTTTATGTTCTTTTAAGATCTAACTTTAGACGGTTAGTTGGAAATTGTTAATCGTACAGTAAGTCCTGTGTTCGCTACCAACTTCGTAACACTGGTAATCACAAAGCAACCAAACATTTGGCTAACCAAATAAGCTTTTCATATAAGCTCACTGTATGCTTTGATTAGTATCTAAGTGCCACACATTTCATAAAGCAAAAAAGTCTTTAATTTCATAGTCTGTTGGTGAAAATTGTCTATATCCAAGTTCTAGAATGATATCACGGTAGCATTGTCTTCATAAGAATATCGTATCACATTTCGTCATTCTGACATCCTCCTCCCCTCTAATGCTATACACTCATGTTCTTGGTGTGTCAATTCTGTCTTACTCGGAAGATTTAATCAAGTCTTCACTCGCGTCTCGATTTCCTATTCTCAAACTACCTTTCTATAGCTTTTCATCATGTGAAAGCTTCGCCACAACGATTGTGTAATGGTGAGATACACACCTCTTCTTTTGATATAAGAAGTGTAGTACCTCTGTTATTCTTCGATATTTCAACTTCAAAAACTAATACTAAATATTCTACACTTCTGCGTACAGTAAACCACTGCAAGAAAAGTAAACAAAGCACATGCGTTATGACATTAGATCAGCCATTATGCTGGAAAGGAGTTGAAATAATAACTCAGCTGAAGAAATTTCTGAACGGTCTTAAGTTGTACCCCTTATGAGGTTTGCAGTTAAGTAATTTCTAGGAACGAATGGATACATTATGTCAGGAAATGGTATAGAAGATCTTTGGCTTAACGGGTACACTATGACAACTTCAGTGAAAATGCTCAATGATCATGCCTACTCAAGATCATTGAGTACTCACTTCTAGACTTTGCTAGGGGACCTCTCATGTGGTTATGTAGAAATTTACAAATGTCGGAGGAGATGACAAAATCTAGGATCTGCGATTTTATTAACAACGTCTGCATGACGAAATCAATATGCGTCATTTACAAGAAAATGAAACTGTATGAAAAAAAACCATATTAGGAATTCTCATTTGAAGGCAATTAAATTAATGCTTTCGTTTTCTCACGCAGCTGGTCATCTTTTCTACGAGAAATTTGCACATCACTATACTCGACAGATGGAAGCACTGGAGGCAAATTCGGTATGAGAGTACACAAGAAATTAAAACTCAAATAACATTCACAATTCGCAGGAAAAGAGGCCTTTTTGAGCGAAGTTCCGAGAAATGATTATCGAAGACTGCTTCATTAAGGGCACGAAATTTTCTCGGGGATTAACTCAACGTCAGACACAACGTTAGCAGGATTAATCCTTCTTTCTAAAATACTGTTATTGTAACAGAAGATCTACAGGAGTTTTGTGCTCATCTGTTTATCAGATAATCAACTTTATAAATTCATCGGCCGGACTTGTGTCACAGGCCAAGAGATCTTCTGTTGTGTGCCTAGGTCTCAAAAACGAAGCAGTAGTGCTTTTAGAGTTCCTTTAATCACATTATGCAATGGCGTACTATTTAAAAAACCGTGGATTTAATTCTTCATTTAATAGGACGAGAGTATCACAGACATATAGCTTTGGGAACGAAAAGCGGTTTGTTTTAATTGGGCCATTGGGATTGAAAAATGTTGTGATATCAAATGTAAAAAACATAAGTATTAATTTATGAATGATAATCAAGCAATTGCTATACTTCCAGTATATATGAAACTACAATACTATTAGAGAGTGATTCCTGCTGAAGAAATGTACGTAGGACTCACAACATTATCACCTTTTTCTTAATTTTTAGCCTGATAGACTTTTAGACTGTATTACTTAAGGAAATTCTCCTGTGTGTTAACACTCGAGGCTATCAAACGTGCGTTTAAATGGCGTCCTTGCTGCTCACTAGGACTTACATACATAGTTGTTTAGGATTCACTAGGTTCCGGTCTATCATTAATAATATTTTCCCGATTGTATCCTATAAAACTTGCTATGAAACCAATTATATTCTAACCGGCATGGCAGCGTTCCTTTGGGCCTGAGACCTGTCATCTGATCGGTGTGACAAATAAAGAATCGATTCACTTTTTTGAGATCTTCTCTTACACGGTTAGGTGGAAAATATTTACGGTATACTCAGTCCTGTGTTCGCTACCAACTTAGTAACACTGGTCATCATTACAAAGCAACCAAACTGTGGGCAAATCAAATAATCTTTATCTTATTTCAAATATCCCTTGATGAAAGTACTCCATATCCAAGTTTTTGATCGAAAAAGTAATCTTATATCACGGTATTTTTGTCTGAAGAGAATATCGTCTCACATTTCTTCATTCTGACATCTACCTTTTCTATAATGCTATACACTCATGTTCTTGGTGTGTCTATGCTGTCTTACTGGGAAGATTTAATCTAGTCTTCACTCAGGTCTCGCGTCTCGATTTCCTATTCTCAAACAACCTTTGTATAGCTATTCATCTTCTGAAAGCTTCGCCACAACGATAGTGTAATGGTGAGATACACACCTCTTCTTTTGATATAAGCTGTGTAATCCCTCTGTATTTCTTCAATATTTTAACATCAACTACTAATACTAAATATTCTACTCTTCTGCATATTGTTAATAACTGCGAGAAAAGTGACCAAGCAAACCTGTTATGATATTACATCAGCCATTATACACGAAAGGTGTTAAAATCGTAAATCAGGTGAAGAAATCTCTGAACGGTCCAAAGATTGCAGTTAAGTAATTTCTAGGCACGAATGGATACATTATGTCAGGAAATGGTAGAGGTGTACTTTGGGTATCCTGTACACTATGTAAACTTTAGTGAAAATGCTGAATGGCCATGCTTACTCAAGATCATTGAGAACTCACTTCTAGACATTATACGGAGACCTCTACATATGGTTATGAAGACATTTACAACCGTCGAATGAGATGACAAAATCTATGAACCACGATCTTATTCAACTACGTCTGGATGACGAAATCAATATGCGTCATTTACAAGAAAATGAAACTGCTTAAAAAAAAAAAGAAAATAGGAAATCTCAAATTTAGAACGGTTACATTTTCCGAACCTTCAACTTTGGCTGCAGTATATAGAGAAGGTCATAATCGTATTGCAATTCATCCCAAGGGACTAGATTGAACAGGGGACTACAACCTTGATTTGATGGATATTAAATTAATGTTTTCGTTTTCTCACGTAGCTGGTCATCTTTTCTATGAAAAATTTGCACATCACTATACTCAACAGATGGAAGGCCTGGAGGCAAATACGGTATCTTAGTATGCAAGAAATTAACAACTCAAGGAACATTTACAATTCGCAAGAAAAGAGGCCTTCTTGAGGGAAGTTCCGAGATATGATTATCTAAGAGTGCTACTTAAGGGCACGAAAGAGTCGGGATTAACTCAACGTCAGACACAACGTTAGCAGGATTAATCCTTCATTCCCAAATCCTTTTACGGTAACAGAAGATCTACAGGACTTTTGTGCTCATCTGTTTATCAGTTCATCAGCTTTATAAATTTATCGGCCGGACTTGTCTTACAGGCCAAGAGAAGCGGCCCTGGGTCTACAATTTAATCACGTTACTAATTACCTAAAAAAAACTCCTATTAGAGTTTAAAGCCAATAACCTCCATGTCAATCCTTTACAAGCTTACGACCACATGTGTAATATAACTGTTACGGAATATTGTTAACCTTTGACCTTCTGCCTCAAAAGCAGCTTGGTACAGTCGCAAAGGATCAAGGTGTGAGAAATATCCATTGATTGTCCTTATAGCCTATAAAGCCTACGGAAATAAGTTGAAAGCAAGTGGGATCCACGTGTAGAAGTTTCATTCTTGGATGAAAGTGTACATGAGGTCTTTGCATGTACCGCACGCATATCGAAACTTCGTTCTTTATTAAGAAAGTTATACTTTGCTTCTTTTTAGGAGATTCGAAAACTAAACGGTAGTTATAAATATAGAATCTCGATGAAATGAGTCAACCTTGCAAAAGACGCCTCGATATTTTTTATAAACTCCTGTTAAACTTTCTAGCTAATAGAAAAATTATCGCAGCCCCTTTTACTTTCCTAGGGCAGCGGGACGAACAAGTTATCGAACACTATTCCCAAGAGGGCAATTTCAGGGCTTCTGGTGCAAGATGTGGGAAGTGAGCCTAGGAAGTTTTATATCTTTCAGGTGACTTAACTGAAAATTTCCCAATGTAACCTGAGTAAAAAAAAAATATTGTCAACTGATTACTTTCTTGTTGTCTCTGTTATACACCTTTTCTACTTTACCTGTATAATATCTTTGTTTCGCGAATCAGTAATTTTCACCGCTAGCTTCAGAAATTCATCGGCCGGACTTGTTTCACAGGCCAAGAGAAGCAGGTCTGGTTCTACAAGGTAATCACGTACCTAATTACCTAAGGATCTCCTATTAGATTTTCCGGCCATTAACCTGTATTTGTATCCTTTACAAGCTTACGACCATAAGTCTAGTATAACTGTTACAGAAAAATGTTAAGTTTCCTGGGCTTCTGTCTGAAAAGTAGGTTGGTTCAGTCGCAAAGGAACAAGGTGCTGAGCAGTAACCATTGATTATCCTTATGTAGTATAAAACATGGGGCAATAACTCGAAACCAATTGCGATGGACGTGTAGTAGAGGTTTCACTCTTACGACACGGTCTGGATAAAAATGTGCATGGAGTCTTTGCATGTACGGAATATCTAAACTTCGTTCGTTATTAAGAGTGTTAAACTTGACTTCTTTTTAGGAGAGTCGAAAAGTAAACGGCAGTTACACAATTTTAAGTGTCCCTGCAGATGGCAGAATCCTCGGAGTCAATCACATGCTGTTGAACATCTTAGCATATAAAACAATCAAACAATAAATAATTGTTATAAACGTAAAATTGAATAATACTTTGGTACGCGAATGTGATACCTAAATGAATTAGTTTTGCTCGCTGTGTGTCCTGCTACGGTTTAGTTTTCTTTTCGGGTAGCAAAGTAGCTCTTGTTAAAAGATTCCAAAATATGTAAACAGAATAATAAACCACCACCACGTTGTACACATTTTCCTTATAAATTCATTTAAAGTTTCATCAAGATCGTCTTTATGTCCATTTTATTAAGTCTATAAGGCGAGCACGATTTCACAAAATAATAAGAATAACTGATTGGGTCAACTATTAAGCCGTTGTGAATGACATATTGGCTTTTTTAGATGTTTTTCGTTAGCATCTATATCAGATTGTCTTCTCATCTGCCATTTCGACATGAACTCCATTGGCAGAATTCACAAAACCTTGAATACTTCATATCGGCTCTTTTACACTAAAATGTGGCTCGTTCACAATCCTATCTTGCAGTCAATTTTTATCCACAGGTAAATAAGATTATCCGGCTGTGGCTGATGGTAGCTGTGTGGGTCGAGACAGCAACCTCTTTGGATTGGTTTCTTGCTTAGACCATTTCGCTCCTGCAGTTGGAGGTACTTTCGAATTGAATGCAGAACAGATGCTGTGTTAGTAACGGGAAAAACGGCCTAATTGAAGCTTTGTAACTACTTCCTTGTATATCTGATATGGCTTATACCAGGGAGGACATGTTTCGTTCTTTATACAGGTGAATATAAAATGTCTAACCTTACCACTTTGTCAGAATTCACATTTGGTTGATTAAAGTCTCTGACTAACTTTCACAATTCTTCTTCTTTTTGAAGGAAATTGAAGGCTGCCAACTATTCACTCATGAGTATAGCTGAGGTCGTGTCATAGCCTGTTGCATTATGAAAAAAGTGAAAGCAATCTTTTACACCCAAGTTACCTTAAATTTACTAATTTCGTAGCATTTCCTTTCAATTCTTCTTGTATGTGGCTATAAAAGAATGAGCAATTGCTCATGAAGTCATCTACCAAGATTCTTAAGAAAACAATCACAGGCATCAACAGCTACAGATTTCCCGTTTGTAGTTTCATCTATTACTGTTGTCCATTTACAGTAACCTTTACTCCTCTGAAAACTGTTTGCATCATTTGAAGCCGTCTAGTATTGATCTCAGAGTTTCTCATTAACTGTAATTGAATTGTCGTGGCTTCAATGGCAGAATTAAATTCGATCGTGGCAGATATTTTCCGAAAGCTATTTTTTCTCTTTCGGCATTTTCCATGTCTAATTGTAATTTATATCCATAAAACATAAGGCGAAAATAGAGCAAGATTAATCCAAAGGGAATGAAGGATTAATCTTTCTAATTTTGTGTCTGACGTTGAGTTAATCCCCGAGAAAATTTCGTGGCCTTCATTAAGCACTGTTCGATAATCATATCGCTTGGAACTTCGCTCAAGAAGGCATCTTTTTCTGCGAATTATAATATTCCTTGAGTAATTGTAAATTTCTTGTAATCCTCTGATACCGTATTTGCCTCTAAAGCTTTCCACGTGTTGAGTATAGTGATGTGCAAATTTTTCATAGAAAAGATGACCAGCTGCGTGAGAAAACGGAAGCATTATTTTAATTGCCTTCAAATAAAGGTCCTAGTCCCCTGTTCAATCTAGTCCCTTTCGATAAATTGCAATACGATTATGACCTTCTCTATTATTGCAGCTAAAGTTAAAGGTACAGAAAATGTCACCGTCTTAATTTTGAGATTTCCTATTATGGTTTTTGTCATGCAGTTTCATATATTTTAAATGTTGCATTTTGATTTCCTCCTCCAGACGTCGTTCAAAACCATCGCAGATCCTAGAATTTGTCATCTCCTCCAACGGTTGTAAATGTCTTCATAAGCACATGTAGAGGTCCCAAAGCAATGTCTAGAAGTGAGTTCTCAATGATCTTGACTTGGCATGGCGATTCAGCATTTTCACTAATATTATCATAGTCCACAGGATATCCAAAAGTTCTTCTATACCATTTCATTACACAATGTATCCAATGGTGTTTAAAAATTACTTAACACGATAGCCCTCTAAAGGTGGTAGAACTTTGAACCGTTCAGAAATTTCTTCAGCAGACGTAAGATCGAACACCTTTTCTTGCAGTTAATTGCGTTATGCAGAAGTGTAGAATATATAGTATTAGTACTTGATGTTGAAATATTGAAAAAATGCAGAGAGACAAGGCTGCTTAAATCAAAAAGAGAAGTGTGTATTTTACCATTACACAATCGTTGTGGCGAAGCTTTTACAAGATAAATAGCAATCCAAAGGTTGTTCGAGAAAAGGAAATAGAGACGCGAGTGAAGACTTGATTAAATCTTCCGAGTAAGACAACATTCACACTCAAACAATATGAGTGTATAGCATTAGAGGAAAAGAGGTTGTCAGAATGACGAAATGCGATACGATATTCTTATCAAGACAATGCTACCGTTATATCATTCAAGAACTTATGGAGAATTTTCATCAAGAGACTTCTGAAATAAATTACTTTTTCTGCTTTATGAAATGTGTGGCACTTAGTTACTAATCAAAACATAAAGTGAGCTTATATTAAAAGCTTATTTGGTTGCCCATAGTTTGGTTGCTTTGTGATGACCAGTGTTACTAAGTTGGTAGCGAACACAGGACTGAATATACGGTAAATATTTTGCACCTAACCGTGTAAAAGAAGATCTCAAAAGGTTTTAAATTCGATTCTTTATTTGGCTCATCGATCAGATCAACGGTCACAGGCCCAAAGTAAGGCTGCTTTGGAGGTTAGAATATAATGGGCTACATACCAAGTTTTACAGGATACAATCGGGAAAATATTGTTAATGATTGACCCTAACATAGTGAATCCAACACAGCTCTATATGTAAGACCTAGTGAGCAGCAAGGACATTATTAAATGCACATTTGATAGCCTTGAGTGTTAACACACAGGACACTTTCTTTAAATAATATATCCGTAAGAACTCAATTCTTTGGATTCAACAGTTCCTATCAGGCTAACGATCTAAAACAGGGTGAGAGCGTTATGGGTGCTAAGTAGATTTCTTCAGCAGGAAGCATTTTCAAAGTATTGTAGTTGCATATAAACAGGAAGTATAGCAATTGCTTGATTATCATTGTTAAATTAAACTTATCTTTTTACATTTGGTATCCCAACATTTTTCAATCCGAAGGGCCCACCTAAAACAAACCGCTGTTCGTTCCGTGATACCATTAAAGGAAAAGAAAATCCACGGTTTTTTAAATGCTACGCCATTGTATAATGTGAGTTAACGAGCTCTAAATGCACTACTGCATCGTTTTTAAGACCTGGGTACTCAACACAAGTTCCTACGCCTTCGGATTCATTGTTGAATTCCTTTACTAGCTGTAAGTCAATTGGAATTAAGTAAAAGATGCCGCTGTCCGCTGCTGACTTCTAAATTGCACAGTATTGTAAGAAGAACATAAGCCGTCGACATTAAGCTACTTCCGACTTGAATGGTGCACACTTGCCGTGTTAGTAGGCGAAAAAGTGGCCATATTCAGGCTTTGTAACTACTCTTCCTTATACCTCATAGTCTTATACCAGCAAAGACATGTTTTTCTCACCCTACAGGCGAATAAGAAATGTCTGATCTTGCCATTGTTTCAGGATTGAGATTTGACTGACTAAATTGCACAATCCTTTTCTTTTTGAAGGATCTTGAAGGTTGCAAACTATTCTTTCCTGTGTATATCTGAGGTCGTGTCACAGCATGTTGCATCATGAAAAAAGTGAAAGCTAACTTTTAATGACGCTAAAGTGTCTTTAAATTTACTGATTTCGTAGCATTTCCTTTCGGTTCTGCTTGTATGTGGTCTTTATGAAGTGTTTTACCAAGATTTTACCCATCAACAGCTACAGATTTCCCGTTTTTAGTTCCATCTAATACTGTTGTCCATATAAAGCTACCTTGGCTCCTTCGAAAACTGTTTGCATCATTTGAAGCCGTCTAGTATTGATCTGCAAGTTTCTCAAGAACTGTGATTGAACTGTTGTGGCTTCAATGGCAGAATTAAGTTCGAACGTTGCAGATATTTCCCGAAAGCTCTTTTTTTTTCTTATGGCACTTTCCATGTCTAATTGTAATTTATATTCTAAAATATTGGGTGACAATAGAGTTTAAAATAATTCATATACGTAATTAACCCAGATTTGAGTTTCCATTTGTAGTCCACACCATTGCTTGTAGAACGACTCTTCCTTCTACGTGTGGGTTTTAAAACACCATACAATAGAGACTCTGCAATATTCATTGTAGTCGAATTGACATTCTTGCACATTGAGATATTATCACACAAGGAAGGTGGCATTAGCTCAACGTGTCACTCTGATGATTAACTGATGCCCGCAAAAGTCCTTTATAACTTATTTTATCGCAACAGTATTTCGGAATGAAGGATTAATATTGCTAATGTTGTGTCTGACGTTGAGTTAATCCCCCAGAACATTTCGTGGCCTTCATTAAGCATTGTTCGATAATCATAACACTTGGAACTTCCCTCAAAAAGGCCTCTTTTTCTGCGAATTGTGATTGTTCCTAGAGTTGTTAATTTCTTGTAATCTTCTGATACCGTATTTGCCTCCAGGGCTTCCATCTGTTGAGTATAGTGATCTGCCAATATTTATAGAGAAATGACCAGCTGCGTGAGAAAACGGAAACATTAATTTAATGCCTTCAAATGAAGTTTCTAGTCCCCTGTTCAATATAGTCCATTTGGATGAATTACAATTTGATTATAACCTTCTCTATATCCTGCAGCCAAAGTTAACGGTTCGGAAACTTTCACAATCTTAATTTCTGGCTTTTCTAATATTCTTTCTGTCATGCAATTTCATTTTTTTCTAAATGTTGCATATTGATATTCTCATCCAGACGTAGTTGTATAAGATCGCAGATCCTAGATTTTGTCATCTCCTCGGACGGTTGTAAATGTCTTCATAACCACATGTAGAGGTCCCCGAGCAATGTCTAGAAGTGAGTTATCAATGATCTTAAGTAAGCATGGCCATTCAAAATTTTCACTAAAATTTACATAGTGTACAGGATACACCAAAGTTCTGTACCATTTCCTGACATAATGTATCGTTACAGATATTTCCCTAAAGCTCATTTTTGTCTTTCGGCACTTTCCGTGTCTAATTGTAATTTAAATACCTAAAATGCAAGTTGAAAATAGCGCTTAACATAATTTATAAACGTACTTAACGCAGATTTGATTGCCAGTTTTAGTCCACGCCATTGCATGCAGAAGGACTCTTCCTTCTACGTGTGGGTTTTAAAACACAACACAACAGAGACTCTGCAATATTCACCGCATTCTAACTTATATTCTTGCGCATTGAAATATTTTCACACAAGAAGTAACTCAACGTGTCGCTCACATGATAAACTGTTTCCTTCAAAAGTCCTGTAGAACTTCTTTTATCGTATCAGTATTAGGGAATGAAGGATTAATCTTGCTAACGTTGAGTCTGACGTTGAGTTACTCCCCACAAAAATTTCATGGTCTTCTTTAAGACCTCTTGGATAATCATATGAGTTGGACCTTCGCTCTCTTTTTTTTGCGAATTGTGTATGCTCCTTGAGTTGTTAATTTATTTTAATCCTCTGATACCGTCCTGTCCTCCTGGTATAAGCCATATCAGATATAACAAGGAAGTAGTTACAAACATTCAATATAGCCTCTTTTCCAATTTCTAACACAGCAGCTGTGCAGCATTCAATTCGGAAGTACCTCGAACTTCAGGATTGAAATGGTCTATGCATGAACCCAATCGAACGAGGTTGGTGTGTGAAAGAGGATATGCGAATTCCAGTACCCACACAGCTACCATCAGCTCCAGCCAGGTAAGCTTACTTACCTATAGATAAAAAGTGACAGAACGATAGGATTGTGAACGAGCTACATGTTAGTGTAAAAGAGCCGATATGAAGTATTCAGGGTTTTGTGTATTCTGCCAAGAGAGTTCATGTAGAAATGGCAGAATGGAAGACAATCTGATATAGATGATTAGGTTTAACAACAGTAGAAAATCATCATGTTATTCACAACGGCTTAATTCTTGATCCAATCAGTTATGATTATTATTTTGTGTTAACGTCACCGCCTTATAGATCCAACAAAATGGACAAGAAGTTGATCTTGATGTAACTTTATATGGAGGTGTAAAAACAAGGTATAAAAAGTGGTAGTTTATTGTTCTTTTTACATTCTTTGGAATTCTTTAACTAGAGCACCTTATATGCCGGCTTTATCCTTACTCACTTTCCACATCTTGGAGCAGAAACCCTGAATTTTCTTCTTTAGTAATAGTGTTCGAGTACTTGCTGGTCTCGGTGCCCAAAGAAATTAATAGATACTGCTATTAGTTTTCGATTAAATTGAAAGTTAAACATGCGTCTATAAAAAATATCGAGGCGTCTATATAACCTTGACTCTCTTCATCAAGATTCTATATTTATGAGGTGATGCGGTGATTAAAGAAAAAATTTGAGGATGGACGGGGATGTTCGATTTTTAACTACTGGTAGAATTCTTCATGAGAAGTTGCTGATTCTTTTAAGGCCACATGGAAGAAAAACCGAAAGGAAATGCTTCGAAAACATTAAATTTAAGGAATCTTGAACTTCCTGCTTAGTGTGCTTTCACTTTTTTGATGATGCAACAGGCTGTGACACGACCGCAGCTATACTCAGGAGAGAATAGTTTCCTGCCTTCTAGATCCTTCAAAAAGAAGAAGAATTGTGTAAGTTAGTCACATTCTTCAAACAACTAAATCTCAATCCTGAAACAATGGTCAAGATTAGACATTACTTATCCGCCTGTATGGAGAAGGAAACATGTGCTTCTTGTTATAAGCCTATCAGGTGTAACAAACAACTAGATACAAAGTTTCAATATGGCCACTTTTTCCCCTACTAGAACGATAGGTGTGCAGCATTCAATTCGGAAGTACCTCCAAGTCCAGTAGCGAAATGGTCTAAGCATGAACCCAATTGAATGAGGTTGGTGTTTGAAAAAGGATACACCAGTACCACTACATATTCGCGTACTACAGTACCATTCAATTGTACGTTTATAACAATATTTTATTGTTTAATTGTTTATATGTTAAGATGTTCTACAGCAGATGATTGACTCCAAGGATTCTGACATCTGCAAGGACACTAAAATTTGTGTAACTACCGTTACTTTTTGAATCTGCTAAAAAGAAGCAAAGTTTAACTCTCTTAATAAAGAACGATGTTTCGATATGCGGTACATGCAAAGGCACAATGTACATTTTTATCCAAGAGGGGCAATAAGAATGATAGCTCTACTACACGTCGATCCCGTTGGTTTCAACTTATTGCCCTAGGTTTTAAACGACATTAGGGCAATCAATGCTTACTGCTCAGCTCCTTGTTACTTTGCGACTATTCCAAGCTGCTTTTCAGACAGAATGCTACGAAACTTAATAATTTTCCGTAACAGTTATATTACACTTATGGTCGTAAGCTTGTAACGGATTCACATGCATAGGAGCTAAGGAACCCCCATGCGGGCTTCATATTTCTTCTTTAAGTCGTTTTTTCCAGGCTTGGGCTTTAGTCTTGGCTTTGTTAAGGGAGTTTATGTCGACATCCTGCCCTGTAGTAAAATACCTCTGAATGGCCTGCGGCGCAGATGAGGTGTATTTTTTCTAAACTTACTGAGAGGCCATGAGGTCTGTATGTGGGCCTCGCCTTCCCTGAGTAACAGGTACATTTCTGATTCAAAACCAGTACACGTGAAGCATAAGTGATGTTAAAAGATTCAATTTCAGGATAGAACATTTGATGGCTTTGGTTGATCGGAATCGAATTTCGTCCTTGCCAGTCAACGTCTAGCAAACAAGTTATACAGGCCTGGTAGAAAAGGTGTAGGACACAGACATCAACAAAGGTATTTTCTCAAAGGTATTTTCTCAAGAGCAGAATGCTATTCCACAAAATGTACCCGATTTATCGCCAGCAGATCAGGCTTACGAAGTGTACTCATCTCTAATACTGAACCAGACTTTCATTTGGCCTGGTATGTATACGAGCATATCCATGACCGTTGACCTGAGCCGTCGTAGATCACCAAGTAAATTCCTTTACAAACATAGAAGCACCAAATCGTCTGTAGAATTCTGCATAGATGTTCGCTGCATATGCTGCCTAAAGTACAATCCTTCCACATTCCTGCTAAGAGCCCTTAACATTTACAAGAAGAATGATGAAACACACAGATTATTGCTTAGATCTATACTACAGACTGTTTTCAGAGAAGGGGCCGAATCAAAACGCCCCTCATGAAACGGGCCTTGGTCAAAAGAGTCCTACGACAAAAGGGTCCGAGTCAAAAGGCACTGCGTCAAACGTACCCGGGTCAAAAGTGGTCCCAAGAAAATGTTTGAGACAAAACAACCTCCCGTCGAAAGGGCCCAGGTAAAGGTTCTCCGCGAAAAAAGTGCTCGAGTCATAATTGCGCTGCGTCAAAAGAGCCTGGTTCAAAAGGGTTCTGCGACAAAATGGCCCGAGTTAACAGGCAACTACGTCAAACGGGCCCTGGTCAAAGGGGCACCGCTACAAAAGGGCACGGGTTAAAACGGCCAGGCGTCAGCCGGGCCAGAGTCAAATGTTCCTCTCGTCAAAGTGGCATAAGTCAGGATGGTCCCGCGTCAAAAGGGCCCGGTAAATACTGTTTCAGGGGTAAAAGCTTTAGATCAAAGCAAGATTGGAGATCAAGCATGCACAAGGGGTTTGTGTCCTCTTAGTAAATAGAAGTGTTTGTGCAAAAGAAGGAAATATATATCAGTGGTTATTAGTAACAAAAAGGAAATTTGAATGGTGATATTAGTTTTGATTGCTTGTTGATTGGTTTGCAACAATCGCTTTCGCTTAAGTCGTTCTCCATGAAAGTTTGCATACACTCCCGTCATAGGCGGACTGGGTGTATTAGGGCCTAGGCCGCGGTTACCATGGAGGGCTCTCAGACTATAATATCAATTTCTAAAATATCGTACAATCAGTGGCGCAACCAGCTGTGAGCTCAGGGGCTTATACCTCCCCGAAACAAACCTGGTCTATCTTATACAGCCGCGCTGCAGACAAATTTCGGTGAAATTTCAAAATAGATCAATGCATAAATAAATATTGAATTAAGTCAAAGCACTGTCGAAAGAGAAATATACAGAGAAAACGGGGTGTCTAAAAAGTCCCTCAACGGGGTCAAGACTTAGGATAGCTCTGTTATTATCAGAGTTACAACAAAATGTAAGAGGAGATACCGTCTTCAAATAAAGTTTTTAATAGACAGTAACTTCATTCATTTATGTTCTGGGTCGAGGTAAATGGTAACGTTGCATTTTCATGTAACATTATGCGCATATAGAGCGTACAGCCCAAACGACTTGTCCGATTTGAAAAATTCTTGCACTTTAGATTGAAAACATTATATTTGGAGACGGTTTTCCCTCTTACATTTGTTGTAACTCTGATAATAAGACAGTTACCGTATGTCATGGGACTTTTGAGACACTCTGTATAGTGGCTGAAACACTAAACAAATAGTAGCCAATAGCTTTTTACTATGGAAAGAACACAACAGCTTACTGAAAATTGTAATAAACAACTAATACTAACTTTTGACTCTGGAATGAACACGACGTTTTAATGAAAATGAAAAACTGCTGAACAACTAAAAAACTAATAATTTTAAAACGTTAAGATTCTTTTCAATACAGATTATGAATGGCAGAGTTCCTGAATAACTTCGTTCACATACACTAAATTTAACATACCTCTTTGCATTTTCATTAGTACAAATGTGTCCAAAATGACTTCACACAAATTAGCTCTGAGATTTGTTTACTCTCTAACTTTAACTTTGAGAAGCACCTTTCACTCGTCACTTGTATGCATGGTAGAGACAACGCATGTTTGTATGCAATGTATAAATTATTAAAACAACTAGACTGACAGAAATTGGTACAAAATTTTCCCTGCACATGACAAAAAGTTTTTACACAAGTTGTTTGCAGTATCATTATCACTCTTGCCGTGAATCCCGTCCAAAATGTTCAATCTCCCATAGCATGCTCAGATGCATAATCATCATCATCTTCTATGGATTCAGGGGCATCATTCTCTTCAGGATCATCAAAAACCAGAACGTTTTGTGACAGAATATACGACAAAGAACTGCTGGAGTTCTTTGTATATTTCCTCCTATTTTATACTTAGTTTTTTCGCAAGAACTCTGAAAGCACCTGCAGACACACCATTCTTCCCGATTTGCGAAAAGTGCTTGGGATCTAGCATTTGGAGTTCATTTGGCTGCTGAAATCTATCACTGACACATGTAAAAGCTGTATTCAGAATTTTCGTTGAAGTTTTTTATTCTGAATAAATCGTTTTCACTTATATTTAAGTTCTTTCCCAGTTCAACTGCCGCAAGCTCTCCTGACATTTTCTTCTTCTTTAAGATTCTTCTGGGCAGAAAGTCTTTTTCCATTGCTATCTCTATACCAGATTGCACAAGCTGTTGTTTTTTCACACAAAATATTTTTTGTATTTTCGTAAAGCTTAAACAGACATCTTTTGCCTCTATTTTTTCTGAAGCTAGTGCAGCAAGTTGTCTACAAGTCTCCAGGTTGTACGATAGTCCAATCCGTGAGACTGCATGTATTTTGAAACATGCTTCGTTTTTGTAAACAAGTCCTGAAACACAGAGCACATCATTACAGTGTTAAATTCTGTCAATTTATTCAGCAAAGTTTAGCTTGAAATGTTGGTTTCGCATTAAAACTCCTGTCCTGTACATCATCATTGAGGAACAATAAAAATGAAAGAAATCTTGACGATGATAGACAGTCGTCTCGTCTTGGCTTCATGTTTCGTAGCGAAACTCGTTAGTGTCGGCTACCGCATTCAGTGCCTTGTTTTTGCTCCACAATCGTGTTGCACAAACTTGTTGAACCTTTCGTAGTTTGTCATGTTCCTCGTGGCTTGCATCAATCATTTTCTTCCAAACATTCTTTCTTTTGTAGTATTCAGACACAACACGGTACAGGTTTCAACGACACCAAATAAGTTTGCAGCTTCAGGGATCTACTCAGTCAAATTTGTCATAGCCAAAATAAGAGCATGAGCCATGCATTGGGTGTAAATGTTTTTAGGATTATCCTTCTCCAGTAATGCTTTAACTCCTTTATAGCATCCACTCAAGTTAGCAGCTCCATCAAAAGAGCAACTTACAATATCAGAGATCAAAACATTGTTGGCACAAAGTACTCTTTGTTTTCATTTTAAGTTACTTGTCTTATAGTGTCACTCTTTACGACAACTGCTAACAGCCGCAAAAATACTTGACCGCTTATAACGCAGAGAATTACTATAGTAAGCTGATTCAACACTGAAACATCTTAAATAGAATCAACCATCATGCTGAAAATGCCCGCTTTCTTGCCGTCTTCCACTCTTTTCTCCTGCAATTTTGTAAACGTTTTTGATAGAAAATATTTTTTTAAAAAAATACGCCGTGTTTCCATTTTTGTTATCAAATATAGACCTACAAGATGTATTAACATCCATAAAGAACCAATCAGCCTATGGTTAAATATGGACCCAGCTACAAACCAGACCCCAGTCTTCAACGATGAAAGGGCCCCATCTGCCCAACATAATGAAAAAAGTTCCAGGTCCCAACAGCTCAACATGATGAAGAAAGTGCCTAAAAGCCCAACTGCTCAATGAAATGAAAGGCCCCAACTGCCCAATATAATGAACAAAGAACTCAGGGCCACAACTGCTTAATGTAATGTAAGAAGGTCCCAACTGTCCAATATATTGAAAGAAGGGTCTAAGGCCCCAGGTACAAACTAAATCACAGTTTCTGATAATAAAAGACCATAGTGAAAGATGGACCTAGTCACAAATCCAGTAACAAAAGGACCTTATTGAAAAAGATAACTTACTGATTGATGAAACGATGGAAGAGGAGTGTGTGTTGGCAGCATAATAACAGTGATCTACCGAATTATTTAGCTTTTTTCTGTTTTAGCTTTTCTCTCTTTCTCTTTCTTTCTTTATTGTTTCATTTTTTTTCTGAGAGGGCATAGGCGGCGATTGCGGCCTAACGGCTCTGGCCAGTCTGCCCCTGACTCCTGTCTTTCTAAGTTTGTATTCTCGTGACATAGCCCAATCAAAATTTATTTATTGCTGATTTTCCCCTTACTTGTAAAATTTCATTTCTACCCCGGGATCAAAGTATAGTATGAAAAATATTCTGTGGAAAAGATCAGTTTAATTTTACTGTGAGAATACATATGTGGATCTGCATACAGGGTTAGTGAAAAGTATTGGGACAGAACAATAATACCGACATGCGCGGACGGAGGAAAAATAAATGTTACAAATGGTATTATTGCAAAACCTGCATTGATTTGGAGTGTGGTCACCATGGAAGGCATCTTGAATTCCGCCATGTTGCATATCACACAATATTGTTTTAAATGTAAAAGTTTATGATTTTACACTTCAACTTAGGCTTGAATATTCCCACAAATGAGAATGTGAACTCATTTATTACACATCATTTGTTTGAGACAGAGTGTGCTATGTTTGACATATGTATCTAATAGAAAAAATGTATCATGATAGAGCAGTAACAAAGAAATGCATAGACAGAGGAAAAGCAAATGTTACAATTTGCCATTGGTGTAGAAACTGCGTTAAATGATTTAGTATACATCATAGTAGCAATCTTGAATTCCGCATATTGTATACCACAAAATATTTTTAAATAAAAAGAGGTACGTGTTGAGTTTTGATTTTGAGTTTAACGCAGTGGCAAGGCCTGAGGGGAGACAGTGGAGACAGTGTCTACCCTTTAGAATGTTATATGTATTAAGCCATTAAGCCTAAATTACTAACTTAAAATTTTGCACTTTAGAGTCTGAACTTAAAATTTCCTATAATTTATTCTGAGCTTTTTTTAACGCTTGCGTATGAAAGACAGAAAGCAATGGATCTCGCGAAATCTTGAACATTATCCCTATAGAAGCGTAGGAGAAACAAACAACCACGTGCGAAGTCTAGAGACTCGTGCTATGTAGTACAGTGAAACCTCTCTAAAGCGGACAGCCATGGGGAATCAAAAATTATCCGCTTAGAAAGGTTTCAATATTTTATGACGTAAATTAGTAAACAAGGTAATACACAATTAGAAAACAAATATTTTTGCATGAATCATGTATTTACGAATATTACAAAAATGCCTGAATTATCCTCCGCCACCCAATACTCTATGTTCGAGGCACAACATGGAAATAAGATTATATAGTTCTCTGCTCTTTACACTTGCTACTACTTACTACATTTTCGGTATATTGTTTTAATTTGTGAGTTAACTGCAGTCCAGTAGTGTCTTTTTTCAGACAATATGTGTACCCGAGGACCAAAAATACCAAACTTGTCTTCTGCTTGCCTACAGATTCTAGCGGCACAGTAACAAAACGTGTCATCCCAAATTGTGGGTAATTGTCAAACACTTTTCTGTCTAAAACAGTTTGGGTGGGAGTAGATGTAAGGAAAGGACATGAGAGTGTAGTTAAACAGAGACTTCGTAAGGGTTGCTGGGCAGCCAGTTGAGAGGCAAAATGTCACAATGCTTCCTTGATGACACATGTATGAATTACTAAAAATGTATTTTTACTGCACTTTCCAACTTGTTTCTAGAGAAAGTATCCGCAATACGGACGTAAATAATACCTATAAAAGACAGGAAAGATTGTCAATGTCCGTACAAGAGAGTGTCCACTTTAGACAGGTTTATCAATATGTTTTTTCCTATTACTGTGTTTGTGTTTGGGAATTAAAAAATATGTCCGTTACGGGAAGTGTTCGTTGGTAGAGGTTTCACTGTAGTACTTGCGAAAAGACAGTTGCTGTTCTAACTACGTTTACTGGGGTACCTATCTTAATTTTAAGCTGGATTTGTAAGTGACAGAAACAGACCGCTATTTCTTCTTGTTTGTTTTTATTTTAAACCATCTTTCGAGCTCCCTCTATAAAGTGTTAAATTGTTGTATCCTTGAAGAACATTAGTATATATATATATATTGTCCCTACATGTCTCCAAAATCAGAATAAAAAAAAAGAAGACTCTCTAACGAAAAGTTTATATGTATTGGCAATTCTATCACTTTTATATTTTTCGCGACAGTGACCAGTACTTTTACATGTCCCGGTAAATGCCCCCCCCCCCCCCACGGTTCGAATTTTGAAAAAGAGAAACCTTTTTGTCTTGGTCTGGGCCAGGATCAAGGTACCCATGACCAAATTTTGGTAACTCGGTCCACTCATCTGGTCCGCTGGCACACACAGACACAAAGATATTTAGATAGACACACAAAGAAACTCTACTTTATTTATATTAGATTCTTCGCTCAATAATTGTGCAGATGAAAGATTTGAAAAATACAAAAATCTGGTCATTAAAGAACTAATACATTATAGAATATTTAGTATGCATCAACAAATTATTCCATACGGCAAACTGAATGACTTGATATCCACCTTTCCTAATACTTTTTGCTCAGATCAGCTTAAGAATGAAATTATCAACATATGTTTCGATAGAACAAACTCATTTCTCTTCCTGAATACTTGAAATATATTCGCAGTAATGAACCTCAAAGCATATATCAGGAAACAACGAAGCTGCTAAATATGGTATTGAGCATTCCATCAATTCCAGTATTTTGTAAACATTCAATGAATGCCCTGAAAAGAGTGTGACTTACTTAGCAAACAGCATCACAAACTTTCTGAATTACGGACACTTGCAATAAAGAACTTGGTATAGAAGCTTTGTAGGAACCTGAATTCAAAAAAAAAAAAAAAAGTTATTAATGTTTTCGCCGAAATGAAGAAGAGGGTATATGCTCATTCACAAAACTGTAAGGTATTAGTTAAGGTATTTGGTATTAGGTATTAAGTTAGGTGTTGTAAAGTGTTTGGTTTTTTTTACTTCTATCGTTTTTTTTTTTGTTCACTTTACAGTTCATTTCTAAAGTATTTAGAAATGACTATCCCTAAGGAAGGTATGGGGAAGTAATGCCCCCATTTCTTGCAAATGAGGTACCATTCAGAAATCTATGCTTCGAAAAAAAAGCTATTCACCAAATTTCACTAATTATAAAATTTTATACTTAAAGGAAGAGAGTAAACATATTTATTACAAATACTATATATATATGTACAGTGAAACCTGTCTATGCTGGCCAACATTGGCTCCATTGAAAAGTGGCCAACTTACAGAAACTAAGTGTGATTCGTGTATTTTTAGAATAGGATTTCTAGTATTATTTGGTTGTTAATAAGCAATGGAAGCAGCTACTTTAAAATAATGTATATAGATTAATCATTTAACTACTTTTTGTTAATGAGCTATAAGTGTTTTCCTCGGAGCAAAAGATGTTTTGAGAAATGTTAAGGGAATTCATATTTCAAAACCTCCACTACCTTTTGACAAGAAGTCATGTGCCAATAGTTGATAATTGAGATGGTTAGCTTTAGCCTTGAGAATTTTCCGAAATTACTAAAGCTTCCCACTGATGAACGGAGCTGATAGGCTATAGCTAATGATTTTACCAAAACAGATAGGGTAAACAAATACGTGCAATCATTTCGTAATTCCTGTACGTGCTTTTTCTTATTTATGTCTTCCTTCCCCAACCCTTTATCAGGGTAGTGTTCTAGCCTTTGACTTCCAAGAACAAATCGTGGGAATCTATGCTTCTTTGTCTCCACTTACAAATACAGAACATCTGCTTCACGTATGGGAATACGAAAGAGTTAAGAAAAACAACAAAATGGTACTTTGCGTGGCCAAGATATGCAGGTAAATTTATCATTATCATCATAGGGTAAACATTGTTTCAATGTGGCCAACTTCCTAGATAGACAGGTGGCCAAGTTGACAGATTTTACTATATATACATTGTGGCCCATTTTAATCTTATACGGAAATATCTCAAGAACGGTTGAAAATAAATAAACTGAACAAAAACTATAATAAGAAATACCATGGGGCAAATCGAATGATGATATCAGGGTGCCCCCAGGGCCGCTCTTCAAGTGGGCCCGAGGTCAACTTAAAAATTTTAAATGGAAACATGGGGCGAGTGACACTTCATTCGATAGATCTTTAAAAACTAAAAAACGATGTGGCAAACGGTTTTTCATATAGGTCACCGTATTCAGAATGGCCGCCAAAATATGTTACCTACATCAGATAAACGTCCAGTATCACTAATATGAAAAGGGTTGAAAATAATAGCGGATGAACAGAATAGAACTCCTATAGGAAATCACAGAGGGTATTATTCATTCCACGCCTCGAGAATGATCCTATGAAGAAAAAGATTATTAAAGTATAAGTGATAATGCTAAAGAGGAACTCTGATTCTTAGAAAATTATCTTTCCGATCTCCTTCCGTAACTGGTGAAGTGGAAATGAATGGTAAAATTTCAAATGAGAACCCCCGCATTTACTTGCAATAGGTATGGTTTGTCTGAAACACTTGGTTGAGTTGATTTTGGGTTTAATGTCTCGTTCAGCAGCGAGGCTATATGAGACGTGGACCTACTGATTAACGTGCCATCCGAACTACACGTGCTCCCTCCGGGAATCGAACCCGGGTCTCCCACGCCAAAGGCGCGTACGCTAACCGCTTAGCCACGGAGGAGGTCCTGAAACACTTGGGGTGTACAAGTGACTTGTACTGTAAGGAACCAATATTCTGCAGACGACTTTGGAGAAAACCAACGTTTCTACACATTGTTCTAAAATTACATTGTTCGACAAATTGGTTTCGCATTTCAGTTGATTCATTTTGCACAAATTATTTCCTGCAATCAAAATGGAAGGTACCGTTTAACAAGAATTTTACCTACTTTTTTCCATTAGACATATATCATAAAAAACATGTAACAGATAATTTTGTTGTGTAGATACAATTTGCAAAAACTAAGGTGTTCGTTTGGATTTTCACCATTCCTTCCCGTCCCCTTCACCCACTTATCGTTGGACCGTTTTCTAGGAATTAGATTTCCTGCTTTGCATTATGGCACCTTTACTCTAATCATCTCCTCTGTTGCAACATTTTCGAGCCGTGGAATGATAAATACCCTCTATGATTTCCTATAGGAGTTTTATTCTGTTCATCCGTCATTATCTTCAACCGTTTTCATATTAGTGGTACTGGTTATTTTATCTGATACAGGCAAGATGTCTTGGCGGCCATTTTGAAAACGGTGGCCCATATGAACAAT
The DNA here is from genome assembly GCF_964235325.1 of Thermobia domestica. NCBI lineage: Eukaryota > Metazoa > Arthropoda > Insecta > Zygentoma > Lepismatidae > Thermobia > Thermobia domestica. Next base: position 84,288,138 of record NC_137470.1, read on the forward strand.
CTTTTGTCACAACGCTGTTTAGTGTATGAAGACCTATCGAACGAGGTATCACGTGACCCAAATTTTATATAAAATTTTAAAGTTGGGCCTGGGCTAAGATGAAAGGCGAACCTGGGGGCACCGCGAAAACATTATTCGATTTGCCCCACGACTTTCCTATTTGCGTTTTTGTTTGGTTGATTTATGTTCAACCGTTTCCATATTAGTGCTACTGGACGTTTATGTGATACAGGTAACATATTTTGGCGGGCGTTTTGAACACGGTGACCGATATGAAAAATCTTTTGCCACATCGCTTGTTAGTTTTTTAAGATCTATCGGATGAAGTCTCACTCGCCCCATGTTTCCATTTAATATTTTTAATTTAGCCCCAGGCCCGCTTGTAAAGCGGCTCTGGGGGCATCGCGACATCGCCGTTCGATTTGCCCCACGGTATTTCCAATTTGAGTTTTTGTTCAGTTTATTTATGCTCAAAAGATTTCGAGATATTTCCATGGAAAGATTAAAATGGGCCACCCTGTATATATAATGTGTGTGTCTACTCCGCCACTGATTTAACGTCCCGTTCAGCAGCGAGCCTATATGAAAAAAGGCATGTGTCTCACAAATTGATGCTATAATCTTCCTACAAACTACGTTTATCGTCCGTTTCAAAAGCACCGTAGTCTACATTATTTATTATTTCCGTAATTTCTCGGGGCGAAAATACGCCACTATCATAAGAACCACGATTTGTCGCGGTGGTATTCATAGCCAAAAGCTCAACTAAAAAGAAGAAGGAATAGTAAGCAAACTACAAGAGGGATGTGAAACAACCATACACACTTCCACTGGCTAATAGAAAAGGGGAAAACAAAAATAGCTACATGTTTTTGCCTTTTGAGTACTCATATCTTTTTGAGAATATATACTTGACACATATCATTTAATCTACGCAATACGTGACCTGTACGTTTGAAGGTGAAAAATATTCGTGAAAAGTAAAGAGAAGGGACTAGTTGTTGCTGCTGGAACTGACCTTGATAGCTACTGACTAAACGTCTTGTAACAAGAGGGCAACAAATTACCCATAGGTCTCTTGCAGCTATACAGCGAGCTGTGTGCGTTGAGTGTCACTCCCTCTCTAAGCCTTGCTGTGTTTTGGAAAATATTGTTTGGTTTTCTTGCCTTGGGGCAAGGATTAAGAAGGCACCCTTGCACACCTCAGGGAGTGGGACGGAGTAACATAAAATGATCGAAAGACGACCGATGTTAATATAGAGTTAATAGTTTCGAGCAGTGGCATATACTGGTTTGAAAGCATGGGCTATCACTGACATTGTATATTATTATTATTATTATTAATGATAATAATAGAAAAAGTAATAATAATAATAATAATAATAATAATAATAATAATAATAATAATTAAATTTGCATAACAATGAACAAAAAGTGGTTGTGTTTTTGTTTTGAGACCATTAATGTTTTCCACTAAATGAAATTCCACCATACATTTGCGCAGTTCTCGTGAATTACATTCGTAAAACGTTAATTTTTAAAATTGTAACTTCCATCAAAAATCGCCTGTTACTGACGTTGGTTGTCATTCCTTAACAGTCTTCGCAAAAATTCTGAGTATAGTAACGTAATGCAAAAATGCAGACAGTCATTATCAGGGCCCGGATCTTGTTGACCTAAACTTTTCTAAAAAGTGACCTATAAAATGACACTAAAATTCCTGTAAAATGACCCTAAAATTGACTTTAAGCTTGCATTTTTTTAAACTTTTACTTCGTTAAACATAGACATTTTTTGAATATCTATTGAATTTTAAATATCATTTCTGTCAGTTTCAAAAGTTTTGTTTCAGTTAGCTGCAGCCCATTGATCAAATGTTGTGTTCAATGATCAGTCCATTGTACTGTATTCTAAATACTGAAAGTGTCAATTCACTCGCGAGGTGAAACTAGGAAGTACAAGTTAAGTACAAGTTTGAAACTAGGAATCAAAGTTTACAAGTGTAGACTGTATACAAAAGAATAATAGAAAAAAAACAGTTTAAAATCTTTGAACGCCTTCGAATTTATTTTTAGTTATTCACCTGATCATATCTTATGTGGTCTACAACCCAAACCCATCTGTTTTACCACCTACCAACCCCCACCCCTCATCAACCAGCTACAGCTTAGTGTTCATTAGCTTGTTAGGAATGCAGTTTTCCACCCCAATAGTCAGGAAGCAGAAAAAGAGATCATTTAACTTCGTGTTCCTCAAATCCGTAAACAGTGTTCATTTTAGGATTACCTTATGTAGAAGAAAAAGAATAAAAAGACCATAAGTGACCTAAAAGTTACCTTACAAATATTAAAAAATGACCTGAAACTTCAAAACGGCAAAAAGTGACCAAATGTTGACCCTAAAAAGATATATTTTTAGAATCTAGAGTTGATGAATAACGTTTTTATTTCAAATTGCCTTGTCCTATGCGTAACAGAAAAAAGTTGACTTCTCAACAAGATCCGGGCCCTGGTCATTATAATTGTTATGTTTATTATCGCTACCTAAATCACGAATTTTTGCGTTAACAAACTATTCTCGGGCCCTTTTGTTGCGGAGATCTTTTGACCGGGGCCCTTTTAATGAGGAGCGTTTTAATTCGGGCCTTTTGACTCGGGCCCTTCTGTTGTGGAGACATTTTGACCCGGGCCCTCTTGACGCGGGGCCGTTTGACTTGGGCTCTTTTATAGCGGGCCCATTTTTGACAAAGGCCTGTTTGACGCAGGTCCTTTTGACTGGGGTTATTTTGTCGAGGGACCCGTTTGACCGGGCTCTATTTATGAGGTGCGTTTTGATTCGGCTTCTTTGGATTTGGGCCCTTTTAAACCGGGGCCGTTTGACTCGGGCCCTTTAGCAGCAAGCCCGTTTTTCACCTAGGCCCATTTGACGCAGGGCCTTTTGACTTGGGTCATTTTGTCGAGAAACCCTTTAACCCGGGCTACTTTTGAGGGGCATTTTGATTCGACCCCTTTTGACCAAGGCCCGTTTGATGAGGGGCCTTTTGATTCGGGACTTCACTCCCCCCTTTTGTTGCGGAGACAATTTGAGCAGGCTCTTTGACGCGGGGCCGTTTGATTTAGGGGCCGCGATGGCTCAGCGGTAGAGCGTTCACCTCTGTTGCATGGGATCCTGAGTTCGGCTTGGGTCATTTTGTCGTGGAACCCGTTTGACCTGGCTCTATTTATGAAAGGCGTTTTGATTCGGCTCCTTTCGATTCGGGCCCTTTTTATCCGGGGCCGTTTCACTCGGGCCCTTTTGCAGCAGGCCCCCCTTTCTCCTGGGCCCGTTTGACGCAGGGCCTTTTGACTTGGGTCAGTTTATCGAGGGACCTTTTAACCCGGGCTATTTTTATGAGGGGGAGTTTGATTTGTCTCCTTTTGACCAGGGTCCGTTTGATGAGGGGCGTTTTGATTCGGGACTTCACCCGCACCATTTTGTTGCGCAGACCATTTGACCCGGGCTCTTTGACGCGGTGCCGTTTCACTCAGGGGCCGCGGTGGCTCAGTGGTAGAGCGTTCACCTCTGCTGCTTGGGATTCCGGGTTCGATCCCAGCCCACGCCAATTGAACTTTGTGTTGAACAAACACCGTTGCGAGGGTTTTCACCCGGGCTCGTTTGACGCAGGGCCTTTTGCCTTGGGTCATTTTGTCGTGGAACCCTTTTGACCCGTCGTCTCTTTATGAGGGGCCTTTTGACTAGGATCCGTTTGATTAGGGACCTTTTGTAGCTGGACCCTTTTTCTCCTGGGCCCGTTTGACGAAGAGCCTTTTGACTTGGATCATTTTGTTCTGGGACGAGTTTAACTCGGGCTCTTTTAATGAGGGGCGTTTTGATTCGTTACCTATCGACTCCGGTCCTTCTAACCGGGAAATTTTTACACATGGCCGTTTGACTCGGTTCCTTTTGTAACGGACCCCTTTCCCCCCAGGTCCGTTTCGCGCATGGCCTTTTGACTTAGGTCATTTTGTCGTGGGACCCTTTTGACCCGGGCTATATTTATGAGGGGCGTTTTGATTCGGCCCCTTTTGACCCGGGCCCTTTTAACCGGGAAATTTTTACACATGGTCGTTTGACTCGGGTCCTTTTGTAACGGATCCCATTCCCTCCGGGCCCGTTTCGCGCATGCCCTTTTGACTTGGGTCATTTTGTCGTGGGACCCTTTTGACCCGCGCTATATTTATGAGGGGCGTTTTGATTTGGGACTTTTGACTCGCATCCTTTTTTGCGGAGACCTTTTGACTCCGGCCCTTTTGACGCGTGGTCGTTTGACTCAGAGGAGGCGGTGGCTCAGTTTTACGCGTTCACCACTGCTGCTTGAGGTCCCGGGTTCGACCCCAGCCCACGCCAATTGAGCTTTGTGTTAGACAAACACCGTGTGCGTGGGTTTTCTCAGGGTTCGCCCGTTTCCTCCCACTTTCTTAATTCCTCCATTTCATTCATTACTCATCATCACCGTCTCCCTTAGCCTAACCGGCAAGAACGTGGGACGTAAAACTCAAAGATTTTTCTATATGGGTCTTCCCCCCCGTTGGAAAAAATTCTGCGGGCGTTAGTGATTATGATATTGCTTAGTTACTGTATTATATTCTTTTATACTCGGAATAAATACTTCTGTGTTTTATATAATAATGAGAAACTTATTTACATTTATTACGGTCCTTGCTTTACGATAGCGAAACATATTCACGTTCAGCGTAATCAGTATCCAGTCCCAAATAATTACAGTGAGGCGAATGATATAATTCATGCACAGATTTAGGACTTAGGAAACATATCGTAGTAAATTCCTGAAGAGTGAAAAGCGCTAGTAGCAGTAATTAACTCATTTCCTATAGTTCCTTAGTCAATTACATAAATCTTACAGATGTTGTGTCTCTTTCTTTCTCTTCTCTCTACATCATGTCTGGAGATTAGTGTTTGGACAAATAAGCTAAAGTGGCAATTTTAAAAAGTAAGATGATCTACGCTATAAATGACAGATGTTGTGATTTTTAACTTAACATATAAGGCAATAAATTGAAAAACAGAGATGACAGTGCACTAAAGCTTGAAATCTGTGCCTTTACTCTCTATACCTACGTTATTTCCCTAGTCAAAATAAAAACTCTTCAAAATTAATCACAAATTCTTATGCAACCATCCCTTCCTTAGAGTACTGCGCAGTCACATACCCGTCACGGCGATGTAAGGGCACTTTTGCCGACGAGGATACATGTAACCTTCCTGATAAGCAATGAATATTATTGATCTTAATGGTAAATAACGAAGTACAATTGGTCGCAGTACTTGTTTTGTTTATTGATTAATGTTTCAGGCAGTTAAGGTTTAAGGAGACCCGGCGAAATTCGTGCCAGCTGCCGCGGTGAGACGAAGGGGTTGAAGGGAAAAGATAGTGATGGTTAAGCTGTAGTTATAAATTTAAATTAAAGGACTTTGTTTTATTTATTTTTAGGTGAAATTATTTAAAATAATGAGTTCTATGTTTGAGGCTATGAAATTATTTGTTAAACTAGGATTAGATACCCTATTATTTTTAATGTAAAATGTAATACCTGGGTAATAGTAGTTATGTTCTTGAAACTCAAAGGATTTGACGGTATTTTAGGCTGTTCAGAGGAATCTGTCCCGTATTCGACAATCCACGATATATTTTACTTACTGTTGTTTGGCAGTTTGTATACCGCCGTAGTTGAAGGTATTAGAGACAGTTAGAGACCTTCATTATCTTTATTGAGGAGGACTTCAGGTCAAGGTGCAGCTTATCAGTAAGAGGAGATGGATTACAATAGAATGTTTATACGGATTTTATTATGAAATTATTTAAATGAAGGTGGATTTGAATGTAATGTTAGTTATGTTGCTATTATGAGTAGGGCTCTAAGATATGTACACATCGCCCGTCGCTCTCATTTGTTTAGGTGAGATAAGTCGTAACATAGTAAGCGTACCGGAAGGTGTCCCTAAATTGCATTAATTGCGAAATAGAGCTTGTTAGTTGAGCTATTCGTTTACATCGAGGAGGTTTTTGTGCAATTGATTGAAGGATGTTCTTATGCATATATTTTTTTTTTATATTGAGGCTAAGCGAATCAACTTTAATTGATGGTATATAATTAATTTGTTGATATTATAGTTAATTAGTACCGTAAGGGAATGTTTAAATAAGTGAAATTTTTTTGGAAGAAGAAAACATGAAGTGTTGTACCTCTTGTATCAGGGGGCATTAAATAATATTATTATATAATTATTTCCCGTAATGGAAAGAGCTAAAATATTATAATATTATAGGTAGCATATTATTTATAAATTTTATTTAAGCGGTGAAATGCCTTTCGGTTTCCATTATATCTGGTTGTACAGGAATTGAATTTAATTCAGCTGCGGTTAGACTTGTTGTAAATTTGGTTTGTTATAGTTTTGCTGCGAGTAATAGTAAGGGGGATTTGCTCTTTATTTTTATTATTTATAATGTGGTTTTATATTAAATGAAAGATGTGGGCTTAGAAGTAGCCATCATTTGTAATTTTGTTATAACTTATTTGTTATTTATCATATTTTATTGCATATAATTTATTACTGTACTTTTGTTTTAAATTAGTTAAGAAAATTTATAATGGTGTTGTTAGTATATTGGAGAGAATGATTAAAGGAATTCGGCAAAGGGTTCTTCCGCCTGTTTATCAAAAACATGTCCTTTTGTTAAAATAGAAGGTCTGACCTGGCCAGTGAGGCTTTAAACGGCCGCGGTATCTTGACCGTGCGAAGGTAGCATAATCATTAGTCTTTTAATTGTGGGCTTGTATTAAAGGTTGGACGAGTGGATTCTTTATTCGTAACGTTGAATTTTACTTTTGAGTGAAAAGGCTTAAATGATTTAAGAGGACGATAAGACCCTGTAGATCTTTATATTTAAGTGGTAATTTTTGTAGTTGGTAATGAATAAATTTGTTATTTAATTGTTGCGTTGGGGCGACGAGAAGATCAAATAAACTCTTCTTCATATAATTAATTTAAATATTTTTATGGTCCTTTATTAATGATTAATAGACTAAGTTACCTCAGGGATAACAGCGTAATTTTTTTTGAGTTCATATCGACAAGAGAGATTGCGACTTCGATGTTGGATTGAGATTTTATCTAGGTGCAGAAGCTTAGTGTATAGGTCTGTTCGACCTTTAAAATCTTACATGATCCGAGTTCAGATAGGCGTGAGCCAGATCGGTTTCTATCCTTTATTTAGAAAATAGTACTTTGGTACGAAAGGACCAAGTACTAGTAAGATTTATTATTAGAGAATAAAAATAATGGGCAATTACTATGGCAGATAAGTGCATTAGATTTAGGATCTAATAATGGATGAATTGAGTTCAGGTAATAATGTATTATGATTATGTTATAGGTGTGGTTTTTAATTTAATTTTGATTATTTGTGTTTTAATTGGGGTTGCATTTTTAACTTTATTAGAACGTAAGGTCTTAGGGTATATTCAAATTAGTCGGGGTCCCAATAAGGTAGGTATTTGTGGTTTACCTCAACCTTTTGCGGATGCAATTAAGTTATTACTAATGAGCAAGTTTTTCCTACTATGTCTAAATATTATCCTTATTATCTAGCATTTGTTTTTAGTTCATAACCGTTTATACTCCTTTTTAATTATTTAGTTGATTCTTCTGAATCTCATAAAAAGAAGCAAAGTTTAACTCTCTTAAAAAAGAACGATGTTTCGATATGCGTTACATGCAAAGACTCCATGTACATTTTTATCCTAGAGGGGGCGTAATAAATAAATCTCTACTACACGTCGATCCCTGTTGGTTTCAACTTATTGCCCTAGGTTTTATACGACATATGGAGAATCAATGCTTACTGCTAATCACCTTGATCCTTTGCGACTGTACCAAGCTGCTTTTCTGACTCGCACGGTTCATCTTGCATTACAGACAGCCATATCGCACACTCTTATTAAGACATTGAACGCCATACGCGTGCTTAGCACGAGCACGGTATTTTGGCTAAGCAGGCCATGCACTTGCTATGGTCGCGCAAGCAAATGTTATTATATAGGATTCCTTTTTTGCATGCCAGAGACGTGCAAGATGATTTTGCAGAATCTGTAGGGATACCTATGTTTGCTGTTTCACCTACTAGATATTGTAACGTGTGTTCTGATGTAGGAAAGGTATATGATGGCGAAAGAACACAACGTGGATGTGTCCTGATTGTGATGTGGGTCTATGCATGCCAGAATGATTCCGTGTTTATCATACCACGGCTAGGTACACTTAAGAACTCAAAGTACGGACTTTATTCCTATTTCGAAAATCATATCCAAGATAAACATTTATAGCTTTAATTATGTCGCATATATGCTTGTAATGTTTGTTTGTGAATGTAGAGGAAACACTGACCTTACATGTGGTGTAATAAACACACATATTAACCTATAGAAAATTTTTAATTCTTTACTGAAAAACACCAAAAATGGCTGTTTTTCTGAGTACTTTTTAAAAACAAACACGCCGGCTTAAAGTGTTAACCTTATTGGAGGATTTGAATTTTTCAATCTTCTATACGTTTTCTCAACGGTGAGTAAAGTTCTGGTAAGTTTCCCTCTGCAGCAGATTAGTGCACCTACTGTATTAGCTTTTTGACACTTTTCATATCTGAGACGGAATGATCAATAAGAAGAATTTCTGTAATATTACTTATTAAATTCTACACTACCTCATCTCGCTGACGTGAATAGAACTTGCGTGTCCTCCCACCGACTGAAAGTTTTCTTCTCAAGAGCAGAAAGTTACTCCACAAAATGTAAATGATTAATCGCCAGCATTTGAGGCTAACGAAGTGTATTATTCAACTCTAACACTGAACCAGACTGTCATTTGGCCTGGTATGTATGCGAGCATATCCATGGCCGTTGACCAGAGTCATCCTAGATCACCAAATAAATTCCTTTACAAAAATAGAAGCACAAAATCGTCTGTAGATATCTGCTTAGGTGTTCGCTGCATAAAGCCGAATACCATGGGAAACTGCCTAGAGTACATTCCTTCGTAGGGCCGTTACCATTGGTAAGAAGAAAGTCGAAATACACAGATATGTGCTTAGATCCATACTTCAGACTGTTTTCAGAAAAAATAGTAATTCTAAGATACCGAAACGATTAGATAACATTTTACTAAGAGGAGATGTCCAGATACGTGTCGTTGTCTTATCAAACCGAATGCAAGCAGATAGCATGCACTACAACCAACCAGACATAGTAATATTCGATACGAAACGTACTGAAATTAGGTTTTTTCAAATGCAACTCAAACGTTGAATTATAACATTCATATGGCAGAAGAAGTAAGATTTATCTACAAGGCTGCAGAATATGGCTTTCTTTAGAAATAATGGTAATACTAATTATAGATATAAGGATGCATTTAGATAAAAAGATAATATCAGTAGATGTCGAAATCCGGTATGATACTTGCATTAGAACGAGTGGAATCAGTTTGCATGCAGTACAACCGACGAGAGAGCGTGGGTTCAACTGGGAAAAGTACTTCAGCACATATTGTCCTTAGGACTTGCAAATTCGAAATATTCGAGTTTAAAACCAGTGACGTGCGGAACAAGTAGTCTTTAGCTGAGAAAGAGTGAATATCACGGTGAGCTCATAAGGTATAGTAAAGAGAAAGCGCGTTATAATGATGGACTAGTTGATGGGTCACATACGATAGGGCAGGCATCCCCGAGCTTGACATGCTTTTTGTTATATGCCTCTGCACCAATAGAAATCACCTTAAAATGAGAACATTAGCAGAGATGTCACGTGACTTCATTATAATAGTATTCTACAATGACTGAAAAAAAATAATAGAAGATTAAATCGATCTCTAAGTGATCCCGTGATTAAAGTAATAATTTAGAAGATGGACGAGAATTTTCGATTTTTAATTAGTGGTTTAGTGTGCAACACGTGTGCCAATAATTCAGGGTTCCATTTCAAGGTGTCCGCAAGGGCGAAAGGGCTTACGGCGGCTTATGTCTATCTAAAAATGGTGTGAAATTTAGAAATCAGCAGTGGACGTCGCCGTGTATTCTTTAATTTCTATTGGGTTAGAGCTAGTATAGATATTCAACATTGAACCGGACGCCGCACTATCTTGCGTTGTGTACTTAGGTCTTAAGAACGAACCAGTAATGCTTATACAGCTACTTAACTCACATTATACATGGCGTACCATTTAAAAAACCGTGAATTTACTTGTTCCTTTAATAAGACGAGGGTATCACAGTTATATAGCTTTGGGAACGACCAGCGGTTTGTTTTAGGTGGGCCCTTGGGATTGAAATATGTTGTGATACCAAATTTAAAAAACATAAGTATTAATTTGTAAATGATAATCAAGCAATTGCTATACTTCCCGTTTACAAGCAACTACAATATTATTTGAGAGTGGTTCCTGTCGAAGAAATCTACTTAACACCCATAACGCTCTCACCTTTTCTTGATCGTTTAATCCAAAGAGTTGTGTTCTTACGGATATATTATTTAAAGAAAGTCTCCTGTGTGTTAACACTCGAGACTATCAAATATGCATTTAATTAGCGTCCTTGCTGCTCACTAGTGCTTACATACAGAGATGTGTAGTATTCACTAGGTTCCGGTCTATCATTAATAATATGGAACCCATTATATTCTAAACCCATTATATTCAAAACTAAGAAGCATATTTAGTTTGGTTCTGAGACCGGTGATCTGATCCATGAGACAAATAAAGAATCATTTTAGGTTCTTTTATGATCTTTCATTGGTCAGTTAGAAAATATTTACGGTATAGTCAATTCTGTGTCGCTACCAACGCAGTAACACTGGTCATCACAAAGCAACCAAACTGAGGGCTAATCATATAAGCTAACTGTATGCTTTAATTAGTAACTAAGTGCCACACATTTCATAGAGCAGAAAATGTCATTTTTTTCAGATGTCTATTGATGAAAATACTCCATATCCATCTTAATGAATGAAAAAGTAATCTGATTTCATGGTAGCATTGTCTTGATAAGAATATCGTATCACTTTCCATCTAATGTTTTTGGTGTGTCAATGCTGCCTTCTTCGAAAGATTCAAACCTTCACTCGCATCTCGCGTCTGGATTTCCTATTCTCAAACAACCTTTGGATAGCTATTCATCTTGACAAACCTTCGCCACAACGATTTTGTAACGGTAAAATACATAACTCTCCTTTTGTTGTAAGCAGTGTAGTCCCTCTGTATTTCTTATTACTAAGGGAGAAAATTCATGGTTTATGATTCAACATGTCGAAAGCAAGCATAGGAAGTTTTATATCTTTCAGGTGTACTTGACTGAAAATCTCCCAATGTAACCTAAGTACAAAAAAAATTTGTCACCTGATAATTTTCTTGACGTTTCTGTTCTACACCTGTTCTACCAAGCTTGTATACCTTCTTAATATCCCGAATCAGTGCTTTACACCGCTAGCTTTAGTAATTCATTCTCCGGAATTGTCTCACAAGGTAAGAGAAGCGGGCCTGATTATACACGGTTATCACGCACCTATTTACCTAAGGATCTAATAGATTTTCAGGCCAATTACCTGCATTTGAATCCTTTACAAGCTTACGGCTGTAAGTCTAGTATAACTGTATCAGAAAATTGTTAAGCTTCGCGGCTTTCTGTCTGAAAAGTAGGTCGGTATAGTCGCAATGGAACAAGGTGGTGAGCAGTAAGCATTGATTATAATTATGTCGTATTAAACCTAGGCAAATATGTTGAAACTAACTGTGCTCGTCGTGTAGTAGAGCTTTCATTCTTACGACATCGTCTTGGATAAAAATGTACATGGAGTCTTTGCATGTACGGAAAATCCACACTTCGTTCTTTATTAAAAGTGTTAATCTTCACTTCCCTTCAGGAGGGTCGTAAATTAAACGGCAGTTACATAATCATAAGTGTCCTGGCATGTGGCAGAATCCTTGGAGTGAATCATCTGCTGTTGAACATCTTAACATATAAACAATCAAACAAAAAACAATTGTTATAAACGTACAATTGAATGATACTGTAAAACGCGAATGTAATATCTAAATGAATTGGTTTTGGTTGTTACCTAAAATGTGTCCTGCTACGGTTTTGTTTTCTCTTCGGGTTCCAAAGCAGCTCGTGTTAAAAGATTCGAAAATATATAAACAGAACAATAAACCACCTTCATGTTTTATACCTTGTCCTTACACCTTCACTTAAAGTTTCATAAAGATCGTCTTCATGTCCATTTTTTTAGGTCTATAAGGCGGGGACGATATCACAAAATCATAACTGATTGGATCAACAAATAAGCCGTTGTCAAAGACATATGCGTTCTTTACACCTGTTGTTCGTTATCATCTATATCAGATTGTCTTCCGATCTGCCAATTGTACTTGAACTCTCTGGGAGAATGCCCAAACCCTTGAATACTTCATATCAGTTCTTTTACACTAACATGTAGCTCGTTGACAATCCTATCTTGCAATCACTTTTTATCTACAGATAAGTAAGCTTATCCGGCTGGAGCCGATGGTAGCTGTGTGGGTACTGGAATTCGCATATCCTATTTCACACACCAAACTCTTTCGATTGGGTATATGCTTAGACCACTTCGCTCGTGGAGTTGGAGGTTCTGAACAGGTTCTGAACAGCTGTTGTGTTAGTAGGGGAAAAAGTGGCCGTATTGAAGCTTTGTAATAATCCTCCGTTGTTATACCTGATATAACTTATACCAGGGAGGACATGTATCCTTCTCCATACGGGCAGATAAGAAATGTTTAATCATGACCAATTGTCAGGATTGAGTTTTGGTTGGTTGAAGACTCTAACGAACTTTCTCAATTCTTCTTCTTTTTGAAGGATCTTGTAGGCTGCCGACTATTCACTGCTGAGAATAGCTGAGAGTCGTCTCACAGCCTGTTGCATCATGAAAAAAGTGTAAGCAATCTTTTAATGACACAAAAGTTTTTTTAAAGTTTAACTATTTCGTAGCATTTCTTTTCAGTAGTGCTTCTACTAACGTTTAAAAAATCAGCAACTGCTTATGAAGTCTTAAAAGATCTGAATCAGTCCCATCAACAGCTACAGATTTCCCGTTTGTAGTTTCTTCCATTATTCTTGTCCATATACAGCTACTTTTATATTTTGAACACTGTTTGCATCATTTAAAGCCGTCTAGTATTTTTCTCCAAATTTCTCAACTACTGTGATTGAATTGTCGTGGCTTCAATGGGAGAATAAAATTGGATCGTTGCAGATATTTCCCGAAAGCTCTTTTTTCTCTTTTGGCACTTACTAACGAGTTAATCCCCCAGAAAATTTCGTGGCCTTCACTAAAAATGTTCGAAAATAATATGATTTGGAACTTCGCTCAAGAAGTCCTCTTTTTCTGCGAATTGTTCCTTGAGTTGTTAATTTCTTATAATCCTCTGACACCGTATTTTCCTTCAAGGCTTCCATCTGTTGATTATAGTGATGTGCAAAATTTTCTTAGAAGAGACGACCAGTTGCGTGACAAAACGGAAGCATTAATTTAATTGCCATCAAATGAAGTTTCTAGTCCCCTGTTCAATTTACTCTCTTTGGATGAATTCAATACGGTTATGATCTTGTCTATATATTGCAGCGAAAGTTAACTGTTCGCAAAATTTCACCTTCTTAATTTTGAGATTTCTTAATATGGTTTTTGTCATGCAATTTCATTTTCTTGTAAATGTTGTATAGTGATTTCCTCATCCAGATGTTGTTGAAAAGATCACATATCCTAAATTTTGTCATCTCCTCCGACGGTTGTAAATCTCTACATAATCACATGTAGAGGTCACCGAGCAAAGTCTAGAAGTCGCACAGGACACGCAAGGTCTGTGCACGTCAAAAGAAATACATCTTGTTGATCCTTCTGTCTCAGGTATGAAAGGTGTGAGAAAGCTAATAAAATTGTTGCACTAATTTGCTACAGAAGGGAAGTTTATCAGATCTTTGCTCACCGGTGAGAAACCGTTTAGAAGATCGGGAACTTCAAATCCTCCAATAAGGTTAATAACAGTGTCCGATATGGCAGTCTGTAGTGTAAGAGGAACTATGCGAGCCAGAAAGACTTTCAGGTTCTATAGCCTGTATAGGTCTATAGATACGTAGCGTTATCAATATTGCATCTTGATGATGCCTCGAAATTTTTTATAGACGCAAGTTTAACTGTCAGGCTGAGCTAAAGTTTTAACTGTATTTATTATTTTCTTCAGGCACCGAGACGAGCAAGTACTCGAACACTATTCCCAAGAGGGCAATTTCAGGCAGAGGTGAATTGATTGCTTTGTTGCTGTCTCTTTTCTAGCAGACTTGTATAACATCTTTGTATCGCAAATCAGTGCTTTACACCGCTAGCTTTAGTAATTCATCGGCCGGACTTGTCTGACAGGCCCGCAGTGGTTCAACTGCCACATCTAGCTGGACAAAATATAAAAAACCGAGTTCTGAGAAGTACTGAGAAATCGATGGGAATTCTTGGAGCAAGGTCCCATGTGGTGGGAAAAGACCTCCAAGGTGCCAAATTACACATGCGGAAGTATGTCGAATACGACGAACAAGATTAATTGTATGCAATGTAGAATCATCTGATCGACAGTTTCCGTGCTAGACCTTACGTCTGCAGCATATAACACAGACAGCTGTTGGTCAATGCCAGGAATATAGTGTGACAACTATAGATGAAGGTATGACGTGCATGTAGCATAAATGAGCAGTGCCGTGGCTTTTTGGGTGGGCTATGGCGAGAAGGGAAACAGTAGCGAAGAATAGGTATAATGAATTGACGCGTAAAAAACAATTCTCCACCAGTCTCCAGGTTCTAATGACAATAGATGTGTAGAGTAATGATTGTAGTTTGTGCATAATAACTATGACGTGCAAATGTATGCATAATTGTTGCTTCTTATACTTTCAAAAATGGAGTGTACAATGACACAGCGAGTCTTCTTCGATGCCTGGAGAGGTGAACCCGATAGCTGCAAGAGAATCAATAGTGTTTACACCTGTGTAATAGAAAAATTATTGTTACAAAACTGTGATGAGGATGTAGCAGAGTGCGTCAAAAAGGTTACAGATAGTTTTTGTATACATGTCAAAGAGAAATGACAAAAATGTCATCGTGCAATGAATAACTTTGTAATCAAATATGGTAAGTGGCTCGACAGTACAGTGGAGTTTTCTAGAAACGTATAGAATGCAGCGAAATTACGACGACCAGTATCATTTACTATAGGGCGTCCAGGAGAAGTGTTTGAAGAAGCAAGTGAGAAAGCAAAGAGAAGACGGTTGCAGTCGTTAGTACAACATCGACAACTGAAGAGTTAGTGTATGCAGCGCACATGCGTTTACGTGCAAAAGAAAAACGTGATGCTTCTTATATTGTGAAAGAGATTGATGTGTCACACAGGAGGGATCGCGAATCAAAAAGGCGTACAAGAGTCCAGAGACGAATGTACCAGTTAAGATTACAAACGATGAGGCATTAGCATTATATGTTGTTGAGAAATTGACAAGGAAACCTTACCAGTTATTTCGTAACCAGGCAAAAGATCACAATGCAAATATCTATTCGTCTAACTGTAAACTGTTAGAGACAAAGAAAGCGTGCTACCCAGCCTATATTATCACAGACGTATATGCGGAAGTGCAGCTGCAAGCGTTACTTGATCATACTATCGAGCGGTTGATCACCAGAAACAGTACTATACTGCGAGAGATCAATCAGGAAGTTGAAATGACCATGTTCTTCAAATGGTGCTTGTGATGGCGCGTCAGGTCAGAGCGCATACAAACAATGGTATAATTCAGATACAGAAGACGATATACATGACAATACATATTTGTTTGTTATTTCGTTAGTGTCTCTAAAATTACATTATGGTTAAGAGACACTCTGGCGTAATCCACGGCGATTGCCAATACGCTATTGTCGGCCAATGAACCTACTGTTCATGAAAGAAACAGCAGAATTAACACGTTCAGAAGCTACTAAGATACAGCAGCAACTACAAGCTCTCTCACTAACAACTTTCACTTACAATGATCATCAAATAGTAGTGATACACAGATTAATGCTCACAATGGTAGATGTGAAGGTCTGTAGTGATATCACAAACAATCATATTAACGATGTTACATCTGCGGTGCATCTACAAAGAAAATGAACGATCCAGACAAAACAACAGCACAACAACCTGACACAACAACGTTTGAATTCGGGATGTCAAGTCTATCCGCATAAGGTGAATATTTTCGTCAAACCTCTCTGCCCCTCCCATGTATCTGTTATATTTTTGTATAACTGACGGGCATTCAATTTGAATCTTACTTCTTTTCGATTCGATCATTCCTATTCTATCAACTTTCGAAATTGATAGCTGGGAGTGACAGTTGGACGCAATAGTCACTACACTATCATTCCGCTTGACAATCGTAATGTCTTTGGTGCACTTGAAAGACATGGATCCTCGATTGATTTTCTTTAGCAGATATGTGTCTTCGAAAGGGCATTTCTGAGTTCTGTTTTCCCTAATAGTCCCTGGTCCACTAGTGTTACGGTTTGAAAGTTCTGTTAGAAGGGGCAAGGATGTAAAAAAGTTGTCAAAATACAGATTACAAGGACCTAATTCACGAGGAAGACGAGATTCTATCTAGAGTACAACAGCAGCTCAGAAACCGAATTCGGCTTGCTTGGGTAAATGCGCAGATTTAGATCTTTGACAAGGCTCAAATGTGATCAGGTATCCCTCGCGTATAGCAGCAGACCGGACTTTGTAACAAAGCGCAAATTCTTGCCATGAATATGCTGTTTGGTGCCGTGGCGAACAAAATAAGGAATCTTGGTTTCATCTATAGATATATGAGAGGAACTTACTTTTTCAAATGGTCATTAAATTTCTTATTTAGAATTGTAAAATATGCATTAACTTTCCCAAATTTCTCATTTTCTGGGAAATTTAGGCAATTTGATAGATGAACATACTTTTGAATTTTAAAAAAATCGATTTCTTCTCTTACTAGTTTTAACCATCTTGTTGTAAGAATCAGCCTTGATTTCCCACAGCATACGTAATATTTTGGTGTCAGATAACCTGTTAAAACCAGAATCGCAATATAAAAAATAATGCCATCTATTGTTACGTCGAGTGCGTGATTGTCTTGGGAAGCATGTCTATTTGACATTTCACAAATGTGTTCAATAACTTTATCAGAAAAAAAGTTCAAAGCACTCCGTTGAAGAAACTATCAAGTCCTTGTTATGAGAAACCACTTCATCTTTGTCTCCCCATCCACAATGGTATGTGGATACGTCGTGTCTTCCAGACCACTCTCTACGTTCAGAGATAAAACTGGATTGTTTAGTCACTGATTTACTCGTTTGCTTCCCTTTCTTGTAAGGTACATAAACACTATTATAAACACTTTCCTTCCTGTCAGCATATTTTGTGTGTTAATCTTCAACTTCTTGTGAAGTACTGTTTACTTCAAGAGAAGACCTCAAAACTCTTGGCGGTAGGCGATTCACATCAACCACATTTTCATCTCCGCTGTCTTCTTCAGTGTTATAGTCATCTTCAGGAGGAATTAGAACCATTTCTTGTAGGTCAAGATCAGATTCGTTTTCTTCCAAACAGTCGAGAATTTCATGGAGCTTCAAGCTGAAAAAAGAGAGATATTTTGAATAAAGTAATATTGGATTCACTGTAACAAACAGTTATTTTGTATAAAATATCAGATGAATTCGAATCTCTAAAATTCCAACATAATAGGAAATGCCTGTGGGATAAGTAGTTTTCACGACTAAAGCAAGATATATATTTAAAACCAAACTGGCTGCTTTGGATTCGCACATATTCATTGGATATTAGGTTGAATGAAACGTGAGATGTCTCTTTTAGTTGAGGATAGCAAAGGAATGTAAACGAAGTGAAATAAAATCTCTAAAAAAGGTGCATATTCCTTGCGAGAAAATTCTGCACCAAATTAAAACTAAATTTATTAGTTTACTGACGGTAAATATGACTAAATTATTTCTACCAATGTTGAAGGTAACTAATTGTGTATTTTTTTCTCTACAAGGGACAAAATATCACCAAACAGCAATCTTGACTTCTTATCTTTTATCACACAAGTAGACTACCTTTACCTAACATAAATAGTAATATAGGAAGTGGGCCCATTTTTACCCTTTCTATGGCCCCAAGTGAAGAAGTTACGTACATCTCTCTCCCTCCAACACACACACACAAACACGCGCGGAAGCTATCACACACATATACAGACACACAGAAGCACCATATTACAGGTTATACGATAGTAGTACATATTATATTCTTCAATACAAAAAGTAGCTCTATATCCCAGTGTCACCTGTAGGTGACAACGGAAATTCAACTGGTCATACGATCTATTAGAGTTTAGATTTCTTTTCTACAAACAAATATTATCACTAACTGATACTTGAAGAAAAATACTATAACATTTATATTATACCTACTCACCTTCTGTGACTGGTAGAAGCGTCATTTCGGGCACACCTGCTCATCTTGTTAATATTCGGTGTAGCCATTCTGGAAATATCAATGCAGAAGTTTCCATTAGATGGTCGTCGAGTTCTAATGCCACTCATTTGTTTGTTTAAGGACAGTTCTTCACCCTTTGACAATTGAAACTAAGTTTCAAAAAAAGAAATTAAATTACGTGCATCCAAAGTAGTGGGTCACTTAATGAGCGTTTTAATCTCTTATTATTATCTTTTTTCATTCATTGTAGAATACTATTACGATGAAGTAAAGTGACATCTCTGCTAATGTTCTCATTTTAAGGCGATTTCTGACGTAGTGGATGCATATTACAAAAAGCTTCACAAGCTCGAGAATGCTTGTCCTGTCGCAAGTGATCCATTAACTTGTCCATCATTTTAACGCGCTTTCTCTTTACTATACCTTATGAGCTCACCATGGGATTAATTCATTCTCAGCTAAAGACTTCCTGATCACCACGTCACTGGTTTTAAACTCGAATATTTCGAATTTCCAAGTCCTAAGGACAATACGTGCTGCAGTACCTTTCCCATTTCAACCCACCGTCTCTCGTCGGTTGTCCTGGATGCAAAGTGATTCCCCTCGTTCTAATGCAAGTATCATGGCGGATCTCGACATCTTTTTATCTAAATGCATCCTGATATCTACAATTAGTAATACCATTATTTCTGCAGAAAGCCACAGTCGGCAGCCTTGTAGATATGCCATATGAAAGTAATTTTTCAACAGATTTTTGGGTATTACAGCGTGTAAGTTGCAATTGAAAAATTCTAATCTGACTACGCATCTTATCAAATTTAGTATGAGTGGTTTGTTATAGTGCACGCTAACTACTTGCATTCGTTTTGATAAGAGAGCAACACGAACCTCAACATCTCCTCTTAGTAAAATATCTGAATGTTTCTGTTACTTGGTAATACAATATCTCTGAAAACAGTCTGAAGTATAGATCTAAGCACATATCTGTGTGTTTCGACTTTCTTCTTGCCACTGTTAACGGCTCTAAGCTGGACTATGCAAGGAATGTACTCTAGGCAGTTTGCTATGTTATTCGGCTATATGCACCGATCATCTATGCAGAATTCTACTGACGATTTGGTGCTTCAATTTTTGTAACGGAATTTAGTTGGAATTTAGTGGATGGCTCTGGTCAACGACCATGGATATGATCGCATACATACCAGGCAAAAAGCAGTCGGTTCAATGTTAGAGATGAGTACACTTCGTAAGCCTCAACTGCCGGCGATTAATCGGGTACATTTTGTGGAGTAGCTTTCTGCTCTTGACAAGATACTTTTGAGTCGATGGACAGGACACGCAATCTCTATTCACGTCAGAGAGATAAGGTAATGTTGAATTTAATAAATATGACTCAAGTATGAAAGGTGAAAGGTGTCAAAAAGCTAATACAGTTGGTGCACTAATCTGTTACAGAGGGGAAGCTTACCAAAACTTTACTCACCAGTGAGGAAACGTTTAGAACATCGAGAAGTTGAAATCCTCCAATAAGCTTAATAAGAGTGTGCGATTGGCAGTCTGGAGTGCAAGATGAACCATGAGAGTCAGAAAGACTTTAAGGTTCTATAACCTGAAGATTAGTGTGAAAGATACGTAGCGTCATAAATATAGCATCGTGATGAAGTGAGTCAAGGTTTCAAAAGACGTCTCGGAATTTTTTATAGACACAAGTTTAACTTTCAGGCTAAGCGAAAGTTAATAGTTGTATCTATCGCTCTCTTTGTGTACCTAGACGAGCAAGTACTCGAACACTATTACTAAGGGAGAAAATTCAGGGCTTCTGCTCCAAGATGTCGAAAGTGAGCCTAAGAAGTTTTATATCTTTCAGGTGTTCATAACTGAAAATCTCCCAACGTAATCTAAGAAAAAAAAATCTGTCAATTGGTAAATTTTTGATGTCTGTGTTCTACACCAGTTCTACCAGGCCTGTATAATTACTTTGTATTTGCTACAAAAGAACTATAATGTGTGGAAAGTGCGAGGTTCGGTTACATCAGCATTGCTGGTATGAGTTCCATAATGCCAATCGATAATTTTTTTTAATCCGAACGCAAGGTTGGCAGAAAAGGGAAACAAACTCTCAGTTTGATGGCGTTCAAACTGTTTCATGTAGTGCTTTGGTTTTTGAACCTCAATTTATGCTGGATATTTGTTGTAATGTGTGTGCAATCTCTTATAGAGGTTGAATTTTTGTTGCATTCACAATATATACACGTGAACCATATATACTTACAATAAAACTTCCACTCTCGTTAAGTTAAGCATGGTGTCAGTTTGTACACGTAGCGCCAGTGTCACCTGTAGGTGACACCATGGTACCGGGGTACCGGGGTATGAGTTTCACAAAATATGTATTTAGGAGTATGTATTAAGGAGTGCCTAATTTAAACTTTTATTTGCGAGAAAGTTTAATCTTTATAAATAACGCTATGGGAATTGCCGGGTTAAATCGATCTCTAAGTGACGCGGTGATTAAAAAAATAATTTTTAAGTTGGACGGAGAAGCTTCGATTTTTATTTAGTGGTTTAGAGTGCAACAAACGTGCCAATAATTCGAGGGTTCTATTTCGAGGTGTCCGGTAAGGCTAAAGGGCTTATGGCGGCTTATGTCTTTCTAAAAATGCTGTGAAATTTAGAAATCTTCAGTGTACGTCGCCATGTATTCCTTAATTCCTAATGGCTTATAGCTAGTAAAGAAATTCAACAATGAATCGGAGGCCTTAGTATCTTGTGTTGTGTATTTAGGTGTTAAAAGCGAAGCAGTAGTTATTTTATAGCTACTTAACTCATATTATGCAGTGGAGTACCATTTGAAAAACCGTGGATTTACTTCTCCCTTAAATAAGACGATATCAAAGAACGAACAGCGGTTTGTTAGGTGGGCCCCTGGGATTGAAAAATGTGATACCAAATGAAAAAGATCTATTAATTTTTTAATGATAATCAAGCAATTATTATACTTTCTGTTTATATGTAACTACATTACTTTTTGAGAATGCTTCCTGCTGAAAAAATCTACTTACAAGCAAGGGGCGCGATATCGAGACTCGAATTGCGCAATAAGAGTTACATATACTGAAAGAGCATCACGTAGTTAGTAAGTTATCAAATTATTAGCTGCAGTCCACCAGTAGGAAAAAAGTTATGGGACTGTAAAGTTCAGAGCCTGGCGTACGAAAAGAATACAAAACTTTGCATTTGGCTTGTTCCTCTTTGTATTGACAAGAGATAATGAACTCTAACGTATTCCCATCACAGAACATGATGTTTGACATAAGAAAATCTGTATGAGAAGAATTTTCAGTGTTGCCATCCATAAAAATTACAGTGTTGCCCGAATAAGAATACCGCGAAACGCTTGGTTTGCAGCGAATGAAAGAGTGAACACAATGATGTTTTGTGGCATCATGTTTTCGTGGTTTGCACGGAACTACGTTTTACATAATACGTTATTTAGTTTGTAAGAATCAAAGTAGTTATAATATACTTGTAGTAACATTACAGAATATTATTTAAACAGAAGTGCAAAAGCTACCAAGAAAACACTAATATGTAGGTGCTTCGCAATGTAGACATCACGATAAACCTGTGAAAATGTCATTCGGGTTCGAATCGGCTTGTTCGTTGGGCATTTGTCGTGAGGCATACCGACAGACAGACATCACAAATGTCGAGCATCGCGAATCGTAAAACTCGGTTCGTGTCGTCAGTGATATATCATCCAACGCCGTTGAATTCATTCTTGTAGTCCGTGCCTTAACGAAGAGTGTAGGGTATTCTAGCAACACTGTAAAGTCTATAGATGACACCAAGGCAAGTCTCCCGGAGCGCCTTCCTGTTCCTAAAGAACATTATTTGTGAATGTGGTAAGTTATATTTTATGATATATTTCCACGAACAACAAACACGAAAAAAAGGGGTATGTAATATCATGTACATGTTTACTTGCAACTATAGATACTAGAACATATGTTTTAATTACGGTAACAAAAAAAAATCAAGAAAGCATATGTAGTTGGATCGTACGAATAAGAGAGCTTGTGTTCACGAAAAACACCAAGGCTGTAAACAATTTATTGCAAGAAAACGACGTGAATACTTTCAGTTTGTTCAAGGTTTGTTCTTGCAATAAATTGTTTACAGCCTTGTCACCAGAAAACAGCTTGTGTGTCCGTACCAATACGAACATCTGGTTATAATTTCCTGCGTCTCCAGTCGTTCACGCTGTACCAATTCTGCGCTCCCCAGTTCCGCAACATGATTCGCTTTCTTTCTATAAAGCGGGATGCCTGGACTTCGCACCGGAAACATTCCAGGCACCAATTCAGTACTGTTTTGACTCCCTTACCACAGAAATGTGTTATCACTGCGCGTCGCTGGCTATCGTCCGATGTGCATATTGTACTAACTTTTTGTTTGGATCACTCGATATTTTCTGCTCTTCATATCAATTGTGTGGCTTAACACTCATTTACATAGCTATCTCCCCTTCCCAAACAAATACCATTTGTTATTGCACACACAAACAGGTTATTCATTCTGTTTGCCATAGTCTCTCATGTTCACTTTGCAGCCCCATAATTTTGACCTACTGGCGGAGACGAGCATCCTGATATGCATCCTGATATCTACAATTAGTAATACTATTATTTCTGCAGAAAACAACAGTCGGCAGTCTTGTAAGTAAATCTTAAATTTTTGCCATTTGAAGGTAATTTTAGAACAAATTTTTTGAGTATTACAGCGTGTAAGTTGTAATTGAAAAATGCTAATCTCAGTACGCTTCTTATCAAATATTACTATGTCTGGTTGGTTGAAGTGCATGCTAACTGCTTGCATTCGTTTTGATAAGAGAACAACACGTCTTATCACGTGTCTTATTACGCAGTATTTATTTCTTTCCTTGGGCACCGAGACGAGCAAATACTCGAACACTATTACTAAGAGAGAGAATTCTTTTCTTCTGCTCCAAGATGTGGAGAGTGAGTAAGGACATAAGCCGGCATATATGCTGCTCGTGTTAAAGAATTCCAAAAAATGTATACAGAACAATAAACCACCTTCTTTTATACCTTGTTTTTCATACCTCCATTTTAAGTTACATCAATAGCATCTTCATGTCCATTTTGTTAGGTCTATAAGGCGGTGACGTTGACGCAATATAATAATCATAACTTATTGGAGGAAGAATTATGCCGTAGTTAATGACATGTTGATTTTCTACATCTGTTGTTCTTAATCATCTATTTTAGATTGTCTTCCATTCTGCCATTTCTACATGAACTCTCTTGGCAGAATACACAAAATCCTGAATACTTCATATCGGTCCTTTTACACTGAAATGTGGCTCATTCACAAACCTATCTTTCAGACACTTTTTATCTACAGGTAAGTAAGCTTATCCGGCTGGAACTGATGGTAGCTGTGTGGGTCATGGAATTCGCATATCCTCTTCCACACACCAACCACGTTCCATTGGGTCCATGGTAAGCATAGACCATCTCACTCCGGAAGTTTTTGCTCGTTAACTTGTGTGTGTCCTGCTAGAATTCCGTTTTCTCTTCGGGTACCAAAGCCGCTCGTGTTAAAGATTTCCAAAATATGTACACTAAACAATAAACCAACTTCATGTTTTATACCTTGTTTTTTTTTACCTTCTTTTAAAGTTAAATCAAGATCGTCTTCATGTCCATTTGGTTATGTCTATAAGGCGGGGACGTCTTTTCAAAATAATAATCATTACTGATTGGATCAACAATTAGCAATTCTCAATGAAATATTGGTTTCCAAAAACTTTGTTCGTCATCATCTATATAAGATTGTCTTCCGATGTGATATTTGTACATGAAGTCCCTTGGCAGAATGGAGAAAACCTTCAATATTTGATATCTGCTCTTTTATACTAACATGTGGCTCGTTCACATCTTGCAGTCCTTTGTTATGTACAGGTTAGTAACATTAGACGGCTGGAGCTGATGGTAGCTGTGTGGGTCCTTAAAATTTGCATATCCTCTTTCACACACCAACCTCTCTCGACCTTAGACCACTTCGGTCGTGGAGTTGGAGGTACTTCCGAATTGAATGCTGAACAGTTGCCGTGTTAGAAGGGGGAAAAGTGGCCATATTGAAGCTTTGTAACATTCCTCCCTTGTTATACCTGATATGGATTATACCATTGAGAATATGTTTCCTTCTCCACACGGGCGAATAAGAAATGTGCAATCTTGATCATTTTGTCCGGATTGAGTTTTGGTTAGTTGAAGAATCTAACTAACTTGCACAACTCCTCATCTTTTTGAAGGATCTTGAAGGCTGCCAACTATTCACTGTTGAGAATAGCTGAGGTCGTGTTACAGCCTGTTGCATCATGAAAAAAGTGAAAGCAATCTTTTAATTATGCTAAAGTTTCTTTAAATTTAATAATTTCGTAGCATTTCCTTTCATTAGTGCTTATATTCACATTAAAAGGATCAGCAACTGCTTATGAAGTCCTCTAGTAAGATTCTTAAAAGATCTGAATCAGACCCATCAACAGCTACAGATTTCCCGTTTGTAGTTTCTTCTATTACTGTTATCCATATACATCTACCTTTATCTTTTGATCAAAGTTTGCATAATTTGAAACCGTCTACTATTGATCTCCAAGTTTCTCAACAACTCTGATTGAATTGTCGTGGCTTCAATGGCAGAAAAAAATTGGATCGTTGCAGATATTTCCCGAAAGCTCTTTTTTCTCTTTTGGCACTTTCCATGTCTAATTGTAATTTATATCCATTAAATATAAGGTCAAATAGAGTTTGACATAATTTATAAACGTTTACAACGCGGATTTGTGTTGCCATTTTTAGTCCACACCATTGCGTGTAGAAGCTTCCTTCTACGTGTGGCTTTTAAAACACAAGATAATAGCGACTCTGCAAAATCACCGCATTCGAATTGACATTCTTGCGCATTGACACATTATCACACAAGGAGAGTGGCATTAGATCAACGTATCGCTCTGATGATAAACTGATGGCCACAAATATCCTGTAGACTTCTTTTATCGTAACAGTATTTGGGAATGAAAAATTAATCTTGCAAACGATGTGTCTTACGTTGAGTTAATCGCCCAGAAAATTTCGTTGCCTTCATTAAAAATTGTTCGATATTCATATCACTTTGAACTTCGTTCGAGAATGTCAATGTTCCTTGAGTTTTTAATTTGTTGAAATCCTCTGACACCGTATTTGCCTCCAGGGCTTCCATTTGTTGAATATAGTGATGTGCAATTTTTTCAAAGAAAAGATGACCAAGCTGCGTGAGACGGTTCGGAAAATGTAACCATCTTAATTTTGAGATTTCTTAATATGGTTATTCTCATGCAGCTTCATTTTCTTATAATGTTGCATAGTGATTTCCTCATCCAGACGTTGTTGAAAAGATCGCGTATCCTAGATTTTGTCGTCTCCTTCGACGGTTGTAAATGTCTTCATAACCAAAGGTAGAAGTCCCGGCGCAAAGTCTGCAAGTGAGTTCTCAATGATCTTGAGTAGGCATGTCCATTCAGCATTTTCAGCAAAGTTGTCATAATATACAGGATACAGCAAACTTCTTCTATACCATTTCCTGACATAATGTGTCTATTCGTGCCTAGAAATTACTTAACTGCAAACCTCCTAAAGGCGGTACAACTTTGAACCGTTCACAAATTTCTTCAGCTGAGGTACGATTTGAACACCTTTCCAGTATAATGGCTGATCTATTGTCATTACGCAGGTGCTTTATTCACTTTTCATGCACTTATTTATTGTATGCGGAGAGTAGAATATATAGTAATAGTACTTGATGTTGAAATATTGAAGAAATACAGATTTACTACACTGCTTATATCAAAAGGAGAGGTCTGTATCTCACCATTACACAATCGTTGTGTCAAAGGTTTCTCAAGATGAATAGCTATCCAAAGGTTGTTTGAGAATAGGAAATCGAGACGCGTGATGCGAGTGAAGATTTGAATATTCCGAGGAAGACAGCATTGACACACCAAAAACCTTAGAGGAAAAATTGATAACAGAATGAAGAAAAGTGATACGATATTCTTATTAAGACGATGCTACCGTGATATAATGTTACTTTTTCATTCAATAACTTGGATATGGAGTATTTTCAACAAGAGACATCTGAAAAAAAAAGACTTTTTCTGCTCTAAGAAATGTGTGGCTATTAGTTACTAATCAACGCACACAGTGAGCTTTATATGGAAAGATTATATGATTAGCCCTCAGTTTGGTTGCTTTGTGATGACCAAGTTGTGATGATACTGAGTTGTAAGCGAACACAGGACTGACTATGCCGTAAATATTTTCCAACTAACAAAGGAAGATCTTAAAAGAACCAAAAATCATTCTTTATTTGTCTCATGGATCATATCACCGGTCTCAGACCCCAAGTAAGGCTGCTTCGGAGTTAAGAACTTAATGGGTTCCATAGAAAGTTTTTCATTATGCAATCCGGAAAATATTATTAATGATAGACTGCAACCTAGTGAATACTACACATCTCTGTATGTAAGTCCTAGTGAGCAGCAAGGACGCTAATTAAATGCATATTTGATAGTCTCGAGTGTTAACACACAGGAGACTTTCTTTAAATAATAGATCCGTAAGAACACAACTCTTTGGATTAAACAGTTTCTATCAGGTTAACGATCAAGAAAAGGTGAGAGTTTATGGGTGTTAAATCTTTTACTTCAGCAGGAACCACTCTCAAATAGTATTGTAGTGTCTTATAAACGGGTTGTATAGCAATTGCTTGATTCTCATTGATAAATTAATAGTAATTATTTTACATTTGGTAACCAAACAAATTTCATTCCCAAGGGCCCACCTAAAACAAGCCGCTGTTCGTTCCCAAAGCTATACGTCTCAGATACCCTCCTCTTGTTGTAGATAGAAATAAATCCACGGTTTTTTTTAATGGTACGCCATTGTTTAATGTGAGTTAAGGAGCTCTAAAAGCACTACTGCCTCGTTTTTAAGACCTAGGTACACAACACAAGATCATGGTTGAATCATGGTTGAATTCCTTTACTGGTTGTAAGCCAATAGGAATCAAGTAATAGATGCCGATTTCCACTGCTGACTTCTAAATATCACAGCATTGTAAGAAGAACATAAGCCGGCATAAGCCGTTTAGCCTTACCGGACACTTCGAAATGGAACCCTCGAACTATTGGAGCGCGTGTTGCACTCTAAACTACTAATTAAAAATCGAACATCCTGTCCATCCTCAAAATTATTACTTTTAACACCGCGTCACTTAGAGACCGATTTCATCTCTTATTAATATCTCTTTTCAATAATTGTAGTATACTATTACAATGAAGTCTATTATCATCTCTTCTAATGTTCTCATTTTAAGGCGATTACTTACGTAGTGGATGCATTTTACAGAAAGCTTCACAAGCTCGAGGTGCTTGTCCTATCGCAAGTGACCCAGCAACTTGTCCATCATTCTAACGCGCTTACTCTTTACTATACCTTATGAGCTCGCCATGATATTCATTCTTTCTCACCTAAAGACTTCTTGGTCCGCACGTCACAGGGTTTAAACTGGAATATTGCGAATTTGCAAGTCCCAAAACAATATGAGGTGCCGGATCCTGGTATAAGCCATACAAGAAATAACAAGGAAGTAGTTACGAAGATTCAATATAGCTACTTTTCTAACACAGCAGCTGTGCCGCATCGAATTCGGGAGTAACTTGAACTTCTGGAGTGAAATGGACTAAGCATGAACCCAATGAAACGTGGTTAGTGTGTGAAAGAGGATATGCGAATTCCATGACCCACACAGCTACCATCAGTTCCAGCCGGATAAGCTTACTTACATGTAGATAAAAAGTGACTGAAAGATAGGTTTGTGAACGAGCCACATTTTAGTGTAAAAGAGCCGATATGAAGTATTCAGGGTTTTGTGTATTCTGCCAAGAGAGATCACGTAGAAATGGCAGAACGGAAGACAATCTGAAATAGATGATTAGGATCAACAGATGTAGAAAATCAACATGTCATTGACAACGGCATGATTCTTGCTCCAATCAGTTATGATTATTATTTTGTGAAAAAGTCACCGCCTCATAGACCTAACAAAATGGACATGAAGATGATCTTGTTGTAACTTTATATGAATGTATAAAAGAAGGTGGTTTATTGTTCTGTTTACATTTTTTGGAATTCTTTAACACGAGCAGCATATATGCCGGTTTATATCCTTACTCACTTTGCAGATCTTGAAGCAGAAGCCATGAATTTTCTTCCTTAGTAAAAGTGTTCGAGTATTTGCTCGTCTCGGTGCCCAAAGAAAGTAATAAATACTGCGTAATAAGACAATTGTTGTTCTCGTATCAATACAAATGCAAGCAGTTAGCATGCACTACAACCAACCATACATAGTACAATTTGATAAGAAGCGTACTGAGATTAGCATTTTTCAATTACATCTTACACACTGTAATACTCAAAAAAATTGTTGTAAAATTACCTTTATATGGCAAAAGATTTAAGATTTAGTTACAAGACTGCCGACTGTTGTTTTCTGCAGAAATAATGGTATTACTAATTGTAGATATCAGGATGCATTAAGATAAAACGATAATAACAATAGATGTCGAGATGCCCCATGATACATTCATTAGAACGAGTGGAATCAGTTTGCATGTAGTACAACCGACGAGAGCGGGTGGGTTGAAATGGGAAAAATACGGCAGCTCATATTGTCCTTAGGACATGCAAATTCGAAATATTCGAGTTCAAACCCAGTGACGTACTGAACAAGAAGTCTTTAGCTTAGAAGGAATGAATATCACGGTGAGCTCATAAGGTATAGTAAAGAGAAAGCGCGTTAAAATGATGTTCAAGTTGATGGGTAGCTTGCGATAGGACAGTCATCCCCAAGCTTGTGAAGCTTTTTGTAATATCCATCCACAACGACAATAATCGCCTTAAAATGAGAACATTAGTTGAGATGTCACTTGACATAATTGTAAATGTATTCTACAAAGTCTGAAAACTGATATTAATAAGAGTTTAAATCGATCTCTAAGTGATGCGGTGATTAAAGAAATAACTCTGAGGATGGACGGGGATGTTCGATTTTTATTTAGTGGTTTGGAGTGCAACAGGCGTGCCAATGATTCGAGGGTTCTATTTCGAAGTGTCCGGTAAGGCTAAACGGCTTATGCCTGCCTATGTCCTACTTACAATGCTGTGAAAATTAGGTCAGCAGTGGACATCGGTATCTATTCCTTAATTCCTATTAGTTTACAGTTAGTAAATGAATTTAGCAACGAATCTGAGGCCGTAGGATCTTGTGTACCTCACTCTCAAAAACGAAGCAGTAGTTCTTTTAGACCTCCTTAAATCAGTTTATGCAATAGCGTACCATTTAAAAAACTGTGGATTTACTGCTCCCTTTAATAAGACGAGGGTATCACAGGATGAGCAGCGGTTTGCTTTGGGTGGGCTATTGGGATTGAAAAATGTGATACCAAATGTAAAAATATAAGTATTAATTTATCAATGATAATCAAGCAATTGCTATACTTTTCGTTTATATGTAAGTACATTACTTTCTGAGAGTGCTTCGTGTTGAAGAAATCTACTTAGGACTCATAACCTTGTTCTTAATTGTTAGCCTAATAGAAATGGTTTAATCCAAAGAATTGTGTCCTTATGGATATATTATTTAAAGAAAGTCTCCTGTGTGTTAACACTCGAGGCTATCAAATATGAGTTTAATTAGCGTCGTTTGTGTTCACTAGGACTTAGATACAGAGTTGTGTAGGATTCACTATGTTCCGGTCTATCATTAATAATATTTTCCCGATTGTATCCTGTAAAACTAGCTATTGAACTCATTATATTCTAACCTCCAAAGCAGCCTTGCTTTGGGTCAGAGACCGGTGATTTGATCGATGAGAAATGTGTAGAGTTGATTTTAGGTTCTGTTGTGATCTTCCCTTAGACGGTTACCTGGAAAATGTTTACCGTACACTCAGTCCTGTGTTCGCTACCAACTTAGTATCGTCTCCTCCGAGGGTTGTAAATGTCTACAAAACCACATGTAGAGCATCAGTCATGAAGTGACCACGTTATTAGCTGCAGTCCGCCAGTAGGTCAAAATTATGGGGCTGCAAAGTGAACATGAGAGATTATGGCAAACAGAATGAATAACCTGTTTGTGTGTGCAATAACAAATGGTATTTGTTTGGGAAGGGGAGATAGCTATGTAAATGAGTGTTAAGCCACACAATTGATATGAAGAGCAGAAAATATCGAGTGATCCAAACAAAAAGTTAGTACAATATGCACATCGGACGATAGCCAGCGACGCGCAGTGATAACACATTTCTGTGGTAAGGGAGTCAAAACAGTACTGAATTGGTGCCTGGAATGTTTCCGGTGCGAAGTCCAGGCATCCCGCTTTATAGAAAGAAAGCGAATCATGTTGCGGAACTGGGGAGCGCAGAATTGGTACAGCGTGAACGACTGGAGACGCAGGAAATTATAACCAGATGTTCGTATTGGTACGGACACACAAGCTGTTTTCTGGTGACAAGGCTGTAAACAATTTATTGCAAGAACAAACCTTGAACAAACTGAAAGTATTCACGTCGTTTTCTTGCAATAAATTGTTTACAGCCTTGGTGTTTTTCGTGAACACAAGCTCTCTTATTCGTACGATCCAACTACATATGCTTTCTTGATTTTTTTTTGTTACCGTAATTAAAACATATGTTCTAGTATCTATAGTTGCAAGTAAACATGTACATGATATTACATACCCCTTTTTTTCGTGTTTGTTGTTCGTGGAAATATATCATAAAATATAACTTACCACATTCACAAATAATGTTCTTTAGGAACAGGAAGGCGCTCCGGGAGACTTGCCTTGGTGTCATCTATAGACTTTACAGTGTTGCTAGAATACCCTACACTCTTCGTTAAGGCACGGACTACAAGAATGAATTCAACGGCGTTGGATGATATATCACTGACGACACGAACCGAGTTTTACGATTCGCGATGCTCGACATTTGTGATGTCTGTCTGTCGGTATGCCTCACGACAAATGCCCAACGAACAAGCCGATTCGAACCCGAATGACATTTTCACAGGTTTATCGTGATGTCTACATTGCGAAGCACCTACATATTAGTGTTTTCTTGGTAGCTTTTGCACTTCTGTTTAAATAATATTCTGTAATGTTACTACAAGTATATTATAACTACTTTGATTCTTACAAACTAAATAACGTATTATGTAAAACGTAGTTCCGTGCAAACCACGAAAACATGATGCCACAAAACATCATTGTGTTCACTCTTTCATTCGCTGCAAACCAAGCGTTTCGCGGTATTCTTATTCGGGCAACACTGTAATTTTTATGGATGGCAACACTGAAAATTCTTCTCATACAGATTTTCTTATGTCAAACATCATGTTCTGTGATGGGAATACGTTAGAGTTCATTATCTCTTGTCAATACAAAGAGGAACAAGCCAAATGCAAAGTTTTGTATTCTTTTCGTACGCCAGGCTCTGAACTTTACAGTCCCATAACTTTTTTCCTACTGGTGGACTGCAGCTAATAATTTGATAACTTACTAACTACGTGATGCTCTTTCAGTATATGTAACTCTTATTGCGCAATTCGAGTCTCGATATCGCGCCCCTTGCTTGTAAGTAGATTTTTTCAGCAGGAAGCATTCTCAAAAAGTAATGTAGTTACATATAAACAGAAAGTATAATAATTGCTTGATTATCATTAAAAAATTAATAGATCTTTTTCATTTGGTATCACATTTTTCAATCCCAGGGGCCCACCTAACAAACCGCTGTTCGTTCTTTGATATCGTCTTATTTAAGGGAGAAGTAAATCCACGGTTTTTCAAATGGTACTCCACTGCATAATATGAGTTAAGTAGCTATAAAATAACTACTGCTTCGCTTTTAACACCTAAATACACAACACAAGATACTAAGGCCTCCGATTCATTGTTGAATTTCTTTACTAGCTATAAGCCATTAGGAATTAAGGAATACATGGCGACGTACACTGAAGATTTCTAAATTTCACAGCATTTTTAGAAAGACATAAGCCGCCATAAGCCCTTTAGCCTTACCGGACACCTCGAAATAGAACCCTCGAATTATTGGCACGTTTGTTGCACTCTAAACCACTAAATAAAAATCGAAGCTTCTCCGTCCAACTTAAAAATTATTTTTTTAATCACCGCGTCACTTAGAGATCGATTTAACCCGGCAATTCCCATAGCGTTATTTATAAAGATTAAACTTTCTCGCAAATAAAAGTTTAAATTAGGCACTCCTTAATACATACTCCTAAATACATATTTTGTGAAACTCATACCCCGGTACCCCGGTACCATGGTGTCACCTACAGGTGACACTGGCGCTACGTGTACAAACTGACACCATGCTTAACTTAACGAGAGTGGAAGTTTTATTGTAAGTATATATGGTTCACGTGTATATATTGTGAATGCAACAAAAATTCAACCTCTATAAGAGATTGCACACACATTACAACAAATATCCAGCATAAATTGAGGTTCAAAAACCAAAGCACTACATGAAACAGTTTGAACGCCATCAAACTGAGAGTTTGTTTCCCTTTTCTGCCAACCTTGCGTTCGGATTAAAAAAAATTATCGATTGGCATTATGGAACTTATACCAGCAATGCTGATGTAACCGAACCTCGCACTTTCCACACATTATAGTTCTTTTGTAGCAAATACAAAGTAATTATACAGGCCTGGTAGAACTGGTGTAGAACACAGACATCAAAAATTTACCAATTGACAGATTTTTTTTTCTTAGATTACGTTGGGAGATTTTCAGTTATGAACACCTGAAAGATATAAAACTTCTTAGGCTCACTTTCGACATCTTGGAGCAGAAGCCCTGAATTTTCTCCCTTAGTAATAGTGTTCGAGTACTTGCTCGTCTAGGTACACAAAGAGAGCGATAGATACAACTATTAACTTTCGCTTAGCCTGAAAGTTAAACTTGTGTCTATAAAAAATTCCGAGACGTCTTTTGAAACCTTGACTCACTTCATCACGATGCTATATTTATGACGCTACGTATCTTTCACACTAATCTTCAGGTTATAGAACCTTAAAGTCTTTCTGACTCTCATGGTTCATCTTGCACTCCAGACTGCCAATCGCACACTCTTATTAAGCTTATTGGAGGATTTCAACTTCTCGATGTTCTAAACGTTTCCTCACTGGTGAGTAAAGTTTTGGTAAGCTTCCCCTCTGTAACAGATTAGTGCACCAACTGTATTAGCTTTTTGACACCTTTCACCTTTCATACTTGAGTCATATTTATTAAATTCAACATTACCTTATCTCTCTGACGTGAATAGAGATTGCGTGTCCTGTCCATCGACTCAAAAGTATCTTGTCAAGAGCAGAAAGCTACTCCACAAAATGTACCCGATTAATCGCCGGCAGTTGAGGCTTACGAAGTGTACTCATCTCTAACATTGAACCGACTGCTTTTTGCCTGGTATGTATGCGATCATATCCATGGTCGTTGACCAGAGCCATCCACTAAATTCCAACTAAATTCCGTTACAAAAATTGAAGCACCAAATCGTCAGTAGAATTCTGCATAGATGATCGGTGCATATAGCCGAATAACATAGCAAACTGCCTAGAGTACATTCCTTGCATAGTCCAGCTTAGAGCCGTTAACAGTGGCAAGAAGAAAGTCGAAACACACAGATATGTGCTTAGATCTATACTTCAGACTGTTTTCAGAGATATTGTATTACCAAGTAACAGAAACATTCAGATATTTTACTAAGAGGAGATGTTGAGGTTCGTGTTGCTCTCTTATCAAAACGAATGCAAGTAGTTAGCGTGCACTATAACAAACCACTCATACTAAATTTGATAAGATGCGTAGTCAGATTAGAATTTTTCAATTGCAACTTACACGCTGTAATACCCAAAAATCTGTTGAAAAATTACTTTCATATGGCATATCTACAAGGCTGCCGACTGTGGCTTTCTGCAGAAATAATGGTATTACTAATTGTAGATATCAGGATGCATTTAGATAAAAAGATGTCGAGATCCGCCATGATACTTGCATTAGAACGAGGGGAATCACTTTGCATCCAGGACAACCGACGAGAGACGGTGGGTTGAAATGGGAAAGGTACTGCAGCACGTATTGTCCTTAGGACTTGGAAATTCGAAATATTCGAGTTTAAAACCAGTGACGTGGTGATCAGGAAGTCTTTAGCTGAGAATGAATTAATCCCATGGTGAGCTCATAAGGTATAGTAAAGAGAAAGCGCGTTAAAATGATGGACAAGTTAATGGATCACTTGCGACAGGACAAGCATTCTCGAGCTTGTGAAGCTTTTTGTAATATGCATCCACTACGTCAGAAATCGCCTTAAAATGAGAACATTAGCAGAGATGTCACTTTACTTCATCGTAATAGTATTCTACAATGAATGAAAAAAGATAATAATAAGAGATTAAAACGCTCATTAAGTGACCCACTACTTTGGATGCACGTAATTTAATTTCTTTTTTTGAAACTTAGTTTCAATTGTCAAAGGGTGAAGAACTGTCCTTAAACAAACAAATGAGTGGCATTAGAACTCGACGACCATCTAATGGAAACTTCTGCATTGATATTTCCAGAATGGCTACACCGAATATTAACAAGATGAGCAGGTGTGCCCGAAATGACGCTTCTACCAGTCACAGAAGGTGAGTAGGTATAATATAAATGTTATAGTATTTTTCTTCAAGTATCAGTTAGTGATAATATTTGTTTGTAGAAAAGAAATCTAAACTCTAATAGATCGTATGACCAGTTGAATTTCCGTTGTCACCTACAGGTGACACTGGGATATAGAGCTACTTTTTGTATTGAAGAATATAATATGTACTACTATCGTATAACCTGTAATATGGTGCTTCTGTGTGTCTGTATATGTGTGTGATAGCTTCCGCGCGTGTTTGTGTGTGTGTGTTGGAGGGAGAGAGATGTACGTAACTTCTTCACTTGGGGCCATAGAAAGGGTAAAAATGGGCCCACTTCCTATATTACTATTTATGTTAGGTAAAGGTAGTCTACTTGTGTGATAAAAGATAAGAAGTCAAGATTGCTGTTTGGTGATATTTTGTCCCTTGTAGAGAAAAAAATACACAATTAGTTACCTTCAACATTGGTAGAAATAATTTAGTCATATTTACCGTCAGTAAACTAATAAATTTAGTTTTAATTTGGTGCAGAATTTTCTCGCAAGGAATATGCACCTTTTTTAGAGATTTTATTTCACTTCGTTTACATTCCTTTGCTATCCTCAACTAAAAGAGACATCTCACGTTTCATTCAACCTAATATCCAATGAATATGTGCGAATCCAAAGCAGCCAGTTTGGTTTTAAATATATATCTTGCTTTAGTCGTGAAAACTACTTATCCCACAGGCATTTCATATTATGTTGGAATTTTAGAGATTCGAATTCATCTGATATTTTATACAAAATAACTGTTTGTTACAGTGAATCCAATATTACTTTATTCAAAATATCTCTCTTTTTTCAGCTTGAAGCTCCATGAAATTCTCGACTGTTTGGAAGAAAACGAATCTGATCTTGACCTACAAGAAATGGTTCTAATTCCTCCTGAAGATGACTATAACACTGAAGAAGACAGCGGAGATGAAAATGTGGTTGATGTGAATCGCCTACCGCCAAGAGTTTTGAGGTCTTCTCTTGAAGTAAACAGTACTTCACAAGAAGTTGAAGATTAACACACAAAATATGCTGACAGGAAGGAAAGTGTTTATAATAGTGTTTATGTACCTTACAAGAAAGGGAAGCAAACGAGTAAATCAGTGACTAAACAATCCAGTTTTATCTCTGAACGTAGAGAGTGGTCTGGAAGACACGACGTATCCACATACCATTGTGGATGGGGAGACAAAGATGAAGTGGTTTCTCATAACAAGGACTTGATAGTTTCTTCAACGGAGTGCTTTGAACTTTTTTTCTGATAAAGTTATTGAACACATTTGTGAAATGTCAAATAGACATGCTTCCCAAGACAATCACGCACTCGACGTAACAATAGATGGCATTATTTTTTATATTGCGATTCTGGTTTTAACAGGTTATCTGACACCAAAATATTACGTATGCTGTGGGAAATCAAGGCTGATTCTTACAACAAGATGGTTAAAACTAGTAAGAGAAGAAATCGATTTTTTTAAAATTCAAAAGTATGTTCATCTATCAAATTGCCTAAATTTCCCAGAAAATGAGAAATTTGGGAAAGTTAATGCATATTTTACAATTCTAAATAAGAAATTTAATGACCATTTGAAAAAGTAAGTTCCTCTCATATATCTATAGATGAAACCAAGATTCATTATTTTGTTCGCCACGGCACCAAACAGCATATTCATGGCAAGAATTTGCGCTTTGTTACAAAGTCCGGTCTGCTGCTATACGCGAGGGATACCTGATCACATTTGAGCCTTGTCAAAGATCTAAATCTGCGCATTTACCCAAGCAAGCCGAATTCGGTTTCTGAGCTGCTGTTGTACTCTAGATAGAATCTCGTCTTCCTCGTGAATTAGGTCCTTGTAATCTGTATTTTGACAACTTTTTTACATCCTTGCCCCTTCTAACAGAACTTTCAAACCGTAACACTAGTGGACCAGGGACTATTAGGGAAAACAGAACTCAGAAATGCCCTTTCGAAGACACATATCTGCTAAAGAAAATCAATCGAGGATCCATGTCTTTCAAGTGCACCAAAGACATTACGATTGTCAAGCGGAATGATAGTGTAGTGACTATTGCGTCCAACTGTCACTCCCAGCTATCAATTTCGAAAGTTGATAGAATAGGAATGATCGAATCGAAAAGAAGTAAGATTCAAATTGAATGCCCGTCAGTTATACAAAAATATAACAGATACATGGGAGGGGCAGAGAGGTTTGACGAAAATATTCACCTTATGCGGATAGACTTGACATCCCGAATTCAAACGTTGTTGTGTCAGGTTGTTGTGCTGTTGTTTTGTCTGGATCGTTCATTTTCTTTGTAGATGCACCGCAGATGTAACATCGTTAATATGATTGTTTGTGATATCACTACAGACCTTCACATCTACCATTGTGAGCATTAATCTGTGTATCA
The DNA here is from genome assembly GCF_964235325.1 of Thermobia domestica. Taxonomy (NCBI): domain Eukaryota; kingdom Metazoa; phylum Arthropoda; class Insecta; order Zygentoma; family Lepismatidae; genus Thermobia; species Thermobia domestica. Next base: position 84,326,059 of record NC_137470.1, read on the forward strand.
CTACTATTTGATGATCATTGTAAGTGAAAGTTGTTAGTGAGAGAGCTTGTAGTTGCTGCTGTATCTTAGTAGCTTCTGAACGTGTTAATTCTGCTGTTTCTTTCATGAACAGTAGGTTCATTGGCCGACAATAGCGTATTGGCAATCGCCGTGGATTACGCCAGAGTGTCTCTTAACCATAATGTAATTTTAGAGACACTAACGAAATAACAAACAAATATGTATTGTCATGTATATCGTCTTCTGTATCTGAATTATACCATTGTTTGTATGCGCTCTGACCTGACGCGCCATCACAAGCACCATTTGAAGAACATGGTCATTTCAACTTCCTGATTGATCTCTCGCAGTATAGTACTGTTTCTGGTGATCAACCGCTCGATAGTATGATCAAGTAACGCTTGCAGCTGCACTTCCGCATATACATCTGTGATAATATAGGCTGGGTAGCACGCTTTCTTTGTCTCTAACAGTTTACAGTTAGACGAATAGATATTTGCATTGTGATCTTTTGCCTGGTTACGAAATAACTGGTAAGGTTTCCTTGTCAATTTCTCAACAACATATAATGCTAATGCCTCATCGTTTGTAATCTTAACTGGTACATTCGTCTCTGGACTCTTGTACGCCTTTTTGATTCGCGATCCCTCCTGTGTGACACATCAATCTCTTTCACAATATAAGAAGCATCACGTTTTTCTTTTGCACGTAAACGCATGTGCGCTGCATACACTAACTCTTCAGTTGTCGATGTTGTACTAACGACTGCAACCGTCTTCTCTTTGCTTTCTCACTTGCTTCTTCAAACACTTCTCCTGGACGCCCTATAGTAAATGATACTGGTCGTCGTAATTTCGCTGCATTCTATACGTTTCTAGAAAACTCCACTGTACTGTCGAGCCACTTACCATATTTGATTACAAAGTTATTCATTGCACGATGACATTTTTGTCATTTCTCTTTGACATGTATACAAAAACTATCTGTAACCTTTTTGACGCACTCTGCTACATCCTCATCACAGTTTTGTAACAATAATTTTTCTATTACACAGGTGTAAACACTATTGATTCTCTTGCAGCTATCGGGTTCACCTCTCCAGGCATCGAAGAAGACTCGCTGTGTCATTGTACACTCCATTTTTGAAAGTATAAGAAGCAACAATTATGCATACATTTGCACGTCATAGTTATTATGCACAAACTACAATCATTACTCTACACATCTATTGTCATTAGAACCTGGAGACTGGTGGAGAATTGTTTTTTACGCGTCAATTCATTATACCTATTCTTCGCTACTGTTTCCCTTCTCGCCATAGCCCACCCAAAAAGCCACGGCACTGCTCATTTATGCTACATGCACGTCATACCTTCATCTATAGTTGTCACACTATATTCCTGGCATTGACCAACAGCTGTCTGTGTTATATGCTGCAGACGTAAGGTCTAGCACGGAAACTGTCGATCAGATGATTCTACATTGCATACAATTAATCTTGTTCGTCGTATTCGACATACTTCCGCATGTGTAATTTGGCACCTTGGAGGTCTTTTCCCACCACATGGGACCTTGCTCCAAGAATTCCCATCGATTTCTCAGTACTTCTCAGAACTCGGTTTTTTATATTTTGTCCAGCTAGATGTGGCAGTTGAACCACTGCGGGCCTGTCAGACAAGTCCGGCCGATGAATTACTAAAGCTAGCGGTGTAAAGCACTGATTTGCGATACAAAGATGTTATACAAGTCTGCTAGAAAAGAGACAGCAACAAAGCAATCAATTCACCTCTGCCTGAAATTGCCCTCTTGGGAATAGTGTTCGAGTACTTGCTCGTCTCGGTGCCTGAAGAAAATAATAAATACAGTTAAAACTTTAGCTCAGCCTGACAGTTAAACTTGCGTCTATAAAAAATTTCGAGGCATCATCAAGATGCAATATTGATAACGCTACGTATCTATAGACCTATACAGGCTATAGAACCTGAAAGTCTTTCTGGCTCGCATAGTTCCTCTTACACTACAGACTGCCATATCGGACACTGTTATTAACCTTATTGGAGGATTTGAAGTTCCCGATCTTCTAAACGGTTTCTCACCGGTGAGCAAAGATCTGATAAACTTCCCTTCTGTAGCAAATTAGTGCAACAATTTTATTAGCTTTCTCACACCTTTCATACCTGAGACAGAAGGATCAACAAGATGTATTTCTTTTGACGTGCACAGACCTTGCGTGTCCTGTGCGACTTCTAGACTTTGCTCGGTGACCTCTACATGTGATTATGTAGAGATTTACAACCGTCGGAGGAGATGACAAAATTTAGGATATGTGATCTTTTCAACAACATCTGGATGAGGAAATCACTATACAACATTTACAAGAAAATGAAATTGCATGACAAAAACCATATTAAGAAATCTCAAAATTAAGAAGGTGAAATTTTGCGAACAGTTAACTTTCGCTGCAATATATAGACAAGATCATAACCGTATTGAATTCATCCAAAGAGAGTAAATTGAACAGGGGACTAGAAACTTCATTTGATGGCAATTAAATTAATGCTTCCGTTTTGTCACGCAACTGGTCGTCTCTTCTAAGAAAATTTTGCACATCACTATAATCAACAGATGGAAGCCTTGAAGGAAAATACGGTGTCAGAGGATTATAAGAAATTAACAACTCAAGGAACAATTCGCAGAAAAAGAGGACTTCTTGAGCGAAGTTCCAAATCATATTATTTTCGAACATTTTTAGTGAAGGCCACGAAATTTTCTGGGGGATTAACTCGTTAGTAAGTGCCAAAAGAGAAAAAAGAGCTTTCGGGAAATATCTGCAACGATCCAATTTTATTCTCCCATTGAAGCCACGACAATTCAATCACAGTTGTTGAGAAATTTGGAGAAAAATACTAGACGGCTTTAAATGATGCAAACAGTGTTCAAAATATAAAAGTAGCTGTATATGGACAAGAATAATGGAAGAAACTACAAACGGGAAATCTGTAGCTGTTGATGGGACTGATTCAGATCTTTTAAGACTTCATAAGCAGTTGCTGATTTTTTAAACGTTAGTAGAAGCACTACTGAAAAGAAATGCTACGAAATAGTTAAATTTTAAAAAAAACTTTTGTGTCATTAAAAGATTGCTTACACTTTTTTCATGATGCAACAGGCTGTGAGACGACTCTCAGCTATTCTCAGCAGTGAATAGTCGGCAGCCTACAAGATCCTTCAAAAAGAAGAAGAATTGAGAAAGTTCGTTAGAGTCTTCAACCAACCAAAACTCAATCCTGACAAAATGGTCATGATTAAACATTTCTTATCTGCCCGTATGGAGAAGGATACATGTCCTCCCTGGTATAAGTTATATCAGGTATAACAACGGAGGATTATTACAAAGCTTCAATACGGCCACTTTTTCCCCTACTAACACAACAGCTGTTCAGAACCTGTTCAGAACCTCCAACTCCACGAGCGAAGTGGTCTAAGCATATACCCAATCGAAAGAGTTTGGTGTGTGAAATAGGATATGCGAATTCCAGTACCCACACAGCTACCATCGGCTCCAGCCGGATAAGCTTACTTATCTGTAGATAAAAAGTGATTGCAAGATAGGATTGTCAACGAGCTACATGTTAGTGTAAAAGAACTGATATGAAGTATTCAAGGGTTTGGGCATTCTCCCAGAGAGTTCAAGTACAATTGGCAGATCGGAAGACAATCTGATATAGATGATAACGAACAACAGGTGTAAAGAACACATATGTCTTTGACAACGGCTTATTTGTTGATCCAATCAGTTATGATTTTGTGATATCGTCCCCGCCTTATAGACCTAAAAAAATGGACATGAAGACGATCTTTATGAAACTTTAAGTGAAGGTGTAAGGACAAGGTATAAAACATGAAGGTGGTTTATTGTTCTGTTTATATATTTTCGAATCTTTTAACACGAGCTGCTTTGGAACCCGAAGAGAAAACAAAACCGTAGCAGGACACATTTTAGGTAACAACCAAAACCAATTCATTTAGATATTACATTCGCGTTTTACAGTATCATTCAATTGTACGTTTATAACAATTGTTTTTTGTTTGATTGTTTATATGTTAAGATGTTCAACAGCAGATGATTCACTCCAAGGATTCTGCCACATGCCAGGACACTTATGATTATGTAACTGCCGTTTAATTTACGACCCTCCTGAAGGGAAGTGAAGATTAACACTTTTAATAAAGAACGAAGTGTGGATTTTCCGTACATGCAAAGACTCCATGTACATTTTTATCCAAGACGATGTCGTAAGAATGAAAGCTCTACTACACGACGAGCACAGTTAGTTTCAACATATTTGCCTAGGTTTAATACGACATAATTATAATCAATGCTTACTGCTCACCACCTTGTTCCATTGCGACTATACCGACCTACTTTTCAGACAGAAAGCCGCGAAGCTTAACAATTTTCTGATACAGTTATACTAGACTTACAGCCGTAAGCTTGTAAAGGATTCAAATGCAGGTAATTGGCCTGAAAATCTATTAGATCCTTAGGTAAATAGGTGCGTGATAACCGTGTATAATCAGGCCCGCTTCTCTTACCTTGTGAGACAATTCCGGAGAATGAATTACTAAAGCTAGCGGTGTAAAGCACTGATTCGGGATATTAAGAAGGTATACAAGCTTGGTAGAACAGGTGTAGAACAGAAACGTCAAGAAAATTATCAGGTGACAAATTTTTTTTGTACTTAGGTTACATTGGGAGATTTTCAGTCAAGTACACCTGAAAGATATAAAACTTCCTATGCTTGCTTTCGACATGTTGAATCATAAACCATGAATTTTCTCCCTTAGTAATAAGAAATACAGAGGGACTACACTGCTTACAACAAAAGGAGAGTTATGTATTTTACCGTTACAAAATCGTTGTGGCGAAGGTTTGTCAAGATGAATAGCTATCCAAAGGTTGTTTGAGAATAGGAAATCCAGACGCGAGATGCGAGTGAAGGTTTGAATCTTTCGAAGAAGGCAGCATTGACACACCAAAAACATTAGATGGAAAGTGATACGATATTCTTATCAAGACAATGCTACCATGAAATCAGATTACTTTTTCATTCATTAAGATGGATATGGAGTATTTTCATCAATAGACATCTGAAAAAAATGACATTTTCTGCTCTATGAAATGTGTGGCACTTAGTTACTAATTAAAGCATACAGTTAGCTTATATGATTAGCCCTCAGTTTGGTTGCTTTGTGATGACCAGTGTTACTGCGTTGGTAGCGACACAGAATTGACTATACCGTAAATATTTTCTAACTGACCAATGAAAGATCATAAAAGAACCTAAAATGATTCTTTATTTGTCTCATGGATCAGATCACCGGTCTCAGAACCAAACTAAATATGCTTCTTAGTTTTGAATATAATGGGTTTAGAATATAATGGGTTCCATATTATTAATGATAGACCGGAACCTAGTGAATACTACACATCTCTGTATGTAAGCACTAGTGAGCAGCAAGGACGCTAATTAAATGCATATTTGATAGTCTCGAGTGTTAACACACAGGAGACTTTCTTTAAATAATATATCCGTAAGAACACAACTCTTTGGATTAAACGATCAAGAAAAGGTGAGAGCGTTATGGGTGTTAAGTAGATTTCTTCGACAGGAACCACTCTCAAATAATATTGTAGTTGCTTGTAAACGGGAAGTATAGCAATTGCTTGATTATCATTTACAAATTAATACTTATGTTTTTTAAATTTGGTATCACAACATATTTCAATCCCAAGGGCCCACCTAAAACAAACCGCTGGTCGTTCCCAAAGCTATATAACTGTGATACCCTCGTCTTATTAAAGGAACAAGTAAATTCACGGTTTTTTAAATGGTACGCCATGTATAATGTGAGTTAAGTAGCTGTATAAGCATTACTGGTTCGTTCTTAAGACCTAAGTACACAACGCAAGATAGTGCGGCGTCCGGTTCAATGTTGAATATCTATACTAGCTCTAACCCAATAGAAATTAAAGAATACACGGCGACGTCCACTGCTGATTTCTAAATTTCACACCATTTTTAGATAGACATAAGCCGCCGTAAGCCCTTTCGCCCTTGCGGACACCTTGAAATGGAACCCTGAATTATTGGCACACGTGTTGCACACTAAACCACTAATTAAAAATCGAAAATTCTCGTCCATCTTCTAAATTATTACTTTAATCACGGGATCACTTAGAGATCGATTTAATCTTCTATTATTTTTTTTCAGTCATTGTAGAATACTATTATAATGAAGTCACGTGACATCTCTGCTAATGTTCTCATTTTAAGGTGATTTCTATTGGTGCAGAGGCATATAACAAAAAGCATGTCAAGCTCGGGGATGCCTGCCCTATCGTATGTGACCCATCAACTAGTCCATCATTATAACGCGCTTTCTCTTTACTATACCTTATGAGCTCACCGTGATATTCACTCTTTCTCAGCTAAAGACTACTTGTTCCGCACGTCACTGGTTTTAAACTCGAATATTTCGAATTTGCAAGTCCTAAGGACAATATGTGCTGAAGTACTTTTCCCAGTTGAACCCACGCTCTCTCGTCGGTTGTACTGCATGCAAACTGATTCCACTCGTTCTAATGCAAGTATCATACCGGATTTCGACATCTACTGATATTATCTTTTTATCTAAATGCATCCTTATATCTATAATTAGTATTACCATTATTTCTAAAGAAAGCCATATTCTGCAGCCTTGTAGATAAATCTTACTTCTTCTGCCATATGAATGTTATAATTCAACGTTTGAGTTGCATTTGAAAAAACCTAATTTCAGTACGTTTCGTATCGAATATTACTATGTCTGGTTGGTTGTAGTGCATGCTATCTGCTTGCATTCGGTTTGATAAGACAACGACACGTATCTGGACATCTCCTCTTAGTAAAATGTTATCTAATCGTTTCGGTATCTTAGAATTACTATTTTTTCTGAAAACAGTCTGAAGTATGGATCTAAGCACATATCTGTGTATTTCGACTTTCTTCTTACCAATGGTAACGGCCCTACGAAGGAATGTACTCTAGGCAGTTTCCCATGGTATTCGGCTTTATGCAGCGAACACCTAAGCAGATATCTACAGACGATTTTGTGCTTCTATTTTTGTAAAGGAATTTATTTGGTGATCTAGGATGACTCTGGTCAACGGCCATGGATATGCTCGCATACATACCAGGCCAAATGACAGTCTGGTTCAGTGTTAGAGTTGAATAATACACTTCGTTAGCCTCAAATGCTGGCGATTAATCATTTACATTTTGTGGAGTAACTTTCTGCTCTTGAGAAGAAAACTTTCAGTCGGTGGGAGGACACGCAAGTTCTATTCACGTCAGCGAGATGAGGTAGTGTAGAATTTAATAAGTAATATTACAGAAATTCTTCTTATTGATGATTCCGTCTCAGATATGAAAAGTGTCAAAAAGCTAATACAGTAGGTGCACTAATCTGCTGCAGAGGGAAACTTACCAGAACTTTACTCACCGTTGAGAAAACGTATAGAAGATTGAAAAATTCAAACCCTCCAATAAGGTTAACACTTTAAGCCGGCGTGTTTGTTTTTAAAAAGTACTCAGAAAAACAGCCATTTTTGGTGTTTTTCAGTAAAGAATTAAAAATTTTCTATAGGTTAATATGTGTGTTTATTACACCACATGTAAGGTCAGTGTTTCCTCTACATTCACAAACAAAACATTACAAGCATATATGCGACATAATTAAAGCTATAAATGTTTATCTTGGATATGATTTTCGAAATAGGAATAAAGTCCGTACTTTGAGTTCTTAAGTGTACCTAGCCGTGGTATGATAAACACGGAATCATTCTGGCATGCATAGACCCACATCACAATCAGGACACATCCACGTTGTGTTCTTTCGCCATCATATACCTTTCCTACATCAGAACACACGTTACAATATCTAGTAGGTGAAACAGCAAACATAGGTATCCCTACAGATTCTGCAAAATCATCTTGCACGTCTCTGGCATGCAAAAAAGGAATCCTATATAATAACATTTGCTTGCGCGACCATAGCAAGTGCATGGCCTGCTTAGCCAAAATACCGTGCTCGTGCTAAGCACGCGTATGGCGTTCAATGTCTTAATAAGAGTGTGCGATATGGCTGTCTGTAATGCAAGATGAACCGTGCGAGTCAGAAAAGCAGCTTGGTACAGTCGCAAAGGATCAAGGTGATTAGCAGTAAGCATTGATTCTCCATATGTCGTATAAAACCTAGGGCAATAAGTTGAAACCAACAGGGATCGACGTGTAGTAGAGATTTATTTATTACGCCCCCTCTAGGATAAAAATGTACATGGAGTCTTTGCATGTAACGCATATCGAAACATCGTTCTTTTTTAAGAGAGTTAAACTTTGCTTCTTTTTATGAGATTCAGAAGAATCAACTAAATAATTAAAAAGGAGTATAAACGGTTATGAACTAAAAACAAATGCTAGATAATAAGGATAATATTTAGACATAGTAGGAAAAACTTGCTCATTAGTAATAACTTAATTGCATCCGCAAAAGGTTGAGGTAAACCACAAATACCTACCTTATTGGGACCCCGACTAATTTGAATATACCCTAAGACCTTACGTTCTAATAAAGTTAAAAATGCAACCCCAATTAAAACACAAATAATCAAAATTAAATTAAAAACCACACCTATAACATAATCATAATACATTATTACCTGAACTCAATTCATCCATTATTAGATCCTAAATCTAATGCACTTATCTGCCATAGTAATTGCCCATTATTTTTATTCTCTAATAATAAATCTTACTAGTACTTGGTCCTTTCGTACCAAAGTACTATTTTCTAAATAAAGGATAGAAACCGATCTGGCTCACGCCTATCTGAACTCGGATCATGTAAGATTTTAAAGGTCGAACAGACCTATACACTAAGCTTCTGCACCTAGATAAAATCTCAATCCAACATCGAAGTCGCAATCTCTCTTGTCGATATGAACTCAAAAAAAATTACGCTGTTATCCCTGAGGTAACTTAGTCTATTAATCATTAATAAAGGACCATAAAAATATTTAAATTAATTATATGAAGAAGAGTTTATTTGATCTTCTCGTCGCCCCAACGCAACAATTAAATAACAAATTTATTCATTACCAACTACAAAAATTACCACTTAAATATAAAGATCTACAGGGTCTTATCGTCCTCTTAAATCATTTAAGCCTTTTCACTCAAAAGTAAAATTCAACGTTACGAATAAAGAATCCACTCGTCCAACCTTTAATACAAGCCCACAATTAAAAGACTAATGATTATGCTACCTTCGCACGGTCAAGATACCGCGGCCGTTTAAAGCCTCACTGGCCAGGTCAGACCTTCTATTTTAACAAAAGGACATGTTTTTGATAAACAGGCGGAAGAACCCTTTGCCGAATTCCTTTAATCATTCTCTCCAATATACTAACAACACCATTATAAATTTTCTTAACTAATTTAAAACAAAAGTACAGTAATAAATTATATGCAATAAAATATGATAAATAACAAATAAGTTATAACAAAATTACAAATGATGGCTACTTCTAAGCCCACATCTTTCATTTAATATAAAACCACATTATAAATAATAAAAATAAAGAGCAAATCCCCCTTACTATTACTCGCAGCAAAACTATAACAAACCAAATTTACAACAAGTCTAACCGCAGCTGAATTAAATTCAATTCCTGTACAACCAGATATAATGGAAACCGAAAGGCATTTCACCGCTTAAATAAAATTTATAAATAATATGCTACCTATAATATTATAATATTTTAGCTCTTTCCATTACGGGAAATAATTATATAATAATATTATTTAATGCCCCCTGATACAAGAGGTACAACACTTCATGTTTTCTTCTTCCAAAAAAATTTCACTTATTTAAACATTCCCTTACGGTACTAATTAACTATAATATCAACAAATTAATTATATACCATCAATTAAAGTTGATTCGCTTAGCCTCAATATAAAAAAAAATATATGCATAAGAACATCCTTCAATCAATTGCACAAAAACCTCCTCGATGTAAACGAATAGCTCAACTAACAAGCTCTATTTCGCAATTAATGCAATTTAGGGACACCTTCCGGTACGCTTACTATGTTACGACTTATCTCACCTAAACAAATGAGAGCGACGGGCGATGTGTACATATCTTAGAGCCCTACTCATAATAGCAACATAACTAACATTACATTCAAATCCACCTTCATTTAAATAATTTCATAATAAAATCCCTATAAACATTCTATTGTAATCCATCTCCTCTTACTGATAAGCTGCACCTTGACCTGAAGTCCTCCTCAATAAAGATAATGAAGGTCTCTAACTGTCTCTAATACCTTCAACTACGGCGGTATACAAACTGCCAAACAACAGTAAGTAAAATATATCGTGGATTGTCGAATACGGGACAGATTCCTCTGAACAGCCTAAAATACCGTCAAATCCTTTGAGTTTCAAGAACATAACTACTATTACCCAGGTATTACATTTTACATTAAAAATAATAGGGTATCTAATCCTAGTTTAACAAATAATTTCATAGCCTCAAACATAGAACTCATTATTTTAAATAATTTCACCTAAAAATAAATAAAACAAAGTCCTTTAATTTAAATTTATAACTACAGCTTAACCATCACTATCTTTTCCCTTCAACCCCTTCGTCTCACCGCGGCAGCTGGCACGAATTTCGCCGGGTCTCCTTAAACCTTAACTGCCTGAAACATTAATCAATAAACAAAACAAGTACTGCGACCAATTGTACTTCGTTATTTACCATTAAGATCAATAATATTCATTGCTTATCAGGAAGGTTACATGTATCCTCGTCGGCAAAAGTGCCCTTACATCGCCGTGACGGGTATGTGACTGCGCAGTACTCTAAGGAAGGGATGGTTGCATAAGAATTTGTGATTAATTTTGAAGAGTTTTTATTTTGACTAGGGAAATAACGTAGGTATAGAGAGTAAAGGCACAGATTTCAAGCTTTAGTGCACTGTCATCTCTGTTTTTCAATTTATTGCCTTATATGTTAAGTTAAAAATCACAACATCTGTCATTTATAGCGTAGATCATCTTACTTTTTAAAATTGCCACTTTAGCTTATTTGTCCAAACACTAATCTCCAGACATGATGTAGAGAGAAGAGAAAGAAAGAGACACAACATCTGTAAGATTTATGTAATTGACTAAGGAACTATAGGAAATGAGTTAATTACTGCTACTAGCGCTTTTCACTCTTCAGGAATTTACTACGATATGTTTCCTAAGTCCTAAATCTGTGCATGAATTATATCATTCGCCTCACTGTAATTATTTGGGACTGGATACTGATTACGCTGAACGTGAATATGTTTCGCTATCGTAAAGCAAGGACCGTAATAAATGTAAATAAGTTTCTCATTATTATATAAAACACAGAAGTATTTATTCCGAGTATAAAAGAATATAATACAGTAACTAAGCAATATCATAATCACTAACGCCCGCAGAATTTTTTCCAACGGGGGGGAAGACCCATATAGAAAAATCTTTGAGTTTTACGTCCCACGTTCTTGCCGGTTAGGCTAAGGGAGACGGTGATGATGAGTAATGAATGAAATGGAGGAATTAAGAAAGTGGGAGGAAACGGGCGAACCCTGAGAAAACCCACGCACACGGTGTTTGTCTAACACAAAGCTCAATTGGCGTGGGCTGGGGTCGAACCCGGGACCTCAAGCAGCAGTGGTGAACGCGTAAAACTGAGCCACCGCCTCCTCTGAGTCAAACGGCCACGCGTCAAAAGGGCCGGAGTCAAAAGGTCTCCGCAAAAAAAGGATGCGAGTCAAAAGTCCCAAATCAAAACGCCCCTCATAAATATAGCGCGGGTCAAAAGGGTCCCACGACAAAATGACCCAAGTCAAAAGGGCATGCGCGAAACGGGCCCGGAGGGAATGGGATCCGTTACAAAAGGACCCGAGTCAAACGACCATGTGTAAAAATTTCCCGGTTAAAAGGGCCCGGGTCAAAAGGGGCCGAATCAAAACGCCCCTCATAAATATAGCCCGGGTCAAAAGGGTCCCACGACAAAATGACCTAAGTCAAAAGGCCATGCGCGAAACGGACCTGGGGGGAAAGGGGTCCGTTACAAAAGGAACCGAGTCAAACGGCCATGTGTAAAAATTTCCCGGTTAGAAGGACCGGAGTCGATAGGTAACGAATCAAAACGCCCCTCATTAAAAGAGCCCGAGTTAAACTCGTCCCAGAACAAAATGATCCAAGTCAAAAGGCTCTTCGTCAAACGGGCCCAGGAGAAAAAGGGTCCAGCTACAAAAGGTCCCTAATCAAACGGATCCTAGTCAAAAGGCCCCTCATAAAGAGACGACGGGTCAAAAGGGTTCCACGACAAAATGACCCAAGGCAAAAGGCCCTGCGTCAAACGAGCCCGGGTGAAAACCCTCGCAACGGTGTTTGTTCAACACAAAGTTCAATTGGCGTGGGCTGGGATCGAACCCGGAATCCCAAGCAGCAGAGGTGAACGCTCTACCACTGAGCCACCGCGGCCCCTGAGTGAAACGGCACCGCGTCAAAGAGCCCGGGTCAAATGGTCTGCGCAACAAAATGGTGCGGGTGAAGTCCCGAATCAAAACGCCCCTCATCAAACGGACCCTGGTCAAAAGGAGACAAATCAAACTCCCCCTCATAAAAATAGCCCGGGTTAAAAGGTCCCTCGATAAACTGACCCAAGTCAAAAGGCCCTGCGTCAAACGGGCCCAGGAGAAAGGGGGGCCTGCTGCAAAAGGGCCCGAGTGAAACGGCCCCGGATAAAAAGGGCCCGAATCGAAAGGAGCCGAATCAAAACGCCTTTCATAAATAGAGCCAGGTCAAACGGGTTCCACGACAAAATGACCCAAGCCGAACTCAGGATCCCATGCAACAGAGGTGAACGCTCTACCGCTGAGCCATCGCGGCCCCTAAATCAAACGGCCCCGCGTCAAAGAGCCTGCTCAAATTGTCTCCGCAACAAAAGGGGGGAGTGAAGTCCCGAATCAAAAGGCCCCTCATCAAACGGGCCTTGGTCAAAAGGGGTCGAATCAAAATGCCCCTCAAAAGTAGCCCGGGTTAAAGGGTTTCTCGACAAAATGACCCAAGTCAAAAGGCCCTGCGTCAAATGGGCCTAGGTGAAAAACGGGCTTGCTGCTAAAGGGCCCGAGTCAAACGGCCCCGGTTTAAAAGGGCCCAAATCCAAAGAAGCCGAATCAAAACGCACCTCATAAATAGAGCCCGGTCAAACGGGTCCCTCGACAAAATAACCCCAGTCAAAAGGACCTGCGTCAAACAGGCCTTTGTCAAAAATGGGCCCGCTATAAAAGAGCCCAAGTCAAACGGCCCCGCGTCAAGAGGGCCCGGGTCAAAATGTCTCCACAACAGAAGGGCCCGAGTCAAAAGGCCCGAATTAAAACGCTCCTCATTAAAAGGGCCCCGGTCAAAAGATCTCCGCAACAAAAGGGCCCGAGAATAGTTTGTTAACGCAAAAATTCGTGATTTAGGTAGCGATAATAAACATAACAATTATAATGACCAGGGCCCGGATCTTGTTGAGAAGTCAACTTTTTTCTGTTACGCATAGGACAAGGCAATTTGAAATAAAAACGTTATTCATCAACTCTAGGTTCTAAAAATATATCTTTTTAGGGTCAACATTTGGTCACTTTTTGCCGTTTTGAAGTTTCAGGTCATTTTTTAATATTTGTAAGGTAACTTTTAGGTCACTTATGGTCTTTTTATTCTTTTTCTTCTACATAAGGTAATCCTAAAATGAACACTGTTTACGGATTTGAGGAACACGAAGTTAAATGATCTCTTTTTCTGCTTCCTGACTATTGGGGTGGAAAACTGCATTCCTAACAAGCTAATGAACACTAAGCTGTAGCTGGTTGATGAGGGGTGGGGGTTGGTAGGTGGTAAAACAGATGGGTTTGGGTTGTAGACCACATAAGATATGATCAGGTGAATAACTAAAAATAAATTCGAAGGCGTTCAAAGATTTTAAACTGTTTTTTTTCTATTATTCTTTTGTATACAGTCTACACTTGTAAACTTTGATTCCTAGTTTCAAACTTGTACTTAACTTGTACTTCCTAGTTTCACCTCGCGAGTGAATTGACACTTTCAGTATTTAGAATACAGTACAATGGACTGATCATTGAACACAACATTTGATCAATGGGCTGCAGCTAACTGAAACAAAACTTTTGAAACTGACAGAAATGATATTTAAAATTCAATAGATATTCAAAAAATGTCTATGTTTAACGAAGTAAAAGTTTAAAAAAATGCAAGCTTAAAGTCAATTTTAGGGTCATTTTACAGGAATTTTAGTGTCATTTTATAGGTCACTTTTTAGAAAAGTTTAGGTCAACAAGATCCGGGCCCTGATAATGACTGTCTGCATTTTTGCATTACGTTACTATACTCAGAATTTTTGCGAAGACTGTTAAGGAATGACAACCAACGTCAGTAACAGGCGATTTTTGATGGAAGTTACAATTTTAAAAATTAACGTTTTACGAATGTAATTCACGAGAACTGCGCAAATGTATGGTGGAATTTCATTTAGTGGAAAACATTAATGGTCTCAAAACAAAAACACAACCACTTTTTGTTCATTGTTATGCAAATTTAATTATTATTATTATTATTATTATTATTATTATTATTATTATTATTATTACTTTTTCTATTATTATCATTAATAATAATAATAATAATATACAATGTCAGTGATAGCCCATGCTTTCAAACCAGTATATGCCACTGCTCGAAACTATTAACTCTATATTAACATCGGTCGTCTTTCGATCATTTTATGTTACTCCGTCCCACTCCCTGAGGTGTGCAAGGGTGCCTTCTTAATCCTTGCCCCAAGGCAAGAAAACCAAACAATATTTTCCAAAACACAGCAAGGCTTAGAGAGGGAGTGACACTCAACGCACACAGCTCGCTGTATAGCTGCAAGAGACCTATGGGTAATTTGTTGCCCTCTTGTTACAAGACGTTTAGTCAGTAGCTATCAAGGTCAGTTCCAGCAGCAACAACTAGTCCCTTCTCTTTACTTTTCACGAATATTTTTCACCTTCAAACGTACAGGTCACGTATTGCGTAGATTAAATGATATGTGTCAAGTATATATTCTCAAAAAGATATGAGTACTCAAAAGGCAAAAACATGTAGCTATTTTTGTTTTCCCCTTTTCTATTAGCCAGTGGAAGTGTGTATGGTTGTTTCACATCCCTCTTGTAGTTTGCTTACTATTCCTTCTTCTTTTTAGTTGAGCTTTTGGCTATGAATACCACCGCGACAAATCGTGGTTCTTATGATAGTGGCGTATTTTCGCCCCGAGAAATTACGGAAATAATAAATAATGTAGACTACGGTGCTTTTGAAACGGACGATAAACGTAGTTTGTAGGAAGATTATAGCATCAATTTGTGAGACACATGCCTTTTTTCATATAGGCTCGCTGCTGAACGGGACGTTAAATCAGTGGCGGAGTAGACACACACATTATATATACAGGGTGGCCCATTTTAATCTTTCCATGGAAATATCTCGAAATCTTTTGAGCATAAATAAACTGAACAAAAACTCAAATTGGAAATACCGTGGGGCAAATCGAACGGCGATGTCGCGATGCCCCCAGAGCCGCTTTACAAGCGGGCCTGGGGCTAAATTAAAAATATTAAATGGAAACATGGGGCGAGTGAGACTTCATCCGATAGATCTTAAAAAACTAACAAGCGATGTGGCAAAAGATTTTTCATATCGGTCACCGTGTTCAAAACGCCCGCCAAAATATGTTACCTGTATCACATAAACGTCCAGTAGCACTAATATGGAAACGGTTGAACATAAATCAACCAAACAAAAACGCAAATAGGAAAGTCGTGGGGCAAATCGAATAATGTTTTCGCGGTGCCCCCAGGTTCGCCTTTCATCTTAGCCCAGGCCCAACTTTAAAATTTTATATAAAATTTGGGTCACGTGATACCTCGTTCGATAGGTCTTCATACACTAAACAGCGTTGTGACAAAAGATTGTTCATATGGGCCACCGTTTTCAAAATGGCCGCCAAGACATCTTGCCTGTATCAGATAAAATAACCAGTACCACTAATATGAAAACGGTTGAAGATAATGACGGATGAACAGAATAAAACTCCTATAGGAAATCATAGAGGGTATTTATCATTCCACGGCTCGAAAATGTTGCAACAGAGGAGATGATTAGAGTAAAGGTGCCATAATGCAAAGCAGGAAATCTAATTCCTAGAAAACGGTCCAACGATAAGTGGGTGAAGGGGACGGGAAGGAATGGTGAAAATCCAAACGAACACCTTAGTTTTTGCAAATTGTATCTACACAACAAAATTATCTGTTACATGTTTTTTATGATATATGTCTAATGGAAAAAAGTAGGTAAAATTCTTGTTAAACGGTACCTTCCATTTTGATTGCAGGAAATAATTTGTGCAAAATGAATCAACTGAAATGCGAAACCAATTTGTCGAACAATGTAATTTTAGAACAATGTGTAGAAACGTTGGTTTTCTCCAAAGTCGTCTGCAGAATATTGGTTCCTTACAGTACAAGTCACTTGTACACCCCAAGTGTTTCAGGACCTCCTCCGTGGCTAAGCGGTTAGCGTACGCGCCTTTGGCGTGGGAGACCCGGGTTCGATTCCCGGAGGGAGCACGTGTAGTTCGGATGGCACGTTAATCAGTAGGTCCACGTCTCATATAGCCTCGCTGCTGAACGAGACATTAAACCCAAAATCAACTCAACCAAGTGTTTCAGACAAACCATACCTATTGCAAGTAAATGCGGGGGTTCTCATTTGAAATTTTACCATTCATTTCCACTTCACCCGTTACGGAAGGAGATCGGAAAGATAATTTTCTAAGAATCAGAGTTCCTCTTTAGCATTATCACTTATACTTTAATAATCTTTTTCTTCATAGGATCATTCTCGAGGCGTGGAATGAATAATACCCTCTGTGATTTCCTATAGGAGTTCTATTCTGTTCATCCGCTATTATTTTCAACCCTTTTCATATTAGTGATACTGGACGTTTATCTGATGTAGGTAACATATTTTGGCGGCCATTCTGAATACGGTGACCTATATGAAAAACCGTTTGCCACATCGTTTTTTAGTTTTTAAAGATCTATCGAATGAAGTGTCACTCGCCCCATGTTTCCATTTAAAATTTTTAAGTTGACCTCGGGCCCACTTGAAGAGCGGCCCTGGGGGCACCCTGATATCATCATTCGATTTGCCCCATGGTATTTCTTATTATAGTTTTTGTTCAGTTTATTTATTTTCAACCGTTCTTGAGATATTTCCGTATAAGATTAAAATGGGCCACAATGTATATATAGTAAAATCTGTCAACTTGGCCACCTGTCTATCTAGGAAGTTGGCCACATTGAAACAATGTTTACCCTATGATGATAATGATAAATTTACCTGCATATCTTGGCCACGCAAAGTACCATTTTGTTGTTTTTCTTAACTCTTTCGTATTCCCATACGTGAAGCAGATGTTCTGTATTTGTAAGTGGAGACAAAGAAGCATAGATTCCCACGATTTGTTCTTGGAAGTCAAAGGCTAGAACACTACCCTGATAAAGGGTTGGGGAAGGAAGACATAAATAAGAAAAAGCACGTACAGGAATTACGAAATGATTGCACGTATTTGTTTACCCTATCTGTTTTGGTAAAATCATTAGCTATAGCCTATCAGCTCCGTTCATCAGTGGGAAGCTTTAGTAATTTCGGAAAATTCTCAAGGCTAAAGCTAACCATCTCAATTATCAACTATTGGCACATGACTTCTTGTCAAAAGGTAGTGGAGGTTTTGAAATATGAATTCCCTTAACATTTCTCAAAACATCTTTTGCTCCGAGGAAAACACTTATAGCTCATTAACAAAAAGTAGTTAAATGATTAATCTATATACATTATTTTAAAGTAGCTGCTTCCATTGCTTATTAACAACCAAATAATACTAGAAATCCTATTCTAAAAATACACGAATCACACTTAGTTTCTGTAAGTTGGCCACTTTTCAATGGAGCCAATGTTGGCCAGCATAGACAGGTTTCACTGTACATATATATATAGTATTTGTAAGGCATATGTTTACTCTCTTCGTTTAAGTATAAAATTTTATAATTAGTGAAATTTGGTGAATAGCTTTTTTTTCGAAGCATAGATTTCTGAATGGTACCTCATTTGCAAGAAATGGGGGCATTACTTCCCCATACCTTCCTTAGGGATAGTCATTTCTAAATACTTTAGAAATGAACTGTAAAGTGAACAAAAAAAAAAAAAACGATAGAAGTAAAAAAAACCAAACACTTTACAACACCTAACTTAATACCTAATACCAAATACCTTAACTAATACCTTACAGTTTTGTGAATGAGCATATACCCTCTTCTTCATTTCGGCGAAAACATTAATAACTTTTTTTTTTTTTTGAATTCAGGTTCCTACAAAGCTTCTATACCAAGTTCTTTATTGCAAGTGTCCGTAATTCAGAAAGTTTGTGATGCTGTTTGCTAAGTAAGTCACACTCTTTTCAGGGCATTCATTGAATGTTTACAAAATACTGGAATTGATGGAATGCTCAATACCATATTTAGCAGCTTCGTTGTTTCCTGATATATGCTTTGAGGTTCATTACTGCGAATATATTTCAAGTATTCAGGAAGAGAAATGAGTTTGTTCTATCGAAACATATGTTGATAATTTCATTCTTAAGCTGATCTGAGCAAAAAGTATTAGGAAAGGTGGATATCAAGTCATTCAGTTTGCCGTATGGAATAATTTGTTGATGCATACTAAATATTCTATAATGTATTAGTTCTTTAATGACCAGATTTTTGTATTTTTCAAATCTTTCATCTGCACAATTATTGAGCGAAGAATCTAATATAAATAAAGTAGAGTTTCTTTGTGTGTCTATCTAAATATCTTTGTGTCTGTGTGTGCCAGCGGACCAGATGAGTGGACCGAGTTACCAAAATTTGGTCATGGGTACCTTGATCCTGGCCCAGACCAAGACAAAAAGGTTTCTCTTTTTCAAAATTCGAACCGTGGGGGGGGGGCATTTACCGGGACATGTAAAAGTACTGGTCACTGTCGCGAAAAATATAAAAGTGATAGAATTGCCAATACATATAAACTTTTCGTTAGAGAGTCTTCTTTTTTTTTATTCTGATTTTGGAGACATGTAGGGACAATATATATATATATACTAATGTTCTTCAAGGATACAACAATTTAACACTTTATAGAGGGAGCTCGAAAGATGGTTTAAAATAAAAACAAACAAGAAGAAATAGCGGTCTGTTTCTGTCACTTACAAATCCAGCTTAAAATTAAGATAGGTACCCCAGTAAACGTAGTTAGAACAGCAACTGTCTTTTCGCAAGTACTACAGTGAAACCTCTACCAACGAACACTTCCCGTAACGGACATATTTTTTAATTCCCAAACACAAACACAGTAATAGGAAAAAACATATTGATAAACCTGTCTAAAGTGGACACTCTCTTGTACGGACATTGACAATCTTTCCTGTCTTTTATAGGTATTATTTACGTCCGTATTGCGGATACTTTCTCTAGAAACAAGTTGGAAAGTGCAGTAAAAATACATTTTTAGTAATTCATACATGTGTCATCAAGGAAGCATTGTGACATTTTGCCTCTCAACTGGCTGCCCAGCAACCCTTACGAAGTCTCTGTTTAACTACACTCTCATGTCCTTTCCTTACATCTACTCCCACCCAAACTGTTTTAGACAGAAAAGTGTTTGACAATTACCCACAATTTGGGATGACACGTTTTGTTACTGTGCCGCTAGAATCTGTAGGCAAGCAGAAGACAAGTTTGGTATTTTTGGTCCTCGGGTACACATATTGTCTGAAAAAAGACACTACTGGACTGCAGTTAACTCACAAATTAAAACAATATACCGAAAATGTAGTAAGTAGTAGCAAGTGTAAAGAGCAGAGAACTATATAATCTTATTTCCATGTTGTGCCTCGAACATAGAGTATTGGGTGGCGGAGGATAATTCAGGCATTTTTGTAATATTCGTAAATACATGATTCATGCAAAAATATTTGTTTTCTAATTGTGTATTACCTTGTTTACTAATTTACGTCATAAAATATTGAAACCTTTCTAAGCGGATAATTTTTGATTCCCCATGGCTGTCCGCTTTAGAGAGGTTTCACTGTACTACATAGCACGAGTCTCTAGACTTCGCACGTGGTTGTTTGTTTCTCCTACGCTTCTATAGGGATAATGTTCAAGATTTCGCGAGATCCATTGCTTTCTGTCTTTCATACGCAAGCGTTAAAAAAAGCTCAGAATAAATTATAGGAAATTTTAAGTTCAGACTCTAAAGTGCAAAATTTTAAGTTAGTAATTTAGGCTTAATGGCTTAATACATATAACATTCTAAAGGGTAGACACTGTCTCCACTGTCTCCCCTCAGGCCTTGCCACTGCGTTAAACTCAAAATCAAAACTCAACACGTACCTCTTTTTATTTAAAAATATTTTGTGGTATACAATATGCGGAATTCAAGATTGCTACTATGATGTATACTAAATCATTTAACGCAGTTTCTACACCAATGGCAAATTGTAACATTTGCTTTTCCTCTGTCTATGCATTTCTTTGTTACTGCTCTATCATGATACATTTTTTCTATTAGATACATATGTCAAACATAGCACACTCTGTCTCAAACAAATGATGTGTAATAAATGAGTTCACATTCTCATTTGTGGGAATATTCAAGCCTAAGTTGAAGTGTAAAATCATAAACTTTTACATTTAAAACAATATTGTGTGATATGCAACATGGCGGAATTCAAGATGCCTTCCATGGTGACCACACTCCAAATCAATGCAGGTTTTGCAATAATACCATTTGTAACATTTATTTTTCCTCCGTCCGCGCATGTCGGTATTATTGTTCTGTCCCAATACTTTTCACTAACCCTGTATGCAGATCCACATATGTATTCTCACAGTAAAATTAAACTGATCTTTTCCACAGAATATTTTTCATACTATACTTTGATCCCGGGGTAGAAATGAAATTTTACAAGTAAGGGGAAAATCAGCAATAAATAAATTTTGATTGGGCTATGTCACGAGAATACAAACTTAGAAAGACAGGAGTCAGGGGCAGACTGGCCAGAGCCGTTAGGCCGCAATCGCCGCCTATGCCCTCTCAGAAAAAAAATGAAACAATAAAGAAAGAAAGAGAAAGAGAGAAAAGCTAAAACAGAAAAAAGCTAAATAATTCGGTAGATCACTGTTATTATGCTGCCAACACACACTCCTCTTCCATCGTTTCATCAATCAGTAAGTTATCTTTTTCAATAAGGTCCTTTTGTTACTGGATTTGTGACTAGGTCCATCTTTCACTATGGTCTTTTATTATCAGAAACTGTGATTTAGTTTGTACCTGGGGCCTTAGACCCTTCTTTCAATATATTGGACAGTTGGGACCTTCTTACATTACATTAAGCAGTTGTGGCCCTGAGTTCTTTGTTCATTATATTGGGCAGTTGGGGCCTTTCATTTCATTGAGCAGTTGGGCTTTTAGGCACTTTCTTCATCATGTTGAGCTGTTGGGACCTGGAACTTTTTTCATTATGTTGGGCAGATGGGGCCCTTTCATCGTTGAAGACTGGGGTCTGGTTTGTAGCTGGGTCCATATTTAACCATAGGCTGATTGGTTCTTTATGGATGTTAATACATCTTGTAGGTCTATATTTGATAACAAAAATGGAAACACGGCGTATTTTTTTAAAAAAATATTTTCTATCAAAAACGTTTACAAAATTGCAGGAGAAAAGAGTGGAAGACGGCAAGAAAGCGGGCATTTTCAGCATGATGGTTGATTCTATTTAAGATGTTTCAGTGTTGAATCAGCTTACTATAGTAATTCTCTGCGTTATAAGCGGTCAAGTATTTTTGCGGCTGTTAGCAGTTGTCGTAAAGAGTGACACTATAAGACAAGTAACTTAAAATGAAAACAAAGAGTACTTTGTGCCAACAATGTTTTGATCTCTGATATTGTAAGTTGCTCTTTTGATGGAGCTGCTAACTTGAGTGGATGCTATAAAGGAGTTAAAGCATTACTGGAGAAGGATAATCCTAAAAACATTTACACCCAATGCATGGCTCATGCTCTTATTTTGGCTATGACAAATTTGACTGAGTAGATCCCTGAAGCTGCAAACTTATTTGGTGTCGTTGAAACCTGTACCGTGTTGTGTCTGAATACTACAAAAGAAAGAATGTTTGGAAGAAAATGATTGATGCAAGCCACGAGGAACATGACAAACTACGAAAGGTTCAACAAGTTTGTGCAACACGATTGTGGAGCAAAAACAAGGCACTGAATGCGGTAGCCGACACTAACGAGTTTCGCTACGAAACATGAAGCCAAGACGAGACGACTGTCTATCATCGTCAAGATTTCTTTCATTTTTATTGTTCCTCAATGATGATGTACAGGACAGGAGTTTTAATGCGAAACCAACATTTCAAGCTAAACTTTGCTGAATAAATTGACAGAATTTAACACTGTAATGATGTGCTCTGTGTTTCAGGACTTGTTTACAAAAACGAAGCATGTTTCAAAATACATGCAGTCCCACGGATTGGACTATCGTACAACCTGGAGACTTGTAGACAACTTGCTGCACTAGCTTCAGAAAAAATAGAGGCAAAAGATGTCTGTTTAAGCTTTACGAAAATACAAAAAATATTTTGTGTGAAAAAACAACAGCTTGTGCAATCTGGTATAGAGATAGCAATGGAAAAAGACTTTCTGCCCAGAAGAATCTTAAAGAAGAAGAAAATGTCAGGAGAGCTTGCGGCAGTTGAACTGGGAAAGAACTTAAATATAAGTGAAAACGATTTATTCAGAATAAAAAACTTCAACGAAAATTCTGAATACAGCTTTTACATGTGTCAGTGATAGATTTCAGCAGCCAAATGAACTCCAAATGCTAGATCCCAAGCACTTTTCGCAAATCGGGAAGAATGGTGTGTCTGCAGGTGCTTTCAGAGTTCTTGCGAAAAAACTAAGTATAAAATAGGAGGAAATATACAAAGAACTCCAGCAGTTCTTTGTCGTATATTCTGTCACAAAACGTTCTGGTTTTTGATGATCCTGAAGAGAATGATGCCCCTGAATCCATAGAAGATGATGATGATTATGCATCTGAGCATGCTATGGGAGATTGAACATTTTGGACGGGATTCACGGCAAGAGTGATAATGATACTGCAAACAACTTGTGTAAAAACTTTTTGTCATGTGCAGGGAAAATTTTGTACCAATTTCTGTCAGTCTAGTTGTTTTAATAATTTATACATTGCATACAAACATGCGTTGTCTCTACCATGCATACAAGTGACGAGTGAAAGGTGCTTCTCAAAGTTAAAGTTAGAGAGTAAACAAATCTCAGAGCTAATTTGTGTGAAGTCATTTTGGACACATTTGTACTAATGAAAATGCAAAGAGGTATGTTAAATTTAGTGTATGTGAACGAAGTTATTCAGGAACTCTGCCATTCATAATCTGTACTGAAAAGAATCTTAACGTTTTAAAATTATTAGTTTTTTAGTTGTTCAGCAGTTTTTCATTTTCATTAAAACGTCGTGTTCATTCCAGAGTCAAAAGTTAGTATTAGTTGTTTATTACAATTTTCAGTAAGCTGTTGTGTTCTTTCCATAGTAAAAAGCTATTGGCTACTATTTGTTTAGTGTTTCAGCCACTATACAGAGTGTCTCAAAAGTCCCATGACATACGGTAACTGTCTTATTATCAGAGTTACAACAAATGTAAGAGGGAAAACCGTCTCCAAATATAATGTTTTCAATCTAAAGTGCAAGAATTTTTCAAATCGGACAAGTCGTTTGGGCTGTACGCTCTATATGCGCATAATGTTACATGAAAATGCAACGTTACCATTTACCTCGACCCAGAACATAAATGAATGAAGTTACTGTCTATTAAAAACTTTATTTGAAGACGGTATCTCCTCTTACATTTTGTTGTAACTCTGATAATAACAGAGCTATCCTAAGTCTTGACCCCGTTGAGGGACTTTTTAGACACCCCGTTTTCTCTGTATATTTCTCTTTCGACAGTGCTTTGACTTAATTCAATATTTATTTATGCATTGATCTATTTTGAAATTTCACCGAAATTTGTCTGCAGCGCGGCTGTATAAGATAGACCAGGTTTGTTTCGGGGAGGTATAAGCCCCTGAGCTCACAGCTGGTTGCGCCACTGATTGTACGATATTTTAGAAATTGATATTATAGTCTGAGAGCCCTCCATGGTAACCGCGGCCTAGGCCCTAATACACCCAGTCCGCCTATGACGGGAGTGTATGCAAACTTTCATGGAGAACGACTTAAGCGAAAGCGATTGTTGCAAACCAATCAACAAGCAATCAAAACTAATATCACCATTCAAATTTCCTTTTTGTTACTAATAACCACTGATATATATTTCCTTCTTTTGCACAAACACTTCTATTTACTAAGAGGACACAAACCCCTTGTGCATGCTTGATCTCCAATCTTGCTTTGATCTAAAGCTTTTACCCCTGAAACAGTATTTACCGGGCCCTTTTGACGCGGGACCTTCCTGACTTATGCCACTTTGACGAGAGGAACATTTGACTCTGGCCCGGCTGACGCCTGGCCGTTTTAACCCGTGCCCTTTTGTAGCGGTGCCCCTTTGACCAGGGCCCGTTTGACGTAGTTGCCTGTTAACTCGGGCCATTTTGTCGCAGAACCCTTTTGAACCAGGCTCTTTTGACGCAGCGCAATTATGACTCGAGCACTTTTTTCGCGGAGAACCTTTACCTGGGCCCTTTCGACGGGAGGTTGTTTTGTCTCAAACATTTTCTTGGGACCACTTTTGACCCGGGTACGTTTGACGCAGTGCCTTTTGACTCGGACCCTTTTGTCGTAGGACTCTTTTGACCAAGGCCCGTTTCATGAGGGGCGTTTTGATTCGGCCCCTTCTCTGAAAACAGTCTGTAGTATAGATCTAAGCAATAATCTGTGTGTTTCATCATTCTTCTTGTAAATGTTAAGGGCTCTTAGCAGGAATGTGGAAGGATTGTACTTTAGGCAGCATATGCAGCGAACATCTATGCAGAATTCTACAGACGATTTGGTGCTTCTATGTTTGTAAAGGAATTTACTTGGTGATCTACGACGGCTCAGGTCAACGGTCATGGATATGGTCGTATACATACCAGGCCAAATGAAAGTCTGGTTCAGTATTAGAGATGAGTACACTTCGTAAGCCTGATCTGCTGGCGATAAATCGGGTACATTTTGTGGAATAGCATTCTGCTCTTGAGAAAATACCTTTGAGAAAATACCTTTGTTGATGTCTGTGTCCTACACCTTTTCTACCAGGCCTGTATAACTTGTTTGCTAGACGTTGACTGGCAAGGACGAAATTCGATTCCGATCAACCAAAGCCATCAAATGTTCTATCCTGAAATTGAATCTTTTAACATCACTTATGCTTCACGTGTACTGGTTTTGAATCAGAAATGTACCTGTTACTCAGGGAAGGCGAGGCCCACATACAGACCTCATGGCCTCTCAGTAAGTTTAGAAAAAATACACCTCATCTGCGCCGCAGGCCATTCAGAGGTATTTTACTACAGGGCAGGATGTCGACATAAACTCCCTTAACAAAACCAAGACTAAAGCCCAAGCCTGGAAAAAACGACTTAAAGAAGAAATATGAAGCCCGCATGGGGGTTCCTTAGCTCCTATGCATGTGAATCCGTTACAAGCTTACGACCATAAGTGTAATATAACTGTTACGGAAAATTATTAAGTTTCGTAGCATTCTGTCTGAAAAGCAGCTTGGAATAGTCGCAAAGTAACAAGGAGCTGAGCAGTAAGCATTGATTGCCCTAATGTCGTTTAAAACCTAGGGCAATAAGTTGAAACCAACGGGATCGACGTGTAGTAGAGCTATCATTCTTATTGCCCCTCTTGGATAAAAATGTACATTGTGCCTTTGCATGTACCGCATATCGAAACATCGTTCTTTATTAAGAGAGTTAAACTTTGCTTCTTTTTAGCAGATTCAAAAAGTAACGGTAGTTACACAAATTTTAGTGTCCTTGCAGATGTCAGAATCCTTGGAGTCAATCATCTGCTGTAGAACATCTTAACATATAAACAATTAAACAATAAAATATTGTTATAAACGTACAATTGAATGGTACTGTAGTACGCGAATATGTAGTGGTACTGGTGTATCCTTTTTCAAACACAAACCTCATTCAATTGGGTTCATGCTTAGACCATTTCGCTACTGGACTTGGAGGTACTTCCGAATTGAATGCTGCACACCTATCGTTCTAGTAGGGGAAAAAGTGGCCATATTGAAACTTTGTATCTAGTTGTTTGTTACACCTGATAGGCTTATAACAAGAAGCACATGTTTCCTTCTCCATACAGGCGGATAAGTAATGTCTAATCTTGACCATTGTTTCAGGATTGAGATTTAGTTGTTTGAAGAATGTGACTAACTTACACAATTCTTCTTCTTTTTGAAGGATCTAGAAGGCAGGAAACTATTCTCTCCTGAGTATAGCTGCGGTCGTGTCACAGCCTGTTGCATCATCAAAAAAGTGAAAGCACACTAAGCAGGAAGTTCAAGATTCCTTAAATTTAATGTTTTCGAAGCATTTCCTTTCGGTTTTTCTTCCATGTGGCCTTAAAAGAATCAGCAACTTCTCATGAAGAATTCTACCAGTAGTTAAAAATCGAACATCCCCGTCCATCCTCAAATTTTTTCTTTAATCACCGCATCACCTCATAAATATAGAATCTTGATGAAGAGAGTCAAGGTTATATAGACGCCTCGATATTTTTTATAGACGCATGTTTAACTTTCAATTTAATCGAAAACTAATAGCAGTATCTATTAATTTCTTTGGGCACCGAGACCAGCAAGTACTCGAACACTATTACTAAAGAAGAAAATTCAGGGTTTCTGCTCCAAGATGTGGAAAGTGAGTAAGGATAAAGCCGGCATATAAGGTGCTCTAGTTAAAGAATTCCAAAGAATGTAAAAAGAACAATAAACTACCACTTTTTATACCTTGTTTTTACACCTCCATATAAAGTTACATCAAGATCAACTTCTTGTCCATTTTGTTGGATCTATAAGGCGGTGACGTTAACACAAAATAATAATCATAACTGATTGGATCAAGAATTAAGCCGTTGTGAATAACATGATGATTTTCTACTGTTGTTAAACCTAATCATCTATATCAGATTGTCTTCCATTCTGCCATTTCTACATGAACTCTCTTGGCAGAATACACAAAACCCTGAATACTTCATATCGGCTCTTTTACACTAACATGTAGCTCGTTCACAATCCTATCGTTCTGTCACTTTTTATCTATAGGTAAGTAAGCTTACCTGGCTGGAGCTGATGGTAGCTGTGTGGGTACTGGAATTCGCATATCCTCTTTCACACACCAACCTCGTTCGATTGGGTTCATGCATAGACCATTTCAATCCTGAAGTTCGAGGTACTTCCGAATTGAATGCTGCACAGCTGCTGTGTTAGAAATTGGAAAAGATGCTATATTGAATGTTTGTAACTACTTCCTTGTTATATCTGATATGGCTTATACCAGGAGGACAGGACGGTATCAGAGGATTAAAATAAATTAACAACTCAAGGAGCATACACAATTCGCAAAAAAAAGAGAGCGAAGGTCCAACTCATATGATTATCCAAGAGGTCTTAAAGAAGACCATGAAATTTTTGTGGGGAGTAACTCAACGTCAGACTCAACGTTAGCAAGATTAATCCTTCATTCCCTAATACTGATACGATAAAAGAAGTTCTACAGGACTTTTGAAGGAAACAGTTTATCATGTGAGCGACACGTTGAGTTACTTCTTGTGTGAAAATATTTCAATGCGCAAGAATATAAGTTAGAATGCGGTGAATATTGCAGAGTCTCTGTTGTGTTGTGTTTTAAAACCCACACGTAGAAGGAAGAGTCCTTCTGCATGCAATGGCGTGGACTAAAACTGGCAATCAAATCTGCGTTAAGTACGTTTATAAATTATGTTAAGCGCTATTTTCAACTTGCATTTTAGGTATTTAAATTACAATTAGACACGGAAAGTGCCGAAAGACAAAAATGAGCTTTCGGGAAATATCTGTAACGATACATTATGTCAGGAAATGGTACAGAACTTTGGTGTATCCTGTACACTATGTAAATTTTAGTGAAAATTTTGAATGGCCATGCTTACTTAAGATCATTGATAACTCACTTCTAGACATTGCTCGGGGACCTCTACATGTGGTTATGAAGACATTTACAACCGTCCGAGGAGATGACAAAATCTAGGATCTGCGATCTTATACAACTACGTCTGGATGAGAATATCAATATGCAACATTTAGAAAAAAATGAAATTGCATGACAGAAAGAATATTAGAAAAGCCAGAAATTAAGATTGTGAAAGTTTCCGAACCGTTAACTTTGGCTGCAGGATATAGAGAAGGTTATAATCAAATTGTAATTCATCCAAATGGACTATATTGAACAGGGGACTAGAAACTTCATTTGAAGGCATTAAATTAATGTTTCCGTTTTCTCACGCAGCTGGTCATTTCTCTATAAATATTGGCAGATCACTATACTCAACAGATGGAAGCCCTGGAGGCAAATACGGTATCAGAAGATTACAAGAAATTAACAACTCTAGGAACAATCACAATTCGCAGAAAAAGAGGCCTTTTTGAGGGAAGTTCCAAGTGTTATGATTATCGAACAATGCTTAATGAAGGCCACGAAATGTTCTGGGGGATTAACTCAACGTCAGACACAACATTAGCAATATTAATCCTTCATTCCGAAATACTGTTACGATAAAATAAGTTATAAAGGACTTTTGCGGGCATCAGTTAATCATCAGAGTGACACGTTGAGCTAATGCCACCTTCCTTGTGTGATAATATCTCAATGTGCAAGAATGTCAATTCGACTACAATGAATATTGCAGAGTCTCTATTGTATGGTGTTTTAAAACCCACACGTAGAAGGAAGAGTCGTTCTACAAGCAATGGTGTGGACTACAAATGGAAACTCAAATCTGGGTTAATTACGTATATGAATTATTTTAAACTCTATTGTCACCCAATATTTTAGAATATAAATTACAATTAGACATGGAAAGTGCCATAAGAAAAAAAAAGAGCTTTCGGGAAATATCTGCAACGTTCGAACTTAATTCTGCCATTGAAGCCACAACAGTTCAATCACAGTTCTTGAGAAACTTGCAGATCAATACTAGACGGCTTCAAATGATGCAAACAGTTTTCGAAGGAGCCAAGGTAGCTTTATATGGACAACAGTATTAGATGGAACTAAAAACGGGAAATCTGTAGCTGTTGATGGGTAAAATCTTGGTAAAACACTTCATAAAGACCACATACAAGCAGAACCGAAAGGAAATGCTACGAAATCAGTAAATTTAAAGACACTTTAGCGTCATTAAAAGTTAGCTTTCACTTTTTTCATGATGCAACATGCTGTGACACGACCTCAGATATACACAGGAAAGAATAGTTTGCAACCTTCAAGATCCTTCAAAAAGAAAAGGATTGTGCAATTTAGTCAGTCAAATCTCAATCCTGAAACAATGGCAAGATCAGACATTTCTTATTCGCCTGTAGGGTGAGAAAAACATGTCTTTGCTGGTATAAGACTATGAGGTATAAGGAAGAGTAGTTACAAAGCCTGAATATGGCCACTTTTTCGCCTACTAACACGGCAAGTGTGCACCATTCAAGTCGGAAGTAGCTTAATATCGACGGCTTATGTTCTTCTTACAATACTGTGCAATTTAGAAGTCAGCAGCGGACAGCGGCATCTTTTACTTAATTCCAATTGACTTACAGCTAGTAAAGGAATTCAACAATGAATCCGAAGGCGTAGGAACTTGTGTTGAGTACCCAGGTCTTAAAAACGATGCAGTAGTGCATTTAGAGCTCGTTAACTCACATTATACAATGGCGTAGCATTTAAAAAACCGTGGATTTTCTTTTCCTTTAATGGTATCACGGAACGAACAGCGGTTTGTTTTAGGTGGGCCCTTCGGATTGAAAAATGTTGGGATACCAAATGTAAAAAGATAAGTTTAATTTAACAATGATAATCAAGCAATTGCTATACTTCCTGTTTATATGCAACTACAATACTTTGAAAATGCTTCCTGCTGAAGAAATCTACTTAGCACCCATAACGCTCTCACCCTGTTTTAGATCGTTAGCCTGATAGGAACTGTTGAATCCAAAGAATTGAGTTCTTACGGATATATTATTTAAAGAAAGTGTCCTGTGTGTTAACACTCAAGGCTATGAAATGTGCATTTAATAATGTCCTTGCTGCTCACTAGGTCTTACATATAGAGCTGTGTTGGATTCACTATGTTAGGGTCAATCATTAACAATATTTTCCCGATTGTATCCTGTAAAACTTGGTATGTAGCCCATTATATTCTAACGTCCAAAGCAGCCTTACTTTGGGCCTGTGACCGTTGATCTGATCGATGAGCCAAATAAAGAATCGAATTTAAAACCTTTTGAGATCTTCTTTTACACGGTTAGGTGCAAAATATTTACCGTATATTCAGTCCTGTGTTCGCTACCAACTTAGTAACACTGGTCATCACAAAGCAACCAAACTATGGGCAACCAAATAAGCTTTTAATATAAGCTCACTTTATGTTTTGATTAGTAACTAAGTGCCACACATTTCATAAAGCAGAAAAAGTAATTTATTTCAGAAGTCTCTTGATGAAAATTCTCCATAAGTTCTTGAATGATATAACGGTAGCATTGTCTTGATAAGAATATCGTATCGCATTTCGTCATTCTGACAACCTCTTTTCCTCTAATGCTATACACTCATATTGTTTGAGTGTGAATGTTGTCTTACTCGGAAGATTTAATCAAGTCTTCACTCGCGTCTCTATTTCCTTTTCTCGAACAACCTTTGGATTGCTATTTATCTTGTAAAAGCTTCGCCACAACGATTGTGTAATGGTAAAATACACACTTCTCTTTTTGATTTAAGCAGCCTTGTCTCTCTGCATTTTTTCAATATTTCAACATCAAGTACTAATACTATATATTCTACACTTCTGCATAACGCAATTAACTGCAAGAAAAGGTGTTCGATCTTACGTCTGCTGAAGAAATTTCTGAACGGTTCAAAGTTCTACCACCTTTAGAGGGCTATCGTGTTAAGTAATTTTTAAACACCATTGGATACATTGTGTAATGAAATGGTATAGAAGAACTTTTGGATATCCTGTGGACTATGATAACATTAGTGAAAATGCTGAATCGCCATGCCAAGTCAAGATCATTGAGAACTCACTTCTAGACATTGCTTTGGGACCTCTACATGTGCTTATGAAGACATTTACAACCGTTGGAGGAGATGACAAATTCTAGGATCTGCGATGGTTTTGAACGACGTCTGGAGGAGGAAATCAAAATGCAACATTTAAAATATATGAAACTGCATGACAAAAACCATAATAGGAAATCTCAAAATTAAGACGGTGACATTTTCTGTACCTTTAACTTTAGCTGCAATAATAGAGAAGGTCATAATCGTATTGCAATTTATCGAAAGGGACTAGATTGAACAGGGGACTAGGACCTTTATTTGAAGGCAATTAAAATAATGCTTCCGTTTTCTCACGCAGCTGGTCATCTTTTCTATGAAAAATTTGCACATCACTATACTCAACACGTGGAAAGCTTTAGAGGCAAATACGGTATCAGAGGATTACAAGAAATTTACAATTACTCAAGGAATATTATAATTCGCAGAAAAAGATGCCTTCTTGAGCGAAGTTCCAAGCGATATGATTATCGAACAGTGCTTAATGAAGGCCACGAAATTTTCTCGGGGATTAACTCAACGTCAGACACAAAATTAGAAAGATTAATCCTTCATTCCCTTTGGATTAATCTTGCTCTATTTTCGCCTTATGTTTTATGGATATAAATTACAATTAGACATGGAAAATGCCGAAAGAGAAAAAATAGCTTTCGGGAAATATCTGCCACGATCGAATTTAATTCTGCCATTGAAGCCACGACAATTCAATTACAGTTAATGAGAAACTCTGAGATCAATACTAGACGGCTTCAAATGATGCAAACAGTTTTCAGAGGAGTAAAGGTTACTGTAAATGGACAACAGTAATAGATGAAACTACAAACGGGAAATCTGTAGCTGTTGATGCCTGTGATTGTTTTCTTAAGAATCTTGGTAGATGACTTCATGAGCAGTTGCTCATTCTTTTATAGCCACATACAAGAAGAATTGAAAGGAAATGCTACGAAATTAGTAAATTTAAGGTAACTTGGGTGTAAAAGATTGCTTTCACTTTTTTCATAATGCAACAGGCTATGACACTACCTCAGCTATACTCATGAGTGAATAGTTGGCAGCCTTCAATTTCCTTCAAAAAGAAGAAGAATTGTGAAAGTTAGTCAGAGACTTTAATCAACCAAATGTGAATTCTGACAAAGTGGTAAGGTTAGACATTTTATATTCACCTGTATAAAGAACGAAACATGTCCTCCCTGGTATAAGCCATATCAGATATACAAGGAAGTAGTTACAAAGCTTCAATTAGGCCGTTTTTCCCGTTACTAACACAGCATTTGTTCTGCATTCAATTCGAAAGTACCTCCAACTGCAGGAGCGAAATGGTCTAAGCAAGAAACCAATCCAAAGAGGTTGCTGTCTGGACCCACACAGCTACCATCAGCCACAGCCGGATAATCTTATTTACCTGTGGATAAAAATTGACTGCAAGATAGGATTGTGAACGAGCCACATTTTAGTGTAAAAGAGCCGATATGAAGTATTCAAGGTTTTGTGAATTCTGCCAATGGAGTTCATGTCGAAATGGCAGATGAGAAGACAATCTGATATAGATGCTAACGAAAAACATCTAAAAAAGCCAATATGTCATTCACAACGGCTTAATAGTTGACCCAATCAGTTATTCTTATTATTTTGTGAAATCGTGCTCGCCTTATAGACTTAATAAAATGGACATAAAGACGATCTTGATGAAACTTTAAATGAATTTATAAGGAAAATGTGTACAACGTGGTGGTGGTTTATTATTCTGTTTACATATTTTGGAATCTTTTAACAAGAGCTACTTTGCTACCCGAAAAGAAAACTAAACCGTAGCAGGACACACAGCGAGCAAAACTAATTCATTTAGGTATCACATTCGCGTACCAAAGTATTATTCAATTTTACGTTTATAACAATTATTTATTGTTTGATTGTTTTATATGCTAAGATGTTCAACAGCATGTGATTGACTCCGAGGATTCTGCCATCTGCAGGGACACTTAAAATTGTGTAACTGCCGTTTACTTTTCGACTCTCCTAAAAAGAAGTCAAGTTTAACACTCTTAATAACGAACGAAGTTTAGATATTCCGTACATGCAAAGACTCCATGCACATTTTTATCCAGACCGTGTCGTAAGAGTGAAACCTCTACTACACGTCCATCGCAATTGGTTTCGAGTTATTGCCCCATGTTTTATACTACATAAGGATAATCAATGGTTACTGCTCAGCACCTTGTTCCTTTGCGACTGAACCAACCTACTTTTCAGACAGAAGCCCAGGAAACTTAACATTTTTCTGTAACAGTTATACTAGACTTATGGTCGTAAGCTTGTAAAGGATACAAATACAGGTTAATGGCCGGAAAATCTAATAGGAGATCCTTAGGTAATTAGGTACGTGATTACCTTGTAGAACCAGACCCGCTTCTCTTGGCCTGTGAAACAAGTCCGGCCGATGAATTTCTGAAGCTAGCGGTGAAAATTACTGATTCGCGAAACAAAGATATTATACAGGTAAAGTAGAAAAGGTGTATAACAGAGACAACAAGAAAGTAATCAGTTGACAATATTTTTTTTTTACTCAGGTTACATTGCGAGATTTTCAGTTAAGTCACCTGAAAGATATAAAACTTCCTAGGCTCACTTCCCACATCTTGCACCAGAAGCCCTGAAATTGCCCTCTTGGGAATAGTGTTCGATAACTTGTTCGTCCCGCTGCCCTAGGAAAGTAAAAGGGGCTGCGATAATTTTTCTATTAGCTAGAAAGTTTAACAGGAGTTTATAAAAAATATCGAGGCGTCTTTTGCAAGGTTGACTCATTTCATCGAGATTCTATATTTATAACTACCGTTTAGTTTTCGAATCTCCTAAAAAGAAGCAAAGTATAACTCTCTTAATAAAGAACGAAGTTTCGATATGCGTGCGGTACATGCAAAGACCTCATGTACACTTTCATCCAAGAATGAAACTTCTACACGTGGATCCCACTTGCTTTCAACTTATTTCCGTAGGCTTTATAGGCTATAAGGACAATCAATGGATATTTCTCACACCTTGATCCTTTGCGACTGTACCAAGCTGCTTTTGAGGCAGAAGGTCAAAGGTTAACAATATTCCGTAACAGTTATATTACACATGTGGTCGTAAGCTTGTAAAGGATTGACATGGAGGTTATTGGCTTTAAACTCTAATAGGAGTTTTTTTTAGGTAATTAGTAACGTGATTAAATTGTAGACCCAGGGCCGCTTCTCTTGGCCTGTAAGACAAGTCCGGCCGATAAATTTATAAAGCTGATGAACTGATAAACAGATGAGCACAAAAGTCCTGTAGATCTTCTGTTACCGTAAAAGGATTTGGGAATGAAGGATTAATCCTGCTAACGTTGTGTCTGACGTTGAGTTAATCCCGACTCTTTCGTGCCCTTAAGTAGCACTCTTAGATAATCATATCTCGGAACTTCCCTCAAGAAGGCCTCTTTTCTTGCGAATTGTAAATGTTCCTTGAGTTGTTAATTTCTTGCATACTAAGATACCGTATTTGCCTCCAGGCCTTCCATCTGTTGAGTATAGTGATGTGCAAATTTTTCATAGAAAAGATGACCAGCTACGTGAGAAAACGAAAACATTAATTTAATATCCATCAAATCAAGGTTGTAGTCCCCTGTTCAATCTAGTCCCTTGGGATGAATTGCAATACGATTATGACCTTCTCTATATACTGCAGCCAAAGTTGAAGGTTCGGAAAATGTAACCGTTCTAAATTTGAGATTTCCTATTTTCTTTTTTTTTTAAGCAGTTTCATTTTCTTGTAAATGACGGATATTGATTTCGTCATCCAGACGTAGTTGAATAAGATCGTGGTTCATAGATTTTGTCATCTCATTCGACGGTTGTAAATGTCTTCATAACCATATGTAGAGGTCTCCGTATAATGTCTAGAAGTGAGTTCTCAATGATCTTGAGTAAGCATGGCCATTCAGCATTTTCACTAAAGTTTACATAGTGTACAGGATACCCAAAGTACACCTCTACCATTTCCTGACATAATGTATCCATTCGTGCCTAGAAATTACTTAACTGCAATCTTTGGACCGTTCAGAGATTTCTTCACCTGATTTACGATTTTAACACCTTTCGTGTATAATGGCTGATGTAATATCATAACAGGTTTGCTTGGTCACTTTTCTCGCAGTTATTAACAATATGCAGAAGAGTAGAATATTTAGTATTAGTAGTTGATGTTAAAATATTGAAGAAATACAGAGGGATTACACAGCTTATATCAAAAGAAGAGGTGTGTATCTCACCATTACACTATCGTTGTGGCGAAGCTTTCAGAAGATGAATAGCTATACAAAGGTTGTTTGAGAATAGGAAATCGAGACGCGAGACCTGAGTGAAGACTAGATTAAATCTTCCCAGTAAGACAGCATAGACACACCAAGAACATGAGTGTATAGCATTATAGAAAAGGTAGATGTCAGAATGAAGAAATGTGAGACGATATTCTCTTCAGACAAAAATACCGTGATATAAGATTACTTTTTCGATCAAAAACTTGGATATGGAGTACTTTCATCAAGGGATATTTGAAATAAGATAAAGATTATTTGATTTGCCCACAGTTTGGTTGCTTTGTAATGATGACCAGTGTTACTAAGTTGGTAGCGAACACAGGACTGAGTATACCGTAAATATTTTCCACCTAACCGTGTAAGAGAAGATCTCAAAAAAGTGAATCGATTCTTTATTTGTCACACCGATCAGATGACAGGTCTCAGGCCCAAAGGAACGCTGCCATGCCGGTTAGAATATAATTGGTTTCATAGCAAGTTTTATAGGATACAATCGGGAAAATATTATTAATGATAGACCGGAACCTAGTGAATCCTAAGCAACTATGTATGTAAGTCCTAGTGAGCAGCAAGGACGCCATTTAAACGCACGTTTGATAGCCTCGAGTGTTAACACACAGGAGAATTTCCTTAAGTAATACAGTCTAAAAGTCTATCAGGCTAAAAATTAAGAAAAAGGTGATAATGTTGTGAGTCCTACGTACATTTCTTCAGCAGGAATCACTCTCTAATAGTATTGTAGTTTCATATATACTGGAAGTATAGCAATTGCTTGATTATCATTCATAAATTAATACTTATGTTTTTTACATTTGATATCACAACATTTTTCAATCCCAATGGCCCAATTAAAACAAACCGCTTTTCGTTCCCAAAGCTATATGTCTGTGATACTCTCGTCCTATTAAATGAAGAATTAAATCCACGGTTTTTTAAATAGTACGCCATTGCATAATGTGATTAAAGGAACTCTAAAAGCACTACTGCTTCGTTTTTGAGACCTAGGCACACAACAGAAGATCTCTTGGCCTGTGACACAAGTCCGGTCGATGAATTTATAAAGTTGATTATCTGATAAACAGATGAGCACAAAACTCCTGTAGATCTTCTGTTACAATAACAGTATTTTAGAAAGAAGGATTAATCCTGCTAACGTTGTGTCTGACGTTGAGTTAATCCCCGAGAAAATTTCGTGCCCTTAATGAAGCAGTCTTCGATAATCATTTCTCGGAACTTCGCTCAAAAAGGCCTCTTTTCCTGCGAATTGTGAATGTTATTTGAGTTTTAATTTCTTGTGTACTCTCATACCGAATTTGCCTCCAGTGCTTCCATCTGTCGAGTATAGTGATGTGCAAATTTCTCATAGAAAAGATGACCAGCTGCGTGAGAAAACGAAAGCATTAATTTAATTGCCTTCAAATGAGAATTCCTAATATGGTTTTTTTTCATACAGTTTCATTTTCTTGTAAATGACGCATATTGATTTCGTCATGCAGACGTTGTTAATAAAATCGCAGATCCTAGATTTTGTCATCTCCTCCGACATTTGTAAATTTCTACATAACCACATGAGAGGTCCCCTAGCAAAGTCTAGAAGTGAGTACTCAATGATCTTGAGTAGGCATGATCATTGAGCATTTTCACTAAAGTTGTCATAGTGTACCCGTTAAGCCAAAGATCTTCTATACCATTTCCTGACATAATGTATCCATTCGTTCCTAGAAATTACTTAACTGCAAACCTCCTAAAGGGGTACAACTTAAGACCGTTCAGAAATTTCTTCAGCTGAGTTATTATTTCAACTCCTTTCCAGCATAATGGCTGATCTAATGTCATAACGCATGTGCTTTGTTTACTTTTCTTGCAGTGGTTTACTGTACGCAGAAGTGTAGAATATTTAGTATTAGTTTTTGAAGTTGAAATATCGAAGAATAACAGAGGTACTACACTTCTTATATCAAAAGAAGAGGTGTGTATCTCACCATTACACAATCGTTGTGGCGAAGCTTTCACATGATGAAAAGCTATAGAAAGGTAGTTTGAGAATAGGAAATCGAGACGCGAGTGAAGACTTGATTAAATCTTCCGAGTAAGACAGAATTGACACACCAAGAACATGAGTGTATAGCATTAGAGGGGAGGAGGATGTCAGAATGACGAAATGTG
Organism: Thermobia domestica; assembly: GCF_964235325.1. NCBI lineage: Eukaryota > Metazoa > Arthropoda > Insecta > Zygentoma > Lepismatidae > Thermobia > Thermobia domestica. The sequence continues at coordinate 84,364,250 of NC_137470.1, forward strand.
ATACGATATTCTTATGAAGACAATGCTACCGTGATATCATTCTAGAACTTGGATATAGACAATTTTCACCAACAGACTATGAAATTAAAGACTTTTTTGCTTTATGAAATGTGTGGCACTTAGATACTAATCAAAGCATACAGTGAGCTTATATGAAAAGCTTATTTGGTTAGCCAAATGTTTGGTTGCTTTGTGATTACCAGTGTTACGAAGTTGGTAGCGAACACAGGACTTACTGTACGATTAACAATTTCCAACTAACCGTCTAAAGTTAGATCTTAAAAGAACATAAAATCAATTCTTCATATTTCTCATCGATCAAATCATCGGTCTCAGACCCAAAGTAAGGCTGCTTTTGAGGTTAGAATATAATTGGTTCCATAGCAAGTATTACATCATACAATCGGGAAAATATTATTAATGATAGACCGGAACCTAGTGAATCCTGTACAACTCTGTATGTAAGCCCTAGTTAGCAGCAAGGACGCTAATTATACGCATATTTGATAGCCTGGAGTGTTAACACACAGGAGACTTTCTATATATATTATATCCGTAATAACACAATTCTTTGGATTATTAAACAGTTTCTATCAGGCTAACGATCAAAAACCAGGCGAGAGCGTTATGACTGCTGCGTAGATTTGTTAAGCAGGAAGCACTCTCAAATAGTATTGTAGTTGCAAATAAACTGGAAATATAGCATTTGCTTGATTATCATTGATAAATTCATAGTAATTATTTTAAGATTTGGTATCCCAACATTTTTCAATCCTAAGGGCCCACCTAAACAAGCCGCTTTTCGTTCCCAAAGCTATACGTCTGTGATACCCTCTCTTATTAAAGCTAGATAAAAATACACGGTTTTTTTAATGGTATGCCATTCTTTAATGTGAGTTAAGGAGCTCTAAAAGGACTACTGCTTCGTTTTTAAGACCTAGGTACACAACACAAGATCCTACGGCTTTGGATTCATTGTTTAATTTCTTTTCTAGCTGTAAGCCAACAGGAATCAAGTAATTGATTCCGATGTCCACTGCTGACTTCTAAATTTTAGAGCATTGTAAGAAGAGCAAAAGACGGCATAAGCCTTACCGGACATCTCAAAATGGAAGCCTCGAATTATTGGCGCGCGTGTTGCACTCTAAACTACAAATTAAAAATCGAACATTCTCGTCCAACCCCAATATTATTACTTTTATCACTGCTTAACTTAGAGATAGATTTCATCTCTCATTTTATCTCTTCAGAAATTGTAGAATACTATTACATTGAAGTCTAGTGACAACTGTTGTAATGTTCTTATTTTTAAGCGATTTCTGACGTAGTGGATGTATTTTAGAGAAAGCTTCAGAAGCTCGGGGTGCTTTTCCATCATTTTAAGGCGCTTTCTCTTTACTATACCTTATGAGCTCACCATGATATTCATTCTTTCTCAGCTAAAAACTTCTTGTTCCGCACGTCACAGGGTAACATCTCGAAAATTTGGAATTTGCAATTTCTAAGATCAATATGAGCTGCCGTACTTTTCCCATTTCAAACCGCCCGCTATCGCCGATTGTACTTCATGCAAACTGATTCCACTCGTTCTAATCTGACTACACCCCTTATAAAATATTACTATGTATGGTTGGTTGTATTGCATGCTAACTGCTTGCATTCGTTTTGATAAGGGAACAATATGTATCTCGACATCTTTTCTTAGTAAAATATCTGAATGTTTCTGTAAGTCGGTAATACAATGATCTCTAAAAACAGTCTAAAGTATAAGTCTAAACACATATCTGTGTGTTTCGAGTTTCTTCTTGCGAATTGTAACGGCTCTTGACTGGACTATGCAAGGAATGTACTCTAGGCACTTTGCCATGATATTCCGCTATATGATGCGATCATCTTTGCAGAATTCTACAGCATTCTACAGGTGCTTCTATTTTAGTAAAGGAATTACTTGGTGATCTAGAATGGCTCTGGTAAACGGCCATGATTATGCTCGCATACATACCAGGGAAATGACAGTCTGGTTCAGTGTTAGAGATAAGTACACTTCGTAATCCTCAACTGTTGTAAGGTAGATTTTGTGGAGTAACTTTCTGCGCTTGAGAAGAAAACCTTGAGTCGATGCACAGGACACGCAAGGTCTGTTCACGTCAGCACGAATACATCTTGTTGATCCTTCTGTCTGAGGTATGAAAGGTGTCAAAAAGCTAATAAAATTGTTGACTAATTTGCTATAGACGGGAAGTTTACCAGATCTTTGCTCACCGGTGAGAAACCGTTTAGAATATCGGGAAATTCAAATCCTCCTATAAGCTAAGTAAGAGTGTGCGATACGGCAGTCTGTAGTGCAAGACAAACTGCGCGAGCCAGAAAGACTTTGATGTTTTATAGCCTGTATAGGTCTATAGATACGTAGTGTTATCAATATAGCATCTTGATGAAATGAGCCAAGGTTGCAAAAGACGCCTCGAAATTTTTAATAGACACAACTTTAACTTTCAGGCTAAGCGAAAATTAATAGCAGAATCTATTACTTTCTTTGGCAGCGAGAAGATCAAATTCAAGGACACTATTTCCAAGAGGGGAATTTCAGGGCTTCTTTTCCAAGATGTGGGAAGTAAGCCTAGGAAGTTTTATATCTTTCAGGTGTACTTAACTGAAAATCTCCCAATCTAACCTAAGTAAAAAAGAATTCGGTCAATTATTTTGTTGCTGTCTCTGTTCTACCAGAGTTGCATAACATTTTTCTATCGCGAATCTGTGCTTTACACCGCTAGCTTTAGTAATTCATCGGCCGGACTTGTCTCACAGGCCCGCAGTGGCTCAATTGCCACATCTATCTGGACAAAATTTAAAAAACCGAGTTCTGAGAAGTCGTGAGAAAACGATGGGAATTCTTGGAGCAAGGTCCCATGTGGTGGGAAAAGACCACCAAGGTGCCAAATTACAAATGGGGAAGTATGTCGGATCCGACGAACAAGATTAATTGTATGCAATGTAGAATCAGCTGATCGACAGTTTTCGTGCTAGATCGTCTGCAGCACAGACAGCTGTTGGTCAATGCCAGAAATATAGAGTATCAACTTTAGATGAATGTATGACGTGCATCTGACATGAATGAGGTGTGCCGTGGGTTTTTGGTTGAGCTATGTCGTGATGGGAAACACTAGCGAATAAGAACGTATACTGTACTTAGGAATAGTTATAATGAACTGACGCGTAAAAACAATTCTCCACTAGTTTCCAGGTTCTAATGACTATAGATGTGTAGAGTAATGATTGTAGTGTGTGCATTATAACTATGACGTGCAAATGTTTGCATAATTGTTGCTTCTTGTACTTTCAAAAAAGGAGTGTACGCTGACACAACGAGTCGTCTTCGACGCCCGCAGAGGTGAACCCAATAGCTGCAAGAGAACCAATAGTTTTTACACCTGTGTAATGGACAAATTAAGGTTACAAAACTGTGATGAGGATTTAGCAGATTGCGTCAGAAAGGTTACAGATAGTTTTTGTATACATGTCGAAAAGAAATGGCAAAAATGTAATGGTGCGATGAATAACTTTGTAATCAAATATGGTAATTGGCTTGACAGTACAGTGGAGTTTTCTGGAAACGAATGGAATGCAGCGACATTACGACGACCAGTATCATTTAGTATAGGTGTGACACCGAGAACACCTGTAGGGCGTCTAAGAGAAGTGTTTGAAGAAGCAAGTGAGAAAGCAAAGAGAAAACGGTTGCAGTCTTTAGTACAACATCGACAACTGAAGAATTAGTGTATGCAGCGCACATGGGTTTACGAGCAAAAGAAAAACGTGATGCTTCTTATATTCTGAAAGAGATTGATATGTCACCCAGGAGGGATCGCGAATCAAAAAGGCGTACAAGAGTCCAGAGACGACAGTACCAATAAAGATTACAAACGATGAGGCATTAGCATTATATGTTGACGCGAAATTGACAAAGGAACAACACTAGTTAGTTCGAAACCGGGCAAAAAAGTTCACAATGCAAATATCTATTCGTCTAACTATAAACTGTTAGACGCAAAGAAAGCGTGCTACCCAGCCGATATTATTACAGACGTATATGCGGAAGTGCAGCTGCAAGCGTTACTTGATCATACTATCGAGCGGTTGATCACCAGAAACAGTACTATTCTGCGAGAGATCAATCAGGAAGTGGAAATAAGCATGTTCTTCAAATGGTGTTTGTGATGACGCGTCAGGTCAGAGCGCATACAAACAATGGTGTAGTTCATATAGAGAAGACGATATACATGAATTTACCTATTTGTTTGTTATTTCGTTAGTGTCTCTAAAATTACAATATGGTTAAGAGACACTCTGGCATAATCCACGGCGATTGCCAATACGCTATTGTCGGCCAATCAAGCTACTGTTCATGAAAGAAACAGCAGAATTAACACGTTCAGAAGTAACTAAGATACAACAGCAACTACAAGCTCTCTCACCAACAACTATCACTTACAATGATCATGAAATAGTAGTGAAACACAGATTAATGCTGACAATTATAGATATGAAGGTCTGTAGTGATATCACAAACAATCTTATTAACGATCTTACATCTGCGGTGCACCTTCAAAGCAAATGAATGATCCACACAAAACTACAGTAGAACTACCTGACACAACACGTTTGAATTCGGGATGTCAAGTCTGCATTACTGGATAAGGTGCTTTGAGTGTCTGTTGCACATTGTATGTAGACTGGACATCATACCTGAGAAGTGAGAAAGAGGGATCAACCAAATGTTGATCAAAGAAAGAAATTACTACAGAAGCGATTTCGTGAAGAAATAGGTTTCCTGAAGGATGTGCCGAATCCAGGCTACGGAACAAGCAATGAGGTAATATTGCCCGCAAGTTTTACTGAATCCATCAATATCAGCGTCCATTACTGTCATCAATGAAGAGTTGATTAAACGATTTGCAATTCTCTTATGTACCATTGCTAGTGGTTGTGCAATTAACTGTGAGGCATTTGGTATGTATTCTCTGAAAATTGCACTATTTTATGTGGACCAGTATAACTGGTATTACATGCCGGCAACTGGGCATATAGTATTGATACATGGGACATTGTCGTTTGTGGGCTGGTTCCTATTGGACAGCTTTCCGAAGAGGCACAAGAAGCTCGGAATAAAGATTGTCAAAGGTTCCACGAACATCATGCCAGGAAAAGCTCTCGAGACAACAACGTAGAAAATTTAATGCACATGTTGTTAATCACGCCGGATCCCTGCATAAAAAGGCTTTGCAAATTCACACTCAAACACAGTGAACATCTTCCCGAAGAAATACGTCTATTGTTACAAGTTCCTTACGTGTCAATCATGCATTTCAGCTGATCATACTACTGAACAAAACAATAGTTCTTCCAGTGACCATATGTGACTGCTAACCGATTCGTGTCGCTCTGTGTACGTGCTCTGCCGTGTTTTCTTTGGTTATGAATTTTCTCCACCTACATTTTGTCAAGCTACAGAATTTTGTCCTAATTACCTAAGAATCTCCTAATAGATTTTCCGGCCAATAACCTGAATGCGAATATTTTACAAGATTACGACCATAAGTCTAACATAACTGTTACAGAAAATTGTTAAGTATCGTGGGATTCTATCTGAAAAGTAGCTTGGAAAAGTCGCAAAGGAACAAGGTGCTGAGCAATAAGCATTGATAATACTTATGTCGTATAAAACCTAGGCAATAAGTCGAAACCATGTGCAATGGAAGTGTAGTAGAGCTTTCATTTTTACGACACGGTCTTGGATAAAAAAATGTACATGGAGTATTTGCAAATATGGAATAACCAAACATCGTTCTTTATTAAGAGTGTTAAACTTTACTTCCTTGTTAAAGGGTCGAAAACTAAATTGCAGTTACACAATTTTAACTGTCCTTGCAAATGGCGGAATCCTCGAAGACAATTATATGCTGTTGGACATTATAACATATAAACAATCAAACAATAAACAATTGTTATAAACGTACGATTGAATGATACTATAGCGCGCGAATGTGATATCTAAATGAATTGGTTTTTGCTTGTTAACTTATGCGTGTCCAGCTACGGTTTCGTTTTCTCTTCGAGTACCAAAACAGTTCGTGTTAAAAGATTCCAAAATATATAACAGAACAATAAACCACCTTCATGTTTTATACCTTTTCCGTACACCTTCATTTAAAGTTTCAACAAGATCGTCTTTATGTCCATTTTTTTAAGGTGTATGAGGCGGAGACGATATCACAAAATAATAATCATAACTGATTGGATCAATAATTAAGCCGTTGTCAAAGACATCTGTTTTTTACAGCTGTTGTTCGTTATCATCTATATCAGATTGTCTTCCGATCTGCCATTTCTACATGAACTCTCTGGCAGAATGCACAAAACCTTGAAAACTTCATATCAGCTATTTTACACTAACATGTGGTTCGTTGACAATCATATCTTGCAATCACTTTTTATCGACAGGTAAGTAAGATTATCAGGTAGCTGTTGGTAGCTGTGTGGTTTCTTGTAATACGCATATCCTCTTTCACACACCACATTCTTTCGATTGGGTACATGCTTCGTCCGTTCGCTCGTCTAGTTGGAGGTCCCTCCGAATTGAATGCTGAACAGCTGCCGTGTTAGTAGGGGGGAAAGTGGCCACATTGAAGCTTTGTAATACTCCTCCCTTGTTATACCTGATATCATGTATCCTTCTCCATACGGGCGAATAAGAAATGTGTAATCATGACCATTCTGTCAGGATTGAGTTTTGGTTGGTTGATGACTCTAACTAACTTTCACAATTCTTCTTCTTCTTGAAGGATCTTGTAGGCTGCCAACTATTCACTGCTGAGAATAGCTGAGATCGTGTCACAGCCTGTTGCATCATGAAAAAAGTGAAAGCATATTACAAAAAGCTTGACAAGCTCGGGGATGCCTGCCCTATCGCAAGTGACCGATCAACTTGTCCATCATTATAACGCGTGATATTCAGTCTTTCTCAGCTAAAGACTTCTTGTTCCGCACGTAACTGGTTTTAACCGAATATTTCGAATTTACAAGTTCTAAGGACAATATGTGCTGAAGTACTTTTCCCATTTGAAACCACCGTCTCTCGTTGGTTGTACTACATGAAAATTGATTCCACTCGTTCTAATGTTAATATCATGCCGGAACTCGACATCTACTGATATTATCTTTTTATCTAAGTGCATTCTAATATCTACATTAGTATTATCATTATTTCTGCAGAAAGCCAAATTCGGAAGCCTTGTAGATAAATCGTATTTCTTCTGGCATATGAATGTTATAATTCAACAGATATTAGTGTATTACAACGTATGAGTTGCAATTGAAAAATCCCAATCTCACTACGCTTCTTATCAAATATTACTATGTGTGGTTGGTTGTAGTGCATGCTAACTGCTTGTATACGTTTTGATAAGACTCAACACGTATCTCGTCATCTCCTCTTAGTAAAATGTTATCTGAACGTTTCGGTAACTTAGAATTACTATGTTTTCTTAAAACAGTCTGAAGTATAGATCTAAGCACATATCTGTGTATTTTGACTTTTCTCTTGCCTAGGTTAACGGCTCTACTAAGGAATGTGCCCTAGGCAGCTTCCCATGGTATTACTGCATCGAACACCTAAGCAGAAATCTACAGACGATATGGTGCTTCTATTTTTGTAAAGGAATTTATTTGGTGATCTAGGATGGCTCTGGTGAACGGCCAAGGAATTGCTCGCATACATAGAAGGTCAAATGACAGTCTGGTTGAGTGTTAGAGATGAATACACTTTGTGAGCCTCAAATGCTGGCAATTAATCATGTACATTTTGTGGAATTACTTTCTGCTCTTGAGAAGACAACTTTCATTCGGTTGGAGGACACGCAAGCTCTATTCATGTCAGCGAGATGAGGTAGTGTTGAATTTAATAAATAAGATTACAGAAGTTCTTCTTATTGATCATTTCGTCTCAGATATGAAAGGTGTCAAAAAGCTTATATACTTGGTGCACTAATCTGCTACAGAGGGGAACTTACCAGAACTTTACTCACCGGTGAGAAACCGTTTAGAAGATCGAGAAATTCAAATCCTCCAATAGCTTTAGCAGTTTGAAAGCCGGCGTGTTTGTTTTTAAAAAGTACTCAGAAGACCAGCCATTTTTGGTGTTTTTCAATAAAGAATTAAAAAATATTCTATAGGTTAATAGGTGTGTTTATCACACCACATGAAAGGTCAGTGCTTTTTCTACAATCGCAAACGTAGAAAAGCATACATGCGTCATAAGGAGAGCTATAATGGTTTATCTTGGATATGATTTTCGAAATAGGAAAGTGGCAGTTCTTTGAGTTCTTAAGTGTACCTAGCCTTGGTATGATAAAAACGTAAACATTTTGGCATGCGGAGACCCACATCACAATCAGGACACATCAACGTTGTGTTCTTTCGCTTCGGTTTGCCATCATATACCTTTCCTACTTCAGAACAGACCTTACAATATCTAGTAGGTCTCTTTTTTTTTCCGTAGCGGGAACCTTCTTTGCAAAATGTCTCCCGGTCAATCTGTTGGTTCAAGTTGAGGTTTCAGGAACTTGAGCGTCGACACATGCTTTTTCACTCAAAGCTTACCCCACTTTCTGCACGAAGTCTGCTAAATGCACATTGTTCTTGTTTTGTCTACTTCTAGTTTTGTTGTATAATATCAATGCATTTGTTCCTTGTATAGTATTCATGCATTTGTCCACCACTTCAGTTGCTTCCGATTGAAGGAGTAATACGCCACTAATTGATCACTTTTGTCCACACCAACTTAGTTTATATTGTAGTCTAACACTACGTTCGCTTTTGTCGTCCCCACAAGACCGTTCTTTGATTTCACTGTAACTTCAGTGGATGTAGCTTGATGTTTAGTTGAAAGCATCAAGACATCGCTTGTATCTTTCCATTTCACACACAAAAGATGATCTTTACTCTGAAACACCATATCACCTTTTTTCAGTTTCTTTTGAACAACTGTAGCTTTAGGCAAGTCATTTCTATTTGGCATACACGTTCCAACAACCATTGTGTTCCTTTCCAAGGAACACGAAGGCACAAAGTCAGGATCAGGTACAAAATCAGGATCAAGTTCTGCATCGTCATGGCCATCCTCAAATTCCAACTCCCCTTCTGATCAAGAATAATATAAATTTCATCTAATAAATCAGGAATATTCTGGTCACTTAGTTTTCTTGCCAATCGTGTTCATTCAGTTTGACAGGGGAAAAAACACTCAGGCAAACACACCTGCCAAATATCTCTGTGCAACATGCTACGAGCTGAAATGCAAATACTTATTGTTGACCCTTCCTGCCTAAAACGGACTCCATATTATGCCCACCAGGGTGTAGCAGCATACAGAGGTATCCCTACAGATTCTGCAAAATCATCTTGCACGTCTCTGGCATGCAAAAAGTACTCCTATATAATAACATTTTATTGCACGTCCATAGCACGTGCATGGACTGCTTAGCCAAAATACCGTGGTCGTACTATGCACGCGTATGGCGTTCAATGTGTTAATAAGAGTGTGCGATATGGCAGTCTGTAGTGCAAGGAGAACCGTGCGAGTGAGAAAAACTTTAACGTTCTATAGCCTAAAGGTTAGTGTGATAGATACATAGCGTTATCAATATAGCATCTTGCTCAAGTGAGTCAAGGTTGCAAAAGACGCCTCGAACTTTTGTATAGAGGCAAGTTTAACTAAAAATTTGCACATCACTATACTCAACAGATGGAAGCACTGGAGGCAAATACGGTATCACAGTATACCAGAAATTAACAACTAAGGAACATTCACAATTCGCAGGAAAAGGGGCCTTCTTGAACGAAGTTCCAAGAGATATGGTTATCGAACAGTCCATAATTAAGGACACGAAATTTTTTCGGGGATTCTCTCAACGTCAGACACAACGTTAGCAGGATTAATCCTTCATTCCCAAATACTCTTACGGTAATAGAAGTTGTACAGGACTTTTGTGCTCATCTGGTTATGAGTTCATCCTCTTTATAAATTCAAAGGCCGGACTTGTCTTACAGGCAAAGAGAAGCGGCCCTGGGTCTACAATTTAATCACGTTACTAATTACCTATAAAACCCCTATTAGAGTTTCATGCCATAACCTGCATGTGAATCCTTTACAAGCTTACGACCAAAGGTTTATTATAATTTTTACGGAATATTGTTAAGCTTCGTGACGTTCTGTCTCAAAAGCAGCTTGGAACAGTCGCAAGGATCTAGCTGCTGAGAAGTACCAATTGATTGTCCTTATAGCCTATAAAACCTAGGGAAATAAGATGAAACCAATTGTGGTCGACGTGTTGTAGAGGTTTAATTCTTATGCCCCCTCGTGGATGAAAGTTACATGAGGTCTTTGCTTACCGCATATCGTAACATCGTTCTTTATTAAGAGAGTTAAACTTTGCTTCTTTTTAGGAGATTCGAAAACTAAACGGTAGTTATAAATATAGAATCTTGATGAAATCTGTCAACCTTGCAAAAGATGCCTCGATATTTTTTATAAACTCCAGTTTAACTTTCTGGCTAATAGAAATGTTATAGCAGTCTGTTTAACTTTCCTTGGGCAGCGGGACGAAAATGTTATCGGACACTATTCCCAAGAAGCGAATTACAGGGTTTCTGGTGGAAGATGAGGGAAGTGAGCCTAGGAAGTTTCTCTCTTTCAGGTGACTTAACTGAAAATCTCCCAGTGTAACATAAGTAAAAATAAACCTGTCATGGATTATTTTCTTGCTGTCCCTGTTATACACCTGTTCTACCATACCTGTATAACATCTTTGTATCGCGAATCAGTGATTTACACCGCTAGCTTTAGTAATTCATCTGCCGGACTGTCTCACAGGCCAAGAGAAGCGGGTCTGGTTTTACAAGGTAATCACGTAATGTTTAAATTTAATAATTACGTAACATTTGTTTTCCGTTGCGCTTGTATTGGTCTCAAAAGATTCAGCAACTGCTGATGAAGTCTTCTAGTAAGATTTTTCGAAGATCTGAATCAGTACCATCAACAGCTACAGGTTTCCCGTTTGTAGTTTCTACCATTACTCTTTACTCCGAAAACTGTTTGAATTATTTGAAGCCGTCTAGTTTTGATCTCTAAGTTTCTCAAGAACTTTGATTGAATTGTCGTGGTTTCAATGGCAGATTTAAATTGGATCGTTGCCGATGTTTCCGGAAAGCTCTTTTTTCTCTTTTGGCATTTTCCGGGTCTAATTGTAATATTGTCTAATTGTCCGGGTCTAATTGTCTTATATCCATAAAATATAAGGTTAAAATTGCGCTTAGCATAATTTATATACGTACTTAAGGCAGATTTGAGTTGCCATTTTTAGTCCACACCATTGCGTGTAGAAGAACTCTTCCTTCCACGTGTGGGTTTTAAAACTCAGTTCAAATGAGACTGCGCATTGATAAATTTTCACACAAGGAAGGTGGCATTAGCTCAACGTGCCACTCAGATGATAAACTGTTTCCTTCAAAAGTACTGTAGAACTTCTTTTATCGTAAGAGTATTTGGGAATGAAGGATTTAACTTGCTAACGTTGTTTGTCACGTTGAGTTAATCCCCAGAAAATTTCGTGCCCTTCTTTGAGCACTGTTCGATAATCATATCACTTGGAGCTTCGCTCAAACAAGCCTCTTAATCTGCGAATTGAGAATGTTCCTTGAATTGTTAATTTCTTGTAATCCTCTGATACCGTAGTTGCCTCAAGGGCTACCAAATATTGAGTATAGTGATGTGCAAATTTTTCATAGAAAAGATGACCACCTGCATGAGAAAACGGAAGCATTCATTTAATTGCCTACAAATAAAGTTTCTAGTCCCCTGTTCAATATAATCCCTTTGGATAAATTGCAATACGATTAAGACCGTCTCTATATACTGCAGCCACAATTTACGGTTCGGAAAATGTCACCGTCTTAATTTTGACATTTCCTAATATGGTTTTTGACATGCACTTTCATTTTCTTGTAACTGTTGCTTATTTATTACGTCATCCTGACATTGTTGAATAAGATCGCAGATCCTATAGTTTGTGATTTCCTCCGAGAGTTGTAAATGTTTTCACAACCACTTGTTGAGGTCAACTAGAAAAGTCTAGAAGTGAGTTCTCAATGATCTTGAGTAGGCATGGCCATTTAGCATTATCACTAATGTTGTCTTAGTGTACAGGATACCTATATTTTGTGATTTCCTCTGAGAGTTGTAGATGTTTTCACAACCACTTGTTGAGGCCAGGAGAAAAGTCTAGAAGTCAGTTCTCAATGATCTTGAGTACGCATGGACATTTAGCATTATCACTAATGTTGTCTTAGTGTACAGGATACACAATTGTTCTTCTATACCATTTCCTGACATAATGTATCCAATCGTGCCTAGAAATTACTCAAGTGGAAATCTTCTAAATACGGTACAACTTTGGACCGTTCATAAATTTCTTCAGCTGATGGTACGATTTGAACACCCTGCCAGTATAAAGGCTGATCTAATGTCATAACGCACGCGCTTTGTTCACTTCTTCTGCAATTATATACTGTATGCAGAACATTAGAATATTTAGTTTTGGTACTTGATATTGAAATACTAAAAAATACAGAGGAACTACACTGCTTATATCAAAAGGAGAGGTGTGTATGAAATACTTGAAGGTTTTCTCCATTTTGCTATGTTACTTCATGTACAAATGGCAGTTTGGAAGACAATCTTATATATATGATGACGAACAAAGCTGTTGAAAACCAATATGTCATTCACAATTACTTTTTTGTTGATCCAAACAGTTATGATTATTATTTTGAAATAACGTTTCCGCCTTATAGACCTAAAAAATGCACATGAAGACGATCTTGATGTAACTTTAAAAGAAAGTATAAAAACAAGGTATAAAGCATGAAGGTGGTTTATTGTTTAGTTTACATATTTTGGAATTTGTGTAACTGCCGTTTACTTTTCGACTCTCCTGAAAAGAAGTCAAGTTTAACACTCTTAATAAAGAACGATATTCCGTACATGCAAAGAATCAATGTACATTTTTATCCAGACCGGGTCGTAAGAATGAAACCTCTACTAAACGTCTATCGGAAGTGATATCGACTTACTGCCCTAGGTTTTATACGACATTACGATATATATAGCTTACTGCTCAGCACCTTGTTCCTTTGCGACTGTACCAACCTACTTTTCAGACAGAAGCCCACGAATCTTAACAATTTTCTGTAACAGTTATACTGGTCTTATGGTCGTAAGCTTGTAAAGGATTCAAATGCAGGTTATTGGCTGGAAAATCTAATGGGAGATCTTTAGGTAATTAGGTTCGTGATTACCTTGTAGAACCAGACCCGTTTCTCTTGGCCTGTGAAACAAGTCCGACCGATGAATTACTAAAACTATCGGTGTAAATCACTCATTCGCGATACAAAGATTTTATACAGGTCTGGTAGAACAGGTGTAAAACAGAGACAGCAAGAAATTAATCAATTGACATAATTTTTTTTTCTACTTAGGCAACATTGGAAGTTTTTCAGTTGTCACCTTAAAGATATAAAACTTCCTAGGCTCACTTCCCACATCTTGCACCAGAAGCCCTGAAATTCTCCTCTTTTGAATAGTGTCCGATAACTTGTTGGTCCCGCTGCCCGAGGAAAGTGAAAGAGACTGCGATAACTGGAGTTTATAAAAAAATATCGAGGCGTCTTTTCCAAGCTTGATTCAATTTCAAGAGATTCTATATTTATAACTACCGTTTAGTTTTCAAATCTCCTAAAAAGAAGCAAAATTTAAGTCTCCAAATAACGAACGATGTTTTGATATGCGTTACATGGAAAGACCTCATGTACACTTTCATCCAAAAGGGGGCGTAAGAATGAAACCTCTACAATACGTCGATCCCAGTTGGTTTATACTTATTTCCCTAGCTTTTGTAGGCTATAACTGAATCAATGGATACTTCTCAGCAACTTGATTATTTGCGTTTTTACCAACCTGCTTTTGAGTCAGAATGTCACGAAGCTCAACAATATTCCGTAACATTTATATATTACACCTATGGGCGTAAGCTTGTAAAGGATTCACATGCAGGTTTTTGGCCTGAAACTCTAATAGGAGTTTTTTTTAGGTAATTAGGAACGTGATTAAATTGTAGCCCCTGTGCCGCTTCTCTTGGCCTGTGAGACAAGTCCGGCCGATGAACTTGTAAAGCTGATGAACTGAAAAACAGATGAGCACAAAAGTCCTGTAGAACTTCTGTTATCGTAACAGTATTTGGGAATAAAGGATTAATCTTGCTAACGTTGTGTCTGAAGTTGTGTGGAGAAAATTTCGTGCCCTTAATTAAGCACTGTTCGATAGTCATATCTCTTGGAACTTCGCTCAAGAAGGCCTCTTTTCCTGCGAATTGTGAATGTTCCTTGAGTTGTTAATTTCTTGTATACTCTGATACCGTATTTGCTACGAGGGCTTCCATCTGTTGAGTATAGTGATGTGCAAATTTTCCATAGAAAAGATGACCAGCTGTGTGAGAAAACGGAAGCATTAATTTAATATCCTTCAAATGAAGATTGTAGTCCCATGTTCAATCTTGTCTCTTTCGATGAATTGCAATACGATTATGACCTTCTGTATATACTGCAATCAAAGTTGACAGTTCGGAAAATGTAACCGTCTAAATTTAGGGATTCTTCTTGTTGATCATTCCGTCTCAGATATGAAAGCTGTCAAAAAGCTAATACAGTCGGTGCACTAATCTGCTACAGAGAGATAGCTTACCAGAACTTTACTCCCGGGTGATTAAACGTTTAGACGATCGAGAAATTCAAATCCTACAATAAGATTAAAAGAATGTGCGATATGGCAGTCTGTAGTGCTTGATGAACCGTGTGAGTCAGAAAGACTTTAAGTTTCTATAGCCTCAAGATTATTGGAATAGATACGTAGCGTTATCAATATAGAATCTTGATGAAGTGAGTCAAGGTTGCAAAAGACCCTCGAAATTTTTTATTGACGCAAGTTTAACCATCAAGCTAAGCGAAAGTTAATAGCACTATTTATTACTTTCTTTGAGCACCGAGACGAGCAAGTACTCGTCGGTGACGGTAACACAAAACAATAACTGATTGGAGCAAGAATTATGCCGTTGTAAATGACATGTTGATTTTCTACAGCTGTTGTTCCTAATCATCTATATAAGATTTTCTTCCATTCTGCCAATTCTACATGAACTCTCTTAGCAGAATACACAAAACCCTGAATACTTCATATCTGCTCTTTAACACTAAAACGTAGCTCGTTCACAAACCTATCTTTCAGTCACTTTTTATCTACAGGTAAGAAAGCTTATCCGGCTGGACCTGATGGTAGCTGTGAGGAAATCGCATATCCTCTTTCACACACCAATCTCGATCGATTGGGTTCATGCTTAGAACATTTCACTCCTGAAGTTTTTGCTCGTTAACTTGTGTATGTCCTGATACAATTTCGTTTTCTCTTCGGGTACCAAAGCCGATCGTGTTAAAGATTTCCAAAATATTTAAACTAAACAATGAACCACCTTAATATTTTATACCTTGTTTTTTATTAAACTTTCTTTTAAAGTTACATCAAGATCAACTTCATGTCCATTTGGTTAGGTCTGTAAGACAGAGAACCTCTACTACACGTCCATCGCAATTGGTTTCGTGTTATTGCCCTACGTTTTATACGACATAAGGATAAACAATGATTAATGATCAGCACCTTGTTCCTTTGCGACTGAACCAACCTACTTTTCAGACAGAAGCCCATGAAGCTTAACATTTTTCTGTAACAGTTATACTAGACTTATGGTCGTAAGCTTGTAAATTATACAAATACAGGTTATTGGCCGGAAAATCTAATAGGAGATCCTTAAGTATTTAAGTACGTGATTACCTTGTTGAACCAGACCCGCTTCTCTTGGCTTGTGAAACAAGTCCGGCCGATGAATTTATAAAGCTGATGAACTGATAAACAGATGACCACAAAAATTCTGTAGATCTTCTTTTACCGTAACAGGATTTGGGAGTGAAGAATTAATCCTGCTAACGTTGTGTCTGACGTTGAGTTAATCCCCGACTCTTTCGTGCCCTTACGTAAAAGCTCTTCAATAATCATATCTCGGAACTTCCCTCAAGAAGGCCTCTTTTCCTGCGAATTGTGAATGTTCCTTGAGTTGTTAATTTCTTGTATACTCAGATACAGTATTTGCCTCCAGGCCTTCCATCTGTTGAGTATAGTGATGTGCAAATTTTTCATAGAAAAGATGACAAGCTGCGTGAGAAAACGAAATCATTAATTTAATTGCCATCAAATGAAGGTTGTCGTCCCTTGTTCAATCTAGTCCCTTTGGATGAATTGCAATACGATTATGACCTTCTCTATATACTGCAGCCAAAGTTAAAGGTTCGGAAAATGTAACCGTCTTAAATTTGAGATTTCCTATTTTTTTTTAAGCAGTTTTATTTTCTTGTAAATGACGCATATGGATTTCGTCATCCAGACGTAGTAGAATAAGATCGCGGATCATAGATTTTGTCATCTCATTGGACGGTTGTAAATGTCTTCATAACCATTTGTAGAGGTCCCCGTATAATATCTAAAAGTGAGTTCTCAATGATCTTGAGTAGGCATGGTCATTCAGCTTTTTCACTAAAGTTTACATAGTGTACAGGATACCCAAAGTACATCTCTACCATTTCCTGACATAATGTATCCATTCGTGCCTAGAAATTATTTAACTGCAAACTCTGGACCGTTCAGAGATTTCTTCAGCTGATTTACGATTTGTATACCTTTCCTATATAATGGCTGATGTAATGTCATAACGCATGTGCTTGGTCACTTTTCTCGCAGTTATTTACAATATGCAGAAAATTAGAATATTTAGTATTAGTAGTTGATGTTAAAATATTGAAGAAATACAGAGGGATTACACAGCTTATATGAAAAGAAGAGGTCTGTATCACACCATTACACAATCGTTGTGGCGAAGCTTTCACAAGATGAATAGCTATCCAAAGGTTCTTTGAGAATAGGATATCGAGACGCGAGACCTGAGTGAAGACTAGATTAAATATTCCGACTAAGACAGCATAGACACACCAAGAACATGACTATATAGCAATATAGAAAAGGTTGATGTCAGAATGAAGAAATGTGAGACGATATTCTCTACAGACAAAAGTACCGTGATATAAGATTACTTTTTGAATCAAAAACTAGGATATGGAGTAGTTTCATCAACGGGTATTTGAAATAAATAACTTTTTCTGCTCTATAAAAGGCGTGGTACTTAGCATACAGTGAGCTTATATGAAAAGATTAATTGATAAGCACACAGTTTGGTTGCTTTGTAATGGTTGCTTTGATTGCTTTGGTTGCTACCAGTGTTACTAAGTTGGTAGAGAACACAGGACTGACTATACCGTATACCTGTAAGAGAAGAACTCAAATGAAGTGAAATCGATTATTTGTCTCACCGATCAGATGACAGGTCTCAGGCCCAAAGGAAGGCTGCCTTGCAGGTTAGAATATAATGGGTTCCATAGCATGTTTTATAGGATAGAATCGGGAATAGTATTAATGAAAGACCGGAACCTAGTGAATCCTAAACAATTATGTATGTAAGTCCTATTGAGCAGCAAGGACGCTATTTAAACGCACATTTGATTGCCTCGAGTGTTAACACACAGGAGAATTTCGTCAAGTAATACATTCGTAGGAACACAACTCTTTGGAATAAAACGTGTCTATCAGGCTAAAAATTAAGAAAAAGGTGATAATGTTTTTAGTCCTACGTAGATTTCATCAACAGGAATCACTCTCTAATAGCATTGTAGTTGCATATAAACGGGAAGTATAGCAATTGCTTGATTATTATTCATATATTATTACTTAGGTTTTTTACAATTGATATCAAACTTTTTTTAATTCCAGGGGCCCACCTAAAACAAACCGCTTTTCGTTCCCAAAGCTATATGTCTGTGATACTCAGGTCTTATTAAATGGAGAATTAAAACCACGGTTTTTTAAATGGTACGTCATTCCATAATGAGATTAAAGGAGCTCTAAAAGCACTGCTGCTTCGTTTTTCAGACCAAGGTACACAACACAAGATCTCTTAACCTGTGTGACAAGTCCGGCCGATAAATTTATAAAGTTAATAAGCTGATAAACAGATGAGTACAAAAGTCCTGTATATCTTCTGTTACCATAACAGTATTTGAGAAT
The DNA here is from genome assembly GCF_964235325.1 of Thermobia domestica. Lineage (NCBI taxonomy): Eukaryota > Metazoa > Arthropoda > Insecta > Zygentoma > Lepismatidae > Thermobia > Thermobia domestica. The sequence goes on from NC_137470.1 coordinate 84,382,581, forward strand.
GAAGGATTAATCTTGCTAACGTTGTGTCTGACGTTGAGTTAATCCCCGAGATAATTTTGTGCCCTTAATTAAGCACTCTTCGATAATCATTTCTCGGAACTTCGCTCAAAAAGGCCTCTTTTCCTGCGAATTGTGAATGTTCTTTGAGTTGTTAATTTCTTGTATACTCTGATACCGTATTTGCCTCCAGGGCTTCCATCTGTTGAGTATTGTGATGGGCAAATTTTTCATAGAAAAGATGACCAGCAGCGTGAGAAAACGAAAGCATTAATTTAATTGCCTTCAAATGAGATTTCCTAATATGTTTTTTTTCATGCAGTTTCATTTTTTGTAAATGACGCATATTGATTTCGTCATCCAGACGTTATTAATAAAATCGCAGATCCTAGATTTTGTCATCTCCTCCGACATTTGTAAATGTCCTCATAACCATATGTAGAGGTCCCCGTATAATATCTAAAAGTGAGTTCTCATTGATCTTTAGTAGGCATGGTCATTGAGCATTTTCACTAAAGTGGTCATAGTGTACACGATACACCAAAGACCTTCTATAACTTTTCCTGACATAATGTATTCATTCGTTCCTAGAAATTACTTAACTGCAAACCTCCTAAAGGGGTACAACTTAAGACCGTTCAGAATTTTCTTCAGCTGAGTTATTATTTCACTCCTTTTCAGTATATTGGCTGATCTAATGTTATAACGCATGTGCTTTGTTTACTTTTCTTGCAGTCATTTACTGTATGCAGAAGTGTAGAATATATAGTATTAGTTTTTGATGTTGAAATATCGAAGAAATACAGAGGTACTACACTTTTTATATCAAAAGAAGAGGTGTGTATCTCAGCATTACACAATCGTTGTGGCGAAGCTTTCACATGATGAAAAGCTATAAAGAGGTTGTTTGAGAATAGGAAATCGAGACACAGGTGAAGACTTCATTAAACCTTCCGAGTAAGACAGAATTGACACACTAAGAACATGATTGTATAGCATTAGAGGGAGGATTATGTCAGAATGACGAAATGATATACGATATTCTTATCAAGACAATGCTACCGTGATATCATTCTAAAAGTTGGATATGGACAATTTTCACCAACTGACTCTGAAATTAATGACGTTTTTTGCTTTATGAAATGTGTGGCACAGATACTAATCAAAGCATACAGTGAGCTTATATGTAATGCATATTTGGTTAGCCAAAAGTTTGGTTGCTTTGTGATTACCAGTGTTACGAAGTTGGTAGCGAACATAGGACTTACTGTACGGTTAATATTTTCGAATTAGCTGTCAAAGGGAAGATCTCAAAAGAACCTAAAATCAATTCTTCATATTTCTCATCGATCAAATCATCGGTGTCAGACCCAAAGTAAGGCTGCTTTGGAGGTTAGAATATAATTGGTTCCATAGCAAGTATTACATCATACAATCGGGAAACTATTATTAATGATAGACCGGAACCTAGTGAATCCTGCACAACTCTGTATGTAAGCCCTAGTGAGCAGCAAGGACGCTAATTAAACGCATATTTGATAGCCTCGTGTGTTAACACACAGGAGACTTTCTTTATTTATTATATCCTTAATAACACAATTCTTTAGGTTATTAAACAGTTTCTATCAGGCTAACGATCAAGAATCAGGCGAGAGCGTTATGACTGCTACGTAGATTTGTCAGCAGGAAGCACTCTCAAATAGTATTGTAGTTCCAAATAAACTGGAAGTATAGCAATTGCTTGATTATCATTGATAAATTAATTATTAGTATTTATTTTAAGATTTGGTATTCCAACATTTTTCAATCCTAAGGGCCCACCTAAAAAAAGCCGCTTTTCGTTCCCAAAGCTATACGTCTGTGATACTTTCTCTTATTAAAGGGAGATATAAATTAACGGTTTTTTAAATGGTACGCCATTGTTTAATGTGATTTAAAAAGCCCTAAAATCACTACTGCTTCGTTTTTAAGACCTAGGTACACAACACAAGATTCTACGGCTTCGGATTCATTGTTGAATTTCTTTTCTAGCTGTAAGCCAACAGGAATCAAGTAATAGATTCCGATGTCCACTGCTGACTTCTAAATTTCAGAGCATTGTAAGAAGAGCATAAGACGGCATAAGCCTTACTGGACATCTCAAAATAGAAGCCTCGAAATTTTGGCGCGCGTGTTGCACCCTAAACTTCAAACAAAAAATCGAACATATTCGTCCAACCCCAATATTATTACTTTTATCACTGCTTAACTTAGAGATAGATTTCATCTCTCATTTTATCTCTTTTCAGAAATTGTAGAATACTATTACAATGAAGTCTAGTGACAACTGTTCTAATGTTCTCATTTTTAAGCGATTTCTGACGTAGAGGATGTATTTTATAGAAAGCTTCAGAAGCTCGGGTTGCTCGTCGTATCGCAAGTGACCCAGCAACTTGTCCATCATTTTAAGGCGCTTTCTCTTTACTATACCTTATGAGCTCACCATGACATTCATTCTTTCTCAGCTAAAGACTTCTTGTTCCGCACGTCACAGGGTTTGATCTCGAAAATTTCGAATTTGCAAGTCCTAAGGTCAATATTAGCTGCTGTACTTTTCCCATTTCAAACCGCCCGCTCTCGCCGATTTTACTGCATGCAAACTGATTCCACTCGTTCTAATCTGACTACACCCATTATAAAATATTACTATGTATGGTTGGTTGTATTGCATGCTAACTGGTAGCATTCGTTTTCATAAGGGAACAACATGTAACTCGACATCTCTTCTTAGTGAATATCTGAGTGTTTCTGTGAGTCGGTAATACAATGATCTCTAAAAACAGTCTAAAGAAGACTTCTAAGCATATGTCAGTGTGTTTCGACTTTCTTCTTGCCAATGTTAACCTTCCACTAGACGCGCCGCGGTCAAAAGCACCGCAGGGAAATTATTTCTTATTGTGTGTTAATCCTGTTTGTCAGACGGACTCCACCGTCCAGCTAATCTTCCCCCACACCTTCCCGAACATTCCTGCTCAATCAGTCCGTTATCAGTTGTTTAGTGTAACTACTAGTGATTGTTTAGTAACTCTGCGGTGCTTTCCACCGAGCGCGACTAACCGTGTAATGTTTTTTCTCAGTGTTTCGCCCTGCACGTGACATTTGCTTTGGAGATGTTTTAAGCTTTATAAACATAAATATTATTTTAATGGACGGAAGAGAGGTCGACAGAGTTAACAAACTGATACCAAGTGTGACAAAGAGATAAAATGAACAGCTTAAAAGAACGGAGGGAAATGTTAGGAATGGACTATTCGGATAAATCAGCCGAGATGATCTCTTGGAAGCTTTGTCTGAGGATGATCACAAACAAAATGTAGAATTGAGTGAACACGAAAGATGAAGTGAGGAGTCGGAAGAACTTAAACTCAGAAATGACCAGCGATTCCGCGAATGTAGTCAGAGCAGGAGAGGACAAAATAAGCGACGACGATGCGTAGAACAGTGTAAATTTGAAGGTATCCTAAAATAATTTAATGTAGTGCTGTACAGGTGGTTTCAAAATAACAGGAAAGTTAAATAATTCAAGGTAAATTTGATTTGATTTGATTTGATTTCAATTTAATGCCCCTTTCAGCACCAAGCCTATGTAAGACGTGGACCTACTGCTTAACGTGGGATCCGAACCACACGACCTCCCACCAAGAATCGAACCCGGAAATCCCACGCCAAAGGAGCTTATGCTAACCGCTTAACTACGAGTGAGCTCTAATTGAATGTAAAATACACTGTGAAGCTTTGTTTTATTGTTATATTTATATAGTATTTATTTTAATAATTTACTATTGCATTTCTAATTTTAGAGGAACCAAAGAGTTGAAAAAACAAAAGATCGTCATCAGATTTAGAATTTTCAATAAAACCAGCGCCTAGTTATTTATCTCAAGAAATATGTAACGAAAAAAAACATTTTATACCAAATAAAAAATAGAAAATGAGTTATTGTAGGTTCCTTTAATAGCTATTACTGTAAAACTTATTATGTTACAAAATATTTTATTTTCTCTTAAACAGAAAATACACAAAACTACGTTTCTAATACAAAAAAATGTTTAAAACGATATTTGCAACACATTATGATGGTGCGGTATTTTTGACCGCGCGCGACTACTCACGTTAATTTTTCAGCGCGACTTCTCGAGGGTTAACGGCTCTTGGCTGGACTATACAAGGAATGTACTCTAGCCACTTTGCCATGATATTCCGCTATATGATGCGATCATCTTTGCAGAATTCTACAGCATTCTACAGGTGCTTCTATTTTAGTATAGGAATTACTTGGTGATCTAGAATGGCTCTGGTCAACGGCCATGAATACGCTCGCATACATACCAGGGCAAATGACAGTCTGGTTCAGTGTTAGAGATAAGTACACTTCGTAATCCTCAACTGTTTTAAGGTATTTTTTGTGGAGTAACTTTCTGCTCTTGAGAAGAAAACCTAGAGTCGATGGACAGGACACGCAAGGTCTGTTCACGTGAGGAGAAATATATCTTGTTGATCCTTCTGTCTCAGGTATGAAGGTGTCAAACAGCTAATAAAATTTTTGCACTAATTTGCTATAGACGGGAAGTTTACCAGATCTTTGGTCACCGTTGAGAAACCGTTTAGAAGATCGGGAAATTCTAATCCTCCAATAAGCTTATTAAGAGTGTGCGATACGGCAGTCTGTAGTGCAAGATGAACTGTGCGAGTCAGAAAGACTTTGAGGTTTTATAGCCTGTATAGGTCTATAGATACGTAGCGTTATCAATATAGCATCTTGATGAAATGAGCCAAGGTTGCAAAAGACGCCTCGAAATTTTTTATAGACGGAAATTCAACTTTCAATCTAAGCGAAAGTTAATAGCAGAATCTATTACTTTCTTTGGGCACAGAGAAGAGCAAATTCTCGGACACTATTCCCACTCGGGCAATTTCAGGGCTTCTGGTCCAAGATGTGGGAAGTGAGCCTAGGAAGTTTTATATCTTTCAGGTGTACTTAACTGAAAATCTCCCAATCTAACCTAAGTAAAAAAAGAATCGTTCAATTATTTTGTTGCTCTCTCTATTCTACCAGACTTGCATAACATCTTTCTATCGCGAATCTGTATTTACACCGCTAGCCTTAGTAATTCATCGGCCGGACTTGTCTCACAGGCCCGCAATGGTTCAATTGCCACATCTAGCTGGACAAAATGTAAATAACCGAGTTCTGAGAAGTAGTGAGAAAACGATGGGAATTCTTGGGGCAAGTTCCCAAGTTTTGGGAAAAGACCACTTAGGTGCCAAATTACAAATGGGGAAGTATGTCGGATCCGACGAACAAGATTAATTGTATGCAATGTAGAATCAACTGATAGTCAGTTTTCGTGTTAGATCTTACGTCTGCAGCATATAACACAGACAGCTGTTGGTCAATGCCAAAAATATAGAGTAACAACTTTAGATGAAGGTATGACGTTCATCTGACATGAATGAGGTGTGCCGTGGGTTTTTGGTTGAGCTATGTCGTGATGGGAAACACTAGCGAATAAGAACGTATACTGTACTTAGGAATAGTTATAATGAACTGACGCGTAAAAACAATTCTCCACCAGTTTCCAGGTTCTAATGACTATAGAAGTGTAGAGTAATGATTGTAGTGTGTGCATAATAACTATGACGTGCAAATTTTAGCATAATTGTTGCTTCTTGTACTTTCAAAAATGGAGTGTACGCTGACACAACGAGTTTTCTTCAACGCCTGGAGAGGTCAACCCAATAGCTGCCAGAGAACCAATAGATTTTAAACTTGTGCAATGGACAAATTAAGGTTACAAAACTGTCATGAGGATGTAGCAGACTGCGTCAGAAAGGTTACAGATAGTTTTTGTATACATGTCAAAGAGAAATGGCAAAAATGTAATCGTGAAATGAATAACTTTGTAATCAAATATGGTAAGTGGCTTGACAGTACAGTGGAGTTTTCTGCAAACGTATGGAATGCAGCGACATTACGACGACCAGTATAATTTAGTATAGGTCTGACACCGAGAACACCTGTAGGGCGTCTAAGAGAAGTGCTTGAAGAAGCAAGTGAGAAAGCAAAGAGAAGACGTTTGCAGTCTTTAGTACAACATCGACAACTCAAGAGTTAGTGTATGCAGCGCACGTGGGTTTACGTGCAAAAGAAAAACGTGATGCTTCTTATATTGTGAAAGAGATTGATGTGTCACACAGGAGGGATCGCGAATCAAAAAGGCGTACAAGAGTCCACAGACGACAGTACTAATAAAGATTACAAACGATGATGCGTTAGCATTATATGTTGACGCGAAATTAACAAAGAAAAAACACTAGTTAGTTCGTAACCGGGCAAAAAAGTTCACAATGCAAATATCTAATCGTCTAGCTATAAACTGTTAGAGTCAAAGAAAGCTTGCTACCCAGCCGATATTATCACACACGTGTATGCGGAAGTGCAGCTGCAAGCGTTACTTGATCATACTAACGAGCGGTTGATCACCAGGAACAGTACTATACTGGGAGAGATCAATTAGGAAGTTGAAATGACCATATTCTTCAAATGGTGTTTGTGATGGTTCGTAAGCCAGAGCGCATACAAACAATGGTATAGTTCATATACAGAAGACGGTATACATGAATATACATATTTCTTATTTCGTTAATGTCTCTAAAATTACAATATGGTTAAGAGACACTCTGTCATAATCCACGGCGATTGCCAATACGCTATTGTCGGCCAATCAAGCTACTGTTCATGAAAGAAACAGAAGAATTAAGACGTTCAGAAGCAAGGAAGATACAACAGCAACTACAAGCTCTCTCACCAACAACTATCACTTACAATGATCATGAAATAGTAGTGAAACACAGATTAATGCCGACACTTGTAGATGTGAAGTTCTGTAGTGATATCACAAACAATCATATTAACGATGTTACATCTGCGGTGCATCTTCAAAGCAAATGAACGATCCACACTAAACTACAGCACAACCACCTGAAAGAACAACGTTTGAAATCGGGATGTCAAGTCTGCATTACTGGATAAGGTGCTTTGACTGTCTGTGGCACATTGTACAAAGACTGGACATCATACCTGAAAAGTGAGAAAGAGGGATCAACCAAATGTTGATCAAAGAAAGAAATTACTACACAAGCGATTTCATGAAGAAAAAGGTTTCCTGAAGGATATGCCGAATCCAGGCTACGGAACAAGCAATGAGGTAATATTGCTCGCAAGTTTTTCTGAATCCATCAATATCAGCGTCCATTACTATCATCAATGAAGAGTTGATTAAACGAATTGCAATTCTCTTACGTACCATTGCTAGTGGTTGTGCTATTAACTGTAAGGCATTTGGTATGTATTCTCTGAAAACTGCACTGTTATATGTGGACCAGTATAACTGGTATTACATGCCGGCAACTGGGCATATATTATTGATACATGGGACATCGTCGATTCTGCACTGGTTCCTATTGGACAGCTTTCCGAAGAGGCACAAGAAGCTCGGAGTAAAGATATTCGAAGGTTCCGCGAACATCATGCCACGAAAAGTTCTCGTCGCGACAACATAGAAGATTTAATGCACATGTTGTTAAGCACGCCGGATCCCTGCATAAAAAACCTTAGCATATTCACACTCAAACACAGTGAACATCTTCCCGAAGAAATACGTCTATTGTTACTAATTACTCCTACGTGTCAATCATACATTTCAGCTGATCATACTACTGAACACAACAATAGTTCCTTCAGTGAGGAGGGACCGCGGTGGCTCAGTGGTAGAGCGTTCACCTCTGGTGCTAGGGGTCTCGGGTTCAAACCCTGCTCCCGCCAAGTGAACTTTGTGGTGGACAAACACCGTGTGCGTGGGTTTTCTCGGGGTTCTCTCGTTTCCTCCCACTTTCTTCATTCCACCATTTCATTCATTATTCATCATCACCGTCTCCTTTAGCCTAACCGGCATAATCGTGGGACGTAAAACTTAAAGATTTCATTTTTTCCAGTGAGGATATGTGATTGCTTACCGATTCGTGTCGCTCTGTGTACGTGCTCTCCTGTGTTTTCTCATGTTATGCATGTTGTCCAGCTAGATGTGACAATTGAACCACTTTGAGGCCAAGACAAGCGGGCCTGGTTCTACAAGGTATACACGTACCTAATTACGTAAGGATCTCCTAATAGATTTTCCGGCCAATAACCTGAATGTGTATCCTTTACAAGATTGCGACCATAAGTCTAATATAACTGTTACAGAAAATTGTTAAGTATCGTGGGACTCTATCTAAAAAGTAGCTTGGAAAAGTCGCAAATGAACAAGGTGCTGAGCTATAAGCATTGATTATCCTTATGTCGTATAAAACATAGGTCAATAAGTCGTAACCAACTGCGATGGACGTGTAGTAGAGCTTTCATTTTTACAACTCGGTCTTGGATAAAAATGTACATGGAGTCTTGCCATGTATGGAATATCAAAAGATCGTTCTTTATTAAGAGTGTTAAACGTTACTTCCTTGTTAAAGGGTCGAAAACTAAATGGCAGTTACACAATTTTAAGTGTCCTTGCAAATGGCAGAATCCTCGAAGTCATATGCTGTTGAACATTTTAACATATAAACAATCAAAATATTAACAATTGTTATAAACTTACGATTGAATGGTACTACAGCTCGCGAATGTGATATCTAAATGAATTGGTTTTTGCTCGTTAACTTATGTGTGTCCTCCTACGGTTTCGTTTTCTCTTCGGGTACCAAAGAAGTTAGTGTTAAAGGATTCCAAAATATATAACAGAACAACAAACCACCTTCATGGTTTATACCTTTTCCTTACAACTTCATTTGAAGTTTCGTAAAGATCGTCCTTATGTAACTTTTTTTAAGTCTATAAGACAGGGACGATATCACAATATAATAATCATAACTGATTGGATCAACAATTAAGCCGTTGTCAAACACATATCTGTTTTTTACAGCTGTTGGTCGTTATCATCCTAAAAGCAGGGAATTCGTGTTACTATTCGGTTCAAAATCTCTTGTCGTCGCGAATTCTGTCGAAGAATTTGAAGCTTAAAATATATAAAACGATAATCATGCCTGTTGTTCTGTATGGTTGCGAAACATGGTCACTTACTCTGAGGGAAGAACATAGACTGAAAGTATTTCAGAACAAGATCCTGAGAAGAATATTCGGACCCAAGAGGAACGAGAATGGGGAATGGCGGAAACTTCATAACGAGGAACTACATAGTTTATACGGTTTACCCAACATTGTTAGGGTCGTCAAGTCTAGGAGGCTTAGGTGGGCAGGTCATGTAGCTAGAATGGAAGAAAGTAGAAACGCTTTCAAAGTCTTGACTGGAAGACCCATAGGGAAACGACCATTAGGAAGACCTAGGCGCAGATGGGAGGATAATATTAAGATGGATCTCGCAGAGATAGGAATACAAAGTAGAAACTGGATGCAGTTAGCTAAGGATAGAAGTCAGTGGAGAGCTTTTGTGAACGCGGCACTGAACCTCCGGGTTCCATAGGCCATAGAGTTAGTTAGTTAGTTAGTTAGTTAGTTGGTCGTTATCATCTATATCTGATTGTCTTCCGATCTGCCATTTCAACATGAACTCTCTGGCAGAATGCACAAAACCTTGAAAACTTCATATCAGCTCTTTTACACTATCATGTGGTTCGTTGACAATCATATCTTGCAATCACTTTTTATCGACAGGTAAGTAAAATTATCAGGTAACTGTTGGTAGCTGTCTTGGTTCTTGTAATACGCATATCCTCTTTCACACACCAAATTCTTTCGATTGGGTACATGCCTTGACCTTTCGCTCGTGGAGTTGGAGGTACTTCCGAATTGTTGCTGAACAGCTGCCGTGTTAGTAGGGGGAAAATTGGCCATATTGAAGCTTTGTAATACTTCTCCCTTGTTATACGTGATATGGCTTATACCAGGGAGGACATGTAACCTTCTCCATACTGGCGAATAAGAAATGTGTAATCATGACCATTTTGTCAGGATTGAGTTTTGGTTGGTTGAAGACTCAACTAACTTTCACAATTCTTTTTCTTTTTGAAAGATCTTGTAGACTGCCAACTATTCACTGCTGAGAATAGCTGAGGTCGTGTCACAGCCTGTTGCATCATGAAAAAAGTGAAAGCTTATTACAAAAAGCTTGACAAGCTCCGGGATGCCTGCCCTATCGCAAGTGACCCATCTACTTGTCCATCATTATAACGCGCTTTCTCTTTACTATACCTTATGAGATCACCGTGATATTCAGTCTTTATCAGCTAAAGACTTCTTGTTCCGCACGTCACTGGTTTTAATCGAATATTTCGAATTTCCAAGTCCTAGGGACAATATGTGCTGAAGTACTTTTCCCATTTGAACCCACCGTCTCTAGTTGGTTGTACTACATGCAAATAGATTCCACTCGTTTTAATTAAATATCATGCCGGATCTCGACATCTACTGATATTATCATTTTATCTAAATGCATTCTAAATTCTACAATTAGTATTATCATTATTTCTGCAGAAAGCCACATTCGGCAGCCTTGTAGATAAATATTATTTCTTCTGCCATATGAAACTTATACGTGTAATTCAATAGATATTAAACTATTACAACGTATGAGTTGCAATTGAAAAATCCTAATCACTATACGCTTCTTATCAAATATTACTATGTCTGGTTGGTTGTAGTGCATTCTGACTGCTTGCATTCGGTTTGATAAGACAACAACACGTATTTGGATATCTACTCTTAGTATTATATCTTAATGTTTCTGTAACTATGTAATACAATGTTCTCTTAAAAGAGTCTGAAGTATTGATCTGGCCACATATCTGTGTGTTTCGACTTTCTTCTTGCCAATGTTAACGGCTCTTAGTTGGACTGTGCACCGAATGTGATCTAGGCAGTTTGCCTTGATATTCCGCTATATGCAGCGATCATATATGCAGAATTCTACATACGATTTGCTGCTTCTATTTTTGTAAAGGTATCACTTGGTGTTGTAGGAGGGCTCTGGTCAACAGCCATGGATATGCTCGCATACATACAAAAAAAAAAAAAAAAGACACTCTGATTTAGTGTTAGGGTTAGTACATTTTGTAAGCCTCAACTGCTGGCGATTAATCTGATACATTTTGTGGAGTAGCTTTCTGCTCTTGAGAAGATACCTTACACGCAAGCGTCAGCAAAATCAGGTAGTGTTGAATTTAATAAACAAGATTACAGTAATTCTTCCTGTTGATCATTCCATCTCAGATACGAAAGGTGTCAAAAAGCTAATACAGTTGGTGCACTCACCTGCTACAGAGGGGAAGTTTACCAGAACCTTACTCACCGGTGAGAAGACATTTAGAAAATCGAGAAACTCAAATCCTCCAATAAGCTCAAATCGTCCTTATTAAAAGAGTGTGCGATATGGCAGTCTGTAGTGCAAGATGAACCGTGCGAGTCAGAAAGACTTTATGCTACTATAGCCTGAAGATTATTGGGATAGATACGTAGCGTTATCAATATAGAATCTTGATGAAGTGAGTCAAGGTTGCAGAAGACCCTTGAAATTTTTTATACATGCAAGTTTGTCAGGCTAAGCGAAAGTTATTAACTGTACTTGTTACCTTCTTTGGGCACCGAGTCGAGCAAGTACTCGAACTCTGTTACCAAGGGAGAAAATTCAGGGCTTCAGCTCCAAGATGTGGAAATCAAGCATAGCAAGTTATATCTTTCACTTGTACATGACTGAAAATCTCCCAATGTAACCTAAGTAAAAAAAAAATTGTCACCTGATAATTTTGTTGATGTTTCTGTTATACACCTATTCTACCAGGCCTGTATAACTTCTTTCTATCGCGAATCAGTGCTTTACACAACTAGTTCTAGGAATTCATTGGCCGGACCTGTCTCACAGGCTGAGAACCGGGCCTGATTCTACACTGTAATCATGCACCTATTTACCTAAGGATCTCCTACTAGATTTTCATTTTTACGACCATAAGTCTAGTATAACTGTTACAGAAAATTGTTAAACTTCGCGGGCTTCTGTCTGAAAAGTAAGTTGGTACAGTCGCAAAGGAACAAGGTGGTGAGCAGTAAGCATTCATTATACTTATGTCGTATTAAACCTAGGCCAATAAGTTGAAACCAACTGTGATCGTCGTGTAGTAGAGCTTTCATTTTTAGAAAATCATCTTAGATAAAATTGTATATGGAGTCTTTGCATGTACGGAATATCCAAACTTCGTTTTTTATTAAGAGTGTTAAACTTTTCTTCCCTTTAGGTTGAGTCCAAAACTAAACGGCAGTTACATAATCTTAAGGGTCCTGGCACATGACTGAATCCTTGGACTCAATCATCTGCTGTTGTACATCTTAACATATAAACAATCAAACAATAAACAATTGTTAGAAACGTACAATTGAATGATACTGTAGTACGCGAATGTGATATATAAATGAATTGGTTATTGGTCGTTACCTAAAATGTGTCCTGCTACGGTTTCGTTTTCTCTTCGGGTTCCAAAGCAGCTCGTGTTAAAAGATTCCAAAATATGTAAACAGAACAATAAACCACCTTCATGTTTTATACCTTGTCCTAACACCTTCATTTAAAGTTTCATCAAGATCGTCATGTCCATTTTATTAGGTCTATAAAGCTGGGACGTTATTACAAATTAATAAACATAATTGATTGGATCAACAATTAAGCCGTTGTCAATGACATATTGGTTTTCTACAGCTGTAGTTAGTCATCATCTAAATCAGATTGTCTTCCGATCTTCCATTTGTAAATGAGGTCCCTTGGCAGAATGCAGAAATCCTTGAATACTTTTTATCTACAGATAAGTAAGCCTACACTTACATGTGCCTCGTTCACAATCCTATCTAGCAATCACTGTTTATCTACAGATGAGTAAGCTTATCCGGCTGGAGCCGATGGCAGCTGTGAGGGTCCTGGAATTCGCCTATCCCCTTTCACACACCAACGTCACTCGATTGGATTCGTGCTTAGACCAATTCGCTTTTGGAGCTGGAGGTAATTTCGAATTGAATGCTTCACACCTGCCGTGCTAGTAACGGAAAAAGTGGCCATATTGAAGCTTTGTAACTACTTTTTTGATATACCTGATAGTCTTATACCTAGAAGGACATGTTTCCTTCTCCATACAGGCGGATAAGAAATGTCTAATTTTGACCATTGTTTCAGGATTGAGATTTGGTTGGTTGAACACTCTAACTTGCACAATTCTTTTTCTTTTTGAACGATCTTGAAGACTCTCCTAAGTATAGCTGAGGTCGTCACAGCTGTTGCAACATGAAAAAAGTGAAAGCACTCTTTTAATGATGCACAAGATTCCATAAATTTAATGAGTTCAGTTCTGCTTGCACGAGGCCTTAAAAGAATCAGCTACTCCTCATGAAGAATTCTACCAAGATTCTTTAAAGAACTGAACAGACCCACCAACAGCTACAAATTTCCCGTTTGTAGTTTCTTCCATTATTCTTGTCCATATACCGGACACCGGACACCTTGTCCATATACCGGACAACCACTGCGGGCCTGTGAGACAAGTCAGGCCGATGAATTACTAAAGCTAGCGGTGTAAAGCACTGATTCGCGATACAAAGATGTTACACAAGTCTGCTAGAACAGAGACTGCAACAAAGCAATCAATCCACAGATTTTTTTTTTTTTTACTTAGGTTAGATTGGGATATTTTCAGTTAAGTACACCTCAAAGATCTAAAACTTATTGGCTCACTTCCCACATGGACCAGAAGCCATGAAATTGAACTCTTGGGAATAGTGTTCGAGTACTTGCTCGTCTCGGTGCCTAAAGAAAATAATAAATACAGATAATAAGTTTCGCTCAGCCTGACAATTAAACTTGCGTGTATAAAAAATTTCGAGGCGTCATCAAAATGCTATATTGATATCGCTACGTATCTACAGAACTATACACGCTATACAACCTTAAATTCTTTCTGGCTCGCACTGTCATTCTTACACTACAGACTGCCATATCGGTCACTGTTATTAACCTTATTGGAGGATTTGAATTTCCCGATCTTCTAAACGGTTTCTCACCGGTGAGCAAAGATCTGGTAAACTTCCCGCCTGTAGCAAATTAGTGCAAGAATTTTATTAGCTTTTTGACACCTTTCATTCCTGAGACAGAAGGATCAAAAAGTTACTCCACAAAATCTACCTTACAACAGTTGAAGCTTACGAAATGTACTTATCTCTAACACTGAACCAGAGTGTTATTTGGCCTGGTATGTATGCGAGCATATTCATGGCCTTTGACCAGAGCCATTCTATATTACCAAGTAATTCCTTTACTAAAATAGAAGAACCAGATCGTCTGTAGAATTCTGCATAGATGATCGCATCATATAGCGGAATATCATGGCAAAGTGCCTAGAGTACATTCCTTGCATAGTCCAGCCAAGAGCCATTAACATTGGCAACAAGAAAGCCGAAACACACGAATATGTACTTAGAACTATACTTTAGACTGTTTTTAGAGTTCATTGTATTACCGACTTACAGAAACATTCATATATTTACTAACAAGAGATGTCTATATACATGTTATTCTCTTATCAACACGAATGCAAGCAGTTAGCATGCAATACAACCAACCAGACATACTAATATTATATAAGAGTTGTAGTCAGATTAGGATTTTTCATATGGAACTTACACGCTGTAATAGACTAAAATCTGTTGAAAAATTACCTTCATATGCCATATCTACATGGTTGCAGACTCTTGACCCTCTGCAGATATAATGGTATTACTAATTGTATATATGAGGATGCATTTTGATAATAAGATAATATCAGTAGATGTAGTAGATCCGCCATGATAACTGCATTAGAACGAGTGGAATCAGTTTGCATGCAGTACAACCGACGAGAGCGGGCGGCTTGATATGAGAAAAGTACAGCAACTCATATTGTTTTTGGGACTTGCAAATTCGAAATATTCGAGTTTAAACCCTGTGACGTGCGGAACAAGAAGTCTTTAGGTGAGAAAGAATGAATATCATGGTGAGCTCATAAAGTATAGTAAAGAGAAACCGCGTTAAAATCATGGACAAGTTCATGGGTCACTTGCGATAGCACAAGCACCCCGAGCTTGTGAAGCTTTCTGTATAATTCATCCTCTACGTAAGAAATTGCTTTAAAATAAGAACATTAGAAGAGATGTCACTAGATTTCATTGTAATAGAATTCTACAATTACTGAAAAAAGATAATTATAAGAGATGAAATCGATCTCTATGTGATGTGGTAATACGATGCCGTAGGATCTTTTGTTGTGTACCTTGGTCTCAAAAAAGGAGCAGTAGTGCTTTTAGAGAACCTTAACTCACATTATACAATGTCGTACCATTTAAAAACCGTGGATTAACATTTCCCTTTAATAAGACGAGGGTATCACAGACGTATAGTTTTGGCAATTAACCGCGGTTTGTTTTAGGTGGGCCCTTGGGATTGAAAATTTTATGATACCACATGTAAAAAATTTAAGTATTAATTTATCGATGATAATGAAGCAATTGCTATACTTCCCGTTTATATGCAACTACATTACTATTTGAGAGTAATTCCTTCTGAAGAAATCCTCTTAAGACTCATAACAGAATAACCTTTTTCTTAATTGTTAGCCTGATAGATACCTTTTAATCCATAGAGTTGTGTTCTTACGGATATATATAATTTAAAGAAAGAAACCTGTTAGTTAACACTCGAGCCTATTAAATATGCGTTTCATTAGCGTCCTTGCTGCTCACTAAAACTTACATATAGAGTTGTATATTATTCACTAGGTTCCGGTCTATCATTAATAATATTTTCCCGATTGTATACTGTAAAACATGTAATGGACCAACTATATTCAAACTTCCAAAGATGCCTAACTTTGGACCTGAGAGCGGCGATCTGATCGATGAGACAAGTAAAGAACCGATTTTAAGTTCTTTTGAGATCTTTTCCTACAGGGTTATGTGGAAAATATATACGGTATAATAAAGTCATCACTAAGCAACCAAAGTGTAGGTTAATCTAATAAGCACACTGTATGCTTTGATTAATAACTTAGTGCCACACATTTCAAACAGCAAAAAAGTCATTTATTTCAGAATTCTCTTGAGAAAAATCTCCATATCCAAGTTTTTGAATGATATTACAGTAGCATTGTCATGATAAGAATATCGTATCACATTTATTCATTCTGACATCCTCATTCTCTCTAATTCTATAGACTCATGTTATTGGTGTGTCAATGCTGTCTTACTCCGAAGATATAATCAAGTCTTCCCTCTAGCGTCACGCATCTTGATTTCCCTTTCTCAAACAACCTTGGATAGCTATTCATCTTGTGAAAGTTTCGCCACAACGATTGTGTAATGGTGAGTTACACACCTATCCCTTTGATATAAGCAGTGTAGTCCCTTTGGATTTCTTCAGTATTTTAATTTCAAATACTAATATCTACTCTTATGCATACAGTAAATGAGTGCAAGAAAAGGGAACAAAGCACATACGTTATGACGTTAGATCAGCCATTATACTGCAACGGTGTTCAAATCGTACCTGGAGCTGAAGAAATTTCTGAGCGGCCCAAGTTGTACCGCCTTTAGGAGGTTTCCAGTTAAGTAATTTCTAGGCACGATTTGACACAAGTCGGGAAAGGGTATAAATCAGCCATTATACTGGAATGGTGTTCAAATCGTACCTCAGCTGAAGAAATTTCTGAACGGTCCAAAGATATATCGCCTTTAGATTTCCAATTAATTATTTTCTAGGCACGATTGTATATATTATGTCAGGAAATGGTATAGAACTTTGGTGTATACTGTACACTATGTAAACTTTAGTGAAAATGCTGAATGGCCATCCTTACTCAACATCATTGAGTACTCACTTCTAGACTTTGCTCGGGGACCTCTACATGTTGTTATCAAGACATTTACAACCGTCCTAGGATATGACAAAAACTAGGATCTGCAATCTTATTCATCTACGTCAGCATGAGGAAATCAATATGCAACATTTAAAAGAAAATGAAATTCCATGACAAACTATATTACAAAACCTCGAAATTAAGTACTTTAAGTACGTTTGTAAATTATGTTAAGCGCTATTTTCACCTTATATTTTATGGATATAAAATACAATTAGACACGAAAAGTACCGAAAGACAATTTCGAGACAAAAGTCCCGTAGACAGGTAGGTCTTTCGGGAAGTATCTGAAACGATCGAATTTAAATCTGCCATTGAGGCCACGACAAATCAATCACACTTCTTGAAAAAACTTGATCAATACTAGACGGCTTCAAGTGATGCAATCAGTTTTCGAAGGAGTAAAGGTAGCTGTATATGGAGAAAGAATAATGGAAGAAAATACAAAATACAAACTAGAAACCAGTAGCTGTTGATGGGTTTTATTCGGATCTTTTAAGAATGTTACTAGAAGACTTCATGAGCAGTTGTTCAGCTGATTGGTAATGCTACGAATTTATTAAATTCAGAGAAACTGTAGCGTCATTAAAAGATTGATTTCACTTTTTTCAGGATGCAACATGCTGTGTCACGTCTTCAGCTATAATCAGCAGTGAATAGATAAAAGCCTTCAAGATCCTTCAAAAAAAAAAAAAAAAAAGAATTGTGAAAGTTAGTCAGTGTCTTCTACCAACCGAAAATCAATCCTGACAATCTGGTCAAATTACACGTTTCTTATTAGCCTGTATGGAGAAGGAAACATGTTCTCTCTTGTATAAGCCATATCAGGTATAACAAGGGAGTAGTTACAAAGCTTCATAATGGCCACTTTTCACGCTGCTAAAACGGCAGCTGTTCAGCATTCAATTCGGAAGTCTCTCTAACTCCATGAGCGAAATAGTCTAAGCATGAACCCAATTGAATGAGGTTGGTGTGTGAAAGAGGATATGCGAATTCCAGGACCCACACAGCTACCATCAGCTCCAGCCGGGTAATGTTACTAACCTTAAATAATAAGTGATTGCAAGATGTGATCGAGCCACATGTTAGTATAAAAGAGCAGATATGAAATATTGAAGGTTTTCTCCATTTTGCCAAGGGACTTCATGAATAAATGCCAGATCGGAGGACAATCTAATATAGATGATGAACAAAGCTGTTGAAAACCATTCAGTCATTGAAAATTGCTTAGTTGTTGATGCAATCAGTTATGATTATTATTTTGTAATAACGTCCCCGATTTATAGACCTAACAAAATGGACATGTAGACGATCCCGATGTAACTTTAAAAGAAGGTAAACAAACAAGGTATAAAACATTAAGGTGGTTTATTGTTTAGTTTACATATTTTGGAAATCTTTAACACGAGCGGCTTTGGTACCCGAAGAGAAAACGAAATAGTAGCAGGACACACACAAGGTAACGAGCAAAAACTTCAGGAGTGAAATGGTGTAAGCATGAACCCAATCGAACAAGGTTGGTGTGTGAAAGAGGATATGCGAGTTCCAGGACCCACACAGCTACGATCAGTTCCAGCCGGATAAGCTTGCTTACCTGTAGATAAAAAGTGACTGAAAGATAGGTTTGTGATTCAGCCACCTTTACGAACAAAGTAACTTTGAATGAACGTATACAAACAAGTTATAAAGCAAGGTGATTTATTGTTCTGTTTACATTTTTTTGAATTCTTTAACACGAGCAGCATATATGAAGACTTATGAACATACTCACTTTCCACATCTTGGAGCAGAAGCCCTGAATCCTCTCCCTTAGTAATAGTGTTCGAGTACTTGCTCGTGTCGGTGCCCAAAGAAAGTAATAAATACTGCTATTAACTTTCGCTTAGCTTGATGGTTAAACTTGCGTAAATAAAAAATTTGGAGGGTCTTTTGCAACATTGTTTCACATCAAGATTCTATATTAATAACGCTACGTATCTATCCCAATAATCTACAGGCTATAGAAACTTAAAGTCTTTCTGACTCGCACGGTTCATCTTGCACTACGAACTGCCATATCGCACACTCTTTTAATCTTGTGGAGGATTTGAATTTCTCGATCTTCTAAACGTTTAATCACCGGGGAGTAAAGTTCTGGTAAGCTTTCGCTCTGTAGCAGATTAGTGCACCGACTGAATTAGCATTGGACACCTTTCATATCTGAGACGGAATGATCAACTAGATGAATCCCAAAATTTAGACGCTTACATTTTCCGAACCGTTAGCTTTGGCTGCAGTATATAGAGAAGGTCATAATCTTATTGCAATTCTATCGAAAGGTACAAGATGGAAGATGGGACTACAATCGTCATTTGAAGGCAACTAAATTAATGCTTCCGTTTTCTCACGCAGCTGGTCATCTTTTATATGGAAAATTTGCTCATCACTATACTCAACAGATTGAAGCCCTCGTAGCAAATACGGTATCAGAGTATACAAGAAATTAACAACGGAAGGAACATTCACAATTCGCAGGAAAAGAGGCTTTCTTGAGCGAAGTTTCAAGAGATATGATTATCGAACAGTGCTTAATTTAGGTCACGAAATTTTCTCGGGGATTAACTCAACTTCTGACACAACATGAGCAAGATTAATTCATCATTCCCAAATACTGCTACGATAACAGAAGTTCTACAAGACTTTTGTGCTCATCTGTTTATCATTTCATCAGCTTTATAAGTTCATCGGCCCGACTTGTCTCACAGGCCAAGAGAAGTGGCCCTGGGTCTACAATTTAATCACGTTCTAGATTACCTAAAAAAAACCTATTAGAGTTTCAGGCCAATAACCTGCATGTGAATCCTTTACAAGCTTACGACCACAGGTGTAATATAACTGTTACGGAATATTGTTGAGCTTCGTGACCTTCCGTCTCAAAAGCAGCTTGGTACAATGGCAAAGGATCAAGGTGCTGAGAAGTATCCATTGAATCACTTATAGCCTATAAAAGCTAGGGATTAAGTATAAACCTACTGGGATCGACGTGTTGTAGAGGTTTCATTCTTACGCCCCCTCTTGGATGAAAGTGTGCATAAGGTCTTTGCATGGAACGCATATCGAAACCTCGTTCTTTATTAAGAGACTTGTTTTTTGCTTCTTTTTAGGAGATTCGAACACTAAACTGTAGTTATAAACTTAGAATTTCTTGAAATGAGTCAAGCTTGGAAAAGACGCCTCGATATTTTTTATAAACTCCAGTTTAACCTTCTGGCTAATAGAAAAATTATCGCAGTCTCTCTCACTTTTCTTGGGGAGCGGGACGAACAAGTTATCGGACACTATTCCCAAGAAGGAAATTTCATTGCTTCCTGAACAAGATATTGGAAGTGAGTATTATATCTTTCGGGTGACAACTGAAAAACTTTCAGTTACCTAAGTAAAAAAAAAAATATTCTGTCAATTGATTACTTTCTTGCTGTCTCTGTTATACACATGTTCTACCAGACCTCTGTTACATCTTTGTATCGCGAATCAGGGATTTACACCGCTAGCTTTAGTAATTCATTAGTCGGACTTGTTTCACAGGCCAAGAGAAGCGGGTCTGGTTCTACAAGGTAATCACGAACCTAATTACCTAAGCATCTCCTATTAGATTTTCCGGCCAATAACTGCATTTCAATCCTTTACAAACTTACGATCATAAGAGTAGTATAACTGTCACAGAAAATTGTTATGATTCGTGGGCTTCTGTCTGAAAAGTAGGTTGGTACAGTCGCAAAGGAACAAGGTGCTGAGCAGTAAGCATTATATATCCTTATGTCGTATAAAACCTAGAGCAGTAAGTCGAAACCAACTCCGATGGACGTGTAGGAGAGGTTTCATTCTTCTGGATCTGGATAAAAACGTACATGGATTCTTAGCATGTACGGAATATCCAAACATCGTTCTTTATTAAGAGTGTTAAACAAGACTTCTTTTTAGGAGAGTCGTAAACTAAACGGCTCTTACACAAATTTATGTCATAGCAGATGGCAGAATCGTCGGAGTCAATTATCAATCGGAGTCAATCTTCTGATACTGTAGGTTCCTCCAGAGCTTCCAAATTTTGAGTATAGGGATGTGGAAATTTTCCATAGAGAAGATGACCACCTGCATGAGAAAACGGAAGCATTCATTTAATTGCATACAAATAAAGTTTCTAGTCTCCTGTTCAATGTAGTCCCTTTGGATGAATTGCAATACGATTAATACCTTTTATATATAATGCAGTCAAAATTCACGGTTCTGGAAATGTCACCGTCTTAATTTTGAGATTTCCTAATATGATTTATAACATGCAGTTTTATTTTCTTGTAAATGTTGCATATTTATTTCGTTATCCAGACATTGTTGAATAAGATCGCAGAAGGTATATTTAGACATTTCCTCTGAGAGTTGTAAATCTTTTAACAACCACTTGTTGAGGTCCAGGAGCAAAGTCTAGAAGTGAGTTCTCAATGATCTTGAGTAGGCATGGCCATTTAGCATTATCACTAATGTTGTGTTAGTGTACAGGATACACAATTGTTCTTCTATACCATTTCCTGACATAATGTATCCAATCATGCGTAGAAATTACTCAAGTGGAAATCTACTAAATACGGTAAAACTTTGGACCGTTCATAAATTTCTTCAGCTGAAGGTACGATTTGAATACCCTGCCTGTATAATGGCTGATCTAATGTCATAACGCACCCGCTTTGTTCACTTTTCTTGCACCTAGTTACTGTATGCAGAAGAGTAGAATATTTAGTATTGGTACTTGATATTGATATAATGAAAAAATACAGAGGGACTACACTGCTTAAATCATAAGGAGAGGTCTGTATCTCACCAATACACAATCGTTGTGGCGAAGCTTTCACAAGATGATAATGTCACCGTCCTAATTTTGAGATTTCCTAATATGGTTTTTGTCATGCAGTTTCTTTTTCTTGTAAATGTTGCATATGGATTTCCTCATCCAGACGTTGTTGAATAAGATCTCAGATCCTAGATTTTCTCCTCTCCTCCGACGGTTGTAAATGTCCCCGAGCATAGTCTGCAAGTGAGTACTCAATGATCTTGAGTAGGCATGGACTCTCGGCATTTTCATTAAAGTTGTCATATTGTTCACCACACTCCAAAGTTCTTCTATACCATTTCCTGAAATAATGTTTCCATTCGTGCCTAGAAATTACTTAACTGCAAACTTTGGACCGTTCAGAGATTTTTTCAGCTGATTTACGATTTGAACACCTTTCTTGTATAATGGTAGATCTAATGTCATAACGCATGTGCTTTGGTCACTTTTCTCGCAGTTATTTACAGTATGCAGATGAGTAGAATATTTAGTATTAGTAGTTGATGTTGAAATATTGAAGAAATACAGAGGGATTACACACATTATATCAAAAGAAGAGGTCTGTATCTCACCAATACACAATCGTTGTGCCGAAGCTTTCTCAAGATGAATAGCTTTCCAAATGTTGTTTGAGAATAGGAAATTGAGACGCGAGACCTGAGTGAAGACTAGATCAAATCTTCCGAGTAAGACAGCATTGACACACCAAGAACATGAGTGTAATGCATTAGAGGGTAAGTGGATGTCAGAATGAATAATTGTGATACGATATACTCTTCAGTCAAAGGTACCGTGATATAAGATTACTTTTTCATCAAAAACTTGGATATGGAGAATTTTCATCAAGTGACATTTATAATAAATGACTTTTTCTGCTCTATGAAAGGTGTGGTACTTAGTTACTAATCAAAGTATACACTGAGCTTATTTGAAAAGATTATTTTTTTAGCCCACAGTTTCGTTGTTTTGTGATGATGACCAGTGTTACTAAGTTGATAGCGAACACAGGACTGACTATAAAGTAAATTTTCCACCTAACCGTGTAAGAGAAGATCTCAAAAGAAGTAAAATCGATTTATTATTTGTCTCACAGATCAGATGACAGGTTTCAAGCCCAAAGGAGGGCTGCCTTGCAGGTTAGAATATAAAAGGTTCCATAGAAAGTTTTTTAGGATACAATCGGGAAAATATTATTAATGATAGACCTGAAAATAGTGAATCCTAAACAACTATGATTGTAACTCCTAGTGAGCAGCAAGGACGCTATTTAAACGCACATGATAGCCTCGAGTGTTAACACACTGAAAAATTTCTTTAAGTAAAACATTCGTAGGAACACAACTCTTTGGAATAAACCGTTTCTATCAGGTTAAGAAAATAAAGGTGAGGGCGTTGTGAGTCCTAAGTAGATTTCTTAAGCAGGAATCACTCACTAATAGTATTGTAGTTGCATATAAACGGGAAGTATAGCAATTGCTTGATTATCATTCATAAATTATTACTTATGTTTTTTACATTTGATTTCACAACATTTTTCAATCCCAAGGGCCCACCTAAAAAAACCGCTGTTCGTTCCCAAAGCTATACGTCAGTGATACTCTCGTCTTATTAAATGGAGAAATAAATCCATGGTTTTTAAATGGTACGCCACTGCATAATGTTAATAAAGGAGCTCTAATACCACCAGCGCTTCGTTTATGAGACCTAGGTACAGAACAAAAGATCCTACGGCCTCGGATTCAATGTTGAATTCGTTTACTTCTGGAAGCCAATAGGAATTAAGGTAACATACCGATGTCCACTGTTAACATCTAAATTTCACAGCATTGTAAGAAGGACATAAGCCTACGTAAGTCCTTTAGCCTTACCGCACACTTCGAAATAGAACCCTCGAAATATTGACACGCTTGTTGCAGTCTAAACCACTAATTAAAAAACGAACATCCTCAAAATTATTTCTTCAATCACCGCAACACTTTTGAGATCCATTTAATCTCTTATTAATATCTCTTTTCAGATATTGTAGAATACTATTAGAATGAAGTCAAGTTGCATCTCTGCTAATGTTCTCATTTTAACGAGATTTCTATCGTAGTAGATTCATATTACAAAAAGCTTCACAAACTCAGAGATGAATTTCCCATCGCAAGTGACCCATCAAGTTGTCCATGTTTTAACGCGCTTTCTCTTTACTATAACTTATGAGCTCACCGTGATATTGAGTCTTTCTCAGCTAAAGACTTCTTTATCCGCACATCACTGCTTTTAAACTCGAATATTTCAAATTTGCAAGTGCTAAGGACATGTGCTGAAGGAACTTTTCCCATTTGAACCCACCCTCTCACGTCGATTGTACTGCATGCAAACTGATTCCACTCGTTCTAATGCAAGTATCATGTCGGATCTCGACATCTACTGATATTATCTTATATCTAAATGCATCTTTATATCTACAATTAGTATTACCATTATTTCTGATGGAAGGCACATTCGGCAGCCTTCTAGGTAAATCTTATTTCTTCTGCTATATGAATGTTATAAATCAACACATATTAGTCTATAACAGCGCGTGAGTTGAAATTGAAAAATCCTAATTACACTTCGCTTCTTATCAAATAATACTGTGACTGGTTGGTTGTAGTGCATGCTAACTGCTTGCATTCGTTTTGATAAGACAACAACACATATCTCGTTATCTCCTTTTAGTAAAATGTTATCTGAACGTTTCGGTATCTTAGAAATAGTATGTTTTATGAATACAGTCTGAAGTATAGATATAAGGACATATCTGTGTATTTCGACTTTCTTCTTGCCAATGTTAACGGCTCTACTAAGGGAATGTACTGTAGGCAGCTTCCCATGGTATTCCGCTATATGCAGCGAACACCTAAGCAGAAATCTACAAACGATTTGGTGCTTCTATTTTTGTAAAGGAATTTATTTGGTGATCTAGGGTGGCTCTGGTCAACGGCCATGGATATGCTCGCATACATACCAGGCCAAATCAAAGTCTGGTTCAGCGTTAGAGATGAGTACACTTAGTAAGCCTTAAATGCTGGCTATTAATCATGTACATTTTGTGGAGTAACTTTTTGTTCTTGAGAAGACAACTTACAATCGGTGGCAGGACACGGAAGCTCTAATCACGTCAGCGAGTTGTGCTAGTGTTGAATTTAATAAATTAGATTACAGATATTATTCTTATTGAACATTCCGTATCAGATATGTGAGGTGTCGAAAAGCTAATATGGTTGGTCCACTATTCTGCTACAGAGCGGAAACTTACCAGAATTTTTTTTACCGGTGAAAAATTTTAATTCCTTCAATAAGCTTAATAAGAGTGTGCGGTATGGCAGTATGTAGTGCAAGATCAACCGCGCGAGCGAGGAATACTTTAAGGTCCTATAGCCTAAGGATTACTATGATAGATATGTAGGGTTATCAATATAGCATCCTGATGAAGTGAGTGAATGTTGCAAAAGACGCCTCGAAATTTTTTATAGACGCAAGTTTAACTTTCAAACTAATCAAAAGTTTTTCGCAATCACTATTACTTACTTTGGGCACCGAAACCAGCAAGTACTCGAACACTATTACTAAGGGAAGGTTTCTGATCCAACATGTCGAAAGCAAGCATAGGAAGTTTTATATCTTTCAGGTGTAGTTGACTGAAAATCTCCCAATGTAACCAAAGTACAAAAAAAAAAAAAAAAAAAAAAAATTGTCACCTGATAATTTTCTTGACGTTTCTGTTCTACACCTGTTCTACCAACCTTGTATAACTTCTTAATATCCCGAATCAGTGCTTTACAGCCCTAGCTTTAATAATTCATTCTCCGGAATTGTCTCAAAAGCTAAGAGAAGCGGGCCTGATTCTACGCGGTAATCACGCACCTATTTACCGAAGCATCTCCTACTAGATTTTCCGGCCAATTACCTGCATTTGAATCCTTTACAAGCTTACGACTATAAGTCTAGTAAAATTGTTACAGAAAATTGTTAAGCTTCGCGGCCTTCTGTCTGAAAAGTAGGTCGGTACA
Source organism: Thermobia domestica (assembly GCF_964235325.1). Lineage (NCBI taxonomy): Eukaryota > Metazoa > Arthropoda > Insecta > Zygentoma > Lepismatidae > Thermobia > Thermobia domestica. Next base: position 84,408,495 of record NC_137470.1, read on the forward strand.
GTCGCAATGGAACAAGGTGGTGAGCAGTAAGCATTGATTATACTTATGTCGTAGTAAACATAGGTAAATATGTTGAAACCAACTGTGCTCGTCGTGCCGTCTTTGCATGTACGTGCCGTGCCGTGCATGTGCCGTCTTTGCATGTACGGAAAATCCATACTTCGTTCTTTATTAAAAGTATTAAACTTTACTTCCCTTCAGGAGAGTCGTAAATTAAACGGCAGGTACATAATCATAAGTGTCCTGGCAGGTGGCAGAATCCTTGGAGTGATAATCAGCTGTTGAACATCTTAACATATAAACAATCAAACAATAAACAATTGTTATAAACGTACAATTGAATGATACTGTAGTACGCGAATGTGATATCTAAATGAATTGGTTTTTGGTCGTTATCTAAAAATGAGTCCTGCTACCGTTTCGTTTTCTCTTTGGGTTTTAAAGCAGCTCGTGTTAAAAGATTCAAAAATATGTAAACAAAACAGTAATCCACCTTCATGTTTTATTCCTTGTCTTTACACCTTCACTTAAAGTTTCATAAAGATCGTCTCCATGTCCATTTTTTTTTTTAGGTCTATAAGGCAGGGAAGATATCACAAAAACATAACTGATTGGATCAAATAATAAACAGTTGTCAAAGACATATGTGTTTTTTACTGCTGTTCTTCGTTATCATCTATATCAGATTGTCTTCCGATCTGCCAATTCTACATGATATCTCTGGGAGAATGCCCAAACTTTTGAATACTTCATATCACTTCTTTTACATTAACATGTAGTTCGTTGACAATCATATCTTGCAATCACTTTTTATCTACAGATAATTAAGCTTATCCGGCTGGAGCCGATGGTAGCTGTGTTGGTACTGGAATTAGCATATCCTATTTCACACACCAAACTCTTTCGATTGGGTACATGCTTAGACCACTTCGCTCGTGGAGTTGGAGGTACTTCGAATTGAATTCTGAAAAGCTGTTGTGTTAGTAGGGATAAAAGTGTTCGTATTTAGTTATGTAATACTCCGTTGTTATACCTGATATAGCTCATACCAGGAAGGACATCTATCTTTCTCCATACGGGCTGATAAGAAATGTTTAATAATGACCATTTAGTCAGGATTGAGCTTTGGTTGGTTGAAGACTCTATCGAACTTTCACAATTCTTCTTCTTTTTGAAGGATCTTGTAGGCTGCCGACTATTCACTGCTGAGAATAGTTGAGGTCGTGTCACAGCCTGTTGCATCATGAAAAAAGTCAAAAGTTTTAATGACACAAAAGTTTTTTAAATTTAACTATTTCGTAGCATTTCTTTTCATTAGTGCTTCTACTAACCTTAAAAAAATCAGCAACTGCTTATGAAGTCTTAAAAGTTCTGAATCAGTCCCATCAACAGCTACAGATTTCCCGTTTGTAGTTTCTTCCATTATTCTTGTCCATATACAGCTACTTTTATATTTTGAACACTGTTTGCTTCATTTGAAGCCGTCTAGTATGGATCTCCAAATTTCTTAACAACTGTGATTGAATTGTGGTGGCTTCAATGACAGAATAAAATTGGATCGTTGCAGATATTTCCCGAAAGCTCTTTTTTTTTCTTTTGGCACCTACGAATTAATCCCCCAGACAATTTCGTGGCCTTCATTAAAAACGGTTAGAAAATAATATCATTTGGAACTTCGCTCAAGAAGTCCTCTTTTTCTGCGAATTGTTCCTTGAGTTGTTAATTTCTTATAATCCTCTGACACCGTATTTTGCTTCAGGGCTTGCATCTGTTGAGTATAGTGATGTGCAAAATTTTCACAGAAGAGACGACCAGTTGCGTGACAAAACGGAAGCATTAATTATCTGCCATCAAATGAAGTTTCTAGTCCCCTGTTCAATTTAGTCTCTTTGGATGAATTCAATACCGTTATGACCTTCTCTATATATTGCAGCGAAAGTTAACTGTTCGTAAAATGTCACCTACTTAATTTTGAGATTTGTTAATATGCTTTTGTCATGCAATTTCATTTTCTTGTAAATGTTGTATACTGATTTCCTCATCTAGATGTTGTTGAAAAGATCGTATATCCTAGAATTTGTCATCTCAACCGAGGGTTGTAAATGTCTACATAATCAAATGTAGAGGTCCCCGAGCAAAGTCTAGAAGTCCCACAGGACACGCACGGTTTGTGCACGTCAAAAGAAATACATCTTGTTGATACTTCTGTCTCATGTATGAAAGGTGTGAGAAAGCTAATAAAATTGTTGCACTAATTTGCTACAGAAGGGAAGTTTACAGATCTTTGCTCATCGGTGAAAGCCGTTTAGAAGATCGGGAACTTCAATTTCTCCAATAAAGTTAATAACAGTGTCCGATATGGCAGTCTGTAGTGTAAGATGAACTGTGCAAACCAGAAAGACTTTAAAGTTCTATAGCCTGTATAGGTCTATAGCAAAAGATTTAAGATTTACTTAAAAGACTGCCGACTTTTGTTTTCTGCAGAAATAATGGTATTACTAATTGTAGATATCAGGATGCATTAAATAAAAAGATAATAACAGTAGAGGTCGAGATGCCCCATGATACATTCACTAGAACGAGTGGAATCTTTTCTCGTGCAGTACAACCGACGAGAGCGGGCGGGTTGAAATGGGAAAAGTATTGCAGCTCATATTGTCCTTAAGACATGCAAGTTCGAAATATTAGATTTCAAACCAAGTGACGTACTGAACAAATGAATATCACGGTGAGCTCATAAGGTATAGTAAAGATTAAGCACGTTAAAATGATGGACAAGTTGCTGGGTCACTTGCGATAGTACAAGCTTGTGAAGCTCTCTGTAAAAAGAATCCACTACTTAAGAAATCGCCTTAAAATGAGAACATTTGAAGAGATGATACTAGACATCATTGTAATAGTATTCTACAATTACTGAAAAGAGATATTAATGAAAAGAGATGACTGAGAAGAGATGAAATCGATCTCTAAGTGACGCGGTGTTAAAAGTAATAATTTTGAGGATAGACGGGATGTTCGATTTTTAATTAGCAGGTTAGAGTGCAACACGCGCTCCAATAGTTCGAGGGTTCCATTTCGAAGTGTCCGGTAAGGCTAAACGGCTTATGCCGGCTTGTGTTCTTCTTACAATGCTGTGAAATTTAGAAGTCAGCAGTGAACATCGGGATCTATTACTTGATTCCTATATTCGTACACCTACAAAAGGAATTCAACAATGTATCCGAAGCCGTAGGATCTTGTGTTGTGTACCTAGGTCTTAAAAACCAAGCAGTAGTTCTTTTAGAGCTCCTTAACTCACATTAAACAACGGCGTACCATAAAAAAAACCGTGGATATACTTGTTCCTACAATAAGAGGAGGGTATCTCAGACCTATAGTTTTGGGAACGAACAGCGGCTTGTTTTATGTGAACCCTAGGGTATGAAATTTGTTGGGTTAACAAATGTAAAATAATTACTATTAATTTATCAATGAAAATCAAGCAATTGCTATACTTCCCGTTTATAAGACACTACAATACTATTTGAGAGTCGTTCCTGCTGAAGAAATCCATTTAACACTCTCACCTTTTGTTGATCGTTAACCTGATAGAAACTGTTTAATCCAAAGAGTTGTGTTCTTACGGATATATTATTTAAAGAAAGTCTCCTGTGTGTTAACACTCGAGACTATCAAATATACATTTAATTAGCGTCCTTGCTGCTCACTAGGGCTTACATACAAAGATGTGTAGTATTTACTAGGTTCCCGTCTCTTATTTATAATATTTTCCGGATTGCATAATGAAAAACTTTCTATGGAACCCATTATGTTCTAAACTCCGAAGCAGCCTTACTTTGTGTCTGACACCGGTGATCTGATTGATGAGACAAATAAAGATTAATTTTAGGTTCTTTCAAGATCTTCCCTTTGTTATTTGGAAAATATTTACGGGATAGTCAGTCCTGTGTTCGCTTCCAACTGAGTATCACTGGTCATCACAAAGCAACCAAACTGAGGGCTAATCATATAATCTTTCCATATAAAGCTTATTGTGTGCTTTGATTAGTAACTAAGTGCTACACATTTCTTAGAGCAGAAAAAGTCATTTTTTTTCTGATGTCTCTTGATGAAGCTACTCCATATCCAAGTTATTGAATGAAAAAGTAATATTATATCACGCTAGCATTGTCTTAATAAGAATATCGTATTACATTTCTTCATTCTGATATCCACTTTTCCTCTAAGGTTTTTGGTGTGTCAATGCTGTCTTCCTCGGAAGATTCAAATCTTCACTCGCATCACGCGTCTCGATTTTCTATTCTGAAACAACCTTTGGATAGTTATCCATCTTGAGAAACCTTTGCCACAACGATTGTGTAATGGTGAGAGTCACACCTCTCCTTTTGATATAAGCAGTGTAGTCAATCTGTATTTCATCAATATTTCAACATCAAGTACTATTACTATATATTCTACTCTCTTCATACAATAAATAAGTGCATGAAAAGTGAATAAAGCACATGCGTTATGACATTAGATTAGCCATTTTAATGGAAAGGTGTTCAAATCGTACCTCAACTGAAGAAATTTGTGAACGGTTCAAAGTTGTACCGCCTTTAGGAGGTTTGCAGTTAAGTAATTTCTAGGCACGAATAGACACATTATTTCAGGAAATGGTCTAGAAGAACTTTGCTGTATCCTGTATATTATGACAACTTTGCTGAAAATGCTGATAGGCAATGCCTACTCAAGATCATTGAGAACTCACTTGTAGACTTTGCTCCGGGACTTCTACATGTGGTTATGAAGACATTTACAACCGTCGAAGGAGATGACAAAATCTAGGATATGCGATATTTTCAACAACGTCTGTATGAAGAAATCACTAAGCAACATTATAAGAAAATGAAGCTTAATGACAAAAACCATATAAAGAAATCTCAAAATTAAGATGATTATATTTTCCGAACCGTTAACTAAACCGTGCCATTTTATTGCACGTAATATAGAATGGTAATATAGAACCTAGGCCAATAAGTTGAAACCAACTGTGATCGTCGTGTAGTAGAGCTTTCATTTTTAGAAAATCATCTTAGATAAAATTGTATATGGAGTCTTTGCATGTACGGAATATCCAAACTTCGTTTTTTATTAAGAGTGTTAAACTTTTCTTCCCTTTAGGTTGAGTCCAAAACTAAACGGCAGTTACATAATCTTAAGGGTCCTGGCACATGACTGAATCCTTGGACTCAATCATCTGCTGTTGTACATCTTAACATATAAACAATCAAACAATAAACAATTGTTAGAAACGTACAATTGAATGATACTGTAGTACGCGAATGTGATATATAAATGAATTGGTTATTGGTCGTTACCTAAAATGTGTCCTGCTACGGTTTCGTTTTCTCTTCGGGTTCCAAAGCAGCTCGTGTTAAAAGATTCCAAAATATGTAAACAGAACAATAAACCACCTTCATGTTTTATACCTTGTCCTAACACCTTCATTTAAAGTTTCATCAAGATCGTCATGTCCATTTTATTAGGTCTATAAAGCTGGGACGTTATTACAAATTAATAAACATAATTGATTGGATCAACAATTAAGCCGTTGTCAATGACATATTGGTTTTCTACAGCTGTAGTTAGTCATCATCTAAATCAGATTGTCTTCCGATCTTCCATTTGTAAATGAGGTCCCTTGGCAGAATGCAGAAATCCTTGAATACTTTTTATCTACAGATAAGTAAGCCTACACTTACATGTGCCTCGTTCACAATCCTATCTAGCAATCACTGTTTATCTACAGATGAGTAAGCTTATCCGGCTGGAGCCGATGGCAGCTGTGAGGGTCCTGGAATTCGCCTATCCCCTTTCACACACCAACGTCACTCGATTGGATTCGTGCTTAGACCAATTCGCTTTTGGAGCTGGAGGTAATTTCGAATTGAATGCTTCACACCTGCCGTGCTAGTAACGGAAAAAGTGGCCATATTGAAGCTTTGTAACTACTTTTTTGATATACCTGATAGTCTTATACCTAGAAGGACATGTTTCCTTCTCCATACAGGCGGATAAGAAATGTCTAATTTTGACCATTGTTTCAGGATTGAGATTTGGTTGGTTGAACACTCTAACTTGCACAATTCTTTTTCTTTTGAACGATCTTGAAGACTCTCCTAAGTATAGCTGAGGTCGTCACAGCTGTTGCAACATGAAAAAAGTGAAAGCACTCTTTTAATGATGCACAAGATTCCATAAATTTAATGAGTTCAGTTCTGCTTGCACGAGGCCTTAAAAGAATCAGCTACTCCTCATGAAGAATTCTACCAAGATTCTTTAAAGAACTGAACAGACCCACCAACAGCTACAAATTTCCCGTTTGTAGTTTCTTCCATTATTCTTGTCCATATACCGGACACCGGACACCTTGTCCATATACCGGACAACCACTGCGGGCCTGTGAGACAAGTCAGGCCGATGAATTACTAAAGCTAGCGGTGTAAAGCACTGATTCGCGATACAAAGATGTTACACAAGTCTGCTAGAACAGAGACTGCAACAAAGCAATCAATCCACAGATTTTTTTTTTTTTTACTTAGGTTAGATTGGGATATTTTCAGTTAAGTACACCTCAAAGATCTAAAACTTATTGGCTCACTTCCCACATGGACCAGAAGCCATGAAATTGAACTCTTGGGAATAGTGTTCGAGTACTTGCTCGTCTCGGTGCCTAAAGAAAATAATAAATACAGATAATAAGTTTCGCTCAGCCTGACAATTAAACTTGCGTGTATAAAAAATTTCGAGGCGTCATCAAAATGCTATATTGATATCGCTACGTATCTACAGAACTATACACGCTATACAACCTTAAATTCTTTCTGGCTCGCACTGTCATTCTTACACTACAGACTGCCATATCGGTCACTGTTATTAACCTTATTGGAGGATTTGAATTTCCCGATCTTCTAAACGGTTTCTCACCGGTGAGCAAAGATCTGGTAAACTTCCCGCCTGTAGCAAATTAGTGCAAGAATTTTATTAGCTTTTTGACACCTTTCATTCCTGAGACAGAAGGATCAAAAAGTTACTCCACAAAATCTACCTTACAACAGTTGAAGCTTACGAAATGTACTTATCTCTAACACTGAACCAGAGTGTTATTTGGCCTGGTATGTATGCGAGCATATTCATGGCCTTTGACCAGAGCCATTCTATATTACCAAGTAATTCCTTTACTAAAATAGAAGAACCAGATCGTCTGTAGAATTCTGCATAGATGATCGCATCATATAGCGGAATATCATGGCAAAGTGCCTAGAGTACATTCCTTGCATAGTCCAGCAAAGAGCCATTAACATTGGCAACAAGAAAGCCGAAACACACGAATATGTACTTAGAACTATACTTTAGACTGTTTTTAGAGTTCATTGTATTACCGACTTACAGAAACATTCATATATTTACTAACAAGAGATGTCTATATACATGTTATTCTCTTATCAACACGAATGCAAGCAGTTAGCATGCAATACAACCAACCAGACATACTAATATTATATAAGAGTTGTAGTCAGATTAGGATTTTTCATATGGAACTTACACGCTGTAATAGACTAAAATCTGTTGAAAAATTACCTTCATATGCCATATCTACATGGTTGCAGACTCTTGACCCTCTGCAGATATAATGGTATTACTAATTGTATATATGAGGATGCATTTTGATAATAAGATAATATCAGTAGATGTAGTAGATCCGCCATGATAACTGCATTAGAACGAGTGGAATCAGTTTGCATGCAGTACAACCGACGAGAGCGGGCGGCTTGATATGAGAAAAGTACAGCAACTCATATTGTTTTTGGGACTTGCAAATTCGAAATATTCGAGTTTAAACCCTGTGACGTGCGGAACAAGAAGTCTTTAGGTGAGAAAGAATGAATATCATGGTGAGCTCATAAAGTATAGTAAAGAGAAACCGCGTTAAAATCATGGACAAGTTCATGGGTCACTTGCGATAGCACAAGCACCCCGAGCTTGTGAAGCTTTCTGTATAATTCATCCTCTACGTAAGAAATTGCTTTAAAATAAGAACATTAGAAGAGATGTCACTAGATTTCATTGTAATAGAATTCTACAATTACTGAAAAAAGATAATTATAAGAGATGAAATCGATCTCTATGTGATGTGGTAATACGATGCCGTAGGATCTTTTGTTGTGTACCTTGGTCTCAAAAAAGGAGCAGTAGTGCTTTTAGAGAACCTTAACTCACATTATACAATGTCGTACCATTTAAAAACCGTGGATTAACATTTCCCTTTAATAAGACGAGGGTATCACAGACGTATAGTTTTGGCAATTAACCGCGGTTTGTTTTAGGTGGGCCCTTGGGATTGAAAATTTTATGATACCACATGTAAAAAATTTAAGTATTAATTTATCGATGATAATGAAGCAATTGCTATACTTCCCGTTTATATGCAACTACATTACTATTTGAGAGTAATTCCTTCTGAAGAAATCCTCTTAAGACTCATAACAGAATAACCTTTTTCTTAATTGTTAGCCTGATAGATACCTTTTAATCCATAGAGTTGTGTTCTTACGGATATATATAATTTAAAGAAAGAAACCTGTTAGTTAACACTCGAGCCTATTAAATATGCGTTTCATTAGCGTCCTTGCTGCTCACTAAAACTTACATATAGAGTTGTATATTATTCACTAGGTTCCGGTCTATCATTAATAATATTTTCCCGATTGTATACTGTAAAACATGTAATGGACCAACTATATTCAAACTTCCAAAGATGCCTAACTTTGGACCTGAGAGCGGCGATCTGATCGATGAGACAAGTAAAGAACCGATTTTAAGTTCTTTTGAGATCTTTTCCTACAGGGTTATGTGGAAAATATATACGGTATAATCAAGTCATCACTAAGCAACCAAAGTGTAGGTTAATCTAATAAGCACACTGTATGCTTTGATTAATAACTTAGTGCCACACATTTCAAACAGCAAAAAAGTCATTTATTTCAGAATTCTCTTGAGAAAAATCTCCATATCCAAGTTTTTGAATGATATTACAGTAGCATTGTCATGATAAGAATATCGTATCACATTTATTCATTCTGACATCCTCATTCTCTCTAATTCTATAGACTCATGTTATTGGTGTGTCAATGCTGTCTTACTCCGAAGATATAATCAAGTCTTCCCTCTAGCGTCACGCATCTTGATTTCCCTTTCTCAAACAACCTTGGATAGCTATTCATCTTGTGAAAGTTTCGCCACAACGATTGTGTAATGGTGAGTTACACACCTATCCCTTTGATATAAGCAGTGTAGTCCCTTTGGATTTCTTCAGTATTTTAATTTCAAATACTAATATCTACTCTTATGCATACAGTAAATGAGTGCAAGAAAAGGGAACAAAGCACATACGTTATGACGTTAGATCAGCCATTATACTGCAACGGTGTTCAAATCGTACCTGGAGCTGAAGAAATTTCTGAGCGGCCCAAGTTGTACCGCCTTTAGGAGGTTTCCAGTTAAGTAATTTCTAGGCACGATTTGACACAAGTCGGGAAAGGGTATAAATCAGCCATTATACTGGAATGGTGTTCAAATCGTACCTCAGCTGAAGAAATTTCTGAACGGTCCAAAGATATATCGCCTTTAGATTTCCAATTAATTATTTTCTAGGCACGATTGTATATATTATGTCAGGAAATGGTATAGAACTTTGGTGTATACTGTACACTATGTAAACTTTAGTGAAAATGCTGAATGGCCATCCTTACTCAACATCATTGAGTACTCACTTCTAGACTTTGCTCGGGGACCTCTACATGTTGTTATCAAGACATTTACAACCGTCCTAGGATATGACAAAAACTAGGATCTGCAATCTTATTCATCTACGTCAGCATGAGGAAATCAATATGCAACATTTAAAAGAAAATGAAATTCCATGACAAACTATATTACAAAACCTCGAAATTAAGTACTTTAAGTACGTTTGTAAATTATGTTAAGCGCTATTTTCACCTTATATTTTATGGATATAAAATACAATTAGACACGAAAAGTACCGAAAGACAATTTCGAGACAAAAGTCCCGTAGACAGGTAGGTCTTTCGGGAAGTATCTGAAACGATCGAATTTAAATCTGCCATTGAGGCCACGACAAATCAATCACACTTCTTGAAAAAACTTGATCAATACTAGACGGCTTCAAGTGATGCAATCAGTTTTCGAAGGAGTAAAGGTAGCTGTATATGGAGAAAGAATAATGGAAGAAAATACAAAATACAAACTAGAAACCAGTAGCTGTTGATGGGTTTTATTCGGATCTTTTAAGAATGTTACTAGAAGACTTCATGAGCAGTTGTTCAGCTGATTGGTAATGCTACGAATTTATTAAATTCAGAGAAACTGTAGCGTCATTAAAAGATTGATTTCACTTTTTTCAGGATGCAACATGCTGTGTCACGTCTTCAGCTATAATCAGCAGTGAATAGATAAAAGCCTTCAAGATCCTTCAAAAAAAAAAAAAAAAAAAAAAAAAGAATTGTGAAAGTTAGTCAGTGTCTTCTACCAACCGAAAATCAATCCTGACAATCTGGTCAAATTACACGTTTCTTATTAGCCTGTATGGAGAAGGAAACATGTTCTCTCTTGTATAAGCCATATCAGGTATAACAAGGGAGTAGTTACAAAGCTTCATAATGGCCACTTTTCACGCTGCTAAAACGGCAGCTGTTCAGCATTCAATTCGGAAGTCTCTCTAACTCCATGAGCGAAATAGTCTAAGCATGAACCCAATTGAATGAGGTTGGTGTGTGAAAGAGGATATGCGAATTCCAGGACCCACACAGCTACCATCAGCTCCAGCCGGGTAATGTTACTAACCTTAAATAATAAGTGATTGCAAGATGTGATCGAGCCACATGTTAGTATAAAAGAGCAGATATGAAATATTGAAGGTTTTCTCCATTTTGCCAAGGGACTTCATGAATAAATGCCAGATCGGAGGACAATCTAATATAGATGATGAACAAAGCTGTTGAAAACCATTCAGTCATTGAAAATTGCTTAGTTGTTGATGCAATCAGTTATGATTATTATTTTGTAATAACGTCCCCGATTTATAGACCTAACAAAATGGACATGTAGACGATCCCGATGTAACTTTAAAAGAAGGTAAACAAACAAGGTATAAAACATTAAGGTGGTTTATTGTTTAGTTTACATATTTTGGAAATCTTTAACACGAGCGGCTTTGGTACCCGAAGAGAAAACGAAATAGTAGCAGGACACACACAAGGTAACGAACAAAAACTTCAGGAGTGAAATGGTGTAAGCATGAACCCAATCGAACGAGGTTGGTGTGTGAAAGAGGATATGCGAGTTCCAGGACCCACACAGCTACGATCAGTTCCAGCCGGATAAGCTTGCTTACCTGTAGATAAAAAGTGACTGAAAGATAGGTTTGTGATTCAGCCACCTTTACGAACAAAGTAACTTTGAATGAACGTATACAAACAAGTTATAAAGCAAGGTGATTTATTGTTCTGTTTACATTTTTTTGAATTCTTTAACACGAGCAGCATATATGAAGACTTATGAACATACTCACTTTCCACATCTTGGAGCAGAAGCCCTGAATCCTCTCCCTTAGTAATAGTGTTCGAGTACTTGCTCGTGTCGGTGCCCAAAGAAAGTAATAAATACTGCTATTAACTTTCGCTTAGCTTGATGGTTAAGCTTGCGTAAATAAAAAATTTGGAGGGTCTTTTGCAACATTGTTTCACATCAAGATTCTATATTAATAACGCTACGTATCTATCCCAATAATCTACAGGCTATAGAAACTTAAAGTCTTTCTGACTCGCACGGTTCATCTTGCACTACGAACTGCCATATCGCACACTCTTTTAATCTTGTGGAGGATTTGAATTTCTCGATCTTCTAAACGTTTAATCACCGGGGAGTAAAGTTCTGGTAAGCTTTCGCTCTGTAGCAGATTAGTGCACCGACTGAATTAGCATTGGACACCTTTCATATCTGAGACGGAATGATCAACTAGATGAATCCCAAACTTTAGACGCTTACATTTTCCGAACCGTTAGCTTTGGCTGCAGTATATAGAGAAGGTCATAATCTTATTGCAATTCTATCGAAAGGTACAAGATGGAAGATGGGACTACAATCGTCATTTGAAGGCAACTAAATTAATGCTTCCGTTTTCTCACGCAGCTGGTCATCTTTTATATGGAAAATTTGCTCATCACTATACTCAACAGATTGAAGCCCTCGTAGCAAATACGGTATCAGAGTATACAAGAAATTAACAACGGAAGGAACATTCACAATTCGCAGGAAAAGAGGCTTTCTTGAGCGAAGTTTCAAGAGATATGATTATCGAACAGTGCTTAATTTAGGTCACGAAATTTTCTCGGGGATTAACTCAACTTCTGACACAACATGAGCAAGATTAATTCATCATTCCCAAATACTGCTACGATAACAGAAGTTCTACAAGACTTTTGTGCTCATCTGTTTATCATTTCATCAGCTTTATAAGTTCATCGGCCCGACTTGTCTCACAGGCCAAGAGAAGTGGCCCTGGGTCTACAATTTAATCACGTTCTAGATTACCTAAAAAAAACCTATTAGAGTTTCAGGCCAATAACCTGCATGTGAATCCTTTACAAGCTTACGACCACAGGTGTAATATAACTGTTACGGAATATTGTTGAGCTTCGTGACCTTCCGTCTCAAAAGCAGCTTGGTACAATGGCAAAGGATCAAGGTGCTGAGAAGTATCCATTGAATCACTTATAGCCTATAAAAGCTAGGGATTAAGTATAAACCTACTGGGATCGACGTGTTGTAGAGGTTTCATTCTTACGCCCCCTCTTGGATGAAAGTGTGCATAAGGTCTTTGCATGGAACGCATATCGAAACCTCGTTCTTTATTAAGAGACTTGTTTTTTGCTTCTTTTTAGGAGATTCGAACACTAAACTGTAGTTATAAACTTAGAATTTCTTGAAATGAGTCAAGCTTGGAAAAGACGCCTCGATATTTTTTATAAACTCCAGTTTAACCTTCTGGCTAATAGAAAAATTATCGCAGTCTCTCTCACTTTTCTTGGGGAGCGGGACGAACAAGTTATCGGACACTATTCCCAAGAAGGAAATTTCATTGCTTCCTGAACAAGATATTGGAAGTGAGTATTATATCTTTCGGGTGACAACTGAAAAACTTTGTTACCTAAGTAAAAAAAAAAAATATTCTGTCAATTGATTACTTTCTTGCTGTCTCTGTTATACACATGTTCTACCAGACCTCTGTTACATCTTTGTATCGCGAATCAGGGATTTACACCGCTAGCTTTAGTAATTCATTAGTCGGACTTGTTTCACAGGCCAAGAGAAGCGGGTCTGGTTCTACAAGGTAATCACGAACCTAATTACCTAAGCATCTCCTATTAGATTTTCCGGCCAATAACTGCATTTCAATCCTTTACAAACTTACGATCATAAGAGTAGTATAACTGTCACAGAAAATTGTTATGATTCGTGGGCTTCTGTCTGAAAAGTAGGTTGGTACAGTCGCAAAGGAACAAGGTGCTGAGCAGTAAGCATTATATATCCTTATGTCGTATAAAACCTAGAGCAGTAAGTCGAAACCAACTCCGATGGACGTGTAGGAGAGGTTTCATTCTTCTGGATCTGGATAAAAACGTACATGGATTCTTAGCATGTACGGAATATCCAAACATCGTTCTTTATTAAGAGTGTTAAACAAGACTTCTTTTTAGGAGAGTCGTAAACTAAACGGCTCTTACACAAATTTATGTCATAGCAGATGGCAGAATCGTCGGAGTCAATTATCAATCGGAGTCAATCTTCTGATACTGTAGGTTCCTCCAGAGCTTCCAAATTTTGAGTATAGGGATGTGGAAATTTTCCATAGAGAAGATGACCACCTGCATGAGAAAACGGAAGCATTCATTTAATTGCATACAAATAAAGTTTCTAGTCTCCTGTTCAATGTAGTCCCTTTGGATGAATTGCAATACGATTAATACCTTTTATATATAATGCAGTCAAAATTCACGGTTCTGGAAATGTCACCGTCTTAATTTTGAGATTTCCTAATATGATTTATAACATGCAGTTTTATTTTCTTGTAAATGTTGCATATTTATTTCGTTATCCAGACATTGTTGAATAAGATCGCAGAAGGTATATTTAGACATTTCCTCTGAGAGTTGTAAATCTTTTAACAACCACTTGTTGAGGTCCAGGAGCAAAGTCTAGAAGTGAGTTCTCAATGATCTTGAGTAGGCATGGCCATTTAGCATTATCACTAATGTTATGTTAGTGTACAGGATACACAATTGTTCTTCTATACCATTTCCTGACATAATGTATCCAATCATGCGTAGAAATTACTCAAGTGGAAATCTACTAAATACGGTAAAACTTTGGACCGTTCATAAATTTCTTCAGCTGAAGGTACGATTTGAATACCCTGCCTGTATAATGGCTGATCTAATGTCATAACGCACCCGCTTTGTTCACTTTTCTTGCACCTAGTTACTGTATGCAGAAGAGTAGAATATTTAGTATTGGTACTTGATATTGATATAATGAAAAAATACAGAGGGACTACACTGCTTAAATCATAAGGAGAGGTCTGTATCTCACCAATACACAATCGTTGTGGCGAAGCTTTCACAAGATGATAATGTCACCGTCCTAATTTTGAGATTTCCTAATATGGTTTTTGTCATGCAGTTTCTTTTTCTTGTAAATGTTGCATATGGATTTCCTCATCCAGACGTTGTTGAATAAGATCTCAGATCCTAGATTTTCTCCTCTCCTCCGACGGTTGTAAATGTCCCCGAGCATAGTCTACAAGTGAGTACTCAATGATCTTGAGTAGGCATGGACTCTCGGCATTTTCATTAAAGTTGTCATATTGTTCACCACACTCCAAAGTTCTTCTATACCATTTCCTGAAATAATGTTTCCATTCGTGCCTAGAAATTACTTAACTGCAAACTTTGGACCGTTCAGAGATTTTTTCAGCTGATTTACGATTTGAACACCTTTCTTGTATAATGGTAGATCTAATGTCATAACGCATGTGCTTTGGTCACTTTTCTCGCAGTTATTTACAGTATGCAGATGAGTAGAATATTTAGTATTAGTAGTTGATGTTGAAATATTGAAGAAATACAGAGGGATTACACACATTATATCAAAAGAAGAGGTCTGTATCTCACCAATACACAATCGTTGTGCCGAAGCTTTCTCAAGATGAATAGCTTTCCAAATGTTGTTTGAGAATAGGAAATTGAGACGCGAGACCTGAGTGAAGACTAGATCAAATCTTCCGAGTAAGACAGCATTGACACACCAAGAACATGAGTGTAATGCATTAGAGGGTAAGTGGATGTCAGAATGAATAATTGTGATACGATATACTCTTCAGTCAAAGGTACCGTGATATAAGATTACTTTTTCATCAAAAACTTGGATATGGAGAATTTTCATCAAGTGACATTTATAATAAATGACTTTTTCTGCTCTATGAAAGGTGTGGTACTTAGTTACTAATCAAAGTATACACTGAGCTTATTTGAAAAGATTATTTTTTTAGCCCACAGTTTCGTTGTTTTGTGATGATGACCAGTGTTACTAAGTTGATAGCGAACACAGGACTGACTATAAAGTAAATTTTCCACCTAACCGTGTAAGAGAAGATCTCAAAAGAAGTAAAATCGATTTATTATTTGTCTCACAGATCAGATGACAGGTTTCAAGCCCAAAGGAGGGCTGCCTTGCAGGTTAGAATATAAAAGGTTCCATAGAAAGTTTTTTAGGATACAATCGGGAAAATATTATTAATGATAGACCTGAAAATAGTGAATCCTAAACAACTATGATTGTAACTCCTAGTGAGCAGCAAGGACGCTATTTAAACGCACATGATAGCCTCGAGTGTTAACACACTGAAAAATTTCTTTAAGTAAAACATTCGTAGGAACACAACTCTTTGGAATAAACCGTTTCTATCAGGTTAAGAAAATAAAGGTGAGGGCGTTGTGAGTCCTAAGTAGATTTCTTAAGCAGGAATCACTCACTAATAGTATTGTAGTTGCATATAAACGGGAAGTATAGCAATTGCTTGATTATCATTCATAAATTATTACTTATGTTTTTTACATTTGATTTCACAACATTTTTCAATCCCAAGGGCCCACCTAAAAAAACCGCTGTTCGTTCCCAAAGCTATACGTCAGTGATACTCTCGTCTTATTAAATGGAGAAATAAATCCATGGTTTTTAAATGGTACGCCACTGCATAATGTTAATAAAGGAGCTCTAATACCACCAGCGCTTCGTTTATGAGACCTAGGTACAGAACAAAAGATCCTACGGCCTCGGATTCAATGTTGAATTCGTTTACTTCTGGAAGCCAATAGGAATTAAGGTAACATACCGATGTCCACTGCTAACATCTAAATTTCACAGCATTGTAAGAAGGACATAAGCCTACGTAAGTCCTTTAGCCTTACCGCACACTTCGAAATAGAACCCTCGAAATATTGACACGCTTGTTGCAGTCTAAACCACTAATTAAAAAACGAACATCATCAAAATTATTTCTTCAATCACCGCAACACTTTTGAGATCCATTTAATCTCTTATTAATATCTCTTTTCAGATATTGTAGAATACTATTAGAATGAAGTCAAGTTGCATCTCTGCTAATGTTCTCATTTTAACGAGATTTCTATCGTAGTAGATTCATATTACAAAAAGCTTCACAAACTCAGAGATGAATTTCCCATCGCAAGTGACCCATCAAGTTGTCCATGTTTTAACGCGCTTTCTCTTTACTATAACTTATGAGCTCACCGTGATATTGAGTCTTTCTCAGCTAAAGACTTCTTTATCCGCACATCACTGCTTTTAAACTCGAATATTTCAAATTTGCAAGTGCTAAGGACATGTGCTGAAGGAACTTTTCCCATTTGAACCCACCCTCTCACGTCGATTGTACTGCATGCAAACTGATTCCACTCGTTCTAATGCAAGTATCATGTCGGATCTCGACATCTACTGATATTATCTTATATCTAAATGCATCTTTATATCTACAATTAGTATTACCATTATTTCTGATGGAAGCCACATTCGGCAGCCTTCTAGGTAAATCTTATTTCTTCTGCTATATGAATGTTATAAATCAACACATATTAGTCTATAACAGCGCGTGAGTTGAAATTGAAAAATCCTAATTACACTTCGCTTCTTATCAAATAATACTGTGACTGGTTGGTTGTAGTGCATGCTAACTGCTTGCATTCGTTTTGATAAGACAACAACACATATCTCGTTATCTCCTTTTAGTAAAATGTTATCTGAACGTTTCGGTATCTTAGAAATAGTATGTTTTATGAATACAGTCTGAAGTATAGATATAAGGACATATCTGTGTATTTCGACTTTCTTCTTGCCAATGTTAACGGCTCTACTAAGGAAATGTACTCTAGGCAGCTTCCCATGTTATTCCGCTATATGCAGCGAACACCTAAGCAGAAATCTACAAACGATTTGGTGCTTCTATTTTTGTAAAGGAATTTATTTGGTGATCTAGGGTGGCTCTGGTCAACGGCCATGGATATGCTCGCATACATACCAGGCCAAATCAAAGTCTGGTTCAGCGTTAGAGATGAGTACACTTAGTAAGCCTTAAATGCTGGCTATTAATCATGTACATTTTGTGGAGTAACTTTTTGTTCTTGAGAAGACAACTTACAATCGGTGGCAGGACACGGAAGCTCTAATCACGTCAGCGAGTTGTGCTAGTGTTGAATTTAATAAATTAGATTACAGATATTATTCTTATTGAACATTCCGTATCAGATATGTGAGGTGTCGAAAAGCTAATATGGTTGGTCCACTATTCTGCTACAGAGCGGAAACTTACCAGAATTTTTTTTACCGGTGAAAAATTTTAATTCCTTCAATAAGCTTAATAAGAGTGTGCGGTATGGCAGTATGTAGTGCAAGATCAACCGCGCGAGCGAGGAATACTTTAAGGTCCTATAGCCTAAGGATTACTATGATAGATATGTAGGGTTATCAATATAGCATCCTGATGAAGTGAGTGAATGTTGCAAAAGACGCCTCGAAATTTTTTATAGACGCAAGTTTAACTTTCAAACTAATCAAAAGTTTTTCGCAATCACTATTACTTACTTTGGGCACCGAAACCAGCAAGTACTCGAACACTATTACTAAGGGAGAATATCCAAGGTTTCTGATCCAACATGTCGAAAGCAAGCATAGGAAGTTTTATATCTTTCAGGTGTAGTTGACTGAAAATCTCCCAATGTAACCAAAGTACAAAAAAAAAAAAAAAAAAAAATTGTCACCTGATAATTTTCTTGACGTTTCTGTTCTACACCTGTTCTACCAACCTTGTATAACTTCTTAATATCCCGAATCAGTGCTTTACAGCCCTAGCTTTAATAATTCATTCTCCGGAATTGTCTCAAAAGCTAAGAGAAGCGGGCCTGATTCTACGCGGTAATCACGCACCTATTTACCGAAGCATCTCCTACTAGATTTTCCGGCCAATTACCTGCATTTGAATCCTTTACAAGCTTACGACTATAAGTCTAGTAAAATTGTTACAGAAAATTGTTAAGCTTCGCGGCCTTCTGTCTGAAAAGTAGGTCGGTACAGTCGCAATGGAACAAGGTGGTGAGCAGTAAGCATTGATTATACTTATGTCGTAGTAAACATAGGTAAATATGTTGAAACCAACTGTGCTCGTCGTGTAGTACAGCTTTCATTCTTACGACATCACCGTGGATAAAAATGTACATGGAGTCTTTGCATGTACGGAAAATCCATACTTCGTTCTTTATTAAAAGTATTAAACTTTACTTCCCTTCAGGAGGGTCGTAAATTAAACGGCAGGTACATAATCATAAGTGTCCTGGCAGGTGGCAGAATCCTTGGAGTGATAATCAGCTGTTGAACATCTTAACATATAAACAATCAAACAATAAACAATTGTTATAAACGTACAATTGAATGATACTGTAGTACGCGAATGTGATATCTAAATGAATTGGTTTTTGGTCGTTATCTAAAAATGAGTCCTGCTACCGTTTCGTTTTCTCTTTGGGTTTTAAAGCAGCTCGTGTTAAAAGATTCAAAAATATGTAAACAAAACAGTAATCCACCTTCATGTTTTATTCCTTGTCTTTACACCTTCACTTAAAGTTTCATAAAGATCGTCTCCATGTCCATTTTTTTTTTAGGTCTATAAGGCAGGGAAGATATCACAAAAACATAACTGATTGGATCAAATAATAAACAGTTGTCAAAGACATATGTGTTTTTTACTGCTGTTCTTCGTTATCATCTATATCAGATTGTCTTCCGATCTGCCAATTCTACATGATATCTCTGGGAGAATGCCCAAACTTTTGAATACTTCATATCACTTCTTTTACATTAACATGTAGTTCGTTGACAATCATATCTTGCAATCACTTTTTATCTACAGATAATTAAGCTTATCCGGCTGGAGCCGATGGTAGCTGTGTTGGTACTGGAATTAGCATATCCTATTTCACACACCAAACTCTTTCGATTGGGTACATGCTTAGACCACTTCGCTCGTGGAGTTGGAGGTACTTCGAATTGAATTCTGAAAAGCTGTTGTGTTAGTAGGGATAAAAGTGTTCGTATTTAGTTATGTAATACTCCGTTGTTATACCTGATATAGCTCATACCAGGAAGGACATCTATCTTTCTCCATACGGGCTGATAAGAAATGTTTAATAATGACCATTTAGTCAGGATTGAGCTTTGGTTGGTTGAAGACTCTATCGAACTTTCACAATTCTTCTTCTTTTTGAAGGATCTTGTAGGCTGCCGACTATTCACTGCTGAGAATAGTTGAGGTCGTGTCACAGCCTGTTGCATCATGAAAAAAGTCAAAAGTTTTAATGACACAAAAGTTTTTTAAATTTAACTATTTCGTAGCATTTCTTTTCATTAGTGCTTCTACTAACCTTAAAAAAATCAGCAACTGCTTATGAAGTCTTAAAAGTTCTGAATCAGTCCCATCAACAGCTACAGATTTCCCGTTTGTAGTTTCTTCCATTATTCTTGTCCATATACAGCTACTTTTATATTTTGAACACTGTTTGCTTCATTTGAAGCCGTCTAGTATGGATCTCCAAATTTCTTAACAACTGTGATTGAATTGTGGTGGCTTCAATGACAGAATAAAATTGGATCGTTGCAGATATTTCCCGAAAGCTCTTTTTTTTTCTTTTGGCACCTACGAATTAATCCCCCAGACAATTTCGTGGCCTTCATTAAAAACGGTTAGAAAATAATATCATTTGGAACTTCGCTCAAGAAGTCCCCTTTTTCTGCGAATTGTTCCTTGAGTTGTTAATTTCTTATAATCCTCTGACACCGTATTTTGCTTCAGGGCTTGCATCTGTTGAGTATAGTGATGTGCAAAATTTTCACAGAAGAGACGACCAGTTGCGTGACAAAACGGAAGCATTAATTATCTGCCATCAAATGAAGTTTCTAGTCCCCTGTTCAATTTAGTCTCTTTGGATGAATTCAATACCGTTATGACCTTCTCTATATATTGCAGCGAAAGTTAACTGTTCGTAAAATGTCACCTACTTAATTTTGAGATTTGTTAATATGCTTTTGTCATGCAATTTCATTTTCTTGTAAATGTTGTATACTGATTTCCTCATCTAGATGTTGTTGAAAAGATCGTATATCCTAGAATTTGTCATCTCAACCGAGGGTTGTAAATGTCTACATAATCAAATGTAGAGGTCCCCGAGCAAAGTCTAGAAGTCCCACAGGACACGCACGGTTTGTGCACGTCAAAAGAAATACATCTTGTTGATACTTCTGTCTCATGTATGAAAGGTGTGAGAAAGCTAATAAAATTGTTGCACTAATTTGCTACAGAAGGGAAGTTTACAGATCTTTGCTCATCGGTGAAAGCCGTTTAGAAGATCGGGAACTTCAATTTCTCCAATAAAGTTAATAACAGTGTCCGATATGGCAGTCTGTAGTGTAAGATGAACTGTGCAAACCAGAAAGACTTTAAAGTTCTATAGCCTGTATAGGTCTATAGCAAAAGATTTAAGATTTACATAAAAGACTGCCGACTTTTGTTTTCTGCAGAAATAATGGTATTACTAATTGTAGATATCAGGATGCATTAAATAAAAAGATAATAACAGTAGAGGTCGAGATGCCCCATGATACATTCACTAGAACGAGTGGAATCTTTTCTCGTGCAGTACAACCGACGAGAGCGGGCGGGTTGAAATGGGAAAAGTATTGCAGCTCATATTGTCCTTAAGACATGCAAGTTCGAAATATTAGATTTCAAACCAAGTGACGTACTGAACAAATGAATATCACGGTGAGCTCATAAGGTATAGTAAAGATTAAGCACGTTAAAATGATGGACAAGTTGCTGGGTCACTTGCGATAGTACAAGCTTGTGAAGCTCTCTGTAAAAAGAATCCACTACTTAAGAAATCGCCTTAAAATGAGAACATTTGAAGAGATGATACTAGACATCATTGTAATAGTATTCTACAATTACTGAAAAGAGATATTAATGAAAAGAGATGACTGAGAAGAGATGAAATCGATCTCTAAGTGACGCGGTGTTAAAAGTAATAATTTTGAGGATAGACGGGATGTTCGATTTTTAATTAGCAGGTTAGAGTGCAACACGCGCTCCAATAGTTCGAGGGTTCCATTTCGAAGTGTCCGGTAAGGCTAAACGGCTTATGCCGGCTTGTGTTCTTCTTACAATGCTGTGAAATTTAGAAGTCAGCAGTGAACATCGGGATCTATTACTTGATTCCTATATTCGTACACCTACAAAAGGAATTCAACAATGTATCCGAAGCCGTAGGATCTTGTGTTGTGTACCTAGGTCTTAAAAACCAAGCAGTAGTTCTTTTAGAGCTCCTTAACTCACATTAAACAACGGCGTACCATAAAAAAAACCGTGGATATACTTCTTCCTACAATAAGAGGAGGGTATCTCAGACCTATAGTTTTGGGAACGAACAGCGGCTTGTTTTATGTGAACCCTAGGGTATGAAATTTGTTGGGTTAACAAATGTAAAATAATTACTATTAATTTATCAATGAAAATCAAGCAATTGCTATACTTCCCGTTTATAAGACACTACAATACTATTTGAGAGTCGTTCCTGCTGAAGAAATCCATTTAACACTCTCACCTTTTGTTGATCGTTAACCTGATAGAAACTGTTTAATCCAAAGAGTTGTGTTCTTACGGATATATTATTTAAAGAAAGTCTCCTGTGTGTTAACACTCGAGACTATCAAATATACATTTAATTAGCGTCCTTGCTGCTCACTAGGGCTTACATACAAAGATGTGTAGTATTTACTAGGTTCCCGTCTCTTATTTATAATATTTTCCGGATTGCATAATGAAAAACTTTCTATGGAACCCATTATGTTCTAAACTCCGAAGCAGCCTTACTTTGTGTCTGACACCGGTGATCTGATTGATGAGACAAATAAAGATTAATTTTAGGTTCTTTCAAGATCTTCCCTTTGTTATTTGGAAAATATTTACGGGATAGTCAGTCCTGTGTTCGCTTCCAACTGAGTATCACTGGTCATCACAAAGCAACCAAACTGAGGGCTAATCATATAATCTTTCCATATAAAGCTCATTGTGTGCTTTGATTAGTAACTAAGTGCTACACATTTCTTAGAGCAGAAAAAGTCATTTTTTTTCTGATGTCTCTTGATGAAGCTACTCCATATCCAAGTTATTGAATGAAAAAGTAATATTATATCACGCTAGCATTGTCTTAATAAGAATATCGTATTACATTTCTTCATTCTGATATCCACTTTTCCTCTAAGGTTTTTGGTGTGTCAATGCTGTCTTCCTCGGAAGATTCAAATCTTCACTCGCATCACGCGTCTCGATTTTCTATTCTGAAACAACCTTTGGATAGTTATCCATCTTGAGAAACCTTTGCCACAACGATTGTGTAATGGTGAGAGTCACACCTCTCCTTTTGATATAAGCAGTGTAGTCAATCTGTATTTCATCAATATTTCAACATCAAGTACTATTACTATATATTCTACTCTCTTCATACAATAAATAAGTGCATGAAAAGTGAATAAAGCACATGCGTTATGACATTAGATTAGCCATTTTAATGGAAAGGTGTTCAAATCGTACCTCAACTGAAGAAATTTGTGAACGGTTCAAAGTTGTACCGCCTTTAGGAGGTTTGCAGTTAAGTAATTTCTAGGCACGAATAGACACATTATTTCAGGAAATGGTCTAGAAGAACTTTGCTGTATCCTGTATATTATGACAACTTTGCTGAAAATGCTGATAGGCAATGCCTACTCAAGATCATTGAGAACTCACTTGTAGACTTTGCTCCGGGACTTCTACATGTGGTTATGAAGACATTTACAACCGTCGAAGGAGATGACAAAATCTAGGATATGCGATATTTTCAACAACGTCTGTATGAAGAAATCACTAAGCAACATTATAAGAAAATGAAGCTTAATGACAAAAACCATATAAAGAAATCTCAAAATTAAGATTAGAAATATTTTCCGAACCGTTAACTTTGACTGCAGTATATAGAAAAGGTCATAACCGTATTGCAATTCATACTTGGGATTTAATAGAACAGGGGACTAGAAACTTTATTTGATGGCAATTAAATTAATGCTTCCGTTTTCTCACGTAGCTGGTCATCTTTTCTTTGAAAAGTTCTCGTCGCGACAACATAGCACATGTTGTTAAGCACGCTGGATCCCTGCATAAACAACCTTAGCAAATTCACACTCAAACAGAGTGAACATCTTCCCGAAGAAATACGTCTATTGTTACAAATTCCTCCTACGTGTCAATCATACATTTCAGCTCATCATACTCCTGAACACAACAATAGTCCTTCCAGTGAAAATATGTGACTGCTTAGCGATTCGTGTCACTCTGTGTACGTGCTCTGCTGTGTTTTCTCTTGTTATGAATTTTGTACAACTAGATGTGGCAATTTAACCAGTTTGAGGCCAAGAGAAGCGGGCCTGGTTCTACGAGGTATACACGTACCTAATTACGTAAGGATCTGCTAATAGATTTTCTGGCCAATAACCTGAATGTGAATCCTTTACAAGATTACGACCATAAGTCTAATATAATTGTACAGAAAATTGTTAAGTATCGTGGGATTCTATCTGAAAGTAGCTTTGTCAAAGGAACAAGGTGCTGAGCAATAAGCATTGATTATCCTTATGTCGTATAAAAACTTGGGCAATAAGTAGAAACCAACTGCGATGGACGTGTAGTAGAGATTTCATTTTTACAACACGGTCTTGGATAAAAATCTACATGGAGACTTGACAAGTATGGAATATTAAAAGATCGTTCTATATTAAGAATGTTAAACTTTACTTCCTTGTTAAAAGGTCGAAAACTAAATGGAAGAGCCCTTCTACACGCAATGATGTGCGCTAAAAATGGCCATTCAAATCTGCGTATATGAAATATATTAAGCGCTATTTTCAACTTATATTTTATGGATATAAATTACAATTAGAGACATAAATTGACAAAAGACAAAAAAAACTATCGTGAAATATCTTAACGATCGAATTAAATTATGCCATTGAAGTTACTACAATTCAACCACGGTTCTTCAGAAACTTCGAGATCAATACTAGACGGCTTCAAACGATGCAAGCAGTTTTCGAAGGAGTAAAGGTAGCTGTATATTGACAAGAATAAGGGAAGAAACTACAAAGGGGAAATCTGTAGTTGTTGGTGGATCTCATTTAGATCTTTTAAGAATCTTGGTAGAATTCTTCGTGAGCAGTTGCTGATTCTTTTAAGGCCACATGGAAGCAGAACCGAAAAGAAATGCTATGAAATTAGTAATTTAAAGAATCTTTAGATTCATTAAAGAGGGGTTTCACATTTTTCTTGATGCAACAGGCAGTGACACGATCTCAGCTTTACTCAGGAGAGAATAGTTGCCTACCTTCAAGATCCTTCAAAAAGAAAAAGAATTGTGCCAGTAAGTCATAGTCTTCAAGCTGCCAATCTCAATCCTAAAACAATAGTCAAGATTAATTTCTTATCCGACTGTATAGAGAAAGAAACATTTCCTTCTCGGTATAAGCCTATCAGGTATAACAAAAAAGTAGTTACAAAGCTTCAATATGGGCACTTTTTCCCCTACTATCACGGCAGGTGTGCAGCATTCAATTTGGAAGTTCCTCCAAGTCCAGGAGCGAAATGGTGTAAGCATGAACCGAATCGATTGAGGTTGGTGTGTAAAAGAGGATATGCCATTAGCTACAATCGGCTCCAGCCGGATAAGCTTACTTATCTATAGATAAAAAGTTATTGCTAGATAGGATAATGAACCAGCCAATGTAAGTGTAAAAGAGCCAATATGAAGTATTCAAGGTTTTCTGCAACCTTGGGTTCTTTACAATTGGAAGATCGGAAGACAATCTGATTTAGATGATTACGATCAACAGCTGTAGTAAACCAATATGTCATTGACAACGCGTTAATTGTTGATCCAATCAATTATGATTATTATTTTGTAATAACTTCCACGCCTTATAGACCTAACAAAATGGACATGAAGAATATCTTGTTGAAACTTTAAATGAAGGTGTGAGTACAAGGAATAAAACATGAATGTGGTTTATTGTTATGTTTACATATTTTGGAATCTTTTAACACGAGCTGCTTCTGTACCCGAATAGAAAACGAAATCGTAGCAGCAAAAACAAATTCATTTAGATATCACATCCGCGTACAACAGTATCATTCACTTGTACGTTTATTACAATTGTTTATTGTTTCATTGTTTATATGTTAAGATGTTCAACAGCAGATGATTGACTCCAAGGATTCTGTCATCTGCTAGGACCCTTAAGAATATTTAACTGCCGTTTAGTTTTCGACTCAAAATAAAGGGAAGAAAAGTTTAACACTCTTAATAAAAAACGAAGTTTGGATATTCCGTACATGCAAAGACTCCATATACACTTTTATCTAAGATGATTTTCTAAAAATGAAAGCTCTACTACACGACGATCACAGTTGGTTTCAACTTATTGGCCTAGGTTTAATACGACATAAGTATAATCAATGCTTACTGCTCACCACCTTGTTCCTTTGAGATAGTAGCAACCTACTTTTCAGACAGAAGCCCGTGAAATTTAACAATTTTATGTAAAAGTTATACTAGACATATGGTCGTAAGCCTGAAAATCTAGTAGGAGATCCTTAGGTAAATAGGTGCGTGATTACAGTGTCTCCAACACAATTAGCGAAATGGTCTAAGCATGAACGCAATCGAATGAGGTTGGTGTGTGAAATAGGATATGCAAAATCCAGGACCCACACTGCTACCATCAGCTCCAGCAGGGTATTTTTAGTAACCTTTAAATAAGAAGTGAACGAGCCATATGCTAGTATAAAAGAGCAGATATGAAATATTGAAGGTTTTCTCCATTTTGCCAAGGGACTTCATGTACAAATGCCAGATCGGAGGGCAATCTTATATAGATGATGGCGAACAAAGCTGTTGAAAACCAATCAGTCACTGAAAATTGCTTAGTTGTTGATCCAATCAGTTATAATTATTATTTTGAAATAACGTCACCGCTTTATAGACCTAAGAAAATGGACATGTAGACGATCTTGATGTAACTTTAAAAGAAGGTAAAAAAAAAGGTATAAAACATTAAGGTGGTTTATTGTTTAGTTTACATAGTTTTGAAATCTATAACACGAGCGGCTTTGGCACCCGAAGAGAAAACAAAATTGTAGCATAACACACGATTTAACGAGCATAAACTTCAGGAGTGAAATGGTCTAAGCATGAACCCAATCGATCGAGATTGGTGTGTGAAAGAGGATATGCGAAATCCTCACAGCTACCATCAGCTCCAGCCTACTTACCTGTAGATAAAAAGTGACTGAAAGATAGGTTTGTGAACGATCTACATTTTAGTGTAAAAGAGCCTATATGAAGTATTTAGGGTTTTGTGTAATCTGCCAAGAGAGTTCATGTAGAAATGGCAGAATGGAAGGCTATCTGATATATTTGATTAGGAACAACACCTGTAGAAAATCAACATGTCATTGGCAACGTCATAATTCTTGCTCCAATCAGTTATGATTGTTATTTTCTGTTACCGTCACCGTCGAGTACTTGCTCGTCTCGGTGCTCAAAGAAAGTAATAAATACTGCTATTAACTTTCGCTTAGCTTCATGGTTAAACTTGCGTCAATAAAAAATTTCGAGGGTCTTTTGCAAACTTGACTCACTTCATCAAGATTCTATATTGATAACGCTACGTATCTATCCCAATAATCTTCAGGCTATAGAAACTTAGTCTTTCTGACTCGCACGGTTCATCTTGCACTACAGACTGCCATATCGCACATTCCTTTAATCTTATTGGAGGATTTGGAATTATCGATTTTCTAAACGTTTAATCAACGGGGAGTAAAGTTCTGGTAAGCTATCCCTCTGTAGCAGATTAGTGTAACGACTGTATAAGCTTTTTGATAGCTTTGATATCTGAGACGGAATGATGAACAACGAGAATCCCAAAATTTTGACGGTTACATTTTCTGAACCGTCATCTTTGGCTGCAGTATAGAGAGAAGGTCATGATCGTATTGCAATTCATCGAAAGAGACAAGATTGAACATGGGACTACAATCTTCATTTGAAGGATATTAAATTAATGCATCCGATTTCTCACGCAGCTGGTCATCTTTACTATGGAAAATTTGCACATCACTATACTCATCAGATGGAAGCCCTCGTAGCAAATACGATATCAGAGTATACAGGAAATTAACAACTCAAAGAACATTCACAATTCGCAGGAAAAGAGGCATTCTTGAGCGAAGTTCCAAGAGATATGATTATCGAACAGTGCTTACTTTAGGGCACGAGATTTTCTGGGGAATTAACTCAACTTCAGACACAACGTTAGCAAGATTAATCCTTTATTCCCAAATACTGTTACGATAACAGAAGTTCTACAGGACTTTTGTGCTTATCTTTTTATCAGTTCATCAGCTTTACAAGTTCATCGGCCGGACTTGTCTCACAGGCCAAGAGAAGCGGCCCTGGGGCTACTATTTAATCACGTTCCTAATTACCTAAAAAAAAACTTCTATTAGAGTTTCAGGCCAATAACCTGCATGTGAATCCTTTACAAGCTTACGCCCACAGGTGTAAAATATAAATGTTACGGAATATTGTTGAGCTTCGTGACCTTCTGTCTCAAAAGCAGCTTGGTACAAGAGCAATGGATCACGTTTCTGAGAAGTATCCATTGATTCACTTATAGCTTATAAAAGCTAGGGAAATAAGTATAAACCAATTGGGATCGACGTGTTGTAGAGGTTTGTTTCTTACGCCCCCTCTTGGATGTAAGTGTACATGACGTCTCAGCATGTAACGCTTATCTAAAGATCGCTCTTTATTTAGAGACTTAAATTTTGCTTCTTTTTAGGACATTCGAAAACTAAACGGTAGTTTTAAATATAGAATGTCTTGAATTGAGTCAAGCTTGGAAAAGACGCATCGATATATTTTATAAACTCCAGTTATCGCAGTCTCTTTCACTTTCCTTGGGTAGCGGGACGAACAACCTATCGGACACTATTCCCAAAAGGAGAATTTCAAGGATTCTGGTGCAAGATGCGGGAATTGAGCCTAGGAAGTTTTATATCTTTCAGGTGACTTAAATGAAATACTTCTGTCAATTGATTACTTTCTTTCTGTCTCTGTTTTACACCTGTTCTCCCAGACCTGTATAACATCTTTGTATCTCGAATCAGTGATTTACACCGCTAGCTTTAGTAATTCATCGGTCGGACTTGTTTCAAAGGCCAAGAGAAGCGGGTCTGATTCTACAAGGTAATCACGAACCTAATTACCTAAGGATCTCCCATTAGATTTTCCGGCCAATAACCTGTATTTGAATCCTTTACAAGCTTACGATCATAAGTCTAGTATAACTGTTACAGAAAATTGTTAAGATTCGTGGGCTTCTGTCTGAAAAGTAGGTTGGTACAGTCGCAAAGGAACAAGGTGTTGAGCAGTAAGCATTATATATCCTTATGTCGTATAAAACCTAGGGCAATAAGTCGTAATCACTTCCGATAGACGTGTAGTAGAGGTTTCATTCTTACGACCAGGTCAGGATAAAAAGTACATTGATTCTTTGCATGTACGGAATATCGTTCTTTATTAAGAATGTTAAACTTGACTTCTTTTTAGGAGAGTCGAAAACTAAACGGCAGTTACACAAATTCCAAAATATGTAAGCTAAACAATAAACCACCTTCATCCTTTATACCTTGTTTTTATACCTTCTTTTAAAGTTACATCATGATCGTCTTCATGTCCATTTTTTTAGGTTTATAAGGCGAAAACGTTATTTCAAAATAATCATAAATGTTTGGATCAACAATTAAGCAATTGTGAATGACATATTGGTTTTCAACATCTTTGTTCGTCATCATATATATAAGATTGTCTTCCGAACTGCCATTTGTACATGAAGTAACATAGCTAAATGGAGAAAACCTTCAGTATTTCATACGCACCTCTCCTTTTGATATAAGCAGTGTTATCAATCTGTATTATCCCGTATTTCAATATCAAGTACCAATACTAAATATTCTACTGTTCTGCATACACTAAATAAATGCAGGAGAAGTGAACAAAGCGCGTGCGTTATGACATTAGATCAGCTTTTATAATGGCAGGGTGTTGAAATCGTACCTTCAGCTGAAGAAATTTATGAACGGTCCAAAGTTGTACCGCATTTAGAAGATTTCCACTTGAGTAATTTCTAGGCACGATTAACTAACTAACTAACTCTATGGCCTATGGAACCCGGAGGTTCAGTGCCGCGTTCACAAAAGCTCTCCACTGGCTTCTTTCCTTAGCTAATTGCATCCAGTTTCTACTTTGTATTCCTATCTCTGCGAGATCCATCTTAATATTGTCCTCCCATCTGCGCCTAGGTCTTCCTAATGGTCGTTTTCCTATGGGTCTACCAGTCAAGACTTTGAAAGCGTTTCTACTTTCTTCCATGACCTGCCCACCTAAGCCTCCTAGACTTGACGACCCTAACAATGTTGGGTAAACCGTATAAACTATGTAGTTCCTCGTTATGAAGCTTCCGCCATTCCCCATTCTCGTTCCTCTTGGGTCCGAATATTCTTCTCAGGATCCTGTTCTCAAATACTTTCAGTCCATGTTCTTCCCTCAGAGTAAGCGACCATGTTTCACAACCATACAGAACAACAGGCATGATTATCGTTTTATATATTTTAAGCTTCAAATTCCTCGACAGAATTCGCGACGACAAGAGATTTTGAACCGAATAGTAACACGAATTCCCTGCTTTTAGTCGACATTTAATTTCTTCGTGAATATGATTTTCGTCTGTTAATATTGATCCTAAATATTTGAAAGTATCCACTTTATCAAAAGTATTATTTAATATTTTAACGCCTCCACAATTTGCCGTATTACGGTCCCGACGCACTTCCATGTATTTAGTTTTCTCTGCATTTACTTCTAAACCCATGCCCCTGCAAGCGTTTAATAAGATCTCTGCATTTATTTCTACTGTTCTCCTATCATCCCCTATTAAATTTACATCATCAGCATATGCCATAACCTGGTTAATGCCGTTCAACTCTAGGCCCTGGTTGCTATCTTTGATTTTCCTTATGGCGTATTCCAGCACGATTGGATACATTATGTCAGGAAATGGTATAGAAGAACAATTTTGTATCCTCTACACTAAGACAACATTAGTGATAAGGCTAAATGACCATGCGTACTCAAGAACATTGAGAACTCACTTCTAGACTTTGCTCCTGGACCTCAAAAAGTTGTTGTGAAAACATTTACAACTCTCAGAGGAAATCACAAAATATAGGATCTGCGATCTTATTCAACAATGTCTGGATGACGTAATAAATAAGCAACATTTACAAGAAAATGAAACTCCATGTCAAAAACCATATTAGGAAATCTCAAAATTAAGACGGTGACATTTCCCGAACCGTAAATTTTGGCTGCAATATATTGAGGAGGTCTTAATCGTATTGCAATTTATCCAAAGGGATTACATTGAACAGGGGACTAGAAACTTTATTTGCAGGCAATTAAATGAATGCTTCCGTTTTCTCATGCAGGTGGTCATCTTTTCTATGAAAAATTAGCACAACACTATACTCAATATTTGGAAGCCCTGGAGGCAACTACGGTATCAGAGGATTACAAGAAATTAAATATTCAAGGAACATTCTCAATTCGCAGTTTAAGAGGCTTTTTTGAGCGAAGCTCCAAGTGATATGATTATCGAACAGTGCTCAAAGAAGGGCACGAAATTTTCTGGGGATTAACTCAACGTGACAAACAACGTTCTCAAGTTAAACCCTTCATTCCCAAATACTGTTACGTTAAAAGCAGTTCTACAGTACTTTTGAAGGAAACAGTTTATCATCTGAGTGGCACGTTGAGCTAATGCCACCTTCCTTGTGTGAAAATTTATCAATGCGCAGTCTCATTTGAACTGAGTTTTAAACCCCACACGTAGAAGGAAGAGTTCTTCTACACGCAATGGTGTGGACTAAAAATAGCAACTCAAATCTGCCTTAAGTACGTATATAAATTATGTTAAGCGCAATTTTAACCTTGTATTTTATGGATTTAAATTACAATTAGACACGGAAAATTCCGAAAGAGAAAAAAGAGCTTTCCTGAAACAGGCAACGATCCAATTAAAATCTGCCATTCAAGCCACGACAATTCAATCAAAGTTCTTGAGAAACTTGGAGATCAAAACTAGACGCCTTCAAATAATTCAAACAGTTTTCGAAGGAGTAAAGAGTAATGGTAGTAACTACAAACGGGAAATCTGTAGCTGGAAGCCAATACAAGCACGATCACAAGCACAAGCACAAGCACAAGCACAAGCCAATACCAGCACAACTGAAAGGAAAAGCTACGTAATTATTAAATTTAAACATTACGTGATTTCCTTGTAAAACCAGACCCGTTTCTCTTGGCCTGTGAGACAGTCCGGCCGATGAATTACCATAGCAAGCGGTGTAAATCACTGACTCGCGATACAAAGATATATTACAGGTTTGGTAGAACAGGTGTATAACAGAGACAGCAAGAAAATAATCAATGACAGATTTTTTTTTACTTATGTTACATTGGGAGATTTTCAGTTAAGTCACCTGAAAGATATAAAACTTCCTATGCTCACTTCCCTCATGTTCCACCAGAAGCCCTGTAATTGCCTTCTTGGGAATAGTGACCGATAACATGTTCGCCCCGCTGCCCAAGAAAATTTAAACAGACTGCGATAACATTTCTTTTAGCCAGAAAGTTAAACTGGAGTTTATAAAAATATCGAGGCGTCTTTTGCAAGGTTGACTGATTTCATCAAGATTCTATATTTATAACTACCGTTTAGTTTTCGAATCTCCTAAAAAGAAGCAAAGTTTAACTTTCTTAATAAAGAACGATGTTTCGATATGCGGTACAAGCAGACCTCATGTACACTTTCATCCAAGAGGGGGCGTAAGAATTAAACCTCTACAACACGTCGACCCCAGTTGGTTTCAACTTATTTCCCTAGGTTTTATAGTCTATAAGAACAATCAATGGGTACTTCTCGGGAGCTAGATCCTTGGACTGTACCAAGCTGCTTTTGAGACAGAACGTCACGAAGCTTAACAATATTCCGTAACAATTATTTTAAACCTTTGGTCGTAAGCTTGTAAAGTATTCACATGCAGGTTATTGGCCTGAAATTCTAAAAGGATTTTTTTAGGTAATTGGGAAGGGAAAAAACACTCACGGAAGCACACCTGCCAAATATCTCTGTGCAACATGCTAGGAAATCAAATGCAACTACTTATTGTTCTCCCTTCCTGCCTAAGATGGACTCCATTTTATGCCCACCAGGGTGTAGCAGAATACAGACTTCCCTTGGCCTGTGAGAAAAGTCCGGCCGATGAATTTATAAAGCTAGCGGTTTAATGCACTGACTCGTTATACAAAGTAGTTATACAGGTCTGGTAAAACAGGTGTGGAATACAGACATCAAGAAAATTACCAATTGACAGAATTTTTTTTTTTTTGTACTTAGTTTGCATTCGGTGATTTTCAATTAGAACATCTGAAAGATATAAAATTTCTTAGGCTTACTTTGCACATCTTGGAGCAGAAGCCCTGAATTTTCTCCCTTAGTAATAGTGTTCGAGTACTTGCCCGTCTCGGTGCTCAAAGAAAGTAATAGATACTGGTATTAACTTTCGATTAGCCTGAAAGTTAAACTTGCGTCTATAAAAAATTTCGAGGCGTCTTTTGCAACCTTGACTCACTTCAGCAAGATGCTATATTGAGAACGCTATGTATCTATCACACTAACCTTTAGGCTATAGAACGTTAAAGTCTTTCTGACTCGCACGGTTCATCTTGCACTACAGACTGCCATATCGCACACTCTTCTCAACACATTGAACGCCATACGCGTGCATAGTACGAGCACGGTATTTTGGCTAAGCAGGCCATGTACGTGCTATGGACGTGCAATCAAATGCTACTATATAGGAGTCCTTTTTGCATGCCATAGACGTGCAAGATGATTTTGCAGAATCTGTAGGGATTCCTCTGTATGCTGTTACACCCTGGTGGGCATAAAATGGAGTCTGTCTTAGGCAAGAAGGGAGTCAATAAGTATTTGCATTTGATCTCCTAGCATGTTGCACAGAGATATTTGGAAGGTGTGCTTCCGTGAGTGTTTTTTCCCTTTCATTCTGAATGAACACGAATGGCAAGGAAACTGTGACCAGAATATTGCTGATATATTAGATGAAATTTATATTATTCTTGATCAGAAGGGGAGTTGGAATTTGAGGATTGCCATGACGATGCAGAACTTGATCCTGATTTTGTACCTGATCCTGACTTTGTGCCTTCGTGTTCCTGGGAAAGGAACACAATGGCTATTGGAACGTGTATGAAGAATAGAAAGGACTTGCCTAAAGCTACAGTTGTTCAAAAGAAACTGAAAGAAGGTGATATGGTGTTTCAGAGTAAAGATCATCTTTTGTGTGTGAAATGGAAAGATACAAGGGATGTCTTGATGATTTCAACTAAACATCAATCTACATCCACTGAAGTTAGAGTGAAATCAAAGAACTGTTCTGTAGGGATGACAAAACCAAACGTAGTGTTAGACTACAATATAAACTAAGTTGGTGTGGTCAAAAGTGATCAATTAGTGGCGTATTACCCCTTCAATCGGAAGCAACTGAAATGGTGGACAAATGCATGAATACTATGCAAGTAACAAATGAATGGATATTATACAAGAAAACTAGAAGTAGACAAAAGAAGAACAATGTGCATTTAGCAGACTTCGTGCTGAAACTGGGGTAAGCTTTGATTGAAAAAGCATGTGTCGAAGCTCAAGTTCCTGAAACCTCAACTTGAACCAACAGATTGACCGGGAGACATTTTGCAAAGAAGGTTCCCGCTACGGAAAAAAAAGAGACGTACTAGATATAGTAAGGTTTATTCTGATGTAGGAAAGGTATATGATGGCAAACGGAAGCGAAAGAACACAACGTTGATGTGTCTTGATTATGATGTGGGTCTCTGCATGCTAAAATGTTTACCTTTTTATCGTAACAGGCTAGGTACACTTAAGAGCTCAAAGTACTGCCCATTTCCTATATCGAAAATCACATTCAAGATAAACCATTATAGCTCCCCTTATGACGCATGTGTGCTTGTAATGTTGGTTTGCGAATGTAGAGAAAGCACTGACCTTTCATGTGGTGTAATAAACACACATATTAACCTATAGAATATTTTTTAATTCTTTATTGAAGAACACCAAAAATGGCTGGTCTTCTGAGTACTTTTTAAAAACAAACACGCCGGCTCTCAAACTGCTAAAGTTATTGGAGGATATGAATTTCTCGATCTTCTGAACGGTTTCTCACCGGTGAGTAAAGTTCTGGTAAGTTTCCCTGTGTAGCAGAATAGTGCACCAACTATATAAGCTTTCATATCTCAGACGGAATGATCAATAAGAAGAATTTCTGTAATCTTATTTATTAAAATCAACACTACCTCATCTCGCTGACATGAATAGAGTTTGCGTGTCCCCCCACCGAATGAAAGTTGTCTTCTCAAGAGCAGAGTGTAACTCCACAAAATGTACATGATTAATTGCCAGCATTTGAGGCTTACGAAGTGTATTCATCTCTAACACTGAACCAGACTGTCATCTGGCTTGGTATGTAAGCGAGCAATTCCTTGGCCGTTGACCAGAGACATCCTAGATCACCAAATAAATTCCTTTAAAAAAAATAGAAGCACCAAATCGTCTGTAAATTTCTGCTTAGGTGTTCGCTGCAGTAATACCATGGGAAGCTCCCTAGGGCACATTCCTAGTAAAGCCGTTAACCTAGGCAAGAAAAAACTCAAAATACACAGATATGTTCTTAGATCTATACTTCAGACTTTTTTCAGAAAACATAGTAATTCTAAGTTAGCGAAACGTTCAGATAACATTTTACTAAGAGGAGATCACGAGATACGTGTTGTTGTCTTATCAAAACGTACGCAAGCAATTAGCATGCACTACAACTAACCACACATAGTAATATTTGATAAGAAGCGTAGTGAGATTGGGATTTTTCAATTGCAACTCATACGTTGTAATAAACATTCAACTTGTAATAGGCAAGTAATCTGTTGAATTATAACATTCATATGGCAGAAGAAATAAGATATATCTACAAGGCTTCCGAATTTGGCTTTCTGCAGAAATAATGATAATACTAATTGTAGATATTAGAATGCATTTAGATAAAAAAAATTATATATCAGTAGATGCCGAGTTCCGGGATGATATTAACATTAGAACGAGTGGAATTAATTTTCATGTAGTACAACCTACGAGAGAAGGTGGTTTCAAACGGGAAAAGTACTTCAGCACATATTGTCCTTTGGACTTGCAAATTCGAAATATTCGGTTACAACCAGTGACGTGCGGATTAAGAAGTCTTTAGCTGAGAAAGACTGAATATCACGCGTTATAATGATGAACAAGTTGATGGATCACTTGCGATAGGGTAGGCATCCCCGAGCTTGTCAACCTTTTTGTAATATGCTTTCACTTTTTTCATGATTCAACAGACTGTGACACGATCTCAGCTATTCTCAGCAGTGAATAGGTGGCAGCCTACAAGATCCTTCAAGAAGAAGAAGAATTGTGAAAGTTAGTTAGAGTCTTCAACCAACCAAAACTCAATCCTGACAAAATGCTCATGATTACACATTTCTTATTCGCCCGTATGGAGAAGGATACATGATATCAGGTATAACAAGGGAGGAGTATTACAAAGCTTCAATGTGGCCACTTTTCCCCCTACTAACACGGCAGCTGTTCAGTATTCAATTCGGAAGTACCTCCAACTCCATGCAAGAAATGCAAGAAAAGTAAACAAAGCACAAGCGTTATGACATTAGATCAGCCAATATACTGGAGAGGAGTTGAAATAATAACTCAGCTGAAGAAATGTCTGAATGGTCTTAAATTGTACCACTTTAGGACGTTTGAAGTTAAGTAATTTCTAGGAATGAAAGGATACATTATACAGGAAATGGTAAAGAAGATCTTTGGTGTATCGTGTACACTATGACAACTTTAGTGAAAATGCTGAATGGCCATGCCTACTCAAGATCTTTGAGTACTCACTTCTAGACTTTGCTCGGGGACCTCTTAATGTGGTTATGTAGAAATTTACAAATGTCGGAGGAGATGACAAAATCTAGGATCTGCGATTTTATTAACAACGTCTGGATGACGAAATTAATATGCGTCATTTACATGAAAATGAAACTGCATGAAAAAAAAAAAACATATTAGGATATCTCAAATTTAAGACGGTTACATTTTCCGAACCTTTAACTTTGGCTGCAGTATATAGAGATGGTCATAATCGTATTGCAATTGATTCAAACGGACTAGATTGAACAGGGGACTACAAACTTCATTTGAAGGCAATTAAATTCATGCTTTCGTTTTCTCACGCAGCTGGTCATCTTTTCTATGAAAAATTTGCACATTACTATACCCAACAGATGGTAGGCCTGGAGGCAAATATGGTACCAGATAATACAAGAAATTAACAACTCAAAGAACATTCACAATTCGCAGGAAAAGAGGCCTTTTTGAGCGAAGTACCGAGACATGATTATCGAAGAGTGCTTAATTAAGGGCACAAATTTTCTCGGGGATTAACTCAACGTCAGACACAACGTTAGCAGGATAAATGCTTCGTTCTAAAATACTGTTATTGTAACAGAAGGTCTACAGGACTTATGTGCTCATCTGTTTATCAGTTTATCAACTTTATAAATTCATCGGCCGGACTTGTGTCACAGGCCAAGAGATCTTGTGTTGTGTTCCAAGGGCTCAAAAACGATGCAGTAATGATTTTAGAGCTCCTTTACTCACATTATGCAATCCATTTAAAAAACCGTGGATTTAATTCTCCATTTAATAGGACGAGAGAATCACAGACATATTGCTTTGGGAACGAAAAGCGGTTTGTTTTAGTTGGGCCCTTGGGATTGGAAAATGTTGTGATATCAAATGCAAAAGACATAAGTATTAATTTATGAATGATAATCAAGCAATTGCTATACTTCCCGTTTATATGCAACTACAATATTATTAGAGAGTGATTCCTGCTGAAGTAATCTGCATAGGACTAACAACGTTATCACCTTTTTCTTAATTTTTAGCCTGATAAACACGGTTTATTCCAAAGAGTAGTGTTCCTACGAATGTATTACTGAAAGAAATCTTCTGTATAACACTCGAGGCTACAAATGTGACTCTATATAGCGTCCTTGCTGTTCACTAGGACTTACATACATAGTTGATTAGGATTCACTAGATTGCGGTCTATCATTAATAATATTTTCCCGATTGTATCCTATAAAACTTGGTATGGAACCCATTATATTCTAACCTGCAAGGCAGCCTTCCTTTGGGCCTGAGACCTGTCATCTGATCGGTGAGACAAACAAAGAATCGATTTCACTTCTTTTGAGATCTTCTCTTACACGGTTAGGTGGAAAATATTTACGGTATAGTCAGTCCTGTGTTCGCTACCAACTTAGTAACACTGGTCATCATTACAAAGTAACCAAACGGTAGGCTAATCAAAAAATCTTTTCATGTAAGCTCACTGTATGCTACCACACCTTTTATAGCGCAGAAAAAGTCATTTATTTCAAATATCCCTTGATGAAAGTTCTCCATATCCAAGTTTTCGATTGAAAAAGTAATCTTATATCACGGTACTTTTGTCTGAAGAGACTATCGTCTCACATTTCTTCATTCTGACATCTACCTTTTCTATAATGCTATACACTCATGTTCTTGGTGTGTCTATGCTGTCTTACTCGGAAGTTTTAATCTAGTCTTCACTCAGGTATCGCGTCTCGATTTCCTATTCTCAAACAACCTTTGGAAAGTTATTCATCTTGTGAAAGCTTCGCCACTACGATTGTTTAATGATGAGATACACACCTCTTCTTTTGATATAAGCAGTGTAATCCCTCTGTATTTCTTCAATATTTTAACATCAACTACTTATACTAAATATTGTACTTTTCTGCATATTGTAATTACTGCGGGAAAAGTGAACAAGCAGATGCGTTATGACTTTAGATCAGCCATTATACAGGAACGCCGTTCAAATCGTAAATCAGCTGAAGAAATCTCTGAACGGTCCAAAGTTTGCTGTTAAGTAATTTCTAGGCACGAATGGATACATTAAGTCAGGAAATGGTAGAGATGTACTTTGCGTATCCTGTACACTATGTAAACTTTAGTGAAAAAACTGGATGGCCATGCTTACTCAAGATCATTGTGAACTCACTTCTAGACATTATACGAGGACCTCTACATATAGTTATGAAAACATTCACAACTGTCGGATGAGATGAAAAAAACTATGATACACGATCAACTACGTCTGGATGACGAAATCAATATGCGTCATTTACAAGAAAATTAAACTGTTAAAAAAAATTGTAGGAAATCTCAAATTTATACGGTTAAATTTTCCGATCCTTTAACTTTGGCTGCAGTTTATAGAGAAGGTCATAATCGTATTGCAATTCATTGAAAGGGACTACAACCTTCATTTGATGGCAATTAAATTAATGTTTTCGTTTTCTCACGCAGCTGGTCATCTTTTCTATGAAAAATTTGCACATCACTATACTCAACAGATGGATGGCCTGGAGGCAAATACGGTATCAGAGTATAAAAGAAATTAACAACTCAAGGAACATTCACAATTCGCAGGAAAAGAGACCTTCTTGAAAGAAGTTCCGAGATATGATTATCGAAGAGTGCTTAAATAAGGGCACAAAATGGTCGGGGATTAACTAACGTCAGACGAAACGTTAGCAGGATTAATCCTTCATTCTCAAATCCTGTTACGATAACAGATGTTCTACAGGACTTTTGTGTTCATCTGTTTATCAGTTAATCAGCTTTATAAATTTATCGGCCGGACTTGTCTCACAGGCCAAGAGAAGCGGCCCTGGGTCTACAATTTAATAACGTTTCTAATTACCTAAAAAAACTCCTATTAGAGTTTAAAGCCAATAACCTCCATGTAATCCTTTACAAGCTTACGACCACATGTGTAATATAACTGTTACGGAATATTGTTAAGCTTCGTGACCTTCTGCCTCAAAAGCAGCTTGGTACAGTCGCAAAGGATCAAGGTGTTAGAAATATAAATTGATTGTCCTTATAGCCTATAAAGCCTAGGGAAATAAGTTGAAAGCAAGTGGAATCCGCGTGTAGAAGTTTCATTCTTGGATGAAAGTGTACATGAGGTCTTTGCATGTACCGCATATCGAAACTTCGTTCTTTATTAAGAGAGTTAAACTTTGCTTCTTTTTAGGAGATCCGAAAACTAAACGGTAGTTATAAATATAGAATCTCGATGAAATGAGTCAACCTTGCAAAAGACGTCTCGAAATTTTATATAAATTCCAGTTAAACTTTCTGGCTAATAGAAAGATTATCGCAGTCTCCTTTACTTTCCTAGGGCAGCGGGACGAACAAGTTATCGGACACTATTCACAAGAGGGCAATTTCAGGGCTTCTGGTGCAAGATGTGCGAAGTGAGCCTAGGAAGTTTTATATTTTTCAGGTGACTTAACATCAAATCTCCCAATGTAACCTAAGTAAAAAAAAAAAAAAAAAAAATTGTCAACTGATTACTTTCTTGCTGTCTCTGTTATACACCTTTTCTACTTTACCTGTATAACAAATTTGTATCGCGAATCAGTGATTTACACCGCTAGCTTTAGAAATTCATCGACCGGACTTGTTTCACAGGCAAGAGAAGCGGGTCTGGTTCTACAAGGTAATCACGTACCTAATTACCTTAGGATCTCTTATTAGATTTTCCGGCCAATAACCTGTATTTGTATCCTTTACAAGCTTACGACCATACGTCTAGTATAACTGTTACAGAAAAATGTTAAGATTCGTGGGCTTCTGTCTGAAAAGTAGGTTGGTACAGTCGCAAAGGAACAAGGTGCTGAGCAGTAAACATTGATTATCCTCATGTCGTATAAAACATAGGGCAATAAGTCGAAACCAATTGCGATGAACGTGTAGTACAGGTTTCATTATTACGACATGGTCTGGATAAAAATGTACATGGAGACTTTGCATGTACGGAATAACCAAACTTCGTTCTTTATTAAGAGTGTTAAACTTGACTTCTTTTTAGGAGAGTCGATAAGTAAACGGCTGTTACACAATTTTAAGTGTCCCTGAAGATGGCAGAATCCTCGGAGTCAATCACCTGCTGTCGAACATCTTAGCATATAAAACAATCAAACAATAAATAATTGTTATAAACGGAAAATTGAATAATACTTTGGTACGCGAATGTGATACCTAAAAGAATTGGTTTAGTTCGCTGTGTGTCCTGCTACCGTTTAGTTTACTTTTCGGGTAGCAAAGCAGCTCTTGTTAAAAGATTCCAAAATATGTAAACAGAATAATAAACCACCTTAACGTTTTATACGTTTTCCTTATACCTTCATTTAAAGTTTTATCAAGATCGTATTTATGTCCATTTTATAAAGTCTATAAGGCGAGGGCGATCTCACAAAATAATAAGAATAACTGATTGGATCAATTATTAAGCCCTTGTGAATGATATATTGGCTTTTTTTAGATGTTTTTCGTCAACATCTATATCAGATTGTCTTCTCATCTGCCATTTCTTCATGAACACCATTGGCAGAATTCACAAAACCTTGAATACTTCATATCGGCTCTTTTCACTAAAATGTGGCTCTGATTTGTTTGGTTGATTGAAGACTCTAACTTTTACAATTCTTCTTCTTTTTGAAGGAAATTGAAGGCTGCCAACTATTCACTCATGAGTATAGCTGACTTCGTGCCATAGTCTGTTGCAATATGAGAAAAGTGAAAGCAATCTTTTAAGCCAAAGTTATCTTAAATTTATTAATTTCGTAGCATTTCCTTTCAATTCTTCTTGTATGTGGCTATGAAAGAATCAGCAACTGCTCATGAAGTCATCTACCAAAATTCTCAAAAAAACCTTAGTTTCCTCTATTACTGTTGTCCATTTACAGTAACCTTTGCTCGTTTGAAAACTGTTTGCATCATTTGAAGCCGTCTAGTGTTGATCTCAGAGTTTCTCAAGAACTGTGATTAAATTGTCGTGGCTTCAATCGCAGAATTAAATTCGATCGTGGCAGATATTTCCCGAAAGCTCTTTTTTCTCTTTCGGCATTTTCCATGTCTAATTGTAATTTATATCCATAAAATATAAGGCGAAAATAGAGCAAGATTAATCTAAGGAATGAATGATTAATCTTTCTAATTTTGTTTATGACGTTGAGTTAATCCTGGAGATAATTCGTGGCCTTCATTAAGCACTGTTCGATAATCATATCACTTGGAACTTCGCTCAAGAAGGCATCTTTTTCTGCGAATTATAAATGTTCCTTGAGTTGTTAATTTCTTGTAATCCTCTGATACCGTATTTGCCTCTAAAGCTTTCACCTGTTGAGTATAGAGATGTGCAAATTTTTCATAGAAATGATGACCAGCTGCGTGAGAAAACGAAAGCATTATTTTAATTGCCTTCAAATAAAGGTCCTAGTCCCCTGTTCATTGTAGTCCCCTTCAATGAATTGGAATACGATTATGACCTTCTCTATTATTGCAGCTAAAGTTAAAGGTTCAGAAAATGTCACCGTCTTAATTTTGAAATTTCCTATTATGGTTTTTGTCATGCAGTTTCATTTTCTTCTAAATGTTGCATAGTGTTTCCTCATCCAGACGTTGTTAAAAAGATCGTATATCCTACATTTTGTCATCTCCTCCTACGGTTGTAAATGTCTTCATGTAGAGGTCCCCGGGCATAGTCTAGAAGTGAGTTATCAATGATCTTGATTAGGCATGGCCATTTTCACTAATGTTATCATAGTCTACAGCATATCCAAAAGTTCTTCTATACCATTTCATTACACAAAGTATCCCATGGTCTCTAGAATTTACTTAACACGATAACATTCTAAAGGTGGTACAATTTTGAACCGTTCAGAAATTTCTTCAGTTGAGTTACGAATGAACACCTTTTCATTCAGTTATTTGCATTATGCAGAAGTGTACAATCTATAGTATTAGTACTTGATGTGAAATATTTAAAAAAGAAGAGGGACTAGGCTGCTTATATCAAAAAGAGAAGTGTTTATCTTACCATTACACAATCGTTGTGGCGAACCTTTTCCAATTTAAATAGCAATCCAAAGGTTGTTCGAGAAAAGGAAATAGAGACGCGAGTGAAGACTTGATTAAATCTAGCGAGTAAAACAACATTCACACTCAAACAATATGAGTGTATAGCATTAGATGAAAAGAGGTTTTAAGAATGACGAAATGCGATACGATATTCTTATCAAGACAATGCTACCGTTATATCATTCAAGAACTTGGATATGGAGAATTTTCATCAAGAGACTTTAGAATAATTGCCTTTTGGTGCTTTATGAAATGTGTGGCAATTAGTTACTAATCAAAACATAAAGTGAGCTTATATTAAAAGCTTATTTGGTAGCCCATAGTTTGGTTGCTTTCTGATGACCAGTGTTACTAAGTTGGTAGCGAACACAGGACTGACTATACGGTAAATATTTTGAACCTAACCGTGTAAAAGAAGATCTCAAAGGTTTTAAATTCGATTCTTTATTTGGCTCATCGATCAGATCACCGGTCACAGTCCCAAAATAAGGCTGCTTTGAAGGTTAGTATATAATGGGCTCCAGAGCAAGTATTACCGGATACAATCGGGAAAATATTGTTAATGATTGACCCTAACCTAGTGAATCCAACACAGCTCTGTATGTAAGGCCTAGTGAACAGCAAGGACGTTATTAAAATGCACATTTGATAGCCTTGAGTGATAACACACTGGACACTTTCAGTAAATAATATATCCGTAAGAACTCAATTCCTTGGATTGAACAGTTTCTATCAGGCTAACGATCTAAAACAAGGTGAAAGCGTTATGGGTGCTAAGTAGATTTCTTCAGCAGGAAGCACTCTCAAATAGTATTGTAGTTGCAAATAAACTGGAAATATAGCAATTGCTTGATTATCATTTATAAATTAATTGTAATTATTGTAAGAATTTGTATCCCAACATTTTTCAAACCTAAGGGCATACCTAAAACAAGCTGCTCTTCGTTCCCAAAGCTATACGTCTGTGATACCCTCTCTTATTATTAGGGAGATATAAATCCACGGTTTTTTAAATGGTACACCATTGTATAATGTAAGTTAACGAGCTCTAAAAGCACTACTGCATCGCTTTTAAGAC
Source organism: Thermobia domestica (assembly GCF_964235325.1). Classification (NCBI taxonomy): domain Eukaryota; kingdom Metazoa; phylum Arthropoda; class Insecta; order Zygentoma; family Lepismatidae; genus Thermobia; species Thermobia domestica. The sequence goes on from NC_137470.1 coordinate 84,452,680, forward strand.
CTGGGTACTCAACACAAGTTCCTACGCCTTCGGATTAATTGTTGAATTCTTTTACTATTTGTAAGTCAATAGGAATTAAGTAATAGATGCCGATGTCCACTGCTGACTTCTAAATTTCACAGCATTATTAGAAGAACATAAGCCGTCGACATTAAGCTACTTCCGAATTGAATCGTGCACAAATGCCATGTTAGTAAGCGAAAAAGTTGCCATATTCAAGCTTTGTAACTACTTTTTGTTATACCTGATAGCCTTATACCAGCAAAGACATCTTCTCTCCATACAGGCGAATAAGAAATATCTGATCTTGACCATTGTTTCAAAATTCAGATTTGACTAACTAAATGGCACATTTCTTTTCTTTTTGAGGGTTCTTGAATGTTGCAAACTATTCTGTCATGTGTATAGCTGAGGTCGTGAAAAAAGTGAAAGCTAACTTTTAATGACGCTAAAGTGTCTTTAAATTTAATGATTTCGTAGCATTTACTTTTGGTCCTGCTGTATGTGGTCTTCATGAAGTGTTTTACCAAGGTTTTACCCATCAACAGCTACAGATTTCCCAGTCCATATAAAGCTACCTTTGCTCCTTCGAAAACTGTTTGCATCATTTGAAGCCGTCTAGTATTGATCTGCAAGTTTCTAAAAAACTGTGATTGAACTCTAGTTTCTTCAATGCCAGAATAAGTTAGATCGTAGCAGATATTTCCCGAAAGCTCTTTTTTTCTAATGGCATTTTCCATGTCTAATTGTAATTCATATTCTAAAATATTAGGTGACAATAGTTTTAAAATAATTTATACACTTACTTAACGCAGATTTGAGTTGCCATTTGTAGTCCACACCATTGCGTGTAGAAGGTCTCTTCCGTCTACGTGTGGGTTTTAAAACACCATACAATAGAGACTCTGCAATATTCACTGGAGCCGAATTGACATTCTTGCACATTGAGATATTATCACACAAAAAAGGTGGCATTAGCTCAACGTGTCAGTCTCATGATTAACTGATGCCCGCAAAATTCCTTTATAACTTCTTTTATCGTAAGAGTATTTCGGCCTCTTTTTCTGCGAATTGTGATTGTTCCTAGAATTGTTAATTTCTTGTAATACCGTATTTGCCTCCAGGGCTTCCATCGGTTGAGTATAGTGATCTGCCAATATTTATAGAGAAGATGACCAGCTGCGTGAGAAAACGGAAACATTAATTTAATGCCTTCAAATGAAGTTTCTAGTCCCCTGTTCAATATAGTCCATTTGGATGAATTGCAATTCGATTATAACCTTCTCTATATCCTGCAGCCAAAGTTAACGGTTCGGAAAATGTCACCATCATAATTTCGGGGTTTACTAATATTTATTCTGACATGCAATTTCATTTTCTTCTAAATGTTGCATATTGATATCCTCATCCAGAGGTAGTTGTGTAAGATCGCAGTTCCTAGATTTTGTCATCTCCTCGGACGGTTATGTCTTCATAACCACATCTAGAGGTTCCCGAGCAATGTCTAGAAGTGAGTTATCGATGATCTTATCGTAAGTAAGCATGGGCATTCAAAATTTTCACTAAAATTTACATAGTGTACAGGATACACCATAGTTCTATAGCATTTCATGACATAATGTATCGTTACAGATATTTCCCGAAAGCTCATTTTTGTCTTTCGGCACCTTCCGTGTCTAAATTTAATTTAAATCCATAAAATGCAAGTTGAAAATAGCGCTTAACATAATATATAAACGTACGCAGATTTGACTTGCCATTTTTAGTCCACGCCATTGCGGGCAGAAGGACTCTTCCTTCTACGTGTGGGTTTTAAAACACAACACAACAGCGACTCTGCAATATTCACCGCATTCGAACTTATATTCTTGCGCATTGAGATATTTTCACACGAGAATTAACTCAACATGTCGCTCAGATGATAAACTTTTTCCTTCAAAAGTCCTTTAGAACTTCTTTTATCGTATCAGTATTAGGGAATGAAGGATATTTCTTGCTAACGTTGTGTCTGACGTTGAGTTACTCCCGACGAACATTTCGTGGTCTTCTGTAAGTACTCTTGGATAATCATATGAGTGACCTTCGTTTAAGAAGTTCTCTTTTTTATTTTTTTCGAATTGTGAATGTTCCTTGAGTTGTTAATTTATTTTAATGCTTTGATACCGTCCTGTCCCCCTGGTATAAGCCATATCAGATATAACAAGGAAATAGTTACAAACATTCAATATAGCCTGTTTTCCAATTTCTAACACAGCAGCTGTGCAGCATTCAATTCGGAAGTACCTCTAACTTCAGGATGGAAATGCTCTAAGCATGAACCCAATCAAACGAGGTTCGTGTGTAAAAGAGGATATGCGAATTCCAGTACCCACACAGCTACCAATAGCTCCTGCCATTTAAGCTTACTTACCTAAATTAAAAAGTGACAGAAAGATAGGATTGTGAACGATCCACATGTTAGTGTAAAAGAGCCGATATGAAGTATTCAGGGTTTTGTGTATTCTGCCAAGAGAGTTCATGTAGAAATGGCAGAATTGAAGACAATCTGATATAGATGATTAGGTTCAAAAACTGTAGAAAACCATCATGTCATTGACAACGGCTTAATTCTTGATCCAATCAGTTATGATTATTATTTTGTGTTAACGTGACCGCCCTATAGATCCAACAAAATGGACATGAAGTTGATCTTGATGTATCTTTAATTGAAGGTATGAAAACATGGTATAAAAAATGGTGGTTTATTGTTCTGTTTACATTTTTTGGAATTTTTTTAACTAGAGCACCTTATATGCCGGCTTTTATCCTTATTCACTTTCCTCATCTCGGAGCAGAAACCCTGAATTTTCTCCTTTTGTAATAGTGTTCCACTACTTGCTCGTCTCGGTGCCCAAAGAAATTAATAGATACTGCTATTAGTTTTCGATTAAATTGAAAGTTAAACTTGTGTCAATAAAAAATATCGAGGCGTCTATAGAACCTTGACTCTCTTCATCAAGATTTTATATTGATGAGGTGATGCGGTAAGAAGTGATGCGGTGATTAAAGAAAAAAATTGAGGATGGACGGGGATGTTCGATTTTTAATTACTGGTAGGATTCTTTATGAGAAGCAGCAGATGGAAGCTTTAAGGCCACATGGAAGCAAACCCGAAAGGAAATGCTTCGAAAACATTAAATTTAACGAATCTTGAGCTTAATTAAAAGAGTGCTTTCACTTTTTTGATGATGCAACTGGCTATGACACGACCGCAGCTCTACTCAGGAGAGAAGAGTTTCCTGCCTTCAAGATCCTTCAAAAAGAAGAAGAATTGTGTAACTTAATCACATTCTTCAAACAACTAAATCTCAATCCTGAAACAATGCTCAAGATTAGACATTACTTATCCGCCTGTATGGAGAAGGAAACATGTCCTTCTTGTTATAAGCCTATCAGGTGTAGCAAAAAGTAGTTACAAAGTTTCAATATGGCCACTTTTTCCCCTACTAGAACGGTAGGTGTGCAGCATTCAATTCGGAAGTTCCTCCAAGTTCAGGAGCGAAATGGTCTAAGCATGAACCCAATTGAATGAGGTTTGTGTTTGAAACAGGATACTACAGTAACATTACACATTCGCGTACTACAGTACTATTCAATTGTACGTTTATAACAATTGTTTATTGTTTTATTGTTTATATGTTAAGATGTTCTACAGCAGATGATTGACTCCAAGGATTCTGACATCTGCAAGGACACTAAAATTTGTGTAACTACCGTTACTTTTTGAATCTCCAAAAAGAAGCAAAGTTTTAATAAAGAATGATGTTTGGATATGCGGTACATGCAAGGACTCCATGTACATTTTTATCCAAGAGGGGCCGTAAGAATGAAAGCTCTACTACACGTCGATCCCAGTTGGTTTAAACTTATTGCCCTAGCTTTTATATGACATAAGGACATTCAATGCTTACTGCTCAGCTCCTTGTTACTTTGCGACTATTCCGAGCTGCTTTTGAGACAGAAGGCCACGAAGCTTAATATTTTTCCGTAACAGTTATATTACACTTATGATCGGAAGCTTTTAACGGATTCACATGCATATTATTGGCCTGAAACTCTATAATCTCCAGCAGTTGAGGTTTACGAAGTGTACTCATCTCTAACACTAAACAACACATCATTTGGCCTGGTATGTATACGAGCATATCCATGGCCGTTGACCTGAGCCGTCGTAGATCACCAAGTAAATTCCTTTACAAAAATAGAAGCACCAAATCGGCTATAGAATTCTGCATAGATGTTCTCTGCATATAAAGCCTAAAGTACAATCCTTCCACAGTCCTGCTAAGAGCCCTTAACATTAAGAAGAATGATGAATCACACAGATATGTGCTTAGAACTATACTACAGACTGTTATCAGAGAACATTGTAATACCAAGTTATAGAAACATTCTGATATCTAACTAAGAGGAGATGTCGAGATACGTGTTGTTCTCTTACCAAAACGAATGCAAGCAGTTAGCATGCACTACAAGCAATCCGACATAGCCATATTTGATAACAAGCGTAGTGAGATTAGCATTCTTCAATTACAACTTACACGCTGTAATACTCAAAAAATTTGTTCAAAAATTAGTGATTTAGAGTGCAATAGACGTGCCAATAATTCGAGGGTTCTATTTCGAAGTGTCCGGTAAGGCTAAACGTCTTATGCCGGCCAATGTCCTACTTACAATGCTGTGAAAATTAGAAGTCAGAAGTGGACATTGGCATCTATTCCTTAATTCTATTTGGCTTACAGCTAGTAAAGGAATTTAACAACAAATCTGAGACCGTAGGATCTTGTGTACCTAGCACTCGAAAACGAAGCAGTAGTGCTTTTAGAGCTCCTTAACTCACATTATGCAATGGTGTACCATTTAAAAAACCGTGGATTTACTTCTCCCTTTAATAAAACAAGGGTATCACAAAACGAACAGCGGTTTGTTTTAGGTGGGCCCTTGGGTGATACCAAATGTAAAAATATAAGTATTAATTTATCAACGATAATCAAGCAATTGCTATACTTCCCCTTTATATGTAACTACATTAGTTTTTGAGAGTGCTTCCTGCTGAAGAAATCTACTTAGGACTCATAACGCTCTCACCTAGTTCTTATTTGTTAACCTGATAGAAATGGTTTAACCCAAAGCATATTTTCTTACGGATATATTATTTAAAGAAAGTCTCCTGAGTGTTAACACTCGAGACTATCAAATATGCATTTAATTAGAGTCCTTGCTGTTCACTAGGGCTTACATACAGAGATGTGTAGGATTCACTAGGTACCGGTTTACCATTAATAATATTTTTCCTATTGCATAATGAAAAAACTGCTAGGGAACCCATTGTATTCTAACCTCCGAAGCTGCCTTACTTACGGTCTGAGACCGGTGATCTGATCGATGAGACAAATAAAGAATCGATTATAAGTTCTTTTGAGATCTTCTCTTACAGGGTTAGGTGGAAACTAATTACGGTATAGTCAGTCCTGTGTTCACTACCATCTTAGTAACACGGGTCATCACAATGCAACCAAACTGTGGGCTAATCAAATAGTCTTTTCATATAAGCTCACTCTATTCTTTGATTAGTAACTAAATGCCACACATATTTTAGAGCAGAAAAAGTCTTTTATTTCAGAAGTCTTTTGATGAAAATTTTCTATATCCAAATTCTTAAATGTAAAAGTAATCTGATAACACAGTAGATTTTGTTTTAAGAATATCCTATCACAGTTTTCCATTCTGACACCCTCTTTCCTTCTAATGCTATACACTCATGTTCTTGGTGTGTCAATGCAGTCATACTCTTAAGATTTAATCAACTCTTCACCAGCGTGTCGCGTCTCAATTTCCTCTTCTGAAACAACCTATGGATTGCTATTATCTCCTGAAAGCTTCGCCGCAACGACTGAGTAATTCTGACATACACATTTTTTTTTGATATTAGCAATGTAATCCCTTTGTATTACGTCATTACTTCTATATCAAGTACTAATACCATATATTCTACTCTTCTGCATACAGTAAATAAATGCAGCTGAAGAAATTTGTTAACGGTCGAAAGTTTTACCGCCTTTACGAGGTTTCCAGTTAAGTAATTTCTAGGCACGATTTGACACATTATGTCAGGAAATGGTATAGAAGAACTTTTGGATATCCTGTACACTACGACAACATTAGTGAAAGTGCTGAATGGTCATGCCTACTCAAGATCATCAGAACTCACTTCTAGACTTTTCTACGGGACTTCTACATTGGGTTATGAAGACATTTACAACCGTCGGACAAGATGACAAAGTATAGGATCTGCGATCTTAATCAACTATTTCTGAATGACGAAATCAATATGACACATTTACAAGAAAATGAAACTGCATGTCAAAAACCGCAATAGGAAATTTCAAAATTAAGTCTTGTGGTGTACCTAGATGTTAAAAACGAAACAGTAGTGCTATTATAGCTACGAAACACATAATACATTGTGTACCATTTAAGAAACCATGGATTTAATTCTCCCTTTAATAAGACGAGGGTATCACAGTCATATAGCTTTGGGAAAGAACAGCGGTTTGTTTTACGTGGACCCTTGGGATTGAAAAATGTTGTGATACCAAATTTAAAAAACATAGGTATTAATTTATCAATGATAATCAAGCAATTGCTATACTTCCCGTTTATGAGCAACTACAATACTATTTGGGAGTGGTTCCTGCTGAAGAAATCTACTTAACACCGTTAACGCTCTCACCTTTTCTTGACCGTTAACCTGATGAAAACTGTATAATCCAAAGAGTTGTATTCTTACGGATATATTATTTAAAGAAAGTCTCCTGTGTGTTAACACTCGAGACTATCAAATATGCATTTAATTAGCGTCCTTGCTGCTCACTAGGGCTTACATACAGAGATGTGTAGGATTCACTAGTTTCCGGTCTATCATTAATAATATTTTCCGGATTGCATAATGAAAAACTTGCTATGGAACCCATTATATTCTAACCTGCAATACGGTAATATAGATAAAAGAAGTAATACAGCAGTGATTACTACTGATCAAACAAATAATGGTATTCGTTTTAAAGTTATTTCGGGAGTTCGTATGTTAATTACAGTTGTTACATAATTTACTGCCTCAAGAATTGAGGATACCCCAGCTAGGTGGAGGGAGAAAATAGAAAGATCGACAGAGGCTCTGGCGTGAGCAATGGCTCTGGAGAAATGAGGATATACAGTTCATCCGGTTCCCATACCACTTTCTACAATTCTTCCTGTTAATAGTAGAGTTAGTGAGGGTGGTAGCAATCAGAATCTTATGTTGTTTAGACGGGGGAATACTATGTCCGGTGCTCCTAATATTAAAGGTACTAATCAATTACTAAAGCCCCCGATTATAATTGACATTACTATGAAGAAATTCATAATAAAAGCATTAGCAGTAACAATTACGTTATAAATTTGGTCGTCACCAATTAAGCTACCTGGTCGACGAAGTTCTGCTCGAATGAGAAGACTTAGTGATGTTCCTACTATTCTTGCCCAAGCCCCAAAGATCAAGTATATTGTACAAATGTCTTTATGGTTTGTAGAAAATAATCATCGTTGCAAATGAAATTAAATAGGGTGGCCGAAGCACTAGGCGATAGATTGTAAATCTATTTATGGTTAATAAACCTCCTATTATTTTTTATAGACAATATTTATGATGTCGGACTGCAATTCCGGAGTAGTAGTTAATATACTAATATCTAAAAGATTGCCTTTTATTTATAGCTTTGAAGGCCATTACTTTTTTCAACTTAAAGTAAATAATTATGCCTCTTAATGAAATAATAATGAATATTGATCTAATCGATGTTTCTTAATTTTTTTTCAAGGATGTTCATGTTTGGTTATGATGATTAATAATGAAGGCAGCGTAAGCATTTTGCATATAATAGAAAAGAGTAATTAGTGCTGTTATTACTATTAGGGTAAGAATTATAAATGACATTTGTTCGGCAGTTTTAATAATAATAATTCATTTGGGTAAAAATCCTAAGAATGGCGGGAGGCCACCTAAAGATAAAAGACTAGTGAAAACAGCTAATTTTGTTGTTACAACAATTTTATTAGAAAACGTTTGATTAATATGAAATATTTTGTTTATTGCGAAAAGAATGACTGCTATTGCTGAAAGTAAGGCATAAAATAGGAAGTAGAGGGCTCATGTTATAGCACTTAATAGTAGGGCTATAAGTATTCAGCCAGTGTAATTAATAGATGAGAATGCTATGATTTTACGTAATGTTTGATTTAAACCTGCGATTGAGCCCACTACTAAAAATAAAATTAAGGTTAGGTAGATTACATTTGTAGGCTTTAAGCTGTAAGAAAGTAAGCCAAGGGGCGCTAATTTTTCTCATGTTATTAAAATAATGCAGTCTATTCAAAGTATGGCCTCTATTACTTCGGGCATTCAGAAGTGGAGAGGAGCTGCGCCTATTTTAAAAAGTAAGGAAATAGTGTTTAAATAGTATGGAGTTTGCAGTCCTATGTAGTGTAAAATAATTGCTATTAGAAGTAAGGATCTTGCAATAGCCTGTACTAAAAGTTTTTTAAAGCAGATTCGGTGTGACGTTATTCTTGGTCTTTGAAATCAGGAGGATGAATGATAAGAGGTTAATTTCAAGACCAATTCAAGTACCAGTTCATGATGAGGAAGTTAGGGAAATAAGAGTTCATAACACAAGTGTTGTGGAGAGTAAAAGAGTCTTAGGATTAGTGAGCATTAGAAAAAGAAGAATATCTTCATATGCGGGGTATGAGCCCACTAGCTTATCTTAGCTTATCTTTCTACACTTTAGTGTACGGCGCACGTTGATTTTTAATGTCAAAGGTGAAAGTTTAATTCTTTTAGGTGTAATAAGAGTATATTGAAATACTTGATTTATACTATCACGATAATCCTTTAATCTGGCATCTTATTATTTAATAATTATTTATAATGGTATATGAGAATTTAAATAGATCAATATTGTGTTATAATAATTAAATTTAGAAATATTATATATTAATAATAATTAAAACTTAAAAATCTATTAAATCATCTTAATTAACCTGAGATCCCGGCTAAAGGTATATTAGTAAGCTTAACGTATCCAGTATATGCTAGTTTTTTCAGCATATGGGTCAGGAGAAAGTAAATATACTTGTATAGGATACAATTTTGTTTGAGGGGGGAAAAAACTAAATTGTATCCTAGACAAGGGGAAAAATAGGGTTTATTAAATACTAATTTTTATTAATTAGATTATATACATAATTAATAACTATTTATTTTAGCGTTATAAGTTAATAATAAAGTATTATCCTGGCTTTTCTTCTCTTATTTATCTAGTTGTACAGGTAACCTTCCTGTTAAGAAATGAATATTGTTGATCTTAAAGGTAAATAATGTAGTACAATTGGTCGCAGTACTTGTTTTTGTTTATTGATTAATGTTTGAAGCAGTTTAGGTTTAAGGTGACCCGGCGAAATTCGTGCTAGCTGCCGAGGTGAGACAAGGGGTTGAAGGGAAAAAATAATGATGGTTAACATGAAGTTATAAATTTAATTAAAGGACTTTGTTTAATTTATTTTTAGGTGAAATTATTTAAAATAATGAGTTCTATGTTTGAGGCTATGAAATTATTTGTTAAACTAGGATTAGATACCCTATTATTTTTAATGTAAAATGTAATACCTGGGTAATAGTAGTTGTTCTTGAAACTCAAAGGATTCGACGGTATTTTAGCCTGTTCAGAGGAATCTGTCCCGTAATCAACAATCCACGATATATTTTACTTACTGTTGTTTGGCAGTTTGTATACCGCCGTAGTTGAAGGTATTAGAGACAGTTAGAGACCTTCATTATCTTTATTGAGGAGGACTTCAGTTCAAGGTGCAGCTTATCAGTAAGAGGAGATGGATTACAATAGAATGTTTATACGGATTTTATTATGAAATTATTTAAATGAAGGTGGATTTGAGTGTAATGTTAGTTAAGTGGCTATTATGAGTAGGGCTCCAAGATATGTACACATCGCCCGTCGCTCTCATTTGTTTACGTGAGATAATTCGTAACATAGTGGGCGAACCGGAAGGTGTGCTTAGATTGGATTAATAGCAAAATAAAGCTTGTTAGTTGAGCTATTCGTCTACATCGTGAAGGTTTCTGTGCAACTGATTGAAGGATGTTCTTATGCATATAATTTTTTTTATATTGAGGCTAAGCGAATCAACTTTAATTGATGATATAGAATTAATCTGTTGATATTATAGCTAATTAGTACCGTAAGGGAATGTTCAAATAAGATCATCTCTTATACGGTTAGGTGGAAAATATTTACGGTATAGTCTATCCTGTGTTCGCTAACAATGTAGTAACACTGGTCATCATCAGAAAGCAAACAAACTGTTGGCTAATCAAATAATCTTTTTACATAAGCTTACTGTATGCTTTGATTAGTAACAAAGTGCCACACATTTCATAGAGCAGAAAACATCACTTATTTCAGATGTCTCTTGATGAAAATTGTCCAAATCTAAGTTCTTGAATGAAAAAGTAATCTGATAATACGTTAGCATTGTCTTAATAAATATATCGTATAACATTTCGTCATTCTTCCATCCTCTTTCCCTCTAATGTTATACACTCATATTCTTGGTGTGTCAATGCTGTCTTACAAGCAAGTTTTAATCAAGTCTTCTCTCGCGTCTCGTGTATCGATTTTTTATTCTCAAACAACCTTTGGATAACTATTCATCTTCTGAAAGCTTCGCCACAACGATTGTGTAAAGGTGAGATACACACATCTCCTTTTGATATAAACAATGTAGTCCCTCTGTATTTTTTCCGTATTTCAATATCAAGTACCAATACTAAATATTCTACTCTTCTGCATACACTAAATAAAAGCAGGAAAAGTGAACAAAGCGCGTGCGTTATGACATTAGATCAGCCTTTATAGTGGCAGGGTGTTCAAATCGTACCTTCAGCTGAAGAAATTTATGAACGGTCCAAAGTTGTACCGCATTTAGAAGATTTCCACTTGAGTAATTTCTAGGCACGATTATGTCAGGAAATGGTATAGAACAATTGTGTATCCTGTACACTAAGACAACATTAGTGATAATGCTAAATGGCCATCCCTACTCAAGATCATTGAGAACTCACTTCTAGACTTTGCTCCTGGACCTCAACAAGTGGTTGGGAAAACATTTACAACTCTCAGAGGAAATCACAAAATATAGGATCTGCGATCTTATTCAACAATGTCTGGATGACGTAATAATTAAGCAACATTTACAAGAAAATGAAACTGCATCTCAAAAACCATATTAGGAAATCCTAAAATTAAGACGGTGACATTTCCCGAACCGTAAATTTTGGCTGCAGTATATAGAGAAGGTCTTAATCGTATTGGAATTTATCCAAAGGGATTACATTGAACAGGGGACTAGTAACTTTATTTATAGGCAATTAAATGAATGCTTCCGTTTTCTGATGCAGGTGGTCATCTTTTCTATGAAAAATTTGCACAACACTATACTCAATATTTGGAAGCCCTGGAGGCAACTACGGTATCAGAGGATTACAAGATATTAACAATCCAAGGTACATTCTCAATTCGCAGATTAAGAGGCTTTTTTGAGCGTAGCTCCAAGTGATATGATTATCGAACAGTGCTCAAAGAATGGCTCGAAACTTTCTGGGGATTAACTCAACGTGACAAACATCGTTAGCAAGTTAAATCCTTCTTTCCCAAATACCGTTACGATAAAAGAAGTTCTACAGTACTTTTGAAGGAAGCAGTTTATCATCTGAGAGGCACGTTGAGCTAATGCCACCTTCTGTGTGTGAAAATTTATCAATGCGCAGTCTCATTTGTACTGAGTTTTAAAACTCACACGTAGAAGGAAGAGTTCTACACGCAATGGTGTGGACTAAAAATGGCAACTCAAATCTGCCTTAAGTACGTATATAAATTATGTTAAGCGCAATTTTAACCTTATATTTTATGGATTTAAATTACAATCAGACACGGAAAATGCCGAAAGAGAAAAAAGAGCCTTCAGGAAACATCGGCAACGATCCAATTAAAATCTGCCATTGAAGCCACGACAATTCAATCAATGTTCTTGAGAAACTTGGAGATCAAAACTAGACGTTTCAAAGAATTCAAACAGTTTTCGAAGGAGTAAAGAGTAATGGTAGAAACTACAAACGGGAAATCTGTAGCTGTTGATGGTACTGATTCAGAACTTCTAAGAATCTTACTAGATGACTTCATGAGAAGTTGCTGTATCTTTTGAAGCCAATACAAGCACAACTGAAAGGAATTGCTAGGTAATTATTAAATTTAAACATTACGTGATTACCTTGTAAAACCAGACCCGCTTCTCCTGGCCTGTGAGACAGTCCGGCCGATGAATTACTAAAGCTAGCGTTAAGTCACCTGAAAGATATAAAACTTCCTAGGCTCACTTCCCACATCTTCCACCAGAACCCCTGTAATTCCCTTCTTGGGAATGGTGTTCTATAGCGTGTTCGTACCGCTGCCCAAGGAAAGTAAAACCGACTGCGATAACATTTCTATTTGCCAGAAAGTTAAACGGGAGTTTATAAAAAAATATCGAGGCGTCTTTTGCAAGGTTGACTGATTTGATCAAGATTCTATATTTATAACTACCGTTTAGTTTTCGGATCTCCTAAAAAGAAGCAAAGTTTAACTCTCTTAATAAAGAACGATGTTTCCATATGCGGTACAAGCAAAGACCTCATGTACATTTTTATCCAAGTGGAGCGTAAGAATGAAAGCTCTAATACACGTCGACTCCTGATGGTTTCAACTTATTGCCCTAGGTTTTATACGACATTAGGACAGTCAATGCTTACTGATCAGCACCTTGATCCTTTGCGACTTTACCAAGCTGTTTTTCAACAGAAGGCCACAAAGCTTAACAATATTCCGTAACAGTTATATTAAACCTTTGGTCGTAACTTGTAAAGGATTCACATGCAGGTTATTGGCCTGAAATTCTAATAGGAGTTTTATTAGGTTATTGGGAAGGTGGTTGCCTTGTAGAAATAGGCTCGCTTTTCTTAGCATGTGAGAAAAGTCCGGCCGATGAATTTATAAAGCTAGCGGTTTAATGCACTGACTCGTTATACAAAGTAGTTATAGAGGTCTAGTAAAACAGGTGTGGAATACAGACATCAACAAAATTATCAAATGACAGAATTTTTTTTGTACTTAGTTTACATTCGGTGATTTTCAGTTAGAACACCTGTAAGATCTAATATTTCTTAGACTTACTTTCCACGTCTTGGAGCAGAAGCCCTGAATTTTCTCCCTTAGTAATAGTGTTCGAGTACTTGCACGTCTCGGTACATAAAGCATGTAATAGATACTGCTATTAACCTTCGATTAGCCTGAAAGTTAAACTTGCGTCTATAAAAAAAATTCGAGGCGTCTTTTGCAACCTTGACTCACTTCAGCAAGATGCTATATTGATAACGCTATGTATCTATCACACTAACCTTTAATCTATAGAACCTTAATATCTTTCTGACTCGCACGGTTCATCTTGCACTACAGACTGCCAAATCGCACACTCTCATTAACACATTGAACGCCATACGCGTGCATAGTACGAGCACGTTATTTTGGTTAAGCAGGCCAAGCACGTGCTATGGACGTGCAATGAAATGTTATTATATAGGAGTCATTTTTGCATGCCAGAGATGTGCAAGATGATTTTGCAGAATCTTGTAGTGATACTTCTGGATGCTGCTACACCCTGGTGGGCAAAAAATGGTGTCCGTTTTAGGCAGGAAGGGAGAAAAAATTAGTATTTGCATTTGAGCTCGTAGCATGTAGCAGAGAGATATTTGGCAGGTGTGTTTTTGTGAGTGTTTTTTCCCCTTTCATTCTGAATGAACACGAATGGCAAGAAAAGTAAGTGACCAGAATATTGCTGATTTATTAGATAAAATTTATATCAATTCTTGATCAGAAGGGGAGTTGGAATTTGAGGATGGCCATGACGATGCAGAACTTGATCCTGGTTTTGTACCTGATCCTGATTTGGCTGTCGGAACGTGTTGGAACGTGTATAAAGGACTTGCCTAAAGCTACAGTTTTTCAAAAGAAACTGAAAAAAGGTGATATGGTTTTTCAGAGTAAAGATTATCTTTTGTGTGTGAAATGGAAAGATACAAGAGATGTCTTGATGCTTTCAACTAAACATCAAGCTACATCCACTGAAGTTACAGAGAAATCAAAGAACGCTCTTGTAGGGATGACAAAACCGAACGTAGTGTTAGAATACAATATAAACTAAGTTGGTGTGGTCAAAAGTGATCAATTAGTGGCCTATTACCCCTTCAATCGGAAGCAACTGAAGTGGTGTACAAATGCATGGATACTATACAAGAAACAAATGCATGGATATTATACAAGAAAACTAGAAATTGACAAGAGAAGAACAATGTGCATTTAGCAGACTTCGCGCAGAAAGTGGGGTAAACTTTGAGTGAAAAAGCATGTCTCGAAGCTCAAGTTCCTGAAACCTAAACTTGAACCAACAGATTGACCGGGAGACATTTTGCAAAGAAGGTTCCCGCTACGGAAAAAAAGAGACCTACTAGATATTGTAAGGTCTGTTCTGATGTAGGAAAGGTATATGATGGCAAACGGAAGCGAAATAACATAACGTTGATGTGTCCTGATTCTGATGTTGGTCTCTGTATGCCAAAATGATTACGTTTTTATCATACCAAGGCTAGGTACACTTAAGAACTCAAAGTACTGCCTTTTTCCTATATCGAAAATCATATCCAAGATAAACCATTATAGCTCCCCTTATGACGCATGTATGCTTGTAATGTTTGTTTGCGAATGTAGAGAAACCACTGAACTTTTATGTGGTGTAATAAACACACATATTAACCTATAGAATATATTTAATACTTTATTGAAAAACACCAAAAATGGCTGGTCTTCTGAGTAGTTTTAAAAAAAAAAACACGCCGACTTTCAAACAGTTAATGTTATTGGAGGATTTGAATTTGTCGATCTTCTAAACGGTTGCTCACCGGTGAATAAAGTTCTGGTAAGTTTCCCTCTGTTGCAGTTTAGTGCATCAACTTTATGAGCTTTTTGACACCTTTCATATCTGAGGCGGAATGATCAATAAGAAGAATTTCTGTAATCTTATTTATTAAATTCAACACTACCTCATCTTGCTGACATAAATAGAATACCAGCTCCCACCGAATGAAGGTTGTCTTCACGAAGTGTATTCATCTCTAACACTGAACCAGACTGTAATTTGGCCTGGTATGTATGGGAGCAATTCCTTGGCCGTTGACCAGAGCCATCCTAGATCACCAAATAAATTCCTTTAAAAAAATAGAAGCACCAAATCGTCTTTAGATTCCTGCTTAGGTGATCGCTTCCGTAATACCATGGGAAGGTGAATAGGGCACATTCCTTAGTAGAGCCGTTAACATAGGCAAAAAAAAAAGTCAAAATACACAGATATGTGCTTAGATCTATACTTCAGACTGTTTTGAGAAAACATTGTAATTTTAAGTTACCAAAACGTTCAGATAACATTTTACTAAGAGGAGATGACGAGATACGTGTTGTTGTCTTATCAAAACGTATACAAACAGATAGCATGCACTACAACCAACCACACATAGTAATATTTGTAAAGAAGCGTAGTGAGATTGGGATTTTTCAATTGCAACTCATACGTTGTAATAGACAATATCTGTTGAATTATAACATTCATATGGCAGATGAAATAAGATTTATCTACAAGGCTTCCGAATTTGACTTTCTGCAGAAATAATGATAATACTAATTTTAGATATTAGAATGCATTTAGATAAAAAGATAGTATCAGTAGATGTCGAGATCCGGCATGATATTAACATTAGAACGAGTGGAATCAATTTTCATGTAGTGCAACCAACGAGAGACGGTGGATTCAAATGGGAAAAGTACTTCAGCGCACATTGTCCTTAGGACTTGCAAATTCGAAATATTCGGTTGAAACCAGTGACGTGCGGAACAAGAAATCTTTAGCTGAGACACACTGAATATCACGCGTTATAATGATGGATAAGTTGATAGGTCACTTGCGATAGGGTAGGCATCCCCGAGCTTCTCAAGCTTTTTGTAATATGCTTTCACTTTTTTCATGATGCAACAGGCTGTGACACGATCTTAGCTATTCTCAGCATTGAATAGTTGGCAGCCTACAAGATCCCTCAAGAAGAAGAAGAATTGTGAAAGTTAGTTAGAGTCTTCAACCGACCAAAACTCAATCTTGACAAAATGAGTCATGATTACACATTTCATATTCGCCCGTATGGAGAGGATACATGTCCTCCCTGGTATAAGCCATATCAGGTATAACAAGGGAAGAGTATTACAAAGCTTGAATATGGCCACTTTTTTCCCTACTAACACGTCAGCTGTTCAGTATTCAATTCGGAAGTATCTCCAACTCCACGAGCGAAAGGTCGAAGCATGTACCCAATCGAAAGAATGTGGTGTGTGAAAGAGGATATGCATATTACAAGAACCCACACAGCTACCAACAGCTACCTGATAATCTTACTTACCTGTCGATGAAAGTGATTCCAAGATATGATTGTCATCGAACCACATGATAGTGTAAAAGAGCTGATATGAAGTTTTGTGCATTATGCCAGTGAGTTCATGTAGAAATGGCAGATCAGAAGACAATCTGATATAGATGATAACGAACAACAGCTGTAAAAAACACATATGTTTTTGACAACGGCTTAATTGTTGATCCAATCAGTTATGATTATTACTTTGTGATATCGTCCCCGCCTTATAGACCTAAAAAAATGGACATAAAGACGATCTTGATGAAACTTTAGTTGAAGGTGTAAGGAAAAGGTATAAAACATGAAGGTGGTTTATTGTTCTTTTATATATTTTGGAATCTAACACGAACTGTTTTGGTACCCGAAGAGAAAACGAGACCGTAGCAGGACACACATAAATTAATGAGCAAAAACCAATTCATTTAGATATCACATTCGCGCGCTATAGTATCATTGAATCGTACGTTTATAACAATTGTTTATTGTTTGATTCTTTATATGTTAAAATGTTCAACAGCATATGATTGACTTCGAGGTTTCTGCAATTTGCAAGGACACTTAAAATTGTGTAACTGACATTTAGTTTTCGACCCTTTAACAAGGAAGTAAAGTTTAACACTCTTAATAAAGAACGATGTTTGGTTATTCCATACATGCAAAGACTCCATGTACATTTTTTATCGATGACCGTGTCAACTACACGTGCATTGCACTTGGTTTCGACTTATTGACCTAGGTTTTATACGACATAAGTATAATATATGCTTCTTGCTCAGCACCTTGTTCCTTTGCGACTTTTCCAAGCTACTTTTCTGATAGAATCCCACGATACTTAACAATTTTCTGTAACAGTTATATTAGACTTATGGTCGTAATCTTGTATAGGATTCACATTCAGGTTATTGGCCGGAAAATCTATTAGGAGATTCTTAGGTAATTAGGACAAAATTCTGTAGCTTGACAAAATGTAGTTTGAGAAAATTCATAACCAAAGAAAACACGGCAGAGCACGTACACAGAGCGACACGAAGCGGTAAGCAGTCACATATGCTCACTGGAAGAACTATTATTTTGTTCAGTAGTATGATCAGCAGAAATGCATGATTGACACGATAGGAACTTGTAACAATAGACGTATTTCTTCGGGAAGATGTTCAGTGTGTTTGAGTGTGAATTTGCTAAGGCTTTTTATGCAGTGATCCGGCGTGATTAAGAACATGTGCATTAAATCTTCTACGTTGTTCTCTCGAGAACTTTTCCTGGCATGATGTTCGCGGAACCTTATACAATCTTTACTCCGAGCTTCTTGTGCCTCTTCGGAAAGCTGTCCAATAGGAACCAGCCCAGAATCGACAATGTCCCATGTATCAATACTATATGCCCAGTTGCCGGCATGTAATACCAGTTATACTGGTCCACATATAATCGTGCAGTTTTCAGAGAAAACATACCAAATGCCTCACAGTGAATTGCACAACCACTAGCAATGGTACGTAAGAGAATTGCAAATCGTTTAATCAACTCTTCATTGATGACAGTAATGGCCGCTGATATTGATGGATTCAGAAAAACTTGCGGCCAATATTACCTCAATGCTTGTTCCGTAGCCTGGATTCGGCACATCCTTCAGGAAACCTATTTCTTCACGAAATCGCTTCTGTAGTAATTTCTTTCTTATATCAACATTTGGTTGATTCCTCTTTCTCACTTCTCAGGTATGATGTCCAGTCTATGTACAGCGGTGGACACTTCTAAATGGTACAGCCACAAGGAGATTTACGGCTAAGGTGTACCATTTAGAAGTGTCCACCGCTGTACAATGTGCAACAGTCACTCAAAGCACTTTATCCAGTATATGCAGACTTGACAGCCCGATTTCAAACGTTGTTCTGTCAGGTGGTTGTGCTGTAGTTTTGTGTGGATCGTTCATTTGCTTTGAAGATGCACCGCAGATGTAACATCGTTAATATGATTGTTTGTGATATCACTACAGACCTTCACATTAATCTGTATTTCACTACTATTTCATGATCATTGTAAGTGATAGTTGTTGGTGAGAGAGCTTGTAGTTGCTGTTGTATCTTAGTTGCTTGTGAACTTCTGAATTCCTCTGTTTCTTTCATGAACAGTAGCTTGATTGGCCGACAATAGCGTATTGGCAATCGCCGTGGATTATGACAGAGTGTCTCTTAACCATATTGTAATTTTAGAGACACTAACGAATAACAAATATGTATATTCATGTATATTGTCTTCTGTATATAAACTATACCATTGTATGTATGCGCTCTGACCTGACGCGCCATCACAAACACCATTTGAAGAACATGGTCATTTCAACTTCCTGATTGATCTCTCGCAGTTTAGTACTGTTTCTTATCAACCGCTCGATAGTATGATCAAATAACGCTTTCAGCTGCAGTTCCGCATATACGTCTGTGATAATATCGGCTGGGTAGCACGCTTCCTTTGCCTCTAACAGTTTATAGTTAGCTAATAGATATTTGCATTGTGAACTTTTTTGCCCGGTTACGAATTAACTAGTGTTGTTTTTTTTGGCATTTTCGCGTCAACACATAATAATGATGATGCATCATCGTTTGTAATCTTTCATAGTACTGTCGTCTCTTTACTCTTGTACGCCTTTTTGAATCGCGATCCCTCCTGGGTCACACATCAATCTCTTTCACAATATAAGAAGCTTCAAGTTTTTCTTTTGAACGTAAACCCATGTGCGCTGCATACACTAACTCTTCAGTTGTGGATGTTGTACTAAAGACTGCAACCGTCTTCTCTTTGCTTTCTTACTTGCTTCTTCAAACACTTCTCTTAGACGCCCTACAGGTGTTCTCGCTGTCACACCTATACTAAATGATACTGGTCGTCGTAATGTCGCTGCATTCCATACGTTTGCAGAAAACTCCACTGTACTGCCAAGCCACTTATCATATTTGATTACAAAGCTATTCATTGCACGATGACATTTTTGACATTTCTCTTTGACATGTATACATAAACTATCTGTAACCTTTCTATTGGTTCTCTTGCAGCTATTGGGTTGACCTCTCCAGGCTTCGAAGATAACTCGTTGTGTCAGCGTACACTCCATTTTTGAAAGTACAAGAAGCAACAATTGTGCAAACATTTGCACGTCATAGTGTTGTTTCTCATTACTCTACAGTCATTCCTCTACACATCTATAGTCATTCGAACCTGGAAACTTGTGGAAAATTGTTTTTACGCGTCAGTTCATTATAACTATTCCTAAGTACAGTATACGTTCTTATTCGCTAGTGTTTCCCATCACAACATAGCTCAACCAAAAACCCACGGCACACCTCATTCATGTCAGATGCACGTCATACCTTCATCTAAAGTTGTTCATACTCTATATTTCTGGAATTGACCATCAGTTGCCTGTGTTATATGCTGCAGACGTAAGATCTAGCACGAAAACTGTCGATCAGCTGTTTCTACATTGCATACAATTTATCTTGTTCGTCGGATGCGACATACTTCCCCATTTGTAATTTGGCACCTTAGTGGTCTTTTCCCACCACTTGGGAACTTGCCCCAAGAATTCCCATCGTTTTCTCACTACTTCTCAGGACTTGGTTTATTAAATTTTTCCAGCTAGATGTGGCAATTGAACCACTGCGGGCCTGTGACACAAGTCCGGCCGATTAATTACTAAAGCTAGCGGTGTAAAGCACAGATTCGCGATAGAAACATGTTATGCAAGTCTGTTAGAACACAGACAGCAACAAAATAATTGACCGATTTTTTTTTAGTTAGGTTAGATTGAGAGATTTTCAGTTGATATAAGATATAAAAGAAAGATATAAAACTTCCTAGGCTCACTTCCCACATCTTGCACCAGAAGCCCTGAAACTCCCCTCTTGGGAATAGTGTCCGAGGATTTGATCTTCTCGCTGCCCAAAGAAAGTAATAGATTCTGCTATTAATTTTCGCTTAGCCTGAAAGTTAAAGTTGCGTCTATAAAAAATTTCGAGGCGTCTTTTGCAACCTTGGCTCATTTCATCAAAATATATAACAGAACATTAAACCACGTTCATGTTTTCTACCTTCATTAAAGTTTAGTAAAGATCGACTTCATGTCCATTTTTTTAGGTCTATAAGGCGGAAACGATATCACAAAATATTAATTATAACTGATTGGATAAACAATTAAGCCGTTGTCAAAGACATATCTGTTTTTTTACAGCTCTTGTTTATCATCTATATCAGATTGTCTTCCGGTCTGCCAATTCTACATGAACTCTCTCGCAGAATGCAGAAAACCTAGAATACTTCATATCACCTCTTTTACACTAACATGCGGTTCATGACAAACCTATTTTGCAATCACTTTCTATCTACAGATAAATAAGCTTATCCGGCTGGAGCCGATGGTGACTGTGTGGTTCCTGGAATTCGCATATCCTCTTTCACACACCAAACTCTTTCGATTGGGTACATGCTTAGACCACTTCGCTCGTCGAGTTGGAGATACTTCCGAATTTAAGTCTGAACCGCTACCGTGTTCGTAGGGGGAAAAGTGGCCATATTCATGCTTTGTAATATTCCTCCCTTGTCTACCTGATATGGCTTATACCAGGAGGACATGTATCCTTCTCCATACGGGCGAATAAGAAATGTGTAATCATGAGCATTTTGTCAGGATTGAGTTTTGGTTAGTTGAAGACTCTAACTTTCACAATTCTTCTTTTTGAAGGATCTTGTAGGCTGCCAAGTATTCACAGCTGAGAATAGCTGAGGTCGTGTCACAGCCTGTTGCATCTCGAAAACAGTGAAAGCAATCTTTTTATAACGCCAAAGTTTTTTAAATTTAATAATTTCATAGCATTTCTTTTCAGTAGTGCTTCTAGTAACCTTAAAGGAATCAGCAACTGCTTATGAGGTTTTCTAGTAGGAATCTTAACCCTGGAACTCCAGACATATTTTTATACATTTGTGTACCAGCCGGGTCCAATGGACCCACAGTAATATATTGAGACCTTCTAGCCATATAATTAAATTTTTGGGAGAAAATGAACAACGAAATACTAAACAATGTCATTTTTGCACTATATTTATGAAGAAATAATAAAATACACTTCGTAGTTATTGTAGTTATACCGTATACTAGAAATATTTTAACTTAGCAGTATTACTATTTCTTTATATGAGCCCAAACAGAAGTTCTAATTTTTAGGCATAATGAAATAGTCGACCTTTTAAATGCACGTAATAACAACATTAGATTACAAGTAGCAAATATTTGCTTCCCGAAAACTGAAAATTATGATCCCTTTGGAAATTTTATCCTACCTTTGTTGTTAGTCCACTTGCAAATTGTTTCCGGAATGTTTCTACGAAAAAATGGACAAAAAGCAGATTTATCATCATCAACTTCCCTTTTAGTATACTGTGTAAGACCACGGTCCTTTCTAGTTACATTGGCAGCACCAGTACACCCACGACTGGTAGTGAATGGTACTAAATTCCAATGTTTGCTTCATCTTGCACGTCGCTGTCACTAACATCAGAAAAATCACTCTCACTTGCAGATAACTCTAATAATTCACATTCCACTTCTCCATCATCTATCGAATCACCAGAAAAATCCTCCTCTTCTGCCAACAGACATTGGCGTATGTCGTTTTCGGAAAGTCCACCACTTGCCATTATCCTCACACACTAAATCCAATGACTAAAGTGAAACAATCCCTGGCTAGTTTAGAATATATTATAGGTAGAAATTTATAATATGCCCCTGAGAAGAGGTTTCAGGGAGAACACCATAAACCAGTAGACATTACGTAAAAAAGGAATAATTAGTTAGGAAAACTTACTAAAACTGCATTAAAATCCTTTATAAGTAAAACATTTTAAAACGTAATACTGATAACAAAGAATAAAGAATACGCTGACGTTAACTCTGCCATCTGTGATGCACAATGCAAATCAAAACCAAAGTTGAACCAGGATTCCTATTTAAAATATACAATGGGTCCACTGGACCCACCTGGTACACAATGCTATAATTTTTATATGTACCACCTGACTTAAAGGAACAAAGTATTTCTCACATAATATGGGAGAGGAGGGTCATAAAGAAAAAGTCACGGAATATTAGCGACCACTCACGAATATTTTCTCTGTAATTAATAAACGAAAAGTCGTATGGGTCCAATGGACCCGTTTGGGACTCCCAGGGTTAAAAGATCTGAATCAGTCACATCAACAGCTACAGATTTGCTTTTTGTAGTTTCTTCCATTACTCTTGTCCATATAGAGCTACTTATATATTTTGAACACTATTTGCTTAATTTGAAGCTGTCTAGTATTGATCTCCAAGTTTCTGAATAACTGTGATTGAATTGACTTGGCTTCAAGGGCAGAATAAAATTGGATCGTGAAGAGAATCCCCGAGAGCTCTTTTTCTCTTTTTGCACTTGCTAACGAGTTAATACCCCAGAAAATCTCGTGACCTTCATTAAAAACTGTTCGAAAATAATGTCACTTGGAACTTAGCTCAAGAAGTCCTGTTTTTCTGCGAATTGTTCCTTGAGAATGTTCCTTGAGTTAATTTCTTGTAATCGTATGACACCGTATTTTCCTTCAGGGCTTCCATCTGTTGAGTATAGTGATGTGCAAATTTTTCATAGAAAAGATGACCAGCTGCGTGAGAAAACGTAAGCATTAATTTAATTGCCATCAAATGAAGTTTCTAGTCACCTGTTCAATTTAGTCCCTTTGGAAGAATTCAATACGGTTATGACCTTCTCTATATATTCCAGCCAAAGTTAACAGTTCGCAAAATGTCACCGTCTTAATTTTGAGATATCTTAATATGTTTTTTCTCAGTGTTTCAAAGATCAGTGTTTCCTCTACATTCACAATCCAACATTACAAGCATACATGCGACATAAGGGGAGCTATAATAGTTTATCTTGAAATGATTTTCGATATAGGAAAAAATCCGTTCTTTGTGTTCTTAAGTGTACCTAGCCTTAAACACGGAAAAATTCTGGCAGGCATAGACCCACATCACAATGAGGACACATCCACGTTGTGTTCTTTCGCATCCGTTTGCCATCAGAACAGACCTTACAATATCTAGTAGGTCTCTCTTTTTTTTCCGTAGCGGGAACTTTCTTTGCAAAATGTCTTTTGGTCAATCTGTTGGTTCAAGTTGAAGTTTCAGGAACTTGTTGAGCTTCGATACAAGCTTTTTCAGTCAAAGCTTGTCCCACTTTTGCCGAAAGCCTGCTAAATGCACATTCTTCTTCTCTTGTCTACTTCTAGTTTTCTTGTATAGTATCCAAGACATATTGAACAACTGTCCACAACTTCAGTTGCTTCTGATTGAAGGAGTAATACGCCAGGAATTGATCACTTTTGTCCACACCAATTTTGTATATATTGTAGTCTAACACTACGTTCGGTTTTGTCATCCCTACATGTCCGTTCTTTCATTTCTCTGTAACTTCAGTTAATGTAGCTTGATATTTAGTTGAAAGCATCAAGACATCCCTTGTATCTTTCCATTTCACACACAAAACATGATCTTTACGCTGAAACATTATATCACCTTTTTTCAGTTCTTTTGAACAACTGTAGCTTTAGGCAAGTCCTTTCTATTTGTCATAAACGTTCTAACAGTCATTCTGTTCCTTCCCCAGGAACACGAAGGCTCAAGGTTAGGATCAGGTACTAAGTCAGGATCAATTTCTGCATCGTCATGGCCAACCTCAAATTCCAACTCCTCTTCTGATCAAGAATCAATATAAATTTCATCTAATAAATCAGCAATAATCTGGTCACTTAGTTTTCTCACCGTTCGTGTTCATTCAGTTTTAAAGGGAAAAAAAACTGACGGAAGAACACCTTCAAATATCTCTCTGCAACAAGCTACGAGCTCAAATGCGACTACTTATTGTTCTCCCTCCTGCCTACAAGGGACTCCATTTTTTTTCCCACCAGGGTGTAACAGCATACATAGGTATCCCTACAGATTCTGCAAAATCATCTTGCACGTCTCTGGCATGCAAAAAGAAATCCTATATAATAACATTTGCTTGCACGACCATAGCAAGTGAATAGCCTGCTTACCCATATAACGTACTCGTGCTAAGCTCGCGTATGGCGTTCAAGTGTGCGATATGGCAGACTGCAGTGCAAGATGAACTGTGCGAGTCAGAAAAGCAGCTTGGTACAGTCGCAAAGGTGCTGAGCAGTAAGCATTGATTGTCCTTATGTCGTATAAAACCTAGGGAAATAAGTTGAAACAGACAGGGATAGACGTGTCGTAGAGATTTCATTCTTACGCTACCTCTTGGATAAAAATGTACATGGAGTCTTTGCATGTACCGAATATCGAAACATCGTTCTTATTTAAGAGAGTTAAACTTTGCTTCTTTTTAGGAGATTCGAAAACTAAACAGTAGTTACACAATGTTTAGTGTCCTTGCAGATGGCAGAATTCTTTGTGTCAATCAACTGCTGTTAAACATCTTAACATATAAACAATCAAACAATAAACAATTGTTATTAACGTACAATTGAAATGTACTGTAGTACGCGAATGTGATATCTAAATGAATTGGTTTAGCTAGTTAAATTAGATTTGTCCTGCTACGGATTTGTTTTCTCTTCGGGTACCAAAGCAGCTCGTGTTAAAGAATTCCAAAATATGTAAACTAAACAATAAACAACCTTCATGTTTTTACCTTCTTTTTATACCTTCTTTTAGATTTATATGAAGATCGTCTTCATGACCATTTTGTTAGGTTTATAAGGCGGGGACGTTATTACAAAATAATTATCATATCTGTTTGCATTAACAATTAAGCCATCCTCAATGACATATAGGTTTTCAACAGCTGTTGTTCGTCATCATCTATATAAGATTGTATTCCGATCAGATATTTGTACATGAAGTCCCTTGGCAGAATGGAAAAAACCTTCAATATTTCATATATGCTCTTTTATACTAACATGTGGCTCGTCCACATCCTATCTTGCAGTCACTAGTTATGTACAGGTTAGTAACCTTAGCCTGTTGGAGCTGATGGTAGCTGGTGGGTCCTGAAATTCACATCCTTTTGACACACACACCACAATCGATTGGGTTCATGCTTAGACCATTTAGCGCCTGGAGTTGGAGGGACTTCCGAATTCAATTCTGAACAGCTGCTGTCTTAGTAGGCCATATTGTAGCTTTCTAACTAACACTTGTTATACCTGATAGGGTACAGCGGGGTAATTTGAATAATTTCAGACATTTTCTCGTATATCTCGGAAACTATAATCGGTATTCAAATATAAAATTGTGAACAAAAACTTTGAACCTTACTATTACTTAACAATTTTTCTTAAGTAGTATCTGAGATACATCATTGTGAAATTTGGGTATTCAATTTCCCCGCCGAAATTTGGAAAAACGTAAAAGTGAGGGGCAATTTGAATAACGAGTGGGGTAATATGAATAACCAACAAAATAAACAAGTCTTATAGAAATAACGTATAAACTATTTAATAGTTAGATTGCAATTTCTGCGGTAGTTGAAATATGCTAGTTTTGAATGAAAAGAAGTAGGCCTACATAAATTGTAAATATGCGTCGCCTATAGCTATCTTTTTGAATGTAGGCCTACACTAAAAAAATTTGTTCAGAACACTGTCTAAGGCAAAGAGCCGTAATTGGTTAATTCATCTTCCATCGTTCGTATTTAACGACAACGACAACACATAAACTGTTTTCGACCTTCTGCACCGACACAGACTTCGTAGAACTATGTCTTACAATGCTGGCAACGAATCCAGTCTTCCTTTCTAGCAGAACGTTGTGAATAGTAATTAAGAAGGCAAAAACAGCAATTCCTTGTTTGACTTTCATTGCCTGCAGCCATCTTTAGACTTAGCCCTACATTTTCGTCACTGGAAGGGGTAGAGGATATCAGTTTCTTTTGGGCATTCATTAGTTTTTTTTCTTGGCAGGTTCTATATTAGCACTCTTCTTTCTTGTAGTGTCATTGGATTTTGTTGCACCCGATGCTTGCATCTTTCCTCGGAGGTGTTTTATTCTCATTGCACAAATATTTTCAGAAGTTGAGTGGCATGATTTTCCTGCGACACGACGTATCTTCTGCACACAAACTTTTTCTGGGCTGGGAAGCACTTGTTGTATGGGTTGGTCTAATTTCACTGCTATTCAAATTGTCCCGTTTTGAATTATCCAAATTGCCCCGCAGTCGACGAATATTCCATTCAGAACGTGGTATGAAAACTGCTGAATAGTTGACGCCAGTGTACAGTATATCAATGCCCCACATGCTAGTGATACTATTATAATCCAGAGCGGTTTCATTTTATCCAGTTAATAAGAAGGAAAGCTTAAGGAAACAACGTTGAAAATTGTAACGACCTAAAAATACACACATTCGTACTTACCTTGCAGCAAACAAAAAATCGTATAAGCCTTCAGAACCGAAGGAATAGTTTGTATTTCTGAGAGCGACTTCTGGAAACCACCACCTACAAATCCACCACAGGTTCACTAACATGGCGAGCCGCGTTTCCACTCCAGCTGGCAAAATGCTTAACATTATTCAAATTCCCCGCCTATTCAAATTACCCCGCTGTACCCTATGGCTTAAACAGGGTGAACATGTTTCCTTCACAAACAGGCGAATAAGAAATGAGTAATCTTTACCATATTATCAGGATTAGTTTTGGTTGCTTGTAGACTCTGACTAACTTTAACAATTCTTCTTCTTTTTAAAAGATCTTAAAGACTGCCAACTATTCATTGCTGAGTATAGCTGAGGCCTTTTGCATCATGAAAAAAGTGAAACCAATCTTTTAATGACGCTAAAGTATCTTTAAATTTAATAATATCGTTGCACTTCCTTTCAGTAGTGCTTGTATTGGCCTCAAAAGAATCAGCAAAAGCTCATGAAGATTCTTAGAAGTATTGAATCAGTCCCATCAAAAGCTACGGATTTCCCGTTTGTAGTTTCTTCCATTATTCTTGTCCATATACAGCTACTCCTTCGAAAACTGTTTGCATCATTTGAAGGAATCTACTATTGATCTCTAAGTTTATCAAGAACTTTGATCGAATGGCCGTGGCTTCAATGGCAAATTTAAATTGGATCATTGCAGATATTTCCCGAAGGCTCTTTTTTGTCTTTCGGTATTTTCCGTGTCTAATTGTAATTTAAATCCATAAAATATAAGGTGAAAATAGCGCTTAGCATTACTTAATGCAGATTTGAGTTGCCATATTTAGTCCACATCATTGCGGGTAGAAGAACTCTTCCTTCTACGTTTGCTTTTTTAAAACTCAGTACATCAGAGACTGCAATACTCAGCCAGTCGAATTGACATTCTTGCGCATTGAGATATTTTCACACAATGAAGGTGCCATTAGCTCAACGTGCCCCTCAGATGATAAACTGTTTCCGTCAAAAGTACTGTAGAACTTATATTATCGTAAAGTATTTGGGATTGAAGCGTTAATCTTGCTAACGTTGTTTCACGTTGAGTTAATCCCAAAAAAATTTCGCGGCCTTCATTAAGCACTGTTCGATAATCATATTACTTGGAACTTCGTTTAAGAAGGCCTCTTTTTGTGCGAATTGTGAATGTTCCTTGAGTTGTTAATTTCTTGTAATTCTCTGATACCGTATTTGTTTCCAAGGCTTCCACCTGTTGAGTTTAGTGATGTGCAAATTTTTCATAGAAAAGATGAACAACTGCGTAAGAAAACGGAAGCATTAATTTAATAGCCTTAAAGTAAAGTTTCTAGTCCCCTGCTCCATCTAGTCCTTTCTTATTAATTGCAATACGATAATGACTTTCTCTGTATATTGCAGGAAAAGTCAACGGTTCGGAAAATGTCACCGTCCTAATTTTGAGATTTCCTAATATGGTTTTTGTCATGCAGTTTCATTCTCTTGTAAATGTTGCATATGGATTTCCTCATCCAGACGTTGTTGA
The DNA here is from genome assembly GCF_964235325.1 of Thermobia domestica. Classification (NCBI taxonomy): domain Eukaryota; kingdom Metazoa; phylum Arthropoda; class Insecta; order Zygentoma; family Lepismatidae; genus Thermobia; species Thermobia domestica. The sequence goes on from NC_137470.1 coordinate 84,481,385, forward strand.
ATAAGATCTCAGATCCTAGAGTTTGTTATCTCCTCCGACGGATGTAAATCTCCCCGAGCAAAGTCTAGAGGTGAGTTTTCAATGATCTTGAGTAGGCATGGACTCTCGGTATTTTCACTAAAGTTGTCATATTGTTCCCGATACTAAAAAGTTCTTCTATACCGTTTCCTGAAATAATGTATCCATTCGTGCCTAGAAATTACTTAACTGCAAACTTTGGACCGTTCAGAGATTTCTTCAGCTGATTTACGATTTGAAAACCTTTCCTACATAATGGCTGATCTAATGTCATAACGCATCTGCTTTGATCACTTTTCTCGCAGTTATTTACAGTATGCAGATGAGTAGAATATTTAGTATTAGTAAATTGGTGTTGAAATATTGAAGAAATATAGAGGGATTACACAGCTTATATCAAAAGAAGAGATCTGTATCTCAGCATTACATACTCGTTGTGACGAAGCTTTCACAAGATGAATAGCTATCCAAAGGCTGTTTGAGGATAGGAAATTGAGACGCGAGACCTGAGTGAAGACTAGATCAAATCTTCCGAGTAAGACAGCATTGACACACCAAGAACATGAGTGTATTGCATTAGAGGGTAAGTGGATGTCAGAATGAATAACTGTGATACGATATTCTCTTCAGACAAAGGTACCGTGATATAAGATTACTTTTTCAATCAAAAACTTGATTATGGAGAATTTTCGTCAAGGGACATTTGAAATAAATGACTTTTTCTGCTCTATGACAGGTGTGGTACTTAGTTACTAATCAAAGCATACACTGAGCTTATATGAAAAGATTATTTGATTAGTCCACAGTTTCGTTGCTTTGTGATGATGACCAGTTTTACTAAGTTGGTAGCGAACACAGGAATGACAATACCGTAAATATTTCCACCCAACCGTGTAAGAGAAGATCTCAAAAAAAGTAAAATCGATTCTTTATTTGTCTCACCGATCAGATGACAGGTTTCAGGCCCAAAGAAAGGCTGCCTTGCAGGTTAGAATATAATGGGTTCCATAGCAAGGTTTATAGAATAGAATCGGCAAAATATTATTAATGATAGACCGGAAATTAGTGAATCCTAAACAAGTATGTATGTAAGTCCTAGTGAGCAGCAAGGACGCTATTTAAACTCACATTTGATAGCCTCGACTGTTAACTCACTGGAGAATTTCTTTAAGTAATACATTCGTAAGAACACAACTCTTTGGAATAAACCGTTTCTAACAGGTTAAGAAAAAGAAAAAGGTGAGAGCGTTGTGAGTCCTAAGTAGATTTCTTCAGCAGGAATCACTCACTAATAGTATTGTAGTTCCATATAAACGGGAAGTATATCAATTGCTTGATTATCATTCATATATTATTACTTAAGCTTTTTACATTTGATATCACAACATTTTTCAATCCCATATGCCCACCTACAACAAACCGCTGTTCGTTCCCAAAGCCATACGTCTGTGATACTCTTGTCTTATTAAATGGAGAATTAAATCTATGGTTTTTAAATGGTACGCCACTGCATAATGTGATTAAAGGAGCTCTAAAAGCACTACTGCTTCGTTTTTCAGACCTAGGTACACAACACAAGATACTACGGCCTCGCATTCAATGTTGAATTCGTTTGCTTCTGGAAGCCAATAGGAATTAAGGAATACATACAGATGTCCATTGCTGACTTCTAAATTTCACAGCTTTATAAGAAGGACATAAGCCGACATAAGTACTTTAGTCTTACCGGTAACCTTGAAATAGAACCCTCGAAATATTGACAAACTTTTTGCAGTCTAAACCACTAATTAAAAAACGAACATTTCCGTCCATCCTCACAAATATTTCTTCAATCATCAAATCACTTAAAGATCCATTTAATCTCTTTGTAGTATCACCTTTCAGAATTTGTTCAATACTATTACAATGAAGTCAAGTGAGATCTCTGCTAATGTTCTCATTTTAACGAGATTTCTGTCGTTGTAGATCCATATTACAAAAAGCTTCACAAAGTCAGGGATGCATGTCCCAACGCAACTGCCCCATCAACTTGTCCATGATTTTAACGCGCTTTCTCTTTACTATACCTTATGAGCTCACCGTGATATTCAGTCTTTCTCATCTAAAGACTTCTTTTTCCGCACGTCACTGGTTTTAAACTCGAATATTTCGAATTTGCAAGTCATAAGGACAATATGTGCTGAAGTACTTTTCCCATTTTAACCCACCCCCTCACGTCGATTGTACTGCATGCAAACTGATTCCACTCGTTCTAATGATAGTATCATCCCGATCTCGACATCTACTGATATCATATTTTTATCTAAATGCATCTTTATCTCTACAATTAGTATTGCCATTATTTCTGCAGAAAGCCACATTTCGGCAGCCTTGTAGATAAATCTTATTTCCTATGCTATATGAATGTTATATCAACATATATTAGTCTACTACAGTGTGTGAGTTGAAATTGAAAAATCCTAATTACACTTCGCATCTTATCAAATAATACTGTGTCTGGTTGGTTGTAGTGCATGCTAACTGCTTGCATTCTTTTTGATAAGACAACAACACATATCTCGACATCTCCTCTTAGTAAAATGTTATCTGAACGTTTCGGTATCTTAGTATGTTTTATGAATACACTCTGAAGTATAGATCTAAGGACATATCTGTTTATTTCGACTTTTTTCTTGCCAATGTTAACTCTCTAAGGAGTGTACTCTACTAAGGAGTGTACTCTAGGCAGCTTCCCATGGTATTCCCCTAAATGCAGCAAAAACCTAAGCAGAAATCTACAAACGATTTGGTGCTTCTATTTTTGTAAAGGAATTTATTTGGTGATCTAGGATTGCTCTGGTCAACGGCCATGGATATGCTCCCATACATACCAGGCCAAATCACAGTCTGGTTCAGCGTTAAGGATGGGTACACTTCGTAAGCCTCAAAAGCTGGCTATTAAAAATGTACATTTTGTGGAGAAACTTTCTGATCTTGAGAAGACAACTTTCAATCGGTGGCAGGACACGGAAGCTCTAATCACGTCTGCGAGTTGAGCTAGTGTTGAATTTAATAAATTAGATTACAGATATTATTCTTATTGATCATTCCGTATCAGATATGTAAGGTGTGGAAAAGCTAATATGGTTGGTCCAGTATTCTGCTACAGAGCGGAAGCTTACCAGAATTTACTTACCGGTGACAAAATGTTGAGAAGATTAAGAATTTTAAATCCTTCAATAAGTTTAATTAGAGTCTGCGATATGGCAGTCTGTAGTGCAAGATCAACCGCGCGAGCGAGAAAGACCTATAGCCTAAAGATTAGTGTGATAGATACGTAGGGTTATCAATATAGCATCCTGATGAAGTGAGTGAAGTTTGCAAAAAACGCCTAAAAACATTTTATAGACGCAAATTTAACTTTCAACCTAATCGAAAGTTTTTCGCAATCACTATTACTTACTTTGGGCACCGAGACGAGCAAGTACTCGAACACTATTACTAAGAAAGAAAATTCAAGTTTTCTGATCCAACATGTCGAAAGGAAGCATAGGAAGTTTTATATCTTTCAGGCGTACTTGACTGAAAATCTCCCAATGTAACCTAAGTAAAAAAAAAATCTGTCACCTGATAATTTTGTTTACGTTTCTTTTCTACACCTGTTCTACTAAGCTTGTATAACTTCTTAATATCCCGAATCAGTGCTTTAAACCGCTAGCTTTAGTAATTCATTCTCCGGAATTGTCTCACAATCTAAGAGAAGCGGGCCTGATTCTACGCGGTTACCACGCACAAATTTACCTAAGCATCTCTTACTAGATTTTCAGGCCACTTACCTGCATTTGAATCCTTTACAAGCTTACGACTATAAGTCTAGTATAACTGTTACAGAAAATTCTTAAGCTTCGCGGGCTTCTGTCTGAAAAGAAGGTCGGTACAGTCGCAATGGAACAAGATGGTGAGCAGTAAGCAATAATTATACTTATGTCGTATTAAACCTAGGCAAATAGTTTGAAACCAACTGTGTTCGTTGTGTAGTAGAGCTTTCACTCTTACGACATCATTTTGGATAAAAATGTACATGGAGTCGTTGCATGTACGGAATATCCAAACTTCTTTCTTTATTAAAAGTGTTAAACTTTACTTCCCTTCAGGAGAGTCGTAAATTAAACGGCAGTTACTTAATCATAAGTGTCCTGGCAGGTGGCAGAATCCTTGGTGGCAGAATCAGCTGTTGAACATCTTAACATATAAACAATCAAACAATAAACAATTGTTATAAACGTACAATTGAATGATACTGTAGTACGCGAATGTGATATCTAAATGAATTGGTTATTGGTCGTTACCTAAAATGTGTCCTGCTACGGTTTCGTTTTCTCTTCGGGTTCCAAAGCAGCTCGTGTTAAAAGATTCCAAAATATGTAAACAGAACAATAAACCACCTTCATGTTTTATACCTTGTCCTAACACCTTCATTTAAAGTTTCATCAAGATCGTCATGTCCATTTTATTAGGTCTATAAAGCTGGGACGTTATTACAAATTAATAAACATAATTGATTGGATCAACAATTAAGCCGTTGTCAATGACATATTGGTTTTCTACAGCTGTAGTTAGTCATCATCTAAATCAGATTGTCTTCCGATCTTCCATTTGTAAATGAGGTCCCTTGCCAGAATGCAAAAATCCTTGAATACTTTTTATCTACAGATGAGTAAGCCAACACTTACATGTGCCTCGTTCACAATCCTATCTAGCAATCACTGTTTATCTACAGATGAGTAAGCTTATCCGGCTGGAGCCGATGGTAGCTGTGAGGGTCCTGGAATTCGCCTATCCCCTTTCACACACCAACGTCACTCGATTGGATTCATGCTTAGACCAATTCGCTTTTGGAGCTGGAGGTAATTCTTTATTGAATGCTTCACACCTGCCGGGCTAGTAACGGAAAAAGTGGCCATATTGAAGCTTTGTAACTACTTTTTTGATATACCTGATAGGCTTATACCTAGAAGGACATGTTTCCTTCTCCGTACAGGCGGATAGGAAATGTCTAATTTTGACCATTGTTTCAGGATTGAGATTTGGTTGGTTGAACACTCTAACTTGCACAATTCTTTTTCTTTTTGAAGGATCTTGAAGACTCTCCTAAGTATAGCTGAGGTCGTCACAGCTGTTGCATCATGAAAAAAGTGAAAGCACTCTTTCAATGATGCTCAAGATTCCATAAATTTAATGATTTCGGATCTGCTTGCCACTTCCAAAGCAGCCTAACTTTGGACTGAGAACGGTGATCTGATCGATGAGAGAAGTAAAGAACCGATTTTAAGTTCTTTTGAGATCTTTTCCTACACGGTTATGTGGAAAATATATACGGTATAATCAAGTCATCACAAAGCAACCAAAGTGTAGGTTAATCTAATAAGCACACTGTATGCTTTGATTAATAACTTAGTGCCACACATTTCAAACAGCAAAGAAGTCATATATTTCAGAATTCTCTTGAGAAAAATCTCCATATCCAAGTTTTTGAATGATATTACAGTAGCATTGTCATGATAAGAATATCGTATCACATTTATTCATGCTGACATCCTCATTCCATTAATACTATATTTACACTCATGTTATTGGTGTGTCAATGCTGTCTTACTCCGAAGGTATAATCAAGTCTTCCCTCTAGCGTCACGCATTTTGATTTCCCTTTCTCAAACAACCTTTAATAGCTATTCATCTTGTGAAAGTTTCGCCACAACGATTGTGTAATGGTGAGTTACACACCTATCCCTTTGATATAAGCAGTGTAGTCCCTTTGGATTTCTTCAGTATTTTAATTTCAAATACTAATATCTACTCTTATGCATACAGTAAATGAGTGCAAGAAAAGGGAACAAAGCACATGCGTTATGACATTAGATCAGCCATTATACTGGAATGGTGTTCAAATCGTACCTCAGCTGAAGAATTTTCTGAACGGTCCAAATATATATCGCCTTTAGATTTCCTATTAATTAATTTCTAGGCACGATTGCATATATTATGTCAGGAAATGGTATAGAACTTTGGTGTATCCTGTACACTATGTAAACTTTAGTGAAAATGCTGAATGGCCATCCTTACTCAACATCATTGAGTACTCACTTCTAGACTTTGCTCGGGGACCTCTACATGTTGTTATCAAGAAATTTACAACCGTCCTAGGATATGACAAAAACTAGGATCTGCAATCTTATTCATCTACGTCTGCATGAGGAAATCAATATGCAACATTTAAAAGAAAATGAAATTTCATGACAAACTATATTACAAAACCTCGAAATTAAGTACTTTAAGTACGTTTATAAATTATGTTAAGCGCTATTTTCACCTTCTATTTTATGGATATAAAATACAATTAGACACAAAAAGTGCCGAAAGACAATTAGGTCTTTCGGGAAGTATCTGAAACGATCGAATTTAAATCTGCCATTGAGGCCACGACAAATCAATCACACTTCTTGAAAAAACTTGGAGATCAATACTAGACGGCTTCAAGTGATGCAATCAGTTTTCGAAGGAGTAAAGGTAACTGTATATGGAGAAGAATAATGGAAGAAAATACCAAATACAAACTAGAAACCTGTAGTTGTTGATGGGTTTCATTCGGATCTTTGTTGTTGTTGTTGAGCTGATAGGTAATGCTACGAATTTATTAAATTCAGAGAAACTGTAGCGTCATTAAAAGATTGATTTCACTTTTTTCAGGATGCAACAGGTTGTGTCACGTCTTCAGCTATAATCAGCAGTGAATAGATGAAAGCCTTCAAGATCCTTCAAAAAAGAAAAAGAATTGTGAAAGTTAGTCGGTGTCTTCTACCAACCGATAATCAATCCTGACAATCTGGTGAAGATTACACATTTCTTATTAGCCTGTATGGAGAAGGAAACATGTTCTCTCTGGTATAAGCCATATCAGGTATAACAAGTGAGTAGTTACAAAGCTTCATAATGGCCACTTTTCACGCTGCTAAAACGGCAGCTGTTCAGCATTCAATTCGGAAGTCTCTCTAACTCCATGAGCGAAATAGTCTAAGCATGAACCCAATCGATTGAGGTTGGTGTGTGAAAGAGGATATGCGAATTCCAGGACCCACACAGCTACCATCAGCTCCAGCCGGGTAATGTCATTAACCTTTAAATAACAAGTGATTGCAAGATGTGAACGAGCCACATGTTAGTATAAAAGAGCAGATATGAAATATTGAAGGTTTTCTCCATTTTGCCAAGGGACTTCATGAATAAATGCAAGATCGGAGGACAATCTAATATAGATGATGAACTAAGCTGTTGAAAACCATTCAGTCATTGAAAATTGCTTAGTAGTTGATCCAATCAGTTATGATTATTATTTTGTAATAACGTCCCCGATTTATAGACCTAACAAAATGGACATGTAGACGATCCCGATGTAACTTTAAAAGAAGATAAACAAACAAGGTATGAAACATTAGGTGGTTTATGGTTTAGTTTACATATTTTGGAATCTTTAACACGAGCGGCTTTGGTACCCGAAGAGAAAGCGAAATTGTAGCAGGACACACACAAGGTAACGAGCAAAAACTTCAGGAGTGAAATGGTGTAAGCATGAACCCAATTGAACGAGGTTGGTGTGTGAAAGAGGATATGCGAGTTCCAGGACCCACACAGCTACGATCAGTTCCAGCCGGATAAGCCTACTTACCTGTAGATAAAAAGTGACTGAAAGATAGGTTTGTGATTCAGTCACCTTTACGAATGAAGTAACTTTGAATGAACGTATAAAAACAAGTTATAAAGCAAGGTGATTTATTGTTCTGTTTACATTTTTTTGAATTCTTTAACACGAGCAGCATATATGAAGACTTATGAACATACTCACTTTCCACATCTTGGAGCAGAAGCCCTGAATCCTCTCCCTTAGTAATAGTGTTCGAGTACTTGCTCGTGTCGGTGCCCAAAGAAAGTAATAAATACTGCTATTAACTTTCGCTTAGCTTGATGGTTAAACTTGCGTAAATAAAAAATTTGGAGAGTCTTTTGCAACCTTGTTTCACATCATCAAGATTCTATATTAATAACGCTACTTATTTATCCCCATAATCTACAGGCTATAGAAACTTAAAGTCTTTCTGACTCGCACGGTTCATCTTGCACTACGGACTGCCATATCGCACACTCTTTTAATCTTGTGGAGGATTTGAATTTCTCGATCTTCTAAACGTTTAATCACCGGGGAGTAAAGTTCTGGTAAGCTTTCGCTCTGTAGCAGATTAGTGCACCGACTGTATTAACATTTTGACACCTTTCATATCTGAGACGGAATGATCAACTAGATGAATCCCAAAATTTAGACGCTTACATTTTCCGAACCGTAGCTTTGGCTGCAGTATATAGAGAAGGTTATAATCTTATTGCAATTCTATCGAAAGGTACAAGATGGAAGATGGGACTACAATCGTCATTTGAAGGCAATTAAATTAATGCTTCCGTTTTCTCACGCAGCTGGTCATTTTTTCTATGGAAAATTTGCTCATCAATATACTCAAAAAATTCAAGCCCTCGTAGCAAATACGGTATCAGAGTATACAAGAAATTAACAACGGAAAGAACATTCACAATTCGCAGGAAAGAGGCTTTCTTGAGCGAAGTTTCAAGAGATATGAATATCGAACAGTGCTTAATTTAGGTCACGAAATTTTCTCGGGGATTAACTCAACTTCAGACACAACATTAGCAAGATTAATTCTTCATTCCCAAATACTGCTACGATAACAGAAGTTCTACAAGACTTTGGTGCTCATCTGTTTATCATTTCATCAGCTTTATAAAAATGAAATGAAATCTTTAAATTTTACGTCCCACGGTTATGCCGGTTAGGCTAAAGGAGACGGTGATGATGAGAGATGAGTGAAATGGTGGAATGAAGAAAGTGGGAGGAAACGGGAGAACCCCGAGAAAACCCACTAGCACGGTGTATCAGCTTTATAAATTCATCGGCCGGACTTGTCTCACAGGCCAAGAGAAGCGACCCTGGGTCTACAAATTAATCACATTCTTAGTTACCTAAAAAAAAAAAAAAAACTATTAGAGTTTCAGGCGAATAACCTGCATGTGAATCCTTTACAAGCTTACGACCACAGAGGTAATATAACTGTTACGGAATATTGTTGAGCTTCGTGACCTTCTGTCTCAAAAGCAGCTTGGTACAATGGCAAAGGATCAAGGTGCTGAGAAGTATCCATTGAATCACTTATAGCCTATAAAAGCTAGGGAATAAGTATAAACCTACTGGGATCGACGTGTTGTAGAGGTTTCATTCTTACGCCCCCTCTTGGGTGAAAGTGTGCATAAGGTCTTTGCATGGAACGCATATCGAAACCTCGTTCTTTATTAAGAGACTTAAATTTTGCTTCTTTTTAGGAGATTCGAAAACTAAACTGTAGTTATAAACATAGAATCTCTCGAAATGAGTCAAGCTTGGAAAAGACGCCTCGATATTTTTTATAAACTCCAGTTTAACTTTCTGGCTAATAGAAAAATTATCGCGGTCACTTTCACTTTCCTTGGGCAGCGGGAAGAACAAGTTATCGGACACTATTCCCAAGAGAGGTATTTCAGGGCTTCTGGTGCAAGATGTGGGAAGTGAGCCTAGGAAATTTATATCTTTCAGGTGACAACAGAAAAACTTCCAAACAACTAAGTAAAAAAAAAATTCTGTCAATTGATTATTTTCTTCCTGTCTCTGTTTTACACCTGTTCTACCAGACCTGTATAACATCTTTGTATCGCGTATCAGTGATTTACACCGCTAGCTTTAGTAATTCATCGGTCGGACTTGTTTCACAGGTCAAGAGAAGCGGGCCTAATTAACTAACTACCTAATCACGTACCGTACTTAATTACCTAAGTTTCTCCCATTAGATTTTCCGGCCAATATCCTGCATTTGAATCCTTTACAAGCTTACGACCACAAGTCTAGTATAACTGTTACAGAAAATTGTTAAGATTTGTGGTCTTCTGTCTGAAAGGAAGGTAGGTACAGTCGCAAAGGAACAAGGTGCTGAGCATTAAGCATTATATATCCTTATTTCGTATAAAACCTAGGGCAGTAAGTCGAAATCAACTCCGATGGACGTGTAGTAGAGGTTTCATACTTACGACCCGGTCTGGATAAAAATGTACATTGATTCTTTGCATGTACGGAATATGCAAACATCGTTCTTTATTAAGAGTGTTAAACTTGACTTCTTTTTAGGAGAGTCGGAAACTAAACTGCAGTTAAACAAATTCCAAAATATGTAAAGTAAACAATAAACTACGTTTATGCTTTATACCTTGTTTTTACACCTTCTTTTAAAGTTACATCAAGATCGTCTTCATGTCCATTTTGTTAGGTCTATAAAACGGAAACGTTATTTCATAATAATAATCATAACTGATTGGATCAACAATTAAGCAATTGTCAACGACATATTGGTTTTCAACTTATGTCTATCTAAAAATGGTGTGAAATTAGAAATCATCAGTGGACGTCGCCATGTATTCTTTAATTTCTATTGGGTTAGAGCTAGTAAAGATATTCAACAATGAAGCAGACGCCGGAGTATCTTGCGTTGCGTACCTAGGTCTTAAGAACAAAGCATTAATGCTCTTACAGCTACTTAACTCACATTATACATGGCGTACCATTTAAAAAACCGTGAATTTACTTGTTTCTTTAATAAGACGAGGGTATCACAGTCATATAGCTTTGGGAACGTACAGCGGTTTGTTTTAGGTGGGCACTTGAGATTGAAAATGTTGTGATACCAAATTTAAAAAACATAAGTATTAATTTATAAATGATAATCAAGCAATTGCTATACTTCCCGTTTATAAGCAACTACAATACTATTTGAGAGTGGTTCCTGTCGAAGAAATCTACTTAACACTCATAACGCTCTCACCTTCTCTTGATCGTTTAATCCAAAGAGTTGTGTTCTTACGGATATATAATTTAAAGAAAGTCTCCTGTGTGTTAACACTCGAGAGTATCAAATATGCATTTAATTAGCGTCCTTGCTGCTCACTAGTGCTTACATACAGAGATGTGTAGTATTCACTAGGTTCCGGTCTATCATTAATAATATGGAACCCTTTATATTCTAAACCCATTATATTCAAAACTCCGAAGCAGTTTTACATTTGTTCTGAGACCGTTGATCTGATCCATGAGACAAATAGAGAATCATTTTAGGTTCTTTTATGATCTTCCATTGGTTAGTTAGAAAATATTTACCGTATAGTCAGTTCTGTGTCGCTACCAAGGTTGTAACACTGGTATTCACAAAGCAACCAAACTGAGGGCTAATCATATAAGCTCACTGTATGCTTTAATTAGTAACTAAGTGCCACACATATCATAGAACAGAAAAAGTCATTTTTTAAAGATGTCTATTGATGAAAATACTCCATATCCAAGTTAATAATGAAAATGTAATCTGATATCACGATAGCATTGTCTTGATAAATATATCGTATCACTTTCCCTCCAATGTTTTTAGTGTGTCAATGCTGTCTTCCTCGGAAGATTAAAACCTTCACTCGTATCTCGTCTGGATTTCCTATTCTCAAACAAGCTTTGGATAGCTATTCATCTTGACAAACCTTCGCCACAACGATTTTGTAACGGTAAAATACATAATTCTCCTTTTGTTGTAAGCAGTGTTGTCCCTCTGTATTTCTTCTATATTTCAATATCAAGTACTAATAGCATATATTCTACTATTTGCATACAGTAAATAAGTGCATGAAAAGTGAATAAACCACATGCGTTATTACATTAGATCAGCCATTGTACTGGAAAGGTGTTCAAATCGTACCTCAGCTGAAGAAATTTCCGAACGGTCTAAAGTTTTACCGCGTTTAGGAGGTTTTCACTTAAGTAATTTCTAGACACGATTGGATACATAATGTCAGGAAATGGAATAGAAGGACTTTCATGTATCCTGTACACTATGACAACTTTAGTGAAAATGCTGAATGGCCATGCCTACTCAAGATCATGGAGAACTCACTTCTAGACTTTGCTCGGGGCATTTGGTTATGAAGACATTTATAACCGTCGGAATAGAACACAAAAACTTGGATATACGATCAATTCAACAACGTCTGGATGAGGAAATCACTATGCAACATTTACAAGAAAATAAAACTGCATGACAAAAGCCATATTAGGAAATCTCATAATTAAGACGGTTACATATTCCGAACCGTTAACTTTGGCTGCGGTATATAGAGAAGGTCATAATGGTATTGCAATTCAGCCAAAGGGACTACATTGTACAAAGGAATAGAAACTTTATTTGAAGGTTATTAATTTTATGCTCCCGTTTTCTCACGCAGCTGCTCACCTTTTCTATGAAAAATTTGCACATAACTATACTCAACAGTTGGACACCCTGGTGGCAACGACAGTATCAGACGATTACAAGAAATTAACAACTCCAAAAACATTCTCAATTCCCAGTAAAAGAGGCTTTCTTGAGCGAAACTCCAAGTGATATGATTAGCGACAGTGCTGAAAGAAGGCCAAGAATTTTCTGGGGGATTAACTCAACGTGAGAAACAACGTTAGCATAAAAAATATTTCATTCCCAAATACTGTTACAATAAAAGAAGTTCTACAGTACTTTTGAAGGATACAGTTTATCATCTGAGCGGCACGTTGACCTAATGACACCTTCCTTGTATGAAAATATCTCAATGCTCAAGAGTGTCAATTCGACTGCGCTGAGTAATGCAGTGTCTGTTGTACTGAGCTTTAAAGAAGAAAGTCGAAATGAATTGGCTAGAAGAACGTTAAAACACACAGATATGTGCGTAGATCTATACTTCAAACTGTTTTAAGATTACATTTTATTACCTAGTTACAGAAACATTCAGATATTATACTATGAGTAGACATCCTGATACGTGTTTTTCTCTTATCAAAACAAATGCGAGCAGTTAGAATGCAATACAAACAACCTGACATAGTGATATTTGATAAGAAGCGTAGTGAGATTAGGATTTTTCAATTAAAACTTACACTCTGTAATACTCAAAAATCTATTGAAAAATTTCTTACATTTGCAAAAGGTTTAAAATTTAACTACAAAAGTGCCGACTGAGATGTTCTGCAGAAATAATGGTATTACTAATTGTAGATATCAGGATGCATTTAGATACATAGATAATAACAGCAGATGTCGAGATCCGCCATGATACTTACATTAGAACGAGTGGAATCAGTTTCCATTCAGTACAACCGACGGGAGCGTGCGGTATGAAATGGGAAATGTACGGCAGCTCATATTGTCCTTAGGACTTGCAAATTCGAAATATTTGAGTTTAAGCCCAGTGACATGCGCAACAAGAAGTCTTTAGCTGAAAAAAAATGTATATCGCCGTGAGCTCATAAGGTATAGTAAAGAGAAAGCGCGTTAAAATTTTGGACAAGTATATGGGTCATTTGCAATACGATAGGCATCCCCGAGCTTGTGAACCTTATTGTAATACGCATCCACGACAGAAATCGCATTAAACATTAGCAGCGATTTCACTTGACTTTTTTGTAATAGTATTCTACAAAGTCTGAAAAGAGATATTAATAAGAGATTAAATCGATCTCTAAGTGATGCGGTAATTAAAGAAATAATTTTGAGGATGGACGGAGATGTTCGATTTTTAATTATTGATTTAGAGTGCAAAAGGCGTGCCAATAATTCTAGGGTACTATTTCGAAGTGTGCGGTAAGGCTAAATGCTTATACTGGCTTATGTCCATCTTACATGCTGTGAAATTTAGAAGTCAGCAGTGGACATCGGAATCTATTCCTTAATTAAAATTGGCTTACAGCTAGTAAAGGAATTCAAAATTGAATACGATGCCGTAGGATCTTTTGTCGTGTACCTAGGTCTCAAAAACGAAGCAGTAGTTCTTTTAGAACTCCTTAACTCACATTATACAATGTCGTACCATTTAAACAACAGTGGATTAACTTCTCCCTTTAACAAGACGAGGGTATCACAGACGTTTAGCCTTGGGAATGAACGGCAATTTTTTTTAGGTGGGCCCTTGGGATTGAAAATTATTTGATACCAAATGTAAAAAACTTAAGTATTAATTTATCAATGATAATCAAGCAATTGGTATACTTCCCTTTTATATTCAGCTACATTACTATATGAGAGTGCTTCCTGCTGAAGAAATCTACTTAAGACTCACAACGCAATCACCTTTTTCTTAATTGTTAGCCTGATAGAAACCTTTTAATCCAAAGAGTTGTGTCCTTACGGATTATATATAATTTTAAGAAAGAATCATTAGCGTCATTAGCGTCCCTGCTGCTCACTCAAACTTACATATAGAGTTGTGTAGGATTCACTAATTTCCGGTCTTTCATTAATAATATTTTCCCGATTGTATACTGTAAAACTTGCTATGGAACCAATTATATTCTAACCTCCAAAGCAGCTTAACTTTGGACCTGAGAGCGGTGATCTGATCGATGAGGCAAGTAAAGAAACGATTTTAAGTTCTTTTGAGATTATTTCCTACTCGGTTATGTGAAAATATGTACCGTATAATAAATACTCAGTGCTCAGTCACCTCAAAGTAACCAAACTGTAGGTTAATCAAATAAGCTCACTGTATGCTTTGATTAATAACTTAGTGCCACACGTTTCATAGAGCAAAAAAAAAACATTTATTTCAGAATTCTCTTCATAAAAATTCTCCATATCAAAGTTTTCGAATGATATACAGTAGCATTGTATTGATAAGAATATCGTATCACATTTATTCATTCTGACATCCTGTTTCCCTCTAATACTATAAACTCATGTTATTGGTGTGTTAATGCTGTCTTACTCCGAATATATAATCAAGTCTTCGCTCTAGCGTCTTGCGTCTTGATTTCCTTTTCTCAAACAACCTAGGATAGCTATTCATCTTGTGAAAGTTTCGCCACAACGATTGTGTAATGGTGAGTTACACACCTATCCTTTTGATATAAGCAGTGTAGTCCCTCTGGATTTCTTCAGTATTTTAATATCAAATACTAATACTCTACTCTTATGCATACAGTAAATGAGTGCAAGAAAAATGAACAAAACACATGCGCTATGACATTAGAGCAGCCATTTTCTCCTACGGTGTTAAAATCGTAACTGGAGCTGAAGAAATTTCTGAACGGTCCAAAGATGTATCGCGTTTAGGAAGTTTCCCATTAATTTCTAGGCACGATTGGATATATTATGTCAGAAAATAGTATAGAAGAACTCTGGTGTATCCCGTACACTATGTAAACTTTAGTGAAAATGCTAAATGGCCATGCTTACTCAAGATCATTGAGAACTCACTTCTAGACTGCTCGTGGACCTCTACATGTGGTTATTAAGACATTTACAACCGTCGGAGGACATGACAAAAACTAGGATCTGCGATCTTATTGAACTACGTCTGGATGAGGAAATATATGCAACATTTAAATGAAAATGAAATTGAATAGCCAAACCCAAATTACAAAACCTCGAAATTAAGTACGTTTCTAAAATATGAAAAGCGCTGTATTGACCTTATATTTTACGGATATAAAATACAATTAGACACGAAAAGTGCCGAAAGACAAGAAGGTCTTCTGGGAAATATATGCAACGATTGCATTTATATCTACCATTGAGGCCACGACAATTCAATCACACTTCTTGTGAATCTCTGAGATCAAAACAAGACGGCTTCAAGTGATGCAGTTTTCGAAGGACTAAAGGTGGCTGTATATAGAGAAAAATAATGGAAGAAAGTACAAACTTGAAATCTGTAGCTGTTGATGGGTTTTATTCGGATCTATTAAGAATCTTACTAGAAGACTTTATGATCAGTTGTTGAACTGAAAGGATTTGCTACGAATTTATTAAATTTATAGAAACTGAAGCGTCATTAAAAGATTGCTTTCACTTTTTGCAGGATGCAAAAGGCTGTATCACGTCCGCAGCTATAATCAGCAGTGAAGAGATCCTTCAAAAAAAGAAGAATTGTGAAAGTTAGTCAGAGTCTTCTACCAACCGATACTCAATCCGGACAAAATGGTCATGATACACATTTCTTATTAGCCTGTATGGAGAAGGAAACATGTCCTCTCTGGTATAAGCCATATCAGGTATAACAAGGGAGTAGTTACAAAGGTTCAATATGGCCACTTTTCCCCCTACTAACACGGCAGCTATTCAGCATTCAATTCGGAAGCCTCTCCAACTCCAGCAGCGAAAAGGTCTAAGCATGAACCTAATCGAATGAGGTTGGTGTGTGAGAGATAATATGCGAATTCCAGGACCCACACAGCTACCATCAGCTCCAGCCGGCTAATGTTACTAACCTCTAAATAACAAATGACCGCCAGATGTGCACGAGCCACATTTTAGTATAAAAGAGCAGATATGAAATTTTGAAGGTTTTCTCCATTTTGCCAGATCGGAGGACAATCTTATATAGATAATGACGAACAAAGCTGTTGAAAACCAATATGTCATTGAAAATTGCTTAATTGTTGATCCAATCAGTTATGATTATTATTTTGAAATAACGTCCCCGCTTTATAGACCTAAGAAAATGGACATGTAGATGATCATGTTGTAACTTTAAAAGAAGGTAAAAAAAGAAGCTATAAAACATTAAGGTGATTTATTGTTTAGTTTACATATTTTTGAAAACTTTAACACGAGCGGCTTTGGTACCCGAAGAGAAAACGAAATTGTAGTAGGACGCACACAAGTTAACGAGCAAAAACTTCAGGAGCGAAATGGTCTCAGCATGAACCCAATCGAATAAGGTTGATGTGTGAAAGAGGATGCGAATTCCAGGACCCACACAGCTACCATCAGCTCCAGCCGGCTAATGTTACTAACCTTTAAATAACAAGTGACTGCAAGATATGAACGAGCCACAAGTTAGTATAAAGGAGCACATATGAAATATTGAAGGGTTTCTCCATTTTGCCAAGGGACTTCATGAATAAATGCAAGATCGGAGGACAATCTAATATAGATTATGAACAAAGTAGTTGAAAACCATTCAGTCATTGAAAATTGCTTAGTTGTTGATCCAATCAGTTATGATTATTATTTTGTAATAACGTCCCCGATTTATAGACATAACAAAATGGACATGTAGACGATCCCGATCTAACTTTAAAGGAAGGTAAACAAACAAGGTATAAAACATTATTCTTTAGTTTACATATTTTGGAAATCTTTAACACGAGCTGCATATATCCCGGCTTATGTACTTACTCACTTTCCACATCTTGGAGCAAAAGCCCTGAATCTTCTCCCTTAGTAATAGTGTTCGAGTACTTGCTCGTCTTGTCGGTTAAACTTGCGTCAATAAATAATTTCGAGGATCTTTTGCATCCTTGACTCACTTCATCAAGATTCTATATTGATAAGGCTTCGTATCTATGCCAATAATCTTCAGGCTATAGAAACTTAAAGTCTTTCTGATTCGCACGGTTCATCTTGCAATACAGATTGCCATATCGCAAACTCTTTTAATCTTATTGGTGGATTTGAATTACTCGATCTTCTAAACATTTAATCACCGGGGAGTAAAGTTCTGGAGAGCTTTCCCTCTGTAGCAGATTAGTGCACCGCCTGTATTAGCTTTTTGGCACCTTTCATATCTGAGACGGAATGATCAACAAGAAGAATCCCAAAATTTAAGACGGTTACATTTTCCAAACCGTTAACTTTGGCTGCAGTATATAGACAAGGACTTAATCGAATAGCAATTCATCGAAAGGCACTAGATTCAACAGGGGACTACAACCTTAATTTGAAGGCAACTAAATTAATGCTTCCGTTTTCTCACGCAGCTGGTCATCTTTTCTATAGAAAATTTGCACATCACTATACTCAACAGATATATAAAAAACTATCAGAGTATACAAGAAATTAAAAACTCAAGGAACATTCACAATTCGCAGGAAAAGAGGCCTTCTTGAGAGAAGTTCCAAGAGATATGATTATCGAACAGTGCTTAATTTAGGGCATGAAATTTTCTCGGGGATTAACTCAACTACAGACACAACGTTAGCTGGATTAATCTTTCATTCCCAATTACTGTTACGACTACAGGACTTTTGTACAGGACTTTTGTGCTCATCTGTTTATCAGTTCATCAGCTTTATAAGTTCATCGGCCGGACTTGTCTCACAGGCCAAGAGAAGCGACCCTGGGTCTACAATTTAATCACGTTCTTAATCACCTAAAAGACTCCTATTAGAGTTTCAGGCCAATAACCTACATGTGAATCCTTTACAAGCATACGGCCATAGGTGTAATATAACTGTTACGGAATATTGTTAGCATCGTGAACTTCTGTCTCAAAAGCAGCTTGGTAATATCGCAAAGGATCAAGGTGCTTAGAAGTATCCATTGTTTGACTTATAACGTATAAAAGCTAGGGAAATATGTATAAACCAACTGGCATCGACGTGTTGTAGAGGTTTCATATTTACGCCCCCTCTTGGATGAAAGCGTATATAGGATATCTGCATGTAACACAAATCAAAACATCGTTTTTATTAAGAGAGTTAAATTTTGCTTCTTTTTAGGAGATTCAAATACTAAACGGTAGTTATAAATATAGAACGTCTTGAAATGAGTCAAGCTTGGAAAAGACGCGTCGATATTTTTTATAAACTCCTGTTTAACCTTGTTTCTAATAGAAAAATTATCGCAGTCTCTTTCTCTTTTCTTGGGGAGCGGGACGAACAAGTTATCGGACACTATTCCCAAGAAGAAAATTTTAGTGCTTCCTGAGCAAGATATTGGAAGTGAGCCTAGGTAGTTATATATCTTTCAGGTGACTTAACTGAAAAACTTTCAATGTTACCTAAGTAAAAAAAAAAATATTCTGTCAATTGATTACTTTCTTGCTGTCTCTGTTATACACATGTTCTACCAGACCTCTGTTACATCTTTGTATCGCGAATCAGTGATTTACACCGCTAGCTTTAGTAATTCATCGGTCGGACTTGTTTCACAGGCCAAGAGAAGCGGGTCTGGTTCTACAAGGTAATCACGAACCTAGTTACCTAAGGATCTCCTATTAGATTTTCCGGCCAATAACTGCATTTGAATCCTTTACAAACTTACGATCTTAAGAGTAGTATAACTGTCACAGAAAATTGTTAAGATTCGTGGGCTTCTGTCTGAAAAGTAGGTTGGTACAGTCGCAAAGGAACAAGGTGCTGAGCAGTAAGCATAATATATTCTTATGTCGTATAAAACCTAGGGCAGTAAGTCGAAACCAACTCCGATGGACGTGTAGTAGAGGTTTCATTCTTCTGGATCTGGATAAAAACGTACATGGATTCTTTGCATGTACGGAATATCCAAACATCGTTCTTTATTAAGAGTGTTATACAAGACTTCTTTTTAGGAGAGTCGTAAACTAAACGGCACTTACACAAATTTATGTGTCATAGCAGATGGCAGAATCCTCGGAGTCAATTACCTGTTGTTGAAAATCCTAGCATATAAAGAATAAAACAATAAACAATTGTTATAAACGTACAATTCAATGATACTTTAGTACGAGAATCTGATATCTAAATGAATTGGTTCTTGCTCCCTGTGTGTCATGCTACAGTTTCGTTTTCTCTTCGGGTACCGAAGCAGCTCGTGTTAAGGATTTCCAAAATATGTAAACTAAAAAATAAACCACCTTCATGCTTTATTCCTTGCTTTTATACCTTCTTTATGTTACATCAAGATCGTCTTCATGTCAACTTTGTTAGGTCTATAAGGCGGGGAAGTTATTTCAAAAAAATATCATAACTGATTGAATCAACATTTAAGCATTTGTCAATAACATATTGGTTTTCAACAGCTTTGTTCGTCTTCATCTATTTAAGATTGTGTTCCAATTTGCTACTTGTACGTGAAGTCCCTTGGCAAAATTGAGCAAACGTTCAATATTTCATATCTGCTCTTTTATACTAACATGTGGCTCGTTTACATCTTGCAGTCACTTGTTATTTAAAGGAGGGTAACATTAGACGGCTGGAGTTGATGGTAGCTGTGTGGGTCCTGGAATTCGCGTATCCTCTTTCACACACAAACCTATTTCGATTGGGTTCATGCTTAGACCATTAGCTCTTGGAGTTGGAGGGTCTGACGAATTGAACGCTGAATATTGCCGTGTTAGCAGGGGAAAAAGTGCCAATATTGATGCTTTGTAAGTACTCCTTTGTTATATCTTATATGGCTTATACCAGGGAGCACATGTTCCTTCTCCATACAGGCGAATAAGAAATGTGTAAACTTGACAATTTTCACAGGATTTAGTTTTGGTTGGTTGAAGACTCTGACTAACTTTCGCAATTCTTCTTCTGTATGAAGGATCTTGAAGCTAGGCAACTATTCACTGCTGAATATAGCTGAGGACGTCTCACAGCTTGTTGCATAATGAAAAAAGTGAAAGCTATCTTTTAATGACGATGCGTGTAGAAAGTCTCCAAGGATTCTGTCATCTGCCAGGACCCTAAAGATTATGTAACTGCCGTTTAGTTTTCGACTCAACCTAAAGGGAAGTAAAGTTTAACACTCTTAATAAAAAACGAAGATTGGATATTCCGTACATGCAAACACTTCATGTACATTTTTATCTAAGATGATGTTCTAAAAATGAATGCTCTACTACACGACGATCACAGTTGGTTTCAACTTATTGGCCTAGGTTTAATACGACATAAGTATAATCAATGCTTACTGCTCACCACCTTGTTCCTTTGCGACTGTACCAACCTACTTTTCAGACAGAAACCAGCTAAGTTTAATAATTTTCTGTAACAGTTATACTACACTTATGGTAGTAAGCCTAAAAATCTAGTAGGAGATCCTTAGGTAAAAATGTGCGTGATTACCGTGTACAATCTGGCCTGCTTCTCTTAGCCTGTGAGACGTCTGGCCAATGAATTCCTAAAAGGAGTGGTGTAAAGCAATGATTCGCGATAGTAAGAAGTTATACACGCTTGGTAGAAGAGGTGTAGAACAGAAACATTAACAAAATTAAAATTATCAGGTGACATTTTTTTTTTTTTTTTTTTTTTGTACTTAGGTTATATTGGGAGATTTTTAGACATGTACACCTGAAAGATAAAAAATTTGCTATGCTTGCTTTCCACATCTTGGAGCAGAAGCCGTGAATGTTCTCCCTTGGTAACAGTGTTCGAGTACTTGCTCGACACGGTGCCCAAAGTAAGTAATAGAGACTGCATAAAAATTTCGATAAGCTTGAAAGTTAAACTTGCGTCTATAAATAATTTCGAGGCGTCATTTGGCACTTTGACTCATTTCATTGATAACGCTACGTATTTAACACACTAATCTTCAGGCTATAGAACAGCGTTTCCCAACCTTTTTCAACCTGCGGCACACTACAGGTGTAACTTGAATTCTCGCGGCACACCCATACATATATATATATATATATATATATATATATATATATATATATATATATATATATATATATATATATATATATATATATATATATATATATATATATATATATATATATATATATATATATATATATATATATATATATATATATATATATATATATATATATTACTATTATTATTGATAATATAAAATATCGTGGTATTTTTATGTGATTTCTGATATCCTTCTTACAAAGAAGAAAGCTCGATCACTGATTTTTCCCCGTGGTAAATCATTATACTTATTTTTCATTCTAATTTTAAAATAGAAAACAATTGCAATGAAATAGAGGACTTGGGTTTTTTAAAAATCCACTTTCTCTTTCGAAAACTGTATCTAATCTTTAACTAAAAGGGAAGATCACTGTATAACGAACAAGTAAGTAAATATACTTTTAAAACACAAATGTAGGTAATTTGTATGCATGTTTACTTTGTTGAATTTATTGAATGTGTTAAAATTTCAAGTTACGAAATAGTCTGCAACAATAAAGAAGCAATAATGGTCATGACAATGATAAATACGTTTTTCAACATTAAAAATGTACAGAAAAGTAACATAGTATGAAACTTAAAATTGTAGATTTATAGTAGAGGTTCATAGTAATGTGAAATACAAATATACATTTTTCCGTATGTCTGGCAATTTGTTTCGATTTCCTCGCGGCACACCAGCAGCCCATTCGCGGCACACCAGTGTGCCGCGGTACACCGGTTGGGAAACGCTGCTATAGAACCTTAAAGTCTTTCTGGCTCGCACGGTTCATCTTGCACTAGACACTGCTATATCGTACACTCTTTTAATAAGGAGGATTTGAGCTTATTGGAGGATTTGAGTTTCACGATTTTGTATACGTTTTCTCACCGGTGAGTAAAGTTCTGGAAGCTGATTGAATAGTGTTGGGTCTCACGTTGAGTTAATGCCCAGAAAATTTTGTGCAATTCTTTGAGCACTGTTCGATAATCATTTCACTTGCAGCTTCGCTCAAGAAAGCCTCTTACTCTGCGAATCGAGAATGTTCCTTGAATTCTTAATTTCTTGTAATCCTCTGATACTGTAGCTTCCTCCAGAGCTTCCAAATTTTGAGTATAGGGATGTGGAAATTTTCCATAGAGAAGATGACCACCTGCATGAGAAAACGGAAGCATTCATTTAATTGCCTACAAATAAAGTTTCTAGTCTCCTGTTCAATGTAGTCCCTTTGGATGAACTGCAATACGATTAATACCTTTTATATATAATGCAGTTAAAATTCACGGTTCTGGAAATGTCACCGTCTTAATTTTGAGATTTCCTAATATGGTTTTTGACATGCAGTTTTATTTTCTTGTAAATGTTGCATATTTATTTCGTTATCCAGACATTGTTGAATAAGATCGCAGATGGTATATTTTGAGATTTCCTCTGAGAGTTGTAAATCTTTTAACAACCACTTGTTAAGGTCCAGGAGCAAAGTTTAGAAGTGAGTTCTCTATGATCTTGAGTAGGCATGGCCATTTAGCATTATCACTTATGTTGTGTTAGTGTACAGGATACACAATTGTTCTTCTATACCATTTCCTGACATAATGTATCCAATCATGCCTAGAAATTACTCAAGTGGAAATCTACTAAATACGGTAAAACTTTGGACCGTTCATAAATTTCTTCAGCTGAAGGTACGATATGAATACATTGCCTGTATAATGGCTGATCTAAAGTCATAACGCACGCGCTTTGTTCACTTTTCTTGTACCTAGTTACTGTATGCAGAAGAGTAGAATATTTAGTATTGGTACTTGATATTGATATAATGAAAAAATACAGAGGGACTACACTGCTTAAATCATAAGGAGAAGTCTGTATCTCACCAATACACAATCGTTGTGGCGAAGCTTTCACAAGATGATAATGTCACCGTCCTAATTTTGAGATTTCCTAATATGGTTTTTGTCATGCAGTTTCTTTTTCTTGTAAATGTTGCATATGTATTTCCTCATCCAGACGTTGTTGAATAAGCATCAGATTCTAAATTTTCTCATCTCCTCCGACGGTTGTAAATGTCCCCGAGCAAAGTCTACAAGTGAGTACTCAATGATCTTGAGTAGGCATGGACTCTCGGCATTTTCACTAAAGTTGTCAATTGTTCACCACACTCCAAAGTTCTTCTATACCATTTCCTGAAATAATGTTTCCATTCGTACCTAGAAATTACTTAACTGCAAACTTTGGACCGTTCAGAGACTTCTTCAGCTGATTTACGATTTGAACACCTTTCTTGTATAATGGTAGATCTAATGTCATAACGCATGTGCTTTGGTCACTTTTCTCGCAGTTATTTACAGTATGCAGATGAGTAGAATATTTAGTATTAGTAGTTGATGTTGAAGTATTGAAGAAATACAAGAGGGATTACACACATTATATCAAAAGAAGAGGTCTGTATCTCACCAATACACAATCGTTGTGCCGAAGCTTTCTCAAGATGAATAGCTTTCCAAATGTTGTTAGAGAATAGGAAATTGAGACGCGAGACCTGAGTGAAGACTAGATCAAATCTTCCGAGTAAGACAGCATTGACACACCAAGAACATGAGTGTAATGCATTAGAGGGTAAGTGGATGTCAGAATGAATAATTGTGATACGATATACTCTTCAGTCAAAGGTACCGTGATATAAGATTACTTTTTCATCAAAAACTTGGATATGGAGAATTTTCATCAAGTGACATTTGAAATAAATGACTTTTATTGCTCTATGAAAGGTGTG
Source organism: Thermobia domestica (assembly GCF_964235325.1). NCBI lineage: Eukaryota > Metazoa > Arthropoda > Insecta > Zygentoma > Lepismatidae > Thermobia > Thermobia domestica. The sequence continues at coordinate 84,505,685 of NC_137470.1, forward strand.
GTACTTAGTTAATAATCAAAGTATACACTGAGCTTATAGGAAAAGATTATTTGATTAGCCCACAGTTTCGTTGTTTTGTGATGATGACCAGTGTTACTAAGTTGGTAGCGAACACAGGAATGACTATACCGTAAATTTTCCACCTAACCGTGTAAAAGAAGTTCTCAAAAGAAGTAAAATCGATTCTTTATTTGTCTCACCGATCAGATGACAGGTTTCAAACCCAAAGGAGGGCTGCCTTGCAGGTTAGAATATAAAAGGTTCCCTAGCAAGTTTTTTAGGATACAATCGGGAAAATATTATTAATGATAGACCTGAAAATAGTGAATCCTAAACAACTATGTATTTAAGTCCTAGTGAGCAGCAAAGACGCTATTTAAACGCACATTTGATAGCCTCGAGTGTTAACACACTGAAGAATTTCTTTAAGTAATACACTCGTACGAACACAACTCTTTGGAATAAACCGTTTCCATCAGGTTAAGAAAAAAAAAGGTGAGGGCGTTGTGAGTCCTAAGTAGATTTCTTCAGCAGGAATCACTCACTAATAGTATTGTAGTTGCATATAAACGGGAAGTATATCATTCATAAATTAATATTTATGTGTTTTACATTTGATTTCACAACATTTTCAATCCCATGGGCCCACCTAAAAAAAACCGCTGATCGTTCCCAAAGCTATACGTCAGTGATACTCTCGTCTGATTAAATGGAGAAATAAATCCATGGTTTTTAAATGGTACGCCACTGCATAATGTGACTAAAGGAGCTCTAATACCACTACTGCTTCGTTTCTGAGACCTAGGTACACAACACAAGATCCTACGGCCTCGGATTCTATGTTGAATTCGTTTACTTCTGGAAGCCAATAGTAATTAAGGTTAACATACCGATGTCCACTGCTAACTTCTAAATTTCACAGCATTGTAAGAAGGACATATGCCTACGTAAGTCCTTTAGCCTTACCGCACACTTCGAAATAGAACCCTCGAAATATTGACACGCTTGTTGCAGTCTAAACCACTAATTAAAAAACCAACATTCTCAAAATAATTTCTTCAATCACCGCAACACTTTTGAGATCCATTTAATCTCTTATTAATATCTCTTTTCAGATATTGTAGAATACTATTAGAATGAAGTCAAGTGACATCTCTGCTAATGTTCTCATTTTAAGGAGATTTCTATCGTAGTAGATTCATATTACAAAAAGCTTCACAAACTCAGAGATGCATGTCCCATCGCAAGTGACCCATCAAGTTGTCCATGATTTTAATGCTCTTTCTCTTTACTATAAGTTATGAGCTCACCGTGATATTGAGTCTTTCTCAGCTAAAGACTTCTTTATCCGCACGTCACTGGTTTTAAACTCGAATATTTCGAATTTGCAAGTGCTAAGGACAATATGTGCTGAAGGAACTTTTCCCATTTGAACCCACCCTCTCACGTCGATTGTACTGCATGCAAACTGATTCCACTCGTTCTAATGCAAGTATCATGCCGGATCTCGTCATCTACTGATATTATCTTATATCTAAATGCATCTTTATATCTACAATTAGTATTACCATTATTTCTGATGGAAGCCACATTCGGCAGCCTTTTAAATAAATCTTATTTTTTCTGCTATATGAATGTTATAAATCAACACAAATTACTCTATAACAGCGTGTGAGTTGAAATTGAAAAATCCTAATTACACTTCGCTTCTTATCAAATATTACTCTGTTTGGTTAGTTGTAGTGCATGCTAACTGCTTGCATACGTTTTGATAAGACAACAACACGTATCTCGTGATCTCCTCTTAGTAAAATGTTATTATTTAAAATTATTAATATTATTTATTAGCTTTTTGACACCTTTCATACCTGACACAGAAGGATCAAAGAGATGTACTTGTGCTGACGTGAACAGACCTTGCGTGTCCTGTCCATCGACTCAAGGTTTTCTTCTCAAGAGCAGAAAGTTACTCCACAAAATCTACCTTACAACAGTTGAAGATTACGAAGTGTATACTTTAACACTGAAGCAGACTGTCATTTGCCCTGGAATGTATGAGAGCATATTCAAGGCCGTTGACCAGAGCCTTTCTGGATCACCAAGTAATTCCTTTACTAAAAAAGAAGCACCTGTAAAATGCTGTAGAAATCTGCAAAGATGAACGCATCATATAGCGCAATATTATGACAAAGTACATTCCTTGCATAGTCGAGCCAAGAGCCGTTAACATTCGCAAGAAGAAAGAAGAAACACACAGATATGTGCTTAGAAGTATACTTTAGACTGTTTTTAGAGATCATTGTATTACCGACTTACAGAAACATTCAGATATTTTACTAAGAAGAGATGTCGAGTTACATGTTGTTCCCTTATCAAAACGAATGCAAGCAGTTAGCATGCAATACATCCAACCATACATAGTAATATTTTTTAAGGGTTGTACTCAGATTAGAACGAGTGGAATCAGTTTGCATGCTTACAACCGGCGAGAGCAGGCAGTTTGAAATGGGAAAAGTACGGCAGCTCATATTGATCAATTTTCGAGATCAAACCCTTTGACGTGCGGAACAAGAAGTCTTTAGGTAAGAAAGAATGAATATCATGGTGAGCTCATAAGGTATAGTAAAGAGAAAGCGCCTTAAAATGATGGACAAGATGCTGGGTCACTTGCGATATGACAAGCAACCCGAGCTTCTGAAGCTTAATCTAAAATACATCCACTAAGTCAGAAATCGCTAAAAAATGAGAACATTAGAACAGACGTCACTAGACTTCATTGTAATAGTATTTTACAATTTCTGAAAAGATACAAAATGAGAGATGAAATCGATCTGAAAGTTAAGCGGTGATAAAAGTAATAATATTGGTGTTGGACGAGGATGTTCGATATTTAATTTGAAGTTTAGAGTGCAACACGCGCACCAATATTTCGAGTCTTCCATTTTCAGATTTCCGGTAAGGCTTATGCCGTCTTATGCTCTTCTTACAATGCTGTGAAATTTAGAAGTCAGCAGTGGACATTTTTTTATTACTTAATTCCTGTTGGCTTATAGCTAGAAAAGAAATTCAACGATGAATCCGAAGCCGTAGGATCTTGTGTTGTGTACCTAGGTCTTAAAAACGAAGCAATAGTGCTTTTAGAACTTTTTAACTCACATTAAACAATGGCGTACCATTTAAAAACCGTGGACTTATATCTCCCTAATAATAAGAGAGGGCGTCGTAGACGTATAGCCTTGGGAACGAAGAGCGACTTGTTTAAGGTGTGCCCTTAGGATTGATAAATGTTGGGATACCAAATGTTAAAATAATTACTATTAATTTATAAATGATAATCAAGCAATTGCTATATTTCCAGTTTTTTTGCAACTACAATACTATCTGAGAGTGCTTCCTGCTGAACAAATCTACGTAGCAGTCATAAAGCTCTCCCCTGGTTCTTGATCGTTAGCCTGATAGAAACTGTTTAATAATCCATGAAATGTGTTATTACGGATATAATATTTAAAAGATGTCTCTTGTGTGTTAACACTCTTGGCTATCAAATATGCGTTTAATTAGCGTCCTTGCTGCTCACTAGGGCTTACATATAGAGTTGTGCCGGATTCACTAGGTTCCGGTCTATCATTAATAATATTTTATCGATTGTATGATGTAATACTTGCTATAGAACCAAATATATTCTAACCTCAAAAGCAGCCTTACTTTGGGTCTGAGACCGATGATTGTTTTAGGTTCTTTGAGATCTTCCCTTAGACGTTCAACTGGAAAATATTAACCGTACAGTAAGTCCTGTGTTAGCTCACAACTTCGTAACACTGGTAATCACAAAGCAACCAAACTTTTCGCTAACCAAATAAGCCTTTCATATAAGCTCACTGTATGCTTTCATTAGTATCTAAATGCCACACATTTCATAAAGCAAAGAAAATCATTAATTTCATAGTCTGTTGGTGAAAATTGTCCATATCCAAGTTCTAGAATGATATCACGGTAGCATTGTCTTGATAAGAATATCGTATCACATTTCGTTATTCTGACATCCTCCTCCCCTCTAATGCTATACACTCATGTTCTTGGTGTGTCTATTCCTTCTTACTCGGAAGGTTTAATCAAGTCATCACCTGTGTCTCGATTTCCTATTCTCAAACAACCTTTTTATAGCTTTTCATCATGTGAAAGCTTCGCCACAATGATTGTGTAATGCGGAGATAAAAACCTCTTCTTTTCATATAAGAAGTGTAGTACCTCTGTATTCTTAGATATTTCAACATCAAAAACTAATACTATATATTCTACACTTCTGCATACAGTAAATGCAAGAAAAGTAAACAAAGCACATGCGTTATTACATTAGATCAGCCAATATACTGGAAAGGAGTTAAAATAATAACTCAGCTGAAGAAATTTCTGAATAGTCTTAAATTGTACCCCTTTAAAACGTTTGCAGTTAAGTAATTTCTAGGAATGAATGGATACATTATGCAGGAAATGGTAAAGAATATCTTTGGTGTATCGTGTACACTATGACAACTTTAGTGAAAATGCTGAATGGCCATGCCTACTCAAGATCTTTGAGTACTAACATCTAGACTTTGCTCGGGGACCTCTTAATGTGGTTATGTAGAAATTTACAAATGTCGGAGGAGATGACAAAATCTAGGATCTGCGATTTTATTAACAACGTCTGGATGACGAAATTAATATGCGTCATTTACATGAAAATGAAACTGCATGAAAAAAAATATTAGGATATCTCAAATTTAAGACGGTTACATTTTCCGAACTTTTAACTTTGGCTGCAGTATATAGAGATGGTCATAATCGTATTGCAATTCATTCAAACGGCTTAGATTGAACAGTTGACTACAACCTTCATTTGAAGGCAATTAAATTAATGCTTTCGTTTTCTCACGCAGCTGGTCATCTTTTCTATGAAAAATTTGCACATCACTATACTCAACAGATGGTAGGCCTGGAGGCAAATATGGTATGAGAGAATACAAGAAATTAACAACTCAAAGAACATTCACAATTCGCAGGAAAAGAGGCCTTTTTGAGCGAAGTTCCGTGAAATGATTATCGAAGAGTGCATATTTCAGGGCACAAATTTTCTCGGGGATTAACTTAACGTCAGACACAACGTTAGCAGGATTAATGCTTCGTTCTAAAATACTGTTATTCTAACAGAAGGTCTACAGGACTTTTGTGCTCATCTGTTTATCAGCTAATCAACTTTATAAATTCATCGGCCGGACTTGTGTCACAGGCCAAGAGATCTTGTGTTGTGTACCAAGGTCTCAAAAACGATGCAGTAATGATTTTGAGCTCCTTTACTCACATTATGCAATCCATTTAAAAAACCGTGGATTTAATTCTCCATTTAATAGGACGAGAGTATCACAGACATATAGCTTTGGGAACGAAAAGCGGTTTGTTTTAGGTGGGCACTTGGGATTGAAAAATGTTGTGATATCAAATGTAAAAAACATAAGTATTAATTTATCAATGATAATCAAGCAATTGCTATACTTCCCGTTTATATGCAACTACAATATTATTAGAGAGTGATTCCTGCTGAAGTAATCTGCATAGGACTAACAACGTTATCACCTTTTTCTTAATTTTTAGCCTGATAAACACGGTTTATTCCAAAGAGTAGTGTTCCTACGAATGTATTACTGAAAGAAATTCTCCTGTGTAACACTCGAGGCTATCAAATGTGCCTTTAAATAGCGTCCTTGCTGTTCACTAGGACTTACATAGTTGATTAGGATTCACTAGATTGCGGTCTATCATTAATAATATTTTCCAGATTGTATCTTATAAAACTTGGTATGGAACCCATTATATTCTAACCTGCAAGGCAGCCTTCCTTTGGGCCTGAGACCTGTCATCTGATCGGTGAGACAAACAAAGAATCGATTTCACTTCTTTTGAGATCTTCTCTTACACGGTTAGGTGGAAAATATTTACGGTATAGTCAGTCCTGTGTTCGCTACCAACTTAGTAACACTGGTCATCATTACAAAGTAACCAAACGGTGGGCTAATCAAATAATCTTTTCATATAAGCTCACTGTATGCTAAGTACCACACCTTTTATAGCGCAGAAAAAGTCATTTATTTCAAATATCCCTTGATGAAAGTTCTCCATATCCAAGTTTTCGATTGAAAAAGTAATCTTATATCACGGTACCTTTGTCTGAAGAGAATACCGTCTCACATTTCTTCATTCTGACATCTACCTTTTCTATAATGCTATACACTAATGTTCTTGGTGAGTCTATGCTCTCTTACACGGAAGATTTAATCTAGTCTTCACTCAGGTCTCGCATCTCGATTTCCTATTCTCAAACAACTTTTGGATAGCTATTCATCTTGTGAAATCTTCGCCACAACGATTGTCTAATGGTGAGATACAGACCTCTTCTTTTGGTATAAGATGTGTAATCCCTCTGTATTTTTTCAATATTTTAAAATCAACTCCTAATACTAAATATTTTACTCTTCTGCAGATTGTAAGTAACTGCGAGAAAAGTGACCAAGCACATGCGTTATGATATTAAATCTGCCATTATACAGGAAAGGCGTTCAAATCGTGAATCAGCTGAAAAAAATCTCTGAACGGTCCAAAGTTTGCAGATAAGTAATTGCTAGGCACGAATGGATACATTATGTCAGGAAATGGTGGAGATTTACCCTGGGTATCCTGTACACTATGTAAACTTTAGTGAAAATGCTTAATGGCCATGCTTACTCAAGATCATTGCGAACTCACTTCTAGACATCTTTCGGGGACCTCTACATATGGTTATGAAGATATTTACAACCGTCGGATGAGATGACAAAATCTATTTTCCGCGATCTTATTCAACTACGTCTGGATGACGAAATCAATATGCGTCATTTACTAGATTGTAGTCCCATCTTCCATCTTGTACCTTTCGATAGAATTGCAATTCGATTATAACCTTCTCTATATCCTGCAGCCAAAGTTAACGGTTCGGAAAATGTCACCATCATAATTTCGGGGTTTACTAATATTTTTTTTTGTCATGCAATTACATTTTCTTCTAAATGTTGCATATTGATATCCTCATCCAGACGTAGTTGTGTAAGATCGCAGTTCCTAGATTTTGTCATCTCCTCGGACGGTTATGTCTTCATAACCACATGTAGAGGTTCCCGAGCAATGTCTAGAAGTGTTATCAATGATCTTAAGTAAGCATGGCGATTCAAAATATTCACTAAAATTTACATAGTGTACAGGATACACCATAGTTCTATACTATTTCCTGACATAATGTATCGTTACAGATATTTCCCGAAAGCTCATTTTTGTCTTTGGGCCCCTTCCGTGACTAAATTTAATTTAAATCCATAAATTGCAAGTTGAAAATAGCGCTTAACATAATATATAAACGTACGCAGATTTGACTTGCCATTTTTAGTCCACGCCATTGCGGGCAGAAGGACTCTTCCTTCTACGTGTGGGTTTTAAAACACAACACAACAGCGACTCTGCAATATTCACCGCATTCGAACTTATATTCTTGCGCATTGAGATATTTTCACACGAGAATTAACTCATGTCACTCAGATGATTAACTGTTTCCTTCAAAAGTCCTGTAGAACTTCTTTTATCGTATCACTATTAGGGAATGAAGGATTAATCTTGCTAACGTTGTGTCTGACGTTGAGTTACTCCCGACGAACATTTCGTGGTCTTCTTTAAGCACTCTTGGATAATCATATGAGTGACCTTCGTTTAAGAAGTTCTCTTTTTTATTTTTTTCGAATTGTGAATGTTCCTTGAGTTGTTAATTTATTTTAATGCTTTGATACCGTCCTGTCCCCCTGGTATAACCCATATCAGATATAACAAGGAAATAGTTACAAACATTCAATATAGCCTGTTTTCCAATTTCTAACACAGCAGCTGTGCAGCATTCAATTCAGAGGTACCTCGAACTTCAGGATTGAAATGGTATAAGCATGAACCCAATAGAACGAGGTTGGTGTGTAAAAGAGGATATGCGAATTCCAGTACCCACACAGCTACCAATAGCTCTTGCAATTTAAGCTTACTTACCTAAATTAAAAAGTGACAGAAAGATAGGATTGTGAACGATCCACATGTTAGTGTAAAAGAGCCGATATGAAGTATTCAGGGTTTTGTGTATTCTGCCAAGAGAGTTCATGTACAAATGGCACAATTGAAGACAATCTGATATAGATGATTAGGTTCAACAACAGTAGAAAACCATAATGTCATTGACAACGGCTTAATTCTTGATCCAATCAGTTATGATTATTATTTTGTGTTAACGTCACCGCCCTATAGATCCAACAAAATGGACATGAAGTTGATCTTGATGTAACTTTAATTGAAGGTATGAAAACATGGTATAAAAAATGGTGGTTTATTGTTCTGTTTACATTTTTTGGAATTTTTTAACTAGAGCACCTTTATGCCGGCTTTTATCCTTACTCACTTTCCACATCTCGGAGCAGAAACCCTGAATTTTCTCCATTTGTAATAGTGTTCCACTACTTGCTCGTCTCGGTGCCCAAAGTAATTAATAGATACTGCTATTAGTTTTCTATTAAATTGAAAGTTAAACTTGTGTTAATAAAAAATATCGAGTCATCTATAGAACCTTGACTCTCTTCATCAAGATTTTATATTGATGAGGTGATGCGGTAAGAGGTGATGCGGTGATTAAAGAAAAAATTTGAGGATGGACGGGGATGTTCGATTTTTAATTACTGGTAGAATTCTTTATGAGAAGTTGCAGATTCTCTTAAGGCCACATGGAATCAAACCCGAAAGGAAATGCTTCGAAAACATTAAATTTAAGGAATCTTGAGCTTAATTAAAAGAGTGCATTCACTTTTTTGATGATGCAACTGCCTATGACACGACCGCAGCTCTACTCAGGAGAGAAGAGTTTACTGTCTTCAAGCTCCTTCAAAAAGAAGAAGAATTGTGTAACTTAGTCACATTCTTCAAACAACTAAATATCAATCCTGAAACAATGCACAAGATTAGACATTACTTATCCGCCTGTATGGAGAAGGAAACATGTCCTTCTTGTTATAAGCCTATCAGGTGTAACAAAAAGTAGTTACAAAGTTTCAATATGGCCACTTTTTCCCCTACTAGAACGGTAGGTGTGCAGCATTCAATTCGGAAGTTCCTCCAAGTTCAGGAGCGAAATGGTCTAAGCATGAACCCAATTGAATGAGGTTTGTGTATGAAACAGGATACTACAGTAACATTACACATTCGCGTACTACAGTACCATTCAATTGTACGTTTATAACAATTGTTTATTGTTTTATTGTTTATATGTTAAGATGTTCTACAGCAGATGATTGACTCCAAAGATTCTGACATCTGCAAGGACACTAAAATTTGTGTAACTACCGTTACTTTTTGAATCTCCTAAAAAGAAGCAAAGTTTTAATAAAGAATGATGTTTGGATATTCGGTACATGCAAGGACTCCATGTACATTTTTATCCAAGAGGGTAAGAATGAAAGCTCTACTACACGTCGATCCCAGTTGGTTTCAACTTATTGCCCTAGGTTTTATACGACATAAGGACAATCAATGCTTACTGCTCAGCTCCTTGTTACTTTGCGACTATTCCGAGCTGCTTTTCAGACAGAAGGCCAAGAAGCTTAATATTTTTCCGTAACAGTTATATTACACTTATGGTCGGAAGCTTTTAACGGATTCACATGCATATTATTGGCCTGAAACTCTATAATCTCCAGCAGTTAAGGTTTACGAAGTGTACTCATCTCTAACACTGAACAACACTTTCATTTGGCCTGGTATGTATACGAGCATATCCATGGCCGTTGACCTGAGCCGTCGTAGATCACCAAGTAAATTCCTTTACAAAAATAGAAGCACCAAATCGTCTATAGAATTCTGCATAGATGTTCGCTGCATATACTGCATAAAGTACAATCCTACCACAGTCCTGCTAAGAGCCCTTAACATTAAGAAGAATGATGAAACACACAGAAATGTGCTTAGATCTATACTACAGACTGTTATCAGAGAACATTGTAATACCAAGTTAAAGAAACATTCAGATATCTAACTAAGAGGAGATGTCGAGATACGTGTTGTTCTCTTACCAAAACGAATGCAAGCAGTTAGCATGCACTACAACTAATCCGACATAGCCATATTTGATAACAAGCGTAGTGAGATTAGCATTCTTCAATTACAACTTACACGCTGTAATACTCAAAAAATTTGTTCAAAAATTAGTGATTTAGAGTGCAATAGACGTGCCAATAATTCGAGGGTTCTATTTCAAAGTGTCCGGTAAGGCTAAACGTCTTATGCCGGCCAATGTCCTACTTACAATGCTGTGAAAATTAGAAGTCAGAAGTGCACATTGGCATCTATTCCTTAATTTTATTTGGCTTACAGCTAGTAAAGGAATTTAACAACAAATCTGAGACCGTAGGATCTTGTGTACCTAGCACTCGAAAACGAAGCAGTAGTGCTTTTAGAGCTCCTTAACACACATTATGCAATGGTGTACCATTTAAAAAACCGTGGATTTACTTCTCCCTTTAATAAAACAAGGGTATCACAAAACGAACAGCGGTTTGTTTTAGGTGGGCCCTTGGGTGTTACCAAATGTAAAAATATAAGTATTAATTTATCAACGATAATCAAGCAAATGCTATACTTCCCCTTTATATGTAACTACATTAGTTTTTGAGAGTTCTTCCTGCTGTAGAAATCTACTTAGGACTCATAACGCTCTCGCCCAGTTCTTATTTGTTAGCCTGATAGAAATGGTTTAATCCAAAGCATTGTTTTCTTACGGATATATTATTTAAAGAAAGTCTCCTGTGTGTTAACACTCGAGACTATCAAATATGCATTTAATTAGAGTCCTGTTCACTAGGGCTTACATACTGAGATGTGTAGGATTCACTAGGTTCCTGTTTACCATTAATAATATTTTCCCTATTGCATAATGAAAAAATTGCTAGGGAACCCATTATATTCTAACCTCCGAAGCTGCCTTACTTAGGGTCTGAGACCGGTGATCTGATCGATGAGACAAATAAAGAATCGATTATAAGTTCTTTTGAGATCTTCTCTTACATGGTTAGGTGGAAAATAATTACGGTATAGTCAGTCCTGTGTTCACTACCAAGTCAGTAACACGGGTCATCACAATGCAACCAAACTGTGGGCTAATCAAATAGTCTTTTCATATAAGCTCACTCTATTCTTTGATTAGTAACTAAATGCCACACATATCTTAGAGCAGAAAAAGTGTTTTATTTCAGAAGTCTTATGATGAAAATTCTCTATATCCAAATTCTTAAATGTAAAAGTAATCTGATAACACAGTAGATTTTGTTTTAAGAATATCCTATCACAGTTTTCCATTCTGACATCCTCTTTCCTTCTAATGCTATACACTCATGTTCTTGGTGTGTCAATGCAGTCATACTCTTAAGATTTAATCAACTCTTCAATACCGTCTCGCGTCTCAATTTCCTCTTCTCAAACAACCAATGGATTGCTATTATCTTCTGAAAGCTTCGCCGCAACGACTGAGTAATTCTTACATACACACCTCTCCTTTTGATATTAGCAATGTAATCCCTTTGTATTTCTTCATTACTTCTATATCAAGCACTAATACCATATATTCTACTTTTCTGCATACAGTAAATAAATGCAGCTGAAGAAATTTGTGAACGGTCGAAAGTTTTACCGCCTTTACGAGGTTTCCAGTTAAGTAATTTATAGGCACGATTTGACACATTATGTCAGGAAATGGTATAGAAAAACTTTTGGATATCCAGTACACTACGACAACATTAGTGAAAGTGCTGAATGGTCATGCCTATTCAAGATCATCAGAACTCACTTCTAGACTTTTCTACGGGACTTCTACATGGGGTTATGAAGACATTAACAACCGTCGGACAAGATGACAAAGTATAGGATCTGTGATCTTAATCAACCATGTCTGGATGACGAAATCAATATGACACATTTACAAGAAAATGAAACTGCATGTCAAAAACCGCAATAGGAAATTTCAAAATTAAGTCTTGTGGTGTACCTAGATGTTAAAAACGAAACAGTAGTGCTATTATAGCTACTTAACACATAATACATGGCGTACCGTTTAAAAAACCTTGGATTTACTTCTCCTTTTAATAAGACGAGGGTATCACAGCTTTGGGAAAGAACAGCGGTTTGTTTTACGTGGACCCTTGGGATTGAAAAATGTTGTGATACCAAAATTAAAAAACATACGTATTAATTTATCAATGATAATCAAGCAATTGCTATACTTCCCGTTTATGAGCAACTACAATACTATTTGAGAGTGGTTCCTGCTGAAGAAATCTACTTAACACCGATAAGGCTCTCACCTTTTCTTGACCGTTAACCTGATGAAAACTGTATAATCCAAAGAGTTGTATTCTTACGGATATATTATTTAAAGAAAGTCTCCTGTGTGTTAACACTCGAGACTATCAAATATGCATTTAATTAGCGTCCTTGCTGCTCACTAGGGCTTACCTACAGAGATGTGTAGGATTCACTAGTTTCCGGTCTATCATTAATAATATTTTCCGGATTGCATAATGAAAAACTTGCTATGGAACCCATTATATTCTAACCTGCAATACGGTAATAAAGATAAAAGAAGTAATACAGCAGTGATTACTACAGATCAAACAAATAATGGTATTCGTTTTAAAGTTATTTCGGGAGTTCGTATGTTAATTACAGTTTAATTACTAATCGACGTTTCTTAATTTTTTTTCAAGGATGTTCATGTTTGGTTATGATGATTAATAATGAAGTGAATGATTCATTTGGGTAAAAATCCTAAGAATGGCGGGAGGCCACCTAAAGGTAAAAGACTAGTGAATATAGCTAATTTTGTTGTTACAACAATTTTATTAGAAAACGTTTGATTAATATGAAATATTTTGTTTATTGCGAAAAGAGTGACTGCTATTGCTGAAAGTAAGGCATAAAATAGGAAGTAGAGGGATCATGTTATAGCACTTAATAGTAGGGCTCTAAGTATTCAGCCAGCGTGATTAATAGATGAAAATGCTATGATTTTACGTAGTGATGTTTGATTTAAACCTGCGATTGAGCCCACTACTAAAGATAAAATTAAGGTTAGGTAGATTACATTTGTAGGCTTTAAGCTGTAAGAAAGTAAGCCAAGGGGCGCTAATTTTTGTCATGTTATTAAAATAATGCAGTCTATTCAAAGTATGGCCTCTATTACTTCGGGCACTCAGAATAGAAGAGGAGCTGCGCCTATTTTCAAAAGTAAGGAAATAGTGTTTAAATAGTATGGAGTTTGCAGTCCTATGTAGAGTAAAATAATTGCTATTAGAAGTAAGGATCTTGCAATAGCCTGTACTAAAAGTTTTTTAAAGCAGATTCGGTGTGACGTTATTGTTGGTATTTGAAAACAGGAGGATGAATGATAAGAGGTTAATTTCAAGACCAATTCAAGTACCAAATAATGATGAAGAAGTTAGGGAAATAAGAGTTCATAACACAAGTGTTGTGGAGAATAAAAGAGTCTTACGATTAGTGAGCATTAGAAAAAGTAGAATAATCTTCATATGCGGGGTATGAGCCCACTAGCTTATCTTAGCTTATTTTTCTATACTTTAGTGTACGGCGCACGTTGATTTTTAATGTTAAAGGTGAAAGTTTAATTCTTTTAGGTGTAATAAGAGTATATTGAAATACTTGATTTATCCTATCACGATAATCCTTTAATCAGACATCTTATTATTTAATAATTATTTATAGTGGTATATGAGAATTTAAATAGATCAATATTGTGTTATAATAATTAAATTTAGAAATATTATATATTAATAATAATTAAAACGTGAAAATCTATTAAATCATCTTAATTAACCTGAGATCCCGGCTAAAGGTATATTAGTAAGCTTAACGTATCCAGTATATGCTAGTTTTTTCAGCATATGGGTCAGGAGAAAGTAAATATACTTGTATAGGATACAACTTTGTTTGAGGGGGGAAAAAACTAAATTGTATCCTAGACAAGGTGAAAAATAGGGTTAATTAAACACTAATTTTTATTAATTAGATTATATACATAATTAATAACTATTTATTTTAGCGTTATAAGTTAATAATAAAGTATTATCCTGGCTTTTCTTCTCTTATTTATCTAGTTGTACATGTAACCTTCCTGTTAAGAAATGAATATTATTGATCTTAAAAGTAAATAATGAAATACAATTGGTCACAGTACTTGTTTTTGTTTATTGATTAATGTTTGAAGCAGTTTAGGTTTAAGGAGACCCGGCGAAATTCGTGCTAACTGCCGAGGTGAGACAAGGGGGTTGAAGGGAAAAGATAGTGACTGTTAACCTGTAGTTATAAATTTAAATTAAAGGAATTTGTTTTATTTATTTTTAGGTGAAATTATTTAAAATAATGAGTTCTATGTTTGAGGCTATGAAATTATTTGTTAAACTAGGATTAGATACCCTATTATTTTTATTGTAAAATGTAATACCTGGGTAATAGTAGTTGTTCTTGAAACTCAAAGGATTCGACGGTATTTTACGCTCTTCAGAGGAATCTGTCCCGTAATCGACAATCCACGATATATTTTACTTACTGTTGTTTGGCAGTTTGTATACCGCCGTAGTTGAAGGTATTAGAGACAGTTAGAGACCTTCATTACCTTTATTGAGGAGGACTTCAGTTCAAGGTGCAGCTTATCAGTAAGAGGAGATTGATTACAATAGAATGTTTATTATGAAATTATTTAAATGGAGGTGGATTTGAGTGTAATGTTAGTTATGTGGCTATTATGAGTAGGGCTCTAAGATATGTACACATCGCCCGTCGCTCTCATTTGTTTAGGTGAGATAAGTCGTAACATAGTGGGCGAACCGGAAGGTGTGCCTAGATTGAATTAATAGCAAAATAAAGCTTGTTAGTTGAGCTATTCGTTTACATCGTGAAGGTTTCTATGCAATTGATTGAAGGATGTTCTTATGCATATAATTTTTTTTATATTGAGGCTAAGCGAATCAACTTTAATTGATGATATAGAATTAATCTGTTGATATTACAGCTAATTAGTACCGTAAGGGAATGTTTAAATAAGATCATCTCTTATACGGTTAGGTGGAAAATATTTACGGTATAGTCTGTCCTGTGTTCGCTACCAATGTAGTAACACTGGTCATCATCAGAAAGCAAACAAACTGTGGGCTAATCAAATAATCTTTTTACATAAGCTTACTGTATGGTTTGATTAGAAACAAAGTGCGACACATTTCATAGAGCAGAAAACATCATTTATTTCAGATGTCTCTTGATGAAAATTGTCCAAATCTAAGTTCTTGAATGAAAAAGTAATCTGATAATACGTTAGCATTGTCTTAATAATTATATCGTATAACATTTCGTCATTCTTCCATCCTCTTTCCCTCTAATGTTATACACTCATATTCTTGGTGTGTCAATGCTGTCTTACAAGCAAGTTTTAATCAAGTCTTCTCACGCGTCTCGTGTATCGATTTTTTATTCTCAAACAACCTTTGGATAGCTATTCATCTTCTGAAAGCTTCGCCACAACGATTGTGTAATGGTGAAATACACACATCTCCTTTTGATATAAGCAGTGTAGTCCCTCTTTTTTTTTTCGTATTTCAATATCAAGTACCAATACTAAATATTCTACTCTTTTGCATACACTAAATAAATGCAGGAGAAGTGAACAAAGCGCGTGCGTTATGACATTAGATCAGCCTTTATACTGGCAGGGTGTTCAAATCGTACCTTCAACTGAAGAAATTTATGAACGGTCCAAAGTTGTACCGCATTTAGAAGATTTCCACTTGAGTAATTTCTAGGCACGATTATGTCAGGAAATGGTATAAAACAATTGTGTATCCTGTACACTTAGACAACATTAGCGATAATGCTAAATGGCCATGCCTACTCAAGATCATTGAGAACTCACTTCTAGACTTTGCTCCTGGACCTCAACAATTGGTTGGGAAAACATTTACAACTCTCAGAGGAAATCACAAAATATAGGAGCTGCGATCTTATTCAACAATGTCTGGATGACGTAATAAATAAGCAACAATTACAAGAAAATGAAACTGCATCTCAAAACCATATTAGGAAATCTAAAAATTAAGACGGTGACATTTCCCGAACCGTAAATTTTGGCTGCAGTATATAGAGAAGGTCTTAATCGTATTGCAATTTATCCAAAGGGATTACATTCAACAATGGACTAGAAACTTTATTTATAGGCAATTAAATGAATGCTTCCGTTTTCTGATGCAGGTGGTCATCTTTTCTAAGAAAAATTTGCACAACACTATACTCAATATTTGGAAGCCCTGGAGGCAACTACGGTATCAGAGGATTACAAGAAATTAAGAATCCAAGGTACATTCTCAATTCGCAGATTAAGAGGCTTTTTTGAGCGTAGCTCCAAGTGATATGATTATCGAACAGTGTTCAAAGAATGGCACGAAATTTTCTGGGGATTAACTCAACGTGACAAACAACGTTAGCAAGTTAAATGCTTCATTCCCAAATACTGTTACGATAAAAGAAGTTCTACAGTACTTTTGAAGGAAACAGTTTATCATCTGAGTGGCACGTTGAGCTAATGCCACCTTCCATGTGTGAAAATGTATCAATGCGCAGTCTCAATTGTACTGAGTTTTAAAACCCACACGTAGAAGGAAGAGTTCTACACGCAATGGTGTGGACTAAAAATGGCAACTCAAATCTGCCTTAAGTACGTATATAAATTATGTTAAGCGCAATTTTAACCTTATATTTTATGGATTTAAATTACAATCAGACACGGAAAATGCCGAAAGAGAAAAAAGAGCCTTCAGGAAACATCGGCAACGATCCAATTAAAATCTGCCATTGAAGCCACGACAATTCAATCAATGTTCTTGAGAAACTTGGAGATCAAAACTAGACGTTTCAAAGAATTCAAACAGTTTTCGAAGGAGTAAAGAATAATGGTAGAAACTACAAACGGGAAATCTATAGCTGTTGATGGTACTGATTCAGAACTTCTAAGAATCTTACTAGATGACTTCATGAGAAGTTGCTGTATCTTTTGAAGCCAATACAAGCACAACTGAAAGGAAATGCTAGGTAATTATTAAATTTAAACATTACGTGATTACCTTGTAATACCAGACCCGCTTCTCTTGGCCTGTGAGACAGTCCGGCCGATGAATTACTAAAGCTAGCGGTGTAATTCACGGATTCGCGATATAAAGATGTTATACAGGTATGGTAGAACAGGTGTATAACAGAGACAGCAAGAAAATAATCAATGACAGATTTTTTTTACTTACGTTACACTGGGAGATTTTCAGTTAAGTCACCGGAAAGATATAAAACTTCCTAGGCTCACTTCCCACATCTTCCACCAGAACCCCTGTAATTCCCTTCCTCGGAATGGTATCCGATAACTTGTTCGTCCCGCTGCCCAAGGAAAGTAAAACCCACTGCGATAAATTTCTATTAGCCAAAAAGTTAAACGGGAGTTTATAAAAAATATCGGGGCGTCTTTTGCAAGGTTGACTGATTTCATCAAGATTCTATATTTTTAACTACCGTTTAGTTTTCGGATCTCCTAAAAAGAAGCAAAGTTTAACTCTCTTAATAAAGAACGATGTTTCGATATACGGTACAAGCAAAGACCTCATGTACACTTTCATCCAAGAAGGGGTGTAAGAATTAAACCTCTACAACACGTCGACCCCAGTTGGTTTCAACTTATTTCCCTAGGTTTTATAGGCTATAAGGACAATCAAAGGGTACTTCTCAATAGCAAGATTCTAGCGTCTGTACCAAGCTGCTTTTGAGACAGAACGTCACGAAGCTTAACAGTTATATTAAACCTTTGGTCGTAAGCTTGTAAAGGATTCACATGCAGGTTATTGGCCTGAAACTCTAATAGGAGTTTTATAGGTAATTAGTAACGTGATTAAATTGTAGACCTAGGGCCGCTTCTCTTTGCCTATAAGACAAGTCCGGCCGATGAATTTATAAAGAGGATGAACTGATAAACAGATGAGCACAAAAGTCCTGTACAACTTCTATTACGGTTTTTTTTTTTTGCTAGCCGAGGCTAGCACCCACCCAAAGAGTTACGCCCTTTATTTGGGAGGAGAATGAAAGAGGAACTATATATGGAAGGCAATTGTCGGGAGGGAAAGGAGATTTCATAAACTTTATTGTAACCATGTTTTCCATATTGCAGGACATTATGGCCTTTAACCATAATCATAAGCATAGGTAAGGATAGGAACACTATTTAACAATACATCAGGAGAGTGATAAGAGCTGAATATAGGTGATAAAATGAAACTATGAGGTGCACTTCACATCACAACACAACACAGATAGGAAGTTAGTGATACGAATGAGTGTTATCTTCTGTCCAGGGGTTGCTCTGGACGCAATGAGGACGACGGGAGCCCAATTAGTACG
Organism: Thermobia domestica; assembly: GCF_964235325.1. Classification (NCBI taxonomy): domain Eukaryota; kingdom Metazoa; phylum Arthropoda; class Insecta; order Zygentoma; family Lepismatidae; genus Thermobia; species Thermobia domestica. The sequence goes on from NC_137470.1 coordinate 84,524,261, forward strand.
GTAGGGTTACTGTGCAACATAATATGTAATAATGTATGGTGGGGGGTGGCAATGAGAAAATCATCAAGAAGTTGCATGTCCGGGTTATTTGGCGAAAGAACGTAATGGTATAGAGTCAACAGTAGAGAAAGTGGGGAAGGCTGAATAATAGAAGAGGGTTTGCGGAGAGTGGCTTCGTGGTGCATAGCATCAAACAGTAGAGGATGGTGAGTCTGGAATCGCTTCGTAACGTATCGGAGTCTGAGAACTTCCAGGTGGTGAAGGATATGCGGAAAAGGCGTTTGCTCGTACAAGTCTCTGGTTGGGTTTGGTAATCTAATGCGGAAGGCAAGGCGGAGGGCGTGGCGCTCAAGAATTTGGAGTCTCCGGTAGTATGATTCGGGTGCAGAAAGCCAAGCAGTAAATCCATATGTTAAGACAGGTCGTAAAAAGGCTTTGTAGGTGTTAAGAAGGGTGTGAGGTTTCAATCCCCAGTTAGTCCCAGTTAGGCGTCGGAGTAGGTTCAGACGGTTTGTCGCTTTAAGAGCAAGACTCTTAAGATGAGCAGACCATTTTAGGTGGGAGTCGCAGACATTGCCCAGGTATGTCACAGTGGGACTTGCAGCAATGGGAGTACATGCAATCTCGATTCTGAGGTTGGCCGGATTGCGATGGACACGACTTCGTTTCCCTGGTGGTAGAAAGATAATTGCTTGTGTTTTATTGGCGTTAAGTTTAAGGAACCACATATCACACCATTGGATGAATGCGTCGATGGCAGTTTGAAGGATATGGTTGATATTATGAAAAGTTGTCGCCGTTGCCAGGAATGCAGTATCGTCCGTATACCGAAAAAGACTGACGTTTGGAGGAAGAGCAGGAAAGTCAGCAACATACAATAAGTAAAGAAGCGGGGACAGGGCAGAGGTTTGAGGAAATCCAGAATGGATAAACACAGGGTGAGATGGAACATTATTGATAGAAACGTAGGTCAGGCGGCTAGAGAGAAAGTGGTAAATGAAGCGAATGTAACATTGGAAGGCGGAAAGAAAAGAGTTTGTACAGAAGCCGAGATGCCACAGTTTATCGAAAGCCTTTTCTAAATCGAAAAGGACGAGACAGGAAGGCTTAGATTGATTAAACTGAGCAGTGATGTAAGTGGTCAGACGGAGAAGTTGATCATTGATACTGTAGTTTGGGCGGAATCCAGCCTGATGAAGTGGAATTAGGTTGTGATCGGCAAGATGTGTGTGGAGGCGAGAGACCAGTATCCGTTCAAGTATCTTACTGAAGACTAGGGTGAGTTGAATTGGACGATAGGAAGACACATACGAAGCTGGTTTGTTTGGTTTCAGGAACATTAAAGTTTTGGATGTTTTCCAATCGCTAGGGATAAAACCAGTACGGAGGATGAATGTGAAGATAAGAGACAGAAGATAATTGAGAATGTATGGTCCTTCCTTGATATGGCGATACGTAATAGTATCTAGTCCTGGAGCGGTGTTGCGTTTACCAGAGACGGTGGAGGCGATTTCAGTAACAGTGGCAGGAGCTGTCAAAGAAGAATTGGCGGGTAGAAGATGGTCAACATGAGGTTGGAGTGAAGGCGAGTTGAGATTGAGCCAGTTAGTAGGATGAGTGCGAGCAGATAGAGCAGGTCCAAGTGGCGTGAAGACATCTTGAAGTTGATCAGCAAAGGCATTGGCTTTGTCCATGTCAGTGTGTAAGGGCGTATCGTTGAGAATGAGTGGATATGAAGTGCGAGAAGTTTTACCAGTGAGCTGATGAAAGCGTTTCCAGTACTTAGTTGGATGTGCTGTATCAGAGAGAGTGTTACAGGTTTTAAACCAGCTTCTGGTCTTATAGGCAACGAGATAGTTATGCACTGCCCGCTGGTATTGACGATGTTGCCGAAGCGATTCCAGATTGCCCGTGCGAGTAAAATCACGATACAGCAGACGGGAACAACGTATTAAAGGTAAGTATTGTGGTGGCAATGTTGGTCTATAGGGATCAATTGTAGTCTGAGGAATGTACTGCGAAGACGCCTGATGAATACTATCAGTGATCACATCAATTGTGTCGTATAGTTCAGACTCTGAAGTTGGAGCTGATAAAGATGTTAACCTGTTGCAAAGGAATTCCCTATAGTTAGGCCAACGGACACGGTCGAAACGAGCCACTGTGCGGGGAGTTGGAAGCGGAGCGGGTTGAGGTGTACCTCGATTTTGAAGAGTAGCTTTAATTGGGATATGATCTCTCCCAAGCGGGTCAAGCACAGAAAGAGTTAGTTTGGAGAGAATATTGGGCGATGTTATCACTATATCGGGAGTTGTATTCGAAGCCGGTCGAGTTGGTTTAAGAATGAGATGTATGAATCCCGTCGTTTGGGTCTGAATATAATTGCAAAAGATGCGTTTTTGGTTATCTATGGTAATTAATATCGGCCATTATGATGTAGGTCTGGAAATTGTCAGAAATATATTGAAACAAACGTAGAGGAATAGGATGGCCTGGTCGTACATAGATGGTAGCAACAGTGACGTAGCATTGTTTGAAATATAAAGTAGCGATAAGATGTTCAGGGAGTGATGTATCTCCAGTAGCGTGTACTCTATATGAAATAGAGTGTGGAAAACCAATAGCGACGCCACCATTAGCACGTCGAGTTGGAATGGTATTATCGTGTCGAAGAAGGAGATAAGGTGAGAGTTTGCATGAGATTTTAGGAGTAAGAAAGGTTTCGTTGAGAAGAAAACAATGAACGTGTTCCTCCAGAAGTTGCTGCACAAACAAAGGCTTGTTTTTTTGAAGAGATCGAATATTCAGAAAGAGAAAATGCACAGCCATAGTGAAAAATAATGAGAAAAGATGCGCAGAGAAGTTAGACTGCAGATTCATGGACTGTAGAATGAAAATGTCATAGTTGTTGGAATAAGTGCCGGTGAAGTTGACATGCAGGATAGTTTTAGCAGCGAGTTGTACTTGTTGGAGGATATGTTGACGAAGAAATGGATGTATGTTCTGCAGGGTAACAGTGAGAAATGACAAAAATTTGTCGATGGTGATGGGTTGTTGTGCAGAACTAGGAGGCGGAGTAGTAGTATCGGTGTTATGAATGCGGATAGGTACAGTGAGCTCTGGTTTAAGCATCTCTGCAGCGGGTTTGGCCTTACATTTATAGCTGTACGTAGGATGCTGATCTGGGCAGGTCGAGCATTGCGGTGGATTACTGAGATTGGGGCAAGACTTGGTGGAATGGGGACCTGCACAGTACCCGCATTTGAAAGGGTTCCTGCAGTAGTTAGTGTGATGGGAGTTACAGCATGACATCGCTCACAACATACAGAAAGAGGCAGAGGTGAGTGAGACGGTTCCACACGATGTCTTTTCACGTATATGTAGGCACCATTGCTAAGAAGGTCATCCACGGTCTCTTGACTGTTTGTGAGAACTCGGACCTTATAAGTCGGTCCGGATGCGTTCTTTATGCGAAGGCATTTCAAGATTGAATGACCCACCAGCTTATGTTCATCAGCGACCTCGGCATCCGTGAACTGGGGACGTACTCCTCGTATTACAACAGATAGAGCTGGAGGCTTGCGAGGAGGTGGAGGCTTCTTCGCCTGGTTTTATGAAAGCTTTACCGTAAGAGAATTTGGGAATGAAGGATTAATCCTGCTAACGTTGTATCTGACGTTGAGTTAATACCCGAGAAAATTTTGTGCCCTTAATTATGCACTGTTCGATAATCATATCTCTTGGAACTTCGTTCAAGAAGGCCCCTTTTCCTGCGAATTGAGAATGTTCCTTGAGTTGTTAATTTCTGGTATACTGTGATACCGTATTTGCCATCCAGTGCTTCCATCTGTTGAGTATAGTGATGTGCAAATTTTTCAAAGAAAAATGACCAGCTGCGTGAGAAAACAGAAGCATTAATTTAATAGCCTTTAAATGAAGGTTGTAGTAACCTGTTAAATCTAGTCCCTTTGGATGAATTGCAATACGATTATGACCTTCTCTATATAGTGCAGCCACAGTCATAAGTTCGGAAAATGTAACCGTCTTAATTTTGAGATATCCTTATATGGTTTTTGTCATGCAGTTTCATGTTCTTGTTAATGTTGCATATTGATTTCGTCATCCAGACGTTGTTAATAATATCGCAGATCCTAGATTTTGTCACCTTTTCCGACAGTTGTAAATGTCTACATAACCACATTTAGAGGTCCCCGAGCAAAGTCTAGAAGTGAGTACTCAATGATCTTGAGTAGGCATGGTCATTGAGCATTTTCACTAAAGTTGTCATAGTGTACACGATACACCAAAGATCTTCTATACCATGTCCTGATATAATGTATCCATTCGTTCCTAGAAATTACTTAACTGCAAACCTCCTAAAGGGGTACAACTTAGAAATTTCTTCAGCTGAGTTATGATTTCAACTTCTTTGCAGTATAATGGCTGATGTAATGTCATAACGCATGTGCTTTGTTCACTTTTCTTGCATTCATTTTCTGTATGCAGAACTGTAGAATATGCAGTATTAGTATTTGATGTGGAAGTATCGAAGAAATACAAAGGTACTACACTTCTTCTATCTAAAGAAAAGGTGTGTATCCTACCATTACACAATCGTTGTGGTGAAGCTATCCAAAGGTTGTTTGCGAATAGGCAATCGAGACGCGAGTGAAGGCTTGATTAAATCTTCCGAGTAACAAGGAATTCACACATCAAGAACATGAGCATTAGAAAGAAGGAGGATGTCAGATAAATGAAATGTGTTACGATATTCTTATCAAGACAATGCTATCGTGATATCATTCTAGAACTTAGATATGGACAATTTTCACCAACAGACTTCTAAAATTACTTCTCAGTTACTAATCAAATCATACAGTGCGCTTATATGAAAAGCTTATTTGATTAGCCAACAGTTTGGTAGCTTTGTGATAACCAGTGTTACTAAATTGGCAGAGAACACAGGACATACTATACCGTAAATATTTTCCACCTAACCGTGTAAGAGAAGATCCTAAAAAACTTAAAATCGATTCTTTATTTCGCTCATCGTTCAGATCACCGGTCTCAGACCCCAAAGTAAGGCTGCTTTGGAGGTTAGAATATAATTGGTTCCATTGCAAGTATTAAAGCATACAATCGGGAAAATATTATGAATGATAGACCAGAACATAGTGAATCCTGCTCAAATCTGTATGTAAGTCCTAGTGAGCAGGAAGGACGCTAATTAAATGCATATTTGATAGCCTCGAGTGTTAACACACAGGAGACGGTGTTTAAATAATATATCCTTAAGAACACAATTCTTTCGATAAAACAGTTTCTATCAGGCTAACGATGAAGCACCGAGCGAGAGCGTTATGACTGTTAGGAAAATTTCTTCAGCAGGAAGCACTCTCAAATAGTATTGTAGTTGTATATAAACTGGAAATATAGCAATTGCTTGGTTATCATTGATAAATTAATAGTAATTATTTTAAGATTTGCTATCCCAACATTTTTCAATTCCAAGGGCCCACCTAAAACAAGCCGCTGTTCGTTCCCAAAGATATACGTCTGTGATGCCCTCGTCTTATTAAAAGCAGAAGTAAATCCACGGTTTTTTGAATGGTACGCCATTGTATTTTGTGAGTTAAGGAGCTCTAAAAGCACTACTGCCTCGTTTTTAAGACCTACGTACACAACACAAGATCCTACGGCTTTGGATTCATTTTTGAATTCCTTTTCTACCCGTAAGCCAATAGGAATCAAGTAATAGATGCCGATGTCCACTGCTAACTTCTAAATTTCACAGCATTGTAAGAAGAACATAAGACGGCATAAACCGTTTAGCCATACCGGACATCTCGAAATGGAACCCTTGAATTATTGGCGCGCGTGTTGCACTCTAAACTACAATTAAAAATCGAACATCCCCGTCCAACCCCAAAATTATTACTTTTATCACCATGACACTTACAGATCGATTTAATCTCTTATTATCTCTATTCAGAACTTTAGAACACTATTACAATGAAGTCTAGTGATATCTTTTCTAATGTCCTCATTTTAAGGCGATTTCTAACGTAATGGATGCATTTCAGAGAAAACTTCATAAACTCGGGGTGCTTGTTCTATCGCAAGTGACCCAGCAACTTGTTCATCATTGTAACGTGCTTTCTCTTTATCTTATAAGATCACCGTGCTAACCATTCTTTCACAGCTAAAGACTTCTTGTACCGCACGTCACAGGGTTTAAGCTCGAATATTCGAATTTGCAAGTCCCAAAAAATAAAATGAGCTGCCGTTCTTTTCCCATTTCAAGCCGCCCGCTCTCGTCCATTGTAATGCATGCAAACTTATTCTAATCGTTTTAATGCAAGTATAATGGCGGATCTCGACCTCTACTGTTATTATCTTTTTATTTAAATGCATCCTCATATATACAATTAGTAATACCATTATATCTTAAGAAAACCACAGTCGGCAGCCTTGTTGATAAATCTTGAATCCTTAGCCATATGAAAGTAAATTTTCAACAAAGCTTAGAGTATTACAGCGTGGAAGAAGGAATTGAAAAATCCTAATCTCACTATGATTCTTATCAAATATTACTATCTCTGGTGGGTTGTATTGCATGCTAACTGCTTGCATTCGTTTTGAGAACGGAACAGCACGTATCTCGACATCTCCTCATAGTAAAATATCTGAATGTTTTGTAACTTGATAATACAATGTTCCCTGAAAAGAGTCTGAAGTATAGATCAAAGCACATATCTGTGTGCTTCATCATTCTTCTTGCCAATGTTAACGGCTCTTAGCTGTACTATGCAAGGAATGTACTCTTGGCAGCTTGCCATGAAATTCCGCTATATGCAACGATCATCTATGCAGAATTCTACAAACGATTTGGTGCTTCTATTTTTGTAATGGAATTTACTCGGTTATCTAAGATGGCTCTGGTCAATGGCCATGGACATGCTCTCATACGTACCATGGCAAATGACAGTCTGGTTCAGTGTTAGAAATGAGTACACTCCTAAACCTCAACTGCTGGCGATTAATCGGGTACATTTAGTGGAGTAGCATTCTGCTCTTGCGAATATACTTGTCAGCCGATGGGCAGTACACGCAAGCTGTATTCACGTCAGCGAGATGAGGTAGTGTTGAACTTAATAAATAAGATTACAGAAATACCTTTTGTTGATCATTCTGTTACAGATATGAAAGGTGTTAAAAAGCTAATACAGTTCGTGCACTAATCTGCTACAGAGGGGAATCTTACCAGAACTTTACTCAGCGGTGAGAAAACGTTTAAAAGATCGAGAAACTAAAATTATCCAATTAACTTAATAAGAGTGTACGATATGGGACTCTTTAGTTCAAAATGAACCGTGCGAGTCAGAAAGACTTTAAGGTTTTATAACCTGAAGATTATTGGGATAGATACGTAGCGTTATCAATATAGCATCCTGATGAAGAGAGTCAAGGTTGGAAAAGACGCCTCGAAATTTTATATAGACGCAAGTTTAACTTTCAGGCTAAGTGAAAGTTAATAGAAAAATCTATTACTTTCTTTGGGCAGCGAGACGATCAAATTTTCGGACACTATTTCCAAGAAGGGAATTTCACGGCTTTTGGTCCAAGATGTGGGAAGTGAGCCTAGGAACTTTTATATCTTTCAGGTGTACTTACTGAAAATCTCCCAATCTAACCTAAGAAAAAAAAATCTGAAAATTAATTACCGCTGTTCGTTCTGTTATACCATCGTCTTATTAAAGGGAGAAGTAAATCCACGGTTTTTTAAATTTTACGCCATTTTATAATGTGAGTTAATTAGCTATAAAAGCACTACTGCTTCGTTTTAAAGACCTAAATACACAACACAAGATACTACGGCCTCCGATTCATTGTTGAATTTCATTAATAGCTTTAAGCCAATAGGAATTAAGGAATACGTGGCGACGTCCACTGCTGATTTCTAAATTTGACAGCATTTTTAGAAAGACATAAGCCGCCATAAGCCCTTTAGCCTTACCGGATACCTCGAAATAGAACCCTCGAATCGCCGCATCACTTAGAGATCGATTTAAGCCGGCAATATTCATAGCGTTATTTATAAAGATTAAACGTTCTCGCAAATAAGAGTTTTTATTTAGGAATTCCTTAATACATTTTTCATTTTATTTTGAGAAACTCATACTCCGGTACCCTGGTACTTTGGTGTCACCTACAGGTGACACTAGCAATACGTGTACAAATTGACACCATGATAAACTTAATGGGAGTGGAAGTTTTACTGTAAGTATATATGGTTCACGTGTATATATTTTGAAGGCAACAAAAATTCAACCTATATAATAATTGCACACACATTACAACAAATATCCAGCATAAATTGAGGTTCAAAAACCAAAGCAGTTCATGAAACAGTTTGAACGCAATCAAACTGAGAGTTTGTTTGCCTTTTCTGCCAACCTTGCGTTCGGATTTGAAAAAACGTCATCGATTGGCATTATGGAACTTGTACCAGCAATGCTGATGTAACCCAACCTCGCACTTTCCGAACTTGTTCTTTTGTAGCAGAAACCGTATCTTCCGTGGGGACAATACACAGGGTCATGATCTGCAACACTTCCACTATTTCGCTGCTCCAGTGAAACTCTTGATGAAACAGGTGATGCACACACAACACTTTTCTTAGCACGTTTCCCATATTTTTGGCAATAGGCTTGCACTACTGCTCTCCTGAAATCACAATATGAAAATCGAATCCCAGTGGTTGTGGTTCTAAAGATTAGCCAAGCATTCTGGCACCCTGCGTCGATTCCAAAAACAAACACAGGGAACCACCACTTTTTACCCCAGTAACCTATGCGCATACGGTGAACATTTTCGTCAAACCTATCTACCCCTCCCATGTATCTGTTATATTTTTGTATAACTGACAGGCATTCAATTTTAATCTTTCTTCTTTTCGATTCGATCATTCCTATTCTATCAACTTTCGAAATTGGGAGTTGGGAGTGACAGTTAGACGCAAATGTCACTACACTATTTTTCCACTTGACAAATGTAATATCTTTGGTGCATTTGAATGACATGGATTGTCGATTGATTATTTTTAGCAGATGTGTATTTTCCAAAGGGCATTTCTGAGTTCTCTTTTCCCTAATAGTCCCTGTTCAACCAGTGTTACGGTTTGAAAGTTTTGTTAGAAGGGGCTAGGATGTAAAGAGTTGTCAAAATACAGATTACATGAACCTAATTAACGAGGAAGACGTGATTCTATCTCGAGTACAACAGCAGCTCAAAAACCGATATCGTCTTGCTTGGGTAAATGTGCAGATTTAGATCCTTGATAAGGCTCAAATGTGATCAGGTATCCCTCGCGTGTAGCAGCATACCACACTTTGTAACAAAGCGCAAATTCTTGCCATGGATATGCTGTTTGGTGCCGTGGCGACCAAAATATGGAATCTTGGATTTATCTATAGATACATGAGAGGAACTTACTTTTTTCAAATTGTCATTAAATTTGATATTTAGAATTGTAAAATTTGCCCGAACTTTCCCAAATTTGTCGTTTTCTGGGAGATTTATGCAGTTTGACAAATGAACATACTTTTCAATTTTTAAAAAAATCGATTTCTTCTCACTAGTTTCAACCATCTTGTTGTAAGTATCAACCTTGATTTCCCACAGCATACGTAAGTATTTTGGTGTCGCAATATAAACCCTAATCTCATCTGTTGTTACGTCGATTGCGTGATTGTTTTGTGAAGCATATCTATTTGACCTTTCACAAATTTTTCAATAACTTCATCAGAAAAAAAAGTTCAAAGCACTCCGTTGAAGAAACTATCAAGTCTTTGTTATGAGAAACCACTTCATCTTTGTCTCCGCGTCCACATTGGTTTGTGAAGACCTCGTGTCTTCCGCACCACTCTCTACGGTCAGAGATAAAACTGGATTGTTCAGCCACTGATATGCTCGTTGCTTCCCTTTTTTGTAAGGTACATCACCACTATTATAAACACTTTTTTCCTGTCAGCATGTATTGTGTGTTTTTATAGACGCAAGTTTAACTTTCAGGCTAAGCGAAAGTTAATAGCTGTACTACTGCTTTCTTTGGGCACCGAGAGGAGCAAGTACTCAAACACTACTGGGCAGAATAAGAGGCCTTCTTGAGCGAAGTTCCAAGTGATATTATTATCGAACAGAGTTTAATGAAGGCCGCGAAATTTTCTGGGGATTAACTCAACGTAAGAAACAAAGTTAGCAAGATTAATCCTTCATTCCCAAATACTGTTACGTTAAAAGAAGTTCTAGAGTACTTTGGAAGGAAACAGTATATCATCTGAGCGGCATGCCTCCTTCCTTGTTTTAAAATATCTCAATGCGCGAGAATATTAAATCGACTGCACTGAGTATTGAAGTCCCTGTTGTACAGAGTTTTAAAACGCACACGTAGAAGGAAAAGTTCTACACGCAATGGTGTGGACTAAATATGGCAACTCAAATCTGCTAAGCGCTATTTCCACCTTATATTTTATGGATTTAAATTACAAATAGACACAGTAAGTGCCGAAAGACAAAAAAGAGCTTTCGGGAAATACCTGGAACGATGCAATTTAAATCAGCCTTTGGAGTCACGGCAATCCAACAAAGTTCTTGAGAAACTTGGTGATCAATACAAGACTCCTTCAAATGATGCAAAAAGTTTCCGAAAGAGTAAAGGTAGATGTATATGGACAAGAATAATCGAAGATACTACAAACGGGAAATCTGTAGCTGTTGATGGGAATGATTCAGTACTTCTAAGAATCTTCATGAGCAGTTGCTGATTTTTTGAGGCCAATGCAAGCACAACTGAAAGGAAGTGCTACAAAATTATTAAAGATACTTTAGCGTCATTAAAAGATTGGTTTCACTTTTTTCATGATGGAACAGGCTGTTACACGACCTCAGCTATACTCAGCAGTGAATAGTTGGCAGTCTTCAATATCTTTCAAAAAGAAGAAGAATGGTGAAAGTTAGTCAGAGTCTACAACCAACCGAAACTAATTCTGACAAAATGGTCAAGATTACACATTTCTTATTCGCCTGTACGGAGAAGGAAACATGTCCTCCATGTTATAAGCCATATCTGGTATAACAAGGGAGCAGTTAGAAAGCTTTAATATGGCCATATTTTCCCCGACTAACACAGCAGCTGTTCAGCATTCAATTCGGCAGGCCCTCCAACTCCAGGAGCTAAATGGTCTAAGCATGAACCCAATCGAATGAGGTGTGTATGTCAAAGAGGATTTGGGAATTCCAGGACCCATCAGCTACCATCAGCTCCAGCCGGCTAAGGTTACTAACCTATACATAACAAGTGACTGCAAGATAGGATTGTGAACGAGTCACATGTTAGTATAAAAGAGCAGATATGAAATATTGAAGGTATTCTCCATTCTGTCAAGGGACTTCATTTACAAATATCACATGTAAATGAATTTATAAAGTTAACGGTTTAATGCACTGACTCGTTATACAAAGTAGTTATAGAAGTCTAGTAAAACAGGTGTGGAATACAGACATCAACAAAATTATCAAATGACAGAATTTTTTTTGTACTTAGTTTACATTCGGTGATTATCAGTTATAACACCTGAAAGATCTAATATTTCTTAGGTTTACTTTCCACATCTTGGAGCAGAAGCCCTGAATTTTCTCCCTTAGTAATAGTGTTCGAGTACTTGCCCGTCTCGGTGCCCAAAGAATGTAATAGATACTGCTATTAACTTTCGATTAGCCTGAAAGTTAAACTTGCGTCTATAAAAAAATTTCGAGGCGTCTTTTGCAACCTTCACTCACTTCAGCAAGATGCTATATTGATAACGCTATGTATCTATCACACTAACCTTTAGGCTATAGAACGTTAAAGTCTTTCTGACTCGCACGGTTCATCTTGCACTACAGACTGCCAAATCGCACACTCTTATTAACACATTGAACGCCATACGCGTGCATAGTACGAGCACGTTATTTTGGTTAAGCAGGCCATGCACGTGCTATGGACGTGCAATCAAATGTTATTATATAGGAGTCCTTTTTGCATGCCAGAGACGTGCAAGATTATTTTGCAGAATCTGTAGGGATACCTCAGTATGCTGCTACACACTGGTAGGCCAAAAATGGTATCCGTTTTAGGCAGGAAGGGAGAAAAAATTAGTATTTGCATTTGAGCTCGTAGCATGAGATATTAGGCAGGTGTGTTTCCGTGAGTGTTTTTTCCCCCTTTCATTCTGAATGAACACGAATGGCAAGAAAAGTAAGTGACCAGAATATTGCTGATTTATTAGATAAAATTTATATTAATTCTTCATCAGAAGGGGAGGTGGAATTTGAGGATGGCCATGACGATGCAGAACTTGATCCTGATTTTGTACCTGATCCTGACTTTGTGCCTTCGTGTTCCTGCGAAAGGAACACAATGGCTGTTGGAACGTGTATGCCAAATATAAAGGACTTGCCTAAAGGTACAGTTGTTCAAAAGAAACTGAAAAAAGGTGATATGGTTTTTCAGAGTAAAGATCAACTTTTGTGTGTGAAATGGAAAGATACAAGGAATGTCTTGATGCTTTCAACTAAACATCAAGCTACATCCACTGAAGTTACAGAGAAATCAAAGAACGCTCTTGTAGGGATGACAAAACCGAACGTAGTGTTAGACTACAATATAAACTAAGTTGGTGTGGTCAAAAGTGATCGATTACTGGCGTTTTACCCCTTCAATCGGAAGCAACTGAAGTGGTGGACAAATGCATGGATACTATATAAGAAACAAATGCATGGATATTATACATGAAAACTAGAAGTTGCCAAGAGAAGAACAATGTGCATTTAGCAGACTTCGCGCAGAAAGTGGGGTAAACTTTGAGTGAAAAAGCAAGTGTCGAAGCTCAAGTTCGTGAAACCTCAACTTGAACCAACAGATTGACCGGGAGACATTTTGCAAAGAAGGTTCCCGCTACGAATAAAAAAGAGACCTACTAGATATTGTAAGGTCTGTTCTGATGTAGGAAAGGTATATGATGGCAAACGGAAGCGAAATAACATAACGTTGATGTGTCCTGATTGTGATGTGGGTCTCAGCATGCCAAAATGTTTACGTTTTTATCATACCAAGGCTAGGTACACTTAAGAACTCAAAGTACTGCCTTTTTTCTATATCGAAAATCATATCCAAGATAAACCATTATAGCTCCCCTTATGACGCATGTATGCTTGTAAGGTTTGTTTGCGAATATAGAGAAACCACTGAACTTTCATGTGGTGTAACACACACACATATTAACCTATAGAATATTTTTTAATTCTTTATTGAAAAACACCAAAAATGCCTGGTCTTCTGAGTAGTTTTTAAAAACAATCACGCCGACTTTCAAACTGTTAAGGTTATCGATCTTCTATACGGTTTCACAACGGTGAATAAATTTCTGGTAAGTTTCCCTCTGTTGCAGTTTAGTGCATCAACTATATAAGCTTTTTGACACCTTTCATATCTGATGCGGAATGATCAATAAGAAAATTTCTGAAATCTTATTTATTAAATTCAACACTTCCTCATCTCGCTAACATGAATAGAGTTTGCGTGTCCTCCCACCGAATGAAAGTTGTCTTCTCAAAAGCAGAAAGTATCTCCACAAAATGTACATGATTAATAGCCAGCATTTGAGGCTCACAAAGTGTATTCATCTCTAACACTGAACCACACTGTCATTTGGCCTGGTATGTATTCGAGCAATTCCTTGGCCGTTGACCAGAGCCATCCTAGATCACCAAATAAATTCCTTTAAAAAAATAGAAGCACCAAATCTTCTGTAGATTTCTGCTTAGGTGATCACTACAGTAATCCCATGGGAAGCTGCCTAGGGCACATTCCTTAGTAGAGCCGTTAACATAGGCAAAAAAAATTCAAAATACACAGATATTTGCTTAGATCTATACTTCAGACTGTTTTGAGAAAACATAGTAATTCTAAGTTACCAAAACGTTCAGATAACATTTTACTAAGAGGAGATGACGAGATACGTGTTGTTGTCTTATCAAAACGTATACAAGCAGTTAGAATGCACTACAACCAACCACACATAGTAATATTTGATAAGAAGCGTAGTAAGATTGGGATTTTTCAGTTGCAACTCATACGTTGTAATAGACTAATAGCTGTTGAATTATAACAATCATATGGCAGAAGAAATAAGATTTATCTACAAGGCTTCCGAATTTGTCTTTCTGCAGAAATAATGATAATACTAATTGTAGATATTAGAATGCATTTAGATAAAAAGATAGTATCAGTAGATGTCGAGATCCGGCATGATATTAACATTAGAACGAGTGGAATCAATTTTCATGTAGTGCAACCAACGAGAGACGGTGGATTCAAATGGGAAAAGTACTTCAGCACACATTGTTTTTAGGACTTGCAAATTCGAAATACTCGGTTAAAACCAGTGACGTGAGGAACAAGAAATCTTTAGCTGAGAAACACTGAATATCACGCGTTATAATGATGGACAAGTTGATGGATCACTTGCGATACGGCAGGCATCCCCGAGCTTGTCAAGCTTTTTGTAATATGCTTTCACTTTTTTCATGATCCAACAGGCTGTGACACGATCTTAGCTATTCTCAACATTGAATAGTTGGCAGCCTATAAGATCCCTCTAGAAGAAGAAGAATTGTGAAAGTTAGAGTCTTCAAACAACCAAAAGTCAATCCTGACAAAATGGTCATGATTACACATTTCATATTAGCCCGTATGGAGAAGGATACATGTCCTCCCTGGTTTAAGCCATATCAGGTATAACAAGGGTATTACAAAGCTTCAATATGGCCACTTTTACCCCTAGTAACACGGCAGCTGTTCAGCATTCAATTCGCAAGTACCTCCAACTCCATGAGCGAAAGGTCGAAGCATGTACCCAATCGAAAGAATGTGGTGTGTGAAAGAGGATATGCGTATTACAAGAACCCACACAGCTACCAACAGCTACCTGATAATCTTACTTACCTGTCGATGAAAGTGATTGCAAGATATGATTGTCAACGAACCACATGATTGTGTAAAAGAGCCAATATGAAGTTTTCAAGGTTTTGTGCATTATGCCAGTGAGTTCTTGTAGAAATGGCAGATCAGAAGACAATCTGATATAGATGATAACAGACAACACCTGTAAAAAACAGATATGTCTTTGAGAACGGCTTAATTGTTGATCCAATCAGTTATGATTATTACTTTGTGATATCGTCCCCGTCTTATAGACCTAAAAAAATGGACATAAAGACTATATTGATGAACCTTTAAATGAAGGTGTAAGGAAAAGGTATAAGACATGAAGGTGGTTTATTGTTCTGTTATATATTTTGGAATCTTTTAACACGAACTGTTTTGGTACCCGAAGAGAAAACGAGACCGTAGCAGGACACACATAAGTTAATGAGCAAAAACCAATTCATTTAGATATCACTTTCGCGTGCTATAGTATCATTGAATCGTACGTTTATTACAATTGTTTATTGATTGATTCTTTTTTTGTTAAAATGTTCAACAGCATATGATTGACTTCAGGATTCTGCAATTTGCAAGGACACTTAAAATTGTGTAACTGCCATTTAGTTTTCGACCCTTTAACAAGGAAGTAAAATTTAACACTCTTAATAAAGAACGATGTTTGGTTACTCCATACATGCAAAGACTCCATGTACATTTTTTATCGAAGACCGAGTCGAAAAAATGAAAGCTCTACTACACGTCCATTGCACTTGGTTTCGACTTATTGCTCTAGGTTTTATACGACATAAGTATAATCAATGCTTATTGCTCAGCACTTTGTTCCTTTGCGACTTTTCCAAGCTACTTTTCTGATAGAATCCCACGATACTTAACATATTTCTGTAACATTTATATTAGACTTATGTTCGTAATCTTGTAAAGGATTCACATTCAGGTTATTGGCCGGTAAATCTATTAGGAGATCCTTACGTAATTAGGTACGTGTATACATGGTAATTAGGATTATATAATTAGGTAATTAGGACAAATTCTGTATTTTGACAAAATGTAGCTGGAGAAAATTCATAACCAAAGAAAACACGGCAGAGCACGTACACAGAGCGACACGAATCGGTAAGCAGTCACATATGCTCACTGGAAGAACTATTGTTTTGTTCAGTAGTATGATCAGCTGAAATGCATGATTGACGCGTTAGGAACTTGTAACAATAGACGTATTTCTTCGGGAAGATGTTCAGTGTGTTTGAGTGTGAATTTGCTAAGGCATTTTATGCAGGGATCCGGCGTGATTAACAACATGTGCATTAAATCTTCTACGTTGTTGTCTCGAGAACTTTTCCTGGCATGATGTTCGCGGAACCTTAAACAATCTTTACTCCGAGCTTCTTGTACCTCTTCGGAAAGCTGTCCAATAGCAACCAGCCTAGAATCGACAATGTCCCATGTATCAATACTATATGCCCAGTTGCCGGTATGTAATACCAGTTATACTGGTCCACATATTATCGTGCAGTTTTCAGAGAATACATACCAAATGCCTCACAGTGAATTGCACAACCACTAGCATTGGTACGTAAGAGAATTGCAAATCGTTTAATCAACTCTTCATTGATGACAGTAATGGACGCTTATATTGATGGATTCAGAAAAACTTGCGGGCAATATTACCTCATTGCTTGTTCCGTAGCCTGGATTCGGCACATCCTTCAGGAAACCTATTTATTCACGAAATCGCTTGTGTAGTAATTTCTTTCTTTGATCAACATTTGGTTGATCCCTCTTTCTCACTTCTCAGGTATGATGTCCATTCTATGTACAATGTGCAACAGACACTCAAAGCACCTTATCCAGTATATGCAGACTTGACATCCCGTTTTCAAACGTTGTTCTGTCAGGTGGTTGTGCTTTAGTTTTGTGTGGATCGTTCATTTGCTTTGAAGATGCACCGCAGATGTAACATCGTTAATATGATTGTTTGTGATATTACTACAGACCTTCACATCTACAAGTGTCAGCATTAATCTGTGTTTCACTACTATTTGATGATAATTGTAAGCGATAGTTGTTTGTGAGATAGCTTGTAGTTGCTGTTGTATCTTAGTTGCTTCTGAACGTCTGAATTCTTCTGTTTCTTTCATGAACAGTAGCTTGATTGGCCGACAATGGCGTATTGGCAATCGACGTGGATTATGACAGAGTGTCTCTTAACCATATTGTAATTTTAGAGACACTAACGAAATAACAAATATGTATATTCATGTATATTGTCTTCTGTATATGAACTATACCATTGTTTGTATGCGCTCTGACCTGACGCGCCATCACAAACACCATTTGAAGAACATGGTCATTTCAACTTCCTGATTGATCTCTGGCAGTATAGTACTGTTTCTGGTGATCAACCGCTCTATAGTATGATCAAGTAACGCTTTCAGCTGCACTTCCGCATATACGTCTGAGATAATATCGGCTGGATAGCACGCTTCCTTTGCCTCTAACAGTTTAAAGTTAGCTAATAGATATTTGCATTGTGAACTTTTTTGCCTGGTTACGAATTAACTAGTGTTGTTTCTTTGTCAATTTCGCGTCATTATATAATGCTAATTCACCATCGTATGTAAACTTTATTAGTAATGTCGTCTCTGGACTCTTGTACGCCTTTTTGATTCCCGATCCATCCTGGGTGACACATCAATCGCTTTCACAATATAAGAAGCATCATGTTTTTTCTTTTGAACGTAAACCGATGTGCGCTGCATACACTAACTCTTCAGTTGTCGATGTTGTACTAAAGACTGCAACCGTCTTCTCGTAATGTCGCTGCATTCCATACGTTTGCAGAAAACTCCACTGTACTGTCAAGCCACTTACCATATTTGATTACAAAGTTATTCGTTGCACGATTACATTTTTGCCATTTCGCTTTTACATGTATACAAAAACTATCTGTAACCTTTCTGACGCAGTCTGCTATATCCTCATCACAGTTTTGTAACTTTAATATGTACATTACTCAGGTGTAAAAACTATTGGTTCTCTTGCAGCTATTGGGTTGACCTCTCCAGGCGTCGAAGAAAACTCGTTGTGTCAGCGTACACTCCATTTTTGAAAGTACAAGAAGCAACAATTATGCAAACATTTGCACGTCATAGTGTTGTTTCTCATTACTCTACAATCATTACTCTACACATCTATAGTTATTCGAACCTGGAAACTTGTGGAAAATTGTTTTTACCCGTCAGTTCATTATAACTATTCCTAAGTACAGTATACGTTCTTATTCGCTAGTGTTTCCCATCACGACATAGCTCAACCAAAAACCCACGGCACACCTAATTCATGTCAGATGCACGTCATACCTTCATCTAAAGTTGTTACTCTATATTTCTGGCATTGATCATCAGCTGTCTGTGTTATATGCTGCAGACCAAAGATCTAGCACGAAAACTGTCGATCAGCTGATTCTACATAGCATACAATTAATCTTGTTCGTCGGATCCGACATACTTCCCCATTTGTAATTTAGCACCTTAGTGGTCTTTTCCCACCACTTGCGAACTTGCCCCAAGAATTCCCATCGTTTTCTCACTACTTCTCAGGACTTGGTTTTTTAAATTTTTCCAACTAGATGTGGGAATTGAAACACTGCGGGCCTGTGACACAAGTCCGGCCGATGAATTACTAAAGCTAGCGGTGTAAAGCACAGATTCGCGATAGAAAGATGTTATGCAAGTCTGTTAGAACACACACAGCAACAAAATAATTACCGAATTTTTTTTTTACTTAGGATAGATTGAGAGATTTTCAGTTAAGTACACCTAAAAAGATTTAAAACTTCCTAGGCTCATTTGCCACATCTTGGACCAGAAGCCCTGAAATTCCCCTCTTGGGAATAGTGTCCGAGAATTTGATTTTCTCGCTGCCCAAAGAAAGTAATAAATTCTGCTATTAATTTTCGCTTAGCCTGAAAGGTAAGTTGCGTGTATAAAAAATTTCGAGGCGTCTTTTGCAACCTTGGCTCATTTCATCAAAATATATAACAGAACATTAAACCACCTATATGTTTTATACCTTCATTGACGTTTAGTAAAGATCGACTTCATGTCCAGTTTTTTAGGTCTATAAGGCGGAAACGATATCACAAAATGTTAATCATAACTGATTGGATCAACATATAAGCCGTTGTGAAAGACATATCTGTTTTTTTACAGCTCTTGTTCGTTATCATCTATATCAGATTGTCTTCCGATCTGCCAATTCTACATGAACTCTCTCGCAGAATGCAGAAAGAATGATTATATATATAAGCTCTTTTACACTAACATGTGGTTCATGACAAACCTATCTTGCAATCACTTTCTATCTACAGATAAATAAGCTTATCCGGCTGGAGCCGATGGTGACTGTGTGGGTCCTGGAATTCGCATATCCTCTTTCACACACCAAACTCTTTCGATTGGGTACATTCTTAGACTACTTCGCTCGTGGAGTTGGAGGTACTTCCGAATTTAATTCTGAACCGCTGCCGTGTTCGTAGGGGGAAAAGTGGCCATATTGGAGATTTGTAATATTCCCTTGTTATACCTGATATGGTTTATACAAGGGAGGACATGTATTCTACTCCATACGGGCGAATAAGAAATGTGTAATCATGAGCATTTTGTCAGGATTCAGTTTTGGTTAGTTGAAGACTCTAACTTTCACAATTCTTCTTTTTGAAGGATCTTGTAGACTGCCAAGTATTCACTGCTGAGAATAGCTGAGGTCGTGTCACAGCCTATTGCATCTCGAAAACAGTGAAAGCAATCTTTTTATAACGCCAAAGTTTCTTTAAATTTAATAATTTCATAGCATTTCTTTTCAGTAGTGCTTGTAGTAACCTTAAAGGAATCAGCAACTGCTTATGAGGTTTTCTAGTAGGAATCTTAAAAGATATGAATCAGTCACATCAACAGCTACAGATTTGCCTTTTGTAGTTTCTTCCATTACTCTTGTCCATATAGAGCTACTTATATATTTTGAACACTATTTGCATAATTTGAAGCTGTCTAGTATTGATCTCCAAGTTTCTCAAGAACTGTGATTGAATTGACGTGGCTTCAAGGGCAGAATAAAATTGGATCGTGTAGAGATCCCCTAGAGCTCTTTTTCTCTTCTTGCACTTGCTAACGAGTTAATACCCCAGAAAATCTCGTGGCCTTCTTTAAAAACTGTTCGAAAATAATATCACTTGGAACTTGGCTCAAGAAGTCCTATTTTTCTGCGAATTGTTCCTGGAGAATGTTCCTTGAGTTAATTTCTTGTAATCGTCTGATACCGTATTTTCCTTCAGGGCTTCCATCTATTGAGTATAGTGATGTGCAAATTTTTCATAGAAAAGATGACCAGCTGCGTGAAAAAACGTAAGCATTAATTTAATTGCCATCAAATGAAGTTTCTAGTCACCTGTTATGTTAGTCCCTTTGTAAGATTTCAATACGGTTATGACCTTCTCTATATATTCCAGCCAAAGTTAACAGTTCGCAAAATGTCACCGTCTTAATTTTGAGATTTCTTAATATGGTTTTTCTCAGTGTTTCAAAGATCAGTGTTTCCTCTACATTCACAAACAAACATTACAAGCATACATGCGACATAAGGGGAGCTATAATAGTTTATCTTGAAATGATTATCGATATAGGAAAAAATCCGTTCTTTGTGTTCTTAAGTGTACCTAGCCTTAAACACGGAAAAATTCTTGTGGGCATACACCCACATCACATTCAGGACACATCCACGTTGTGTTCTTTCGCATCAGTTTGCCATCATAAACCTTTCCTACATCAGAACAGACCTTACAATATCTAGTAGGTCTCTCTTTTTTTTCCGTAGCGGGAACTTTCTTTGCAAAATGTCTTTTGGTCAATCTGTTGGTTCAAGTTGAAGTTTCAGGAACTTGTTGAGCTTCGATACAAGCTTTTTCAGTCAAAGCTTGTCCCACTTTCTGCCGAAAGTCTGCTAAATGCACATTCTTCTTCTTTTGTCTACTTCTAGTTTTCTTGTATAGTATCCAAGACATATTGAACAAGTGTCCACAACATCAGTTGCTTCTGATTGAAGGAGTAATACGCCAGGAATTGACCACTTTTCTTCACACCAATTTTGTATATAATGTAGTCTAACACTACGTTCGGTTTTGTCATCCCTACAGGTCCGTTCTTTCATTTCTCTGTAACTTCAGTGGATGTAGCTTGATATTTAGTTGAAAGCATCAAGACATCCCTTGTATCTTTCCATTTCACACACAAAAGATGATCTTTACGCTGAAACATTATATCACCTTTTTTCAGTTCTTTTGAACAACTGTAGCTTTAGGCAAGTCCTTTCTATTTGGCATAAACGTTCTAACAGCCATTCTGTACCTTCCCCAGGAACACGAAGGCTCTAGGTCAGGATCAGGTACTAAGTCAGGATCAATTTCTGCATCGTCATGGCCAACCTCAAATTCCAGCTCCTCTTCTGATCAAGAATCAATATAAATTTCATCTAATAAATCAGCAATAATCTGGTCACTTAGTTTTCTCACCATTCGGGTTCATTCAGTTTGAAAGGGAAAAAAACTGACGGAAGAACACTTTCAAATATCTCTCTGCAACAAGCTACGAGCTCAAATGCGACTACTTATTGTTCTCCCTTCCTGCCTACAAGGGACTCCATTTTTTTGCCCACAAGGGTGTAACAGCATACATAGTTATCCCTACAGATTCTGCAAAATCATCTTGCACGTCTCTGGATGCAAAAAGGAATCCTATATAATAACATTTGCTTGCACGACCATAGCAAGTGAATGGCCTGCTTAGCCATATACCGTGCTCGTGCTAAGCACGCGTATGGTGTTCAATGTGTTAATAAAAGTGTGCGATATGGCAGACTGCAGTGCAAGATGAACCGTGCGAGTCAGAAAAGCAGCTTGGTACACTCGCAAAGGTGCTGAGCAGTAAGCATTGATTGTCCTTATGTCGTATAAAACCTAGGGAAATAAGTTGAAACAAACAGGGATAGACGTGTAGTAGAGATTTCATTCTTACGCTACCTCTTGGATAAAAATGTACATGGAGTCTTTGCATGTACCGAATATCGAAACATCGTTCTTTTTTAAGAGAGTTAAACTTTGCTTCTTTTTAGGAGATTCGAAAACTAAACGGTAGTTACACAATGTTTAGTGTCCTTGCAGATGGCAGAATTCTTTGTGTCAATCATCTGCTGTTGAACATCTTAAAATATAAACAATCAAACAATAATCAATTGTTATTAACGTACAATTGAAATGTACTGTAGTGCGCGAATGTGATATCTAAATAATTGGTTTAGCTCGTTAAATTAGATTCGTCCTTCTACGGATTTGTTTTCTCTTCGGGTACCAAAGCAGCTCGTGTTAAAGAATTCCAAAATATGTAAACTAAACAATAAACAACCTTCATGTTTTATACCTTCGTTTTATAAATTCTTTTAGATTTATATGAAGATCGTCTTCATGTCCATTTTGATAGGTTTATAAGGCGGGGACGTTATTACAAAATAATAATCATAACTGATTGGATCAACAATTAAGATCATCCTCAATGACATATAGGTTTTCAACAGCTGTTGTTCGTCATCATCTATATAAGATTGTATTCCGATCAGATATTTGTACATGAAGTCCCTTGGCAGAATGGAAAAAACCTTCAATATTTCATATATGCTCTTTTTACTAACATGTGGCTCGTCCACATCCTATCTTGCAGTCACTAGTTATGTACAGGTTAGTAACCTTAGCCTGTTGGAGCTGATGGTAGCTGGTGGGTCCTGAAATTCGCATCCTTTTGACACACACACGTCAATCGATTGGGTTCATGCTTAGACCATTTAGCGCCTGGAGTTGGAGGGACTGCCGAATTCAATGCCGAACAGCTGCTGTCTTAGTAGGGGAAAATATGGCCATATTGTAGCTTTCTAACTACACCCTTGTTATACCTGATATGGCTTAAACAGGGTGAACATGTTTCCTTCATAATCAGGCGAATAAGAAATGTGTAATCTTAACCATATTATCAGGATTAGTTTTGGTTGCTTGTAGACTCTGGCTAACTTTAACAATTCTTCTTCTTTTGAAAAGATCTTAAAGACTGCCAACTATTCATTGCTGAGTGTAGCTGAGGCCTTTTGCATCATGAAAAAAGTGAAACCAATCTTTTAATGACGCTACAGTTTCTCTGAATTTAATAAATTCGTAGCATTACCTATCAGCTGAACAACTGCTCATGAAGTCTTCTAGTAATATTCTTAAAAGATACGAATAAAACCCATCAACAGCTACTGGTTTCAAGTTTGTATTTTGTATTTTCTTCCATTATTCTTCTCCATATACAGCTACCATTACTCCTTCGAAAACTGATTGAATCACTTGAAGCCGTCTAGTTTGATCAAGTTTTTTCAAGAAGTGTGATTGATTTGTCGTGGGCTCAATGTCAGATTTAAATTCGATCGTTTCAGATACTTCCCGAAAGACCTACCTGTCTTCGGGACTTTTGTCTCGAAATTGTCTTTCGGCACTTTTCGTGTCTAATTGTATTTTATATCCATAAAATATAAGGTGAAAATAGCGCTTAACATAATTTATAAACGTACTTAAAGTACTTAATTTCGAGGTTTTGTAATATAGTTTGTCATGGAATTTAATTTTCTTTTAAATGTTGCATATTGATTTCCTCATGCTGAGGTAGATGAATAAGATTGCTGATCCTATTTTTTGTCATATCCTAGGACGGTTGTAAATGTCTTAATAACCACATGTAGATCTCTCCGAGCAGTCTAGAAGTGAGTTCTCAATGATCTTGAGTAGGCATGGACTCTCGGCATTTTCATTAAAGTTGTCATATTGTTCACTACACTTCAAAGTTCTTCTATACCATTTCCTGAAATAATGTTTGCATTCGTGCTTAGAAATTACTTAACTGCAAACTTTGGACCGTTCAGAGATTTCTTCAGCTGATTTACGATTTGAACACCTTTCTTGTATAATGGTAGATCTAATGTCATAACGCATGTGCATTGGTCACTTTTCTCGCAGTTATTTACAGTATGCAGATGAGTAGAATATTTAGTATTAGTAGTTGATGTTGAAATATTGAAGAAATACAGAGGGATTACACCCATTATATCAAAAGAAGAGGTCTGTATCTCACCAATACACAATCGTTGTGCCGAAGCTTTCTCAAGATGAATAGCTTTCCAAATGTTGTTTGAGAATAGGAAATTGAGACGCGAGACCTGAGTGAAGACTAGATCAAATCTTCCGAGTAAGACAGCATTGACACACCAAGAACATGAGTGTAATGCATTAGAGGGTAAGTGGATGTCAGAATGAATAATTGTGATATGATATACTCTTCAGTCAAAGGTACCGTGATATAAGATTACTTTTTCAACAAAAACTTGGATATGGAGAATTTTCATCAAGTGACATTTATAATAAGCTAGCAGCGTTCACCCCGCTTCGCTGCGGTCACCCCGGAACGCAATAAACGTTGTTACTTAGATAGTTTTTACTTTTTCGCTTTCAAGTGATATGATAAAAACCATAGAAGATTGCAGTAAATGTTAACATTATATCGCCTGTCATTTATGTTAAACCGCCCCGCTTCGCTGCGGTCACCCCGGAACGCAATAAACTTTGTTACTTAGATAATTTTTACTTTTTCGCTTTCAAGTGATATGATAAAAACCATAGTAGATTGCAGTAAATGTTAAAATTATATCGCCTGTCATTTATGTTAACCCGCCGAGTGACACGGTCATGCGGGTTGCATATAAATACGTTTATTTTTATACCTATGATGAACTAACAAAGGATTTGTACGTTATGGACACTTGAATGGTCAATTATCTCAAGACACTGGTAATTAATAATTAAAGTGATATGATAAAAACCATCTAGGGTCCAAATCCTAATAACCCCCCAAAAATGAAAGAAATTGGTTCAGCCGTATTAGCGTGATGAGCTAACAAAGGATTTGTGCGTTCTCTTTTATATAATAGATGACTTTTTCTGCTCTATGAAAGGTGTGGTACTTAGTTACTAATCAAAGCCTACACTGACCTTATATAAAAAGATTATTTGATTAGCCCACAGTTTCGTTGTTTTGTGATGATGACCAGTGTTACTAAGTTGGTAGCGAACACAGGACTGACTATACCGTAAATTTTTCACCTAACCGTGTAAGAGAAGATCTCAAAAAAAGTAAAATCGATTCTTTATTTGTCTCACAGATCAGATGACAGGTTTCAAGCCCAAAGGAGGGCTGCCTTGCAGGTTAGAATATAAAAGGTTCCATAGCAAGTTTTTTAGGATACAATCGGGAAAATATTATTAATGATAGACCTGAAAATAGTGAATCCTAAACAACTATGTATGTAAGTACTAGTGAGCAGCAAGGATGCTATTTAAACGCACATGATAGCCTCGAGTGTTAACACACTGAAGAATTTCTATAAGTAAAACATTCGTAGGAACACAACTCTTGGAATAAACCGTTTCTATCAGGTTAAGAATATAAAGGTGAGGGCGTTGTGAGTCCGAAATAGATTTCTTAAGGAGGAATCACTCACTAATAGTATTGTAGTTGCATATAAACGGGAAGTATAGCAATTGCTCGATTATCATTCATAAATTAATACTTATGTTTTTTACATTTGATTTCACAACATTTTTCAATACCAAGGGCCCACCTAAAAAAAACCGCTGTTCGTTCCCAAAGTCAGTGATACTCTCGTCTTATTAAATGGAGAAATAAATCCATGGTTTTTAAATGGTACGCCACTGCATAATGTGAATAAAGGAGCTCTAATACCACTACCGATTCGTTTCTGAGACCTAGGTACACAACACAAGATCCTACGGCCTCGGATTCAATGTTGAATTCGTTTACTTCTGGAAGCCAATAGGAATTAACGAAAAATACCGATGTCCACTGCTAACTTCTGAATTTCACAGCATTGTAAGAAGGACATAAGCCTACGTAAGTCATTTAGCCTTACCGCACACTTCGAAATAGAACCCTCGAAATATTGACACGCTTGTTGCAGCCTAAACCACTAATTAAAAAACGAACATCATCAAAATTATTTCTTCAATCACCGCAACACTTTTGAGATCCATTTAATCTCTTATTAATATCTCTTTTCAGATATTGTAGAATACTATTAGAATGAAGTCAAGTTGCACCTTGAAATAGAATCCTGAATTATTGGCACGCGTGTTGCACCCTAAACCACTAATTAAAAATCGTAAATCCTCGTTCATCTTCTAAAATATTACTTTAATCACGGGTTCACTTAGAGATGGATTTAATCTTTTATTATTTTTTTTCAGTCATTGAAGAATACTATTATAATGAAGTCACGTGACATCTCTGCTAATCGTTCTCATTTTAATGAGATATCTATCGTAGTAGATTCATATTACAAAAAGCTTCACAAACTAAAAGATGCATGTCCCATCGCTTGTGACCCATCAAGTTGTCCATGATTTTAACGCGCTTTCTCTTTTCTATAACTTATGAGCTCACCGTGATATTGAGTCTTTCTCAGCAAAAGACTTCTTTATCCGCACGTCACTGGTTTTAAACTCGAATATTTCAAATTTGCAAATCCTAAGGACAATATGTGCTGAAGGAACTTTTCCCATTTGAACCCACCCTCTCACGTCGATTGTACTGCATGCAAACTGATTCCACTCGTTCTAATGGATCTCGACATCTACTGATATTATCTTATATCTAAAAGCATCTTTATATCTACAATTAGTATTACCATTATTTCTGATGGAAGCCACATTCGGCAGCCTCCTAGGTAAATCTTATTTCTTCTGCTATATGAATGTTATAAATCAACACATATTAGTTTATAACAGCGCGTGAGTTAAAATTGAAAAATCCTAATTACACTTCGCTTCTTATCAAATAATACTGTGTCTGGTTGGTTGTAGTGCATGCTAACTGCTTGCATTCGTTTTGATAAGACAACAACACATATCTCGACATCTCCTCTTAGTAAAATGTTATCTGAATGTTTCGGTATCTTAGAAATAGTATGTTTTATAAATACAGTCTGAAGTATAGATATAAGGACATATCTGGGTATTTCGACTTTCTTCTTGCCAATGTTAACGGCTCTACTAAAGGAATGTACTGTAGGCAGCTTCCCATGGTATTCCGCTATATGCAGCGAACACCTAAGCAGAAATCTACAAACGATTTGGTGCTTCTATTTTTGTAAAGGAATTTATTTGGTGATCTAGGGTGGCTCTGGTCAACGGCCATGGATATGCTCGCATACATACCAGGCCAAATCAAAGTCTGGTTCAGCGTTAGAGATGAGTACACTTAGTAAGCCTTAAATGCTGGATATTAATCATGTACATTTTGTGGAGTAATTTTTTGTTCTTGAGAAGACAACTTTCAATCGGTGGCAGGACACGGAAGCTCTAATCACGTCAGCGAGTTGTGCTAGTGTTGAATTTAATAAATTAGATTACAGATATTATTCTTATTGAACATTCCGTATCAGATATGTAAGGTGTCGAAAAGCTAATATGGTTGGTGCACTATTCTGCTACAGAGCGGAAACTTACCAGAATTTTTTTTACCGGTGAGAAAATTTTGAGAAGATTAAGAATTTTAATTCCTTCAATAAGCTTAATAAGAGTCTGCGATATTGCAGTCTGTAGTGCAAGATCAACCGCGCGAGCGAGGAATACTTTAAGGTCCTATAGGCTAAGGATTACTATGATAGATACGTAGGGTTATCAATATAGCATCCTGATGAAGTGTGTGAATGTTGCAAATGACGCCTCGAAATTTTTTATAGACGCAAGTTAAACTTTCAAACTAATCAAAAGTTTTTCGCAATCACTATTACTTACTTTGGGCACCGAGACCAGCAAGTATTCGAACACTATTACTAGGGAGAAAATCCAAGGTTTCTGATCTAACATGTCGAAAGCAAGCATAGGAAGTTTTATATCTTTCAGGTGTAGTTGACTGAAAATCTCCCAATGTAACCAAAGTACAAAAAAAAAAAAAAAAAAAAAAAAAAAAATTGGCACCTGATAATTTTCTTGACGTTTCTGTTCTACACCTGTTCTACCAACCTAGTATAACTTCCTAATATCCCGAATCAGTGCTTTACAGCCCTAGCTTTAATAATTCATTCTCCGGAATTGTCTCAAAAGCTAAGAGAAACGGGCCTGATTCTACGCGGTAATCACGCACCTATTTACCGAAGCATCTCCTACTAGATTTTCAGGCCAATTACCTGCATTTGAATCCTTTACAAGCTTACGACTATAAGTCTAGTAAAATTGTTACAGAAAATAGTTAAGCTTCACGGCCTTCTGTCTGAAAAGTAGGTCGGTACAGTCGCAATGGAACAAGGTGGTGAGCAGTAAGCATTGATTATACTTATGTCGTAGTAAACATAGGCAAATATGTTGAAACCAACTGTGCTCGTCGTGTAGTACAGCTTTCATTCTTACGACATCACCTTGGATAAAAATGTACATGGAGTCTTTGCATGTACGGAAAATCCATACTTCGTTCTTTATTAAAAGTATTAAACTTTACTTCCCTTCAGGAGGGTCGTAAATTAAACGGCAGTTACATAATCATAAGTGTCCTGTCAGGTGGCAGAATCCTTGGAGTGATAATCAGCTGTTGAACATCTTAACATATAAACAATCAAACAATAAACAATTGTTATAAACGTACAATTGAATGATACTGTAGTACGCGAATGTGATATCTAAATGAATTGGTTTTTGGTCGTTATCTAAAAATGTGTCCTGCTACCGTTTCGTTTTCTCTTTGGGTTTTAAAGCAGCTCGTGTTAAAAGATTCAAAAATATGTAAACAGAACAATAAACCACCTTCATGTTTTATAACTTGTCCTTACACCTTCACTTAAAGTTTCATAAAGATCGTCTCCATTTTTTTTTAGGTCTATAAGGCGGGGAAGATATCACAAAATCATAACTGATTGGATCAAAAAATAAACAGTTGTCAAAGACACATGTGTTTTTTACTGCTGTTCTTCGTTATCATCTATATCAGATTGTCTTCCGATCTGCCAATTCTACATGAACTCTCTGGGAGAATGCCCAAACTTTTGAATACTTCATATCACTTCTTTTACATTAACATGTAGTTCGTTGACAATCATATCTTGCAATCACTTTTTATCTACAGATAATTAAGCTTATCCGGCTGGAGCCGATGGTAGCTGTGTTGGTCCTGGAATTAGCATATTCTATTTCACACATCAAACTCTTTCGATTGGGTACATGCTTAGACCACTTCGCTCGTGGAGTTGGAGGTACTTCGAATTGAATTCTGAACAGCTGTTGTGTTAGTAGGGATAAAAGTGTTCGTATTTAGTTATGTAATACTCCGTTGTTATACCTGATATAGCTCATACCAGGAAGGACATGTATCCTTCACCATACGGGGTGATAAGAAATGTTTAATCATGGATTGAGTTTTGGTTGGTTGAAGACTCTAACGAACTTTCAGAATTCTTCTTCTTTTTGAAAGATCTTGTAGGCTGCCGACTATTCACTGCTGAGAATAGTTGAGGTCGTGTCACAGCCTGTTGCATCATAAAAAAAGTCAAAGCAATCTTTTAATGACACAAAAGTATTTTAAATTTAACTATTTCGTAGCATTTCTTTTCATTAGTGCTTCTACTAACCTTAAAAAAATCAGCAACTGCTTATGAAGTCTTAAAAGTTCTGAATCAGTCCCATCAACATCTACAGATTTCCCGTTTGTAGTTTCTTCCATTATTCTTGTCCATATACAGCTACTTTTATATTTTGAACACTGTTTGCATCATTTGAAGCCGTCTAGTATGAATCTCCAAATTTCTCAACAACTGTGATTGAATTGTGGTGGCTTCAATGACAGAATAAAATTGGATCGTTGCAGATATTTCCCGAAAGCTCTTTTTTCTTTTTTGGCACCTACGAATTAATCCCCCAGACAATTTCGTGGCCTTCATTAAAAACGGTTAGAGAATAATATCATTTGGAACTTCGCTCAAGAAGTCCTCTTTTTCTGCGAATTGTTTTTTGAGTTGTTAATTTTTTATAATCCTCTGACACCGTATTTTGCTTCAGGGCTTGCATCTGTTGAGTATAGTGATGTGCAAAATTTTCACAGAAGAGCCGACCAGTGGCGTGACAAAACGGAAGCGTTAATTTAATTGCCATCAAATGAAGTTTCTAGTCCCCTGTTCAATTTAGTCTCTTTGGATGAATTCAATACCGTTATGACCTTCTCTATATATTGCAGCGAAAGTTAACTGTTCGCAAAATGTCACCTACTTAATTTTGAGATTTGTTAATATGGTTTTTGTCATGCAATTTCATTTTCTTGTAAATGTTGTATACTGATTTCCTCATCTAGATGTTGTTGAAAAGATCGCATATCCTAGAATTTGTCATCTCAACCGAGCATCAAAATAGAAATAGAAATAGAGTTTGGTGTGAGAAATAGAATTTGTAAATGTCTACATAATGAAATGTAGAGGTCCCCGAGCAAAGTCTAGAAGTCGCACAGGACACGCAAGGTCTGTGCACGTCAAAAGAAATACATCTTGTTGATACTTCTGTCTCATGTATGAAAGGTGTGAGAAAGCTAATAAAATTGTTGCACTAATTTGCTACAGAAGGGAAGTTTACAGATCTTTGCTCATCGGTGAAAGCCGTTTAGAAGATCGGGAACTTCAATTTCTCCAATAAAGTTAATAACAGTGTCCGATATGGCAGTCTGTAGTGTAAGATGAACTGTGCAAACCAGAAAGACTTTAAAGTTCTATAGCCTGTATAGGTCTATAGCAAAAGATTTAAGATTTACTTAAAAGACTGCCGACTTTTGTTTTCTGCAGAAATAATGGTATTACTAATTGTAGATATCAGGATGCATTAAATAAAAAGATAATAACAGTAGAGGTCGAGATGCCCCATGATACATTCACTAGAACGAGTTGAATCTTTTTGCGTGCAGTACAAACGACGAGAGCGGGCGGGTTGAAATGGGAAAAGTATTGCAGCTCATATTGTCCTTAGGACATGCAAATTCGAAATATTAGATTTCAAACCCAGTGACGTACTGAACAAATGAATATCACGGTGAGCTCATAAGGTACAGTAAAGAGAAAGCACGTTAAAATGATGGACAAGTTGCTGGGTCACTTGCGATAGGACAAGCTTGTGAAGCTCTCTGTAAAAAGAATCCACTACTTAAGAAATCGCCTTAAAATGAGAACATTTGAAGAGATGATACTAGACTTCATTGTAATAGTATTCTACAATTACTGAAAAGAGATATTAATGAAAAGAGATGACTGAAAAGAGATGAAATCGATCTCTAAGTGACGCGGTGTTAAAAGTAATAATTTTGAGGATAGACGGGATGTTCGATTTTTAATTAGTAGGTTAGAGTGCAACACGCGCTCCAATAGTTCGAGGGTTCCATTTCGAAGTGTCCGGTAAGGCTAAAAGGCTTATGCCGGCTTGTGTTCTTCTTACAATGCTGTGAAATTTAGAAGTCAGCAGTGGACATCGGGATCTATTACTTGATTCCTATATTCGTACAGCTACAAAAGGAATTCAACAATGAATCCGAAGCCGTAGGATCTTGTGTTGTGTACCTAGGTCTTAAAAACCAAGCAGTAGTTGTTTTAGTGCTCCTTAACTCACATTAAACAACGGCGTTCCATAAAAAAAAACCGTGGATATACTTCTCCCTACAATAAGAGGAGGGTATCTCAGACCTATAGTTTTGGGAACGAACAGCGGCTTGTTTTATGTGAGCCCTAGGGTATGAAATTTGTTGGGTTAACAAATGTAAAATAATTACTATTAATTTATCAATGAAAATCAAGCAATTGCTATACTTCCCGTTTATAAGACACTAGAATACTATTTGAGAGTCGTCGTGTTCTTACGGATATATTATTTAAAGAAAGTCTCCTGTGTGTTAACACTCGAGACTATCAAATATACATTTAATTAGCGTCCTTGCTGCTCACTAGGGCTTACATACAAAGATGTGTAGTATTTACTAGGTTCCCGTCTCTTATTTATAATATTTTCCGGATTGCATAATGAAAAACTTTCTATGGAACCCATTATGTTCTAAACTCCGAAGCAGCCTTACTTTGTGTCTGACACCGGTGATCTGATCCATGAGACAAATAAAGATTAATTTAGGTTGTTTCAAGATCTTCCCTTTGTTATTTGGAAAATATTTACGGGATAGTCAGTCCTGTGTTCGCTTCCAGCTGAGTATCACTGGTCATCACAAAGCAACCAAACTGAGGGCTAATCATATAATCTTTCCATATAAAGCTCATTGTGTGCTTTGATTAGTAACTAAGTGCTACACATTTTTTAGAGCAGAAAAAGTCATTTTTTCAGATGTCTCTTGATGAAACTACTCCATATCCAAGTTATTGAATGAAAAAGTAATATTATATCACGCTAGCATTGTCTTAATAAGAATATCCTATTATATTTCTTCATTCTGATATCCACTTTTCCTCTAAGGTTTTTGGTGTGTCAATGCTGTCTTCCTCGGAAGATTCAAATCTTCACTCGCATCACGCGTCTCGATTTTCTATTCTCAAACAACCTTTGGATAGTTATCCATCTTGAGAAACCTTTGCTACAACGATTGTGTAATGGTGAGATACACACCTCTCCTTTTGATATAAGCAGTGTAGTCAATCTGTATTTCATCACTATTTCAACATCAAGTACTATTACTATATATTCTACTCTCTTCATACAATAAATAAGTGCATGAAAAGTGAATAAAGCACATGCGTTATGACATTAGATTAGCCATTTTAATGGAAAGGTGTTCAAATCGTACCTCAACTGAAGAAATTTGTGAACGGTTCAAAGTTGTACCGCCTTTAGGAGGTTTGTAGTTAAGTAATTTCTAGGCACGAATAGACACATTATTTCAGGAAATGGTGTAGAAGAACTTTGCTATATCCTGTATATTATGACAACTTTGCTGAAAATGCTGATAGGCAATGCCTACTCAAGATCATTGAGAACTCACTTGTAGACTTTGCTCCGGGACTTCTACATGTGGTTATGAAGACATTTACAACCGTCGAAGGAGATGACAAAATCTAGGATATGCGATATTTTCAACAACGTCTGTATGAAGAAATCACTATTAAAAGAAATCACTTGAAGAAATCAAAATTAAGATGATTACATTTTCCGAACCGTTAACTTTGACTGCAGTATATAGAAAAGGTCATAACCGTATTGCAATTCATACTTGGGATTTAATAGAACAGGGGACTAGAAACTTTATTTGAAGGCAATTAAATTAATGCTTCCGTTTTCTCACGTAGCTGGTCATCTTTTCTTTGAAAAAATTGCACATCACTATATTCAACAAATGGAAGCCCTGCAGGCAAATACGGTGTCAGAGGATTACAACAAATTAAAAACTCAAGGATCATTGACATTCTCGAACGAAGTTCAAAGTGATATGATTATCGAACAATTTTTAATGAAGGCAACGAAATTTTCTGGGGGATTAACTCAACGTAAGACACAACGTTTGCAAGATTAATTTTTCATTCCCAAATACTGTTACGATAAATGAAGTCTAGAGGATTTTTGTGGGCATCAGTTAATGATCAGAGCGATACGTTGATCTAATGCCACTCTCCTTGTGTGATAATATGTCAATCCGCAAGATTGTCAATTCGACTGCGGTGATTTTACAGAATCGCTACTGTCTTGTGTATTAAAAAGAACACGTAGAAAGAAGCTTCTACACGCAATGGTGTGGACTAAAAATGGCAACACAAATCTGCGTTGTAATCGTTTATAAATTATTTTATACTCTATTTCACCTTATATTTTATGAATATAAATTACAATTAGACATGGAAAGTGCCAAAAGAGAAAAAAGAGCTTTCGGGAAATATCTGCAACGATCAAATTTTTTTCTGCCATTTTCTGCCACGACAATTCAATTAGAGTTGTTGAGAAACTTGGAGATCAATAGTAGACGGTTACAAATTATGCAAACTGTGATCAAAAGATAAAGGTACCTGTATATGGACAACAGTAATAGAAGAAACTACAAAGGGGAAATCTGTAGCTGTTATTGTGCCCGATTCAGATCTTTTAAGAATCTTACTAGAGGACTTCATAAGCAGTTGCTGATTCTTTTAATGTCAATATAAGCACTAATGAAAGGAAATCCTACGAAATTATAAATTTAAAGAAACTTTAGCATAATTAAAAGATTGCTTTCACTTTTTTCATGATGCAACAGGCTGTAACACGACGTCACCAATTCTCAACAGTGAATAGTTGGCAGCCTTCAAGATCCTTCAAAAAGAAGAAGAATTTCAACCAAGCAAATTTCAATCCGGACAAAATTGTCAAGATTACACATTTCTTATTCGCCTGTATGGAGAAGGAAACATATCCTCAGTGGTATAAGCCATATCAGGTATAACAAGGGAGGAATATTACAAAGCTTTGTATATAGCCACTTTTCCCCCTTCTAACACGGCAGCTTTTCAGCATTCTATTCGGAAGTACGCCCAACTCCACGAGCGAAGTGGTCTAAGCTCGAAAGAGTTTAGTGTGTAAAAGAGGATATGCAAATTTTAAGGACCCACACAGCTACCATCAGCTCCAGCCGTGTAATGTTACTAACCTGTACAAAACAAAGGACTGCAAGATGTAACCGAGCCACATGTTAGTATGAAATAGCTGATATAAAATATTGAAAGTTTTCTCCATTCTGCCAAGGGACTTCATGTGCAAATATCACATTGGAAGACAATCTTATATAGATGATTACGAACAAAGTTGTTGGAAACCAATATGTCACTGACAATTGCTGATTGTTGATTCAATCAGTAATGATTATTATTTTGAAAAGACGTCCCCGCCTTATAGACCTAACCAAATGGACATGAAGACGATTTTAATTTAACTATAAAAGAAGGTAAAAAAAGAAAATATAAAACATGAAGTTTGTTTATTGTTTAGTTTACATATTTTGGAAATCTTTAACACGAGCGGCTTTGGTACCCGAAGAGAAAACGGAATTCTAGCAGGACACACACAAGTTAACGAGCAAAAACTTCCGTAGTAAAATGGTCTATGCTTACCATGCACACAATGGAACGTGGTTCGTGTGTGAAAGAGGATATGCGAATTCCATGACCCACACAGCTACCATCAGTTCCAGCCGGATAAGCTTACTTACCTGTAATATTTCTTATGAGCGTTTAGGAAGTCGAAGACTGTTAATTAATCGGGGAATACTATATTTTATACCGAGTTTAGGGCTGTGATGATTTTTATTAAGAATTGCTAATATAGCTGCACCACCAACATTAAATTTATTAGGAGAAATTAGTTTGTTAAATAGAATTGTTGGTTGATCTTGATTGAGTATGTTAGGGTTAGCCTTGCTTTCTTTTTTTAGAGCTGCTTATAGACTATATTTATATTCATATACCCAACATGGAATACCTTATTCTAATTTATATTCTTGTTGGGGAGGGAGTGTGCGAGAATATTTATTATTGATATTACATTGGTTGCCATTAAATTTATTAATTTTTTTTGCAGGACCGAGATTCTTATGGCTGTAACTGCTTGAGTAGTTTAGAATAAAATTTTAGTTTGTGGAACTAAAGAAGGTTTAGTTGCCCTTAGGCCATGGTTTGACCTTTTTCAATTTGTATGACTAGATTTGTCTTTTTAAATAGAATAAGTATTCTTTTATTCATAATAGGCTTGAGTTTTTTAATCAATAGATATAGTGTATTTATTGAATGAGAAGTTATTTCTTTTAATAGAAATAAAATTATTATAACTTTTCTATTTGACTGAATGTCATTTATATTTATAAGATTTGTACTTTATATTTCTAGAATAGTAATTTATTACAGTGAACAGTATATAGGATCCGAGCGATATCTTAATCGGTTTATTATGCTCGTATTAATATTTGTTCTTTCAATAGTTTTATTAATTGTTTCCCCTAATTTAATTAGAATCCTACTTGGTTGGGACGGACTAGGGTTAGTATCATACTGTTTAGTAATTTACTATGAAAATGTGCGGTCTTATAATGCAGGTATGTTGACTGCCCTTTCTAATCGTATTGGAGACGTAGCAATTTTATTAGCTATTGCTTGAATATTAAATTATGGAAGTTGAAATTATGTTTTTTATTTACATAGAGTTTTAAATAAAATTGAGATAGTAATTATTTCTAGTTTGATTATTTTGGCAGCAATAACGAAAAGTGCACAAATCCCTTTTTCTGCGTGATTACCAGCAGCAATAGCTGCTCCCACACCAGTATCAGCATTAGTTCACTCTTCTACAGTTGTAACTGCTGGAGTTTATTTGTTAATTCGTTTTAGAGATGTTTTATTGAGTGTTTATATAGGAGATGTATTGCTTTTATTATCAGGATTGACAATATTTATGGCCGGCATTGGTGCTAATTACGAGTATGACTTAAAGAAGATTATTGCTTTATCTACTTTAAGCCAGCTTGGTCTTATAATAATAATTTTGTCTATGGGATTTCCTGTATTAGCTTTTTTTCACTTATTGACACATGCCTTATTTAAGGCATTACTTTTTTTATGTTCGGGAGCAATTATTCATGGTGTGGGTGATACACAAGATATTCGTAGAATAGGAGCACTTGTAAGTCAGATACCACTCACTTTATCTTGTTTAAATGTAGCTAATTTAGCTTTATGTGGGATACAATTTTTAGCTGGATTTTATTCTAAGGACTTAATTTTGGAAATTTCTTCTTTGTCTTTAATTAATGTAGTCAGCTTTTTCTTTTTGTTTTTTTCTACCGGCCTAACTGTATGTTATTCAGTACGTTTAAGATTTTATTTAACGGGAAAGGGCTTTGGAGGTGCTAATATTCATTCTATTGGTGATAATGAAGGTTGAGTGATATGTAAGGGAATATTAGGATTGGTAGTAATGGCAATTTTAGGAGGCGCGACATTAAGTTGACTAATTTTTCCTGGTGTTAATTGTGTTGTTCTACCTTTACATCTAAAAATGGGTGCTCTACTTGTGAGTGTAGTAGGTTTGTGGGTTGGTATTTTACTATCAAGCTATTCTATCGGACAGTCTTTAGTGTGTATGAAATTTTATCTTAGTTCTACAATAATAGGAAGCATGTGATTTTTACCTTATTTATCAACAAATTATATTATTAAATTACCTTTATATATAGGGGGTGCATATTATAATAACATTGATCAAGGGTGGAGAGAATGTCTTGGTGCTCAAGGAATGTATAGTAGTTTTAAGGACGGTTCAATATTAATTCAACATTCACAAGATAATTTATTTAAAATGTATTTATTAATTTTTTTAATCTTTACAATTTTCCTTTGCTTCTTTATATTTGTGTATTTGGGTAGCTTATACTGAAAGCATAGTATTGAAGATACTAAGAAGAATTATATTCCCTAAATATACTCCCTGAGAAGAGCACTCTCTTTTTTACCTCGAAAAGGTAATGTAATATTTATACTAAGGGGGCTATAATTATTTTATATTAAGAGATGTTAACGGTACAATCCGCTAAAGATAAAGTTAGCAGCTTCTTCTTGATTATTCACATCTCCTTAGTTGGGGATATGAAATACCCAATAGTATCATTAACAGTGAAATGCTTCTTTTTGGCTTCAACTAACAAGCAGGGGTCAAGAGACCAACGGTTCAGGTCGAAACAGTGCAATTGTTTGCTTCCTACTTATGAGATAAGTTGACAGCAACACCTTTTGGATGCAAACCAAATATTATATTTAACTATTATCCCATTATATTAGTCGGCTCATGTTAGAGATCCTTGATTTCATTCATGATAAAGGCCCACTAAGAGAATTACTAGGAATGTTAATCTGACGAGAGATCAAGATAATGTATTAGTATTGTTAATAGTAATTGTTATTGGGAGTAGAAGGGCAATTTCTACATCAAAGATGAGGAAGATTACAGCAATAAGGAAGAATCGTAATGAGAAAGGAATTCGGGCCGATGATTTAGGATCGAATCCACATTCAAAGGGGGAATTTTTTTCTGGGTCATTAATAACTTTTTTGGAAAGGAGAGTTGAAATGGCTATAACGATTAGGGAAATAATGATAGTTAATAGACCAGTTGTTAGAACTGTATTAATTGCCTATTTCATTTAAATGATCTTTTTGATTGGAAGTCAAATATACTATATATATTAAATAGGCTAACCTCCTCATCAATAAATAGAAATATAAAGGAATAGTCACACTACATCTACAAAATGTCAGTATCAGGCAGCAGCCTCAAATCCAAAATGGTGCGTAGGAGAAAAATGTGATAAGAGGTGGCGTAATAAACAAGTGGCTAGGAATGTAGAACCAATGATAACGTGAAGACCGTGGAAGCCTGTTGCTATAAAGAATGTTGAGCCGTAAACAGCGTCTGCAATAGTGAATGGAGCTTCATAATATTCGTATGCTTGTAGTGCAGTAAAATATAGGCCAAGGAGAATTGTAAGTAGTAGACCTTGAGTGGCTTGAGTGTGATTACCTTCTATTAATCTGTGATGAGCTCATGTTACAGTAACTCCTGAGGCGAGTAGGATTGCAGTGTTGAGTAAGGGAATATGTATTGGATTGAATGGAACGATGCCTGTTGGAGGCCAGAAAGATCCAATTTCTACTGTTGGTGCTAATCTACTATGAAAGAAGGCCCAAAAAAATGAAACGAAAAAGAATACTTCAGAAATAATAAATAGGATTATGCCTCACCGAAGTCCTAATGTGACTTGCATTGTGTATAATCCTTGATATGTTCCTTCTCGAGTCACATCCCGTCATCATTGAATTATGGTTAATAGTGTAATTAGTATCCCTAGGAAAAATAGGGAAGGGTCATATTGATGAAATCACTTAGTGAGACCTGTGGTTGTAATTAAGGCCCCTAGAGCTCCAGTAAGTGGTCAGGGGCTTTGATCAACAAGGTGGTAAGGGTGATTTTGTGGTGCTGACATAAGTGACTTCTCTTGAATATAGTGTGACTAGAACGGCGAATACATATGATTGGATTACTGCGACAGCAGATTCTAGTATTAGAAGAGTAATTTGTCCAATTATTAGTAATGAAAGTATGGAAAGAGATAAAGAAGGGCCTGTATTACCTAGTAAGGTTAAGAGGAGATGTCCTGCAATTATATTTGCTATTAATCGAACAGCTAGGGTCCCAGGTCGAATGATGTTACTAATTATTTCAATGCATACTATAAAGGGTATGAGAGGGGCCGGAGTCCCAGAAGGAACGAGATGTGCAAATATATGTTGAGTGTGGTTAATTCAGCCATAGATTATGAAACTTATTCAAAGGGGCAGAGCGAGAGTTAACGTAAAAGTTAGATGTCTAGAGCTGGTAAATACATAAGGGAATAGACTTATAAAATTATTAAATAGAATGAAGGAGAATAAAGAAATGAATAGGAAGGTTCTTCCCTGATGACTAGTAGGACCAAGAATAGTCTTGAATTCCTTATGAAGGGTTAGGGTAATTTTATTTCATAAAATGTTTGGACGTCCTGGGAGAAATCAAAATGGGATTGGAATAATTAGAAGTCCAATTACTGTTCTAAGTCAATTAAATGATATATTTATAATTGAAGTAGAGGGATCAAATGTTGAAAAGAGATTTGTTATCACTTTCAGTTTATAGTTGTTTTTTTAATGTTAGTGCTATCTAAGGAAGGATGAGGCGTGTTTGAATTAAAATATATAATAGATGCAAATAAGAGGTAGCACAAGGAAAATATAATAAATAAGATGAGTCATTTTAGGGGAGATATTTGTGGAATAGAAAAATACTATTAAGTAGTAATTTAAGCTTGACATGCTTATGTTATAATTTAACTAATTTTTCCATTAGGAGTAATTGTTACTTTACTATTTTTTGGTTTAAGAGACCATTGCTTACTTTCAGCCACCTAATGAAAGTTCTTGTATTATTTTTGTTATTCAGTTAATAAATACTGAATGAGGGCAGGCCTCAACAACAATTGGTATGAAACTATGATTTGCACCACAAATTTCTGAACATTGACCGAAAAATAGGCCTGTGCGTGTAATATTAGCTGCTACTTGATTTAAACGTCCTGGGATGGCATCTGCTTTAATGCCGAAGGCAGGTATAGCTCATGAGTTAAGAACATCAGCAGCGGTAATTAGAATACGAATGTCAATATTAATAGGTAATACGATGCGATTGTCCACATCTAGAAGACGAAATGAATTAGGATTTATTTCATTGATGGGTACTATGTAAGAATCAAATTCTGTTAAGGAGAAGTCGGAATATTCATAACTTCAGTATCATTGGTGTCCAATTGTTTTAAGGGTAATTGCTGGCTGGTGAATTTCGTCTAGTAAGTATAAGAGTCGTAAAGATGGGAGGGCGATAAAGATTAGTGTAATAGCAGGCAAAATTGTTCAAATAGTTTCTAGGGTTTGGCCTTCTAATAAATTACGGTTAATATATGTATTTGGTAGGAGGGAGGCTAGTAGATAGCCTACGAGGACTGTAATTATAGTTACAATGAGTATTGTATGATCATGAAAAAGTACTATTTGTTCTATTACAGGGGACGCTGCATCTTGAAGTCCTAGTTGATTTCAAATGGCCATTTCTAAAGAAGATGTTTATTCTTATGTTTGGGGCTTAGGCCCAATGCACTTATCTGCCACCTTAGAAGTTTGTTAATAAGGGAAGTTCTGCATAACTATGCTCTGCTGGCGGCAAGTTCTGGAATCATTCTAAAGATGTTGTTTGTTGGTCCGAGAAGACTACTGGTCGAGCTCTCGCAAAGGCTTCTCACATAATAATTACAAGTACTAATACGGCGACGAAGGAAAGGAATGAGCCAATACTTGATACTATATTTCATGTAGTGTAGGCATCTGGATAATCTGAGTACCGGCGAGGTATCCCACTTAAACCTAAGAAATGTTGAGGAAAGAATGTGATGTTTACTCCTATGAATATTACTAGGAATTGAATTTTTAGTCATGTAGGATTTATTGTTGTTCCTCTGAATAGAGGGAATCAATGGATAAGTCCTGCTATGATAGCAAATACAGCACCTATAGATAGTACAAAATGAAAATGTGCTACTACATAATAAGTGTCATGGAGAACAATGTCTAAGGATGAATTTGCCAATACAACTCCCGTGAGGCCTCCAACAGTAAATAGGAAAATAAAACCTAAAGTTCATAAGATTGAAGGTGAGTAAGTTATTTGTGCGCCATGAAGTGTGGCAATTCATCTGAATACCTTAATTCCTGTAGGAACGGCAATGATTATTGTGGCAGCAGTAAAATAGGCACGAGTATCAACGTCTATACCAACAGTGAATATATGATGAGCCCAAACAATAAATCCTAGGAATCCAATTGCCAGTATTGCATAAATTATTCCTAAAACGCCAAATGTTTCCTTTTTACCACTTTCTTGGGTTACAATATGTGAAATTATACCAAATCCTGGAAGAATTAAAATGTAAACTTCAGGATGACCAAAGAATCAAAATAGGTGTTGATATAAAATTGGATCTCCTTCTCCTGAAGGATCAAAAAAGGAAGTATTAAGATTCCGGTCAGTTAGAAGTATTGTAATAGCTCCTGCTAATACAGGAAGAGATAGAAGAAGTAGTACGGCAGTGATTATTACAGATCAAACGAATAATGGTATTCGCTCTAAAGTTATTCCAGGAGTTCGTATGTTAATTACGGTTGTAATAAAATTTACGGCCCCTAGAATTGAGGATACGCCAGCTAAATGGAGGGAGAAAATAGAAAGGTCAACGGAGGCTCCGGCGTGGGCAATGGCACTGGAAAGAGGGGGATACACAGTTCATCCGGTTCCCGCACCACTCTCTACAATTCTTCCTGTTAATAGTAGAGTTAATGAAGGCGGTAATAATCAGAATCTTATGTTGTTTAGGCGAGGAAATGCAATATCAGGTGCTCCTAATATTAAAGGGACTAATCAATTACCAAAGCCTCCAATTATAATTGGCATAACTATGAAGAAAATTATAATGAAAGCATGAGCAGTAACAATTACGTTATAAATTTGGTCGTCACCAATTAAGCTACCTGGTCGGCCAAGTTCTGCTCGAATGAGAAGACTTAATGATGTTCCTACTATTCCTGCTCAAGCCCCAAAGATCAAATATATTGTACCAATATCTTT
This sequence comes from Thermobia domestica, assembly GCF_964235325.1. Lineage (NCBI taxonomy): Eukaryota > Metazoa > Arthropoda > Insecta > Zygentoma > Lepismatidae > Thermobia > Thermobia domestica. The sequence goes on from NC_137470.1 coordinate 84,566,692, forward strand.
ATGATTTGTAGAAAATAATCATCGTTGCAAGTAAAATTAAATAGGATGGCCGAAGTATTAGGTGGTAGATTGTAAATCTATTTATGGTTAATATACCTCCTATTAGGTTTTATAGTCAATATTTATGATGTCGGACTGCAATTCCGGAGTAGTAGTTAATATATACTAAGACCTAAAAGGTTGCCTTTTATTTATAGCTTTGAAGGCCATTAGTTTTTTTAACTTAAAGTCTTTGTTTAAAGGATGTTGACAGTGAAAGGTAAAATAATTATGCCGCTTAATGAAATAATAATAAATATTGATCTAATTGATGTTTCTAGGCTTTTTTTCATTAAAGATGTTCATGTTTGATTATAGTGATTAATGATGAAAGCAGCATAGGCAATTCGTATATAGTAGAAAAGAGTAATTAGTGCTGTTATTACTATTAGGGTGAGAATAATAAATGATATTTGCTCAGCAGTTTTTATAATGATGATTAACTTAGGCAAGAATCCTAAAAATGGCGGAAGACCCCCCAAAGATAAAAGGCTAGTAAAGATGGCTAATTTTGTTGTTACAATGATTTTATTAGAGAAAGTTTGATTAATATGGAATATTTTGTTTATTGCAAAAAGGGTGACTGCTATTGTTGAAAGTAAAGCGTAGAATAAGAAGTAGAGAGATCATGCTATGTCACTTAGTAGAAGGGCCATGAGTATTCAGCCAGTGTGGTTAATGGATGAAAATGCTATAATTTTGCGTAGTGATGTTTGATTTAAGCCTCCGATTGAGCCTACTACTAGAGATAAAATTAAGGTTAGATCGATTAGATTTGTAGGATTTAAGCTGTAGGACAGTAGACCGAGGTGTGCTAGTTTTTGTCATGTTATTAAAATAATGCAGTCTATTCAGAGTATAGCCTCTATTACTTCGGGCATTCAGAAGTGAAGAGGGGCTACTCCTATTTTAAAAAGTAAGGAAATAGTGATTAAATAATATGTAGTTTGGAGTCCTATATAAAGTAAGATAATTGCTATTAAAAGTAAGGATCTTGCAATGGCTTGTACTAAAAAGTATTTTAGAGCAGATTCGGTGTGACGTTGATTGTTGGTCTTTGAAATTAGGGGGATGAATGATAGGAGATTAATTTCGAGACCAATTCAAGTACCAAATCATGATGAGGAAGTTAAGGAAATAAGGGTTCCTAACACAAGTGTTGTAGAGAATAAAAGAGTTTTAGGGTTAGTGAGCATTAGAAAAAGAAGAGTAATCTTCATATGCGGGGTATGAGCCCACTAGCTTATCTTAGCTTATCTTTCTACGCTTTAGTGTACGATGCACGTTGATTTTTGATATCGAAGGTGAAAGTTTAATTCTTTTAGGTGTAATAAGAGTATATTGAAATACTTGATTTATCCTATCACGATAATCCTTTAATCAGGCATCTTATTATTTAATAATTATTTATAAAAGTATTTGAGAATTTAAATGGATGAGTATTGTGTTATATTAGTTAAATTTAGAAATATTATATATTAATAATAATTAAAACTTGAAAATCTATTAGATCCTCTTAATTAACCTGAGATACCGGCTAAAGGTATATTAATAGGCTTAACGTATCCAGAATATGCTAGTTTTTACAGCATATATGTAAGGAGAAAATAAATATACTTGTATAGGATACAATTTTGTTTGAGGGGGGAAAAAAACAAAATTGTATCCTAGACAAGGGGGAGACAGGTTTTAATTAATACTAATTTTTATCAATTTGATTAAATACATAACTAATAATTATTTATTTTAGCGTTATAAGTTAATAATAAAGTATTATCCTGGCTTTTCTTCTCTTGTTTATCTAGTTGTACATGTAATCTTTTGAATAAGAAGTAAGTATTATTTATCTTAAGGGTATATGGTAAGGCATAATTGGTCGCAGTACTTGGTTTTGTTTATTAATTAGTGTTTGAAGCAGTTAAGGTTTAGTAAGACACGGCGAAATTCGTGCCAGCTGCCGCGGTGAGACGAGGGGGCCGAAGGGAAAAGTATTGACGGTTAAGGTGTAGTTATAAATTTGAGCTATAGGATTTTGTCTTTTTATTTTTAGGTGAAATTATTATTTAATAATAATGAATTCTATGTTTGAAGCTATGAAATTATTTGTTAAACTAGGATTAGATACCCTATTATTTTTAATGTAAAATGTAATACCTGGGTAATAGTAGTTATATTCTTGAAACTCAAAGGATTTGACGGTATTTTAGACTGTTCAGAGGAATCTGTCCCGTAATCGACAATCCACGATATATTTTACTTACTATTGTTGGCAGTTTGTATACCGCCGTAGTTGAAGGTATTAAGGAGAGGTCATAAACCTTCATTATCTTTATTGAGGAAGACTTCAGGTCAAGGTGCAGCTTATTGGTAAGAGGAGATGGATTACAATAGAATGTTTATACGAATTTTATTATGAAATGATTTAAATGAAGGTGGATTTGAATGTAATATTAGTTATATTGCTATTATGAGTAGGGCTCTAGGATATGTACACATCGCCCGTCGCTCTCATTTGTTTAGGTGAGATAAGTCGTAACATAGTGGGTGTACCGGAAGGTGTGCCTAGATTGAATTGATAGCAAAATAGAGCTTGTTAGTTGAGCTATTCGTTTACATCGAGGAGGTTTCTGTGCAATTCAGATTATTTTGATTGAAGGATATACTTATTTATATAAATTTAATTTTTATTGGAATTAAGTGAATCAACTTTAATTGATGTTATTGTATAGGGTATAGAATTAATATGTTGATATTATAGTTAATTAGTACCGTAAGGGAATGTTTAAATAAGTGAAATTTTATTTGAGGAGAAGAAGATATGAAATGTTGTACCTTTTGTATCAGGGAACACTAAATAATATTATTATATAATTATTTCCCGAAATGGAAAGAGCTAAAATATTATGGTATTATAGGTAGCATACTATTTGTAAATTTTATTTTAGTGGTGAGATGTCTTTCGGTTTCCATTATATCTGGTTGTACAGGAATTGAATTTAATTCAGCCGCGGCTAGACTTGTTGTAGACTTAATTTTTGTAGTTTTGCCGTGAGTAATAGTAAGGGGGATTTGCTCTTTACTTGTACTATTTATAATGTGGTTTTACATTAAATGAAAGATGTGGGCTTAGAAGTAGCCATCATTTGTAATTTTGTTATAACTTATTTGAGTTATTTATCATATTTTACTAGATTTAATTTATTACTGTACTTTTGCTTTGAATTAGTTAAGGCGATTTATAATGGTGTTATTAGTATATTAGAGAGGATGATTAAAGGAATTCGGCAAAAATTTCCTCCGCCTGTTTATCAAAAGCATGTCCTTTTGTTAAAATAAAAGGTCTGACCTGCCCAGTGAGGTTTTAAACGGCCGCGGTATCTTGACCGTGCGAAGGTAGCATAATCATTAGTCCTTTAATTGTGGGCTTGTATGAAAGGTTGGACGAGTGGAACACTGTCTTTATTCGTAATATTGAATTTTACTTTTGAGTGAAAAGGCTTAAATAATTTAAAAGGACGATAAGACCCTGTAGATCTTTATATTTAGGTAGTAATTTTTGTGGTTGACAATGAATAAATTTGCTATTTAATTGTTGCGTTGGGGCGACGAGAAGATAAAATAAACTCTTTTTTATATAATTACTTTTAAGTATTTTTATGATCCTTTATTAATGATTATTAGACTAAGTTACCTCAGGGATAACAGCGTAATTTTTTTTGAGAGTTCATATCGACAAGAGAGATTGCGACCTCGACGTTGGATTAAGATTTTATCTAGGTGCAGAAGCTTGGTGTATAGGTCTGTTCGACCTTTGAAATCTTACATGATCTGAGTTCAGATCGGCGTGAGCCAGATCGGTTTCTATCCTTTATTAACAATAGTATTTTAGTACGAAAGGACCAAGTACTAGTAATATTTATTTTTAGGGAATAAAAGTAAATGAGGATTACTTTGGCAGATAAGTGCATTAGATTTAGGATCTAATAATGGATGAATTGAGTCCAGGTAATAATGTATTATGATTATATTATAGGTGTGGTTTCTTATTTGATTTTGATTATTTGTGTTTTAATTGGTGTTGCATTTCTAACTTTATTAGAACGAAAGGTTTTAGGATACATTCAAATTCGCCGGGGACCTAATAAGGTGGGTATTTGTGGTTTACCTCAGCCTTTTGCAGATGCAATTAAGCTGTTTACTAAGGAGCAAGTTTTCCCTACTATATCTAATTATTATTCTTATTATCTAGCTCCTGTTTTTAGTTTGTTTTTATCCTTGTTAGTATGATTAAGAATTCCTTATTTAAGTGTTATATTGACTTTTTCTTTAGGTTTATTATTTTTTTTATGTTGTACGAGTATGGGTGTGTATACTGTAATAATTGCTGGTTGGTCTTCTAATTCTTCATATTCTTTGTTAGGAGGTCTCCGAGCAGTAGCATAAACTATTTCTTATGAGGTTAGTTTGGCCTTAATTTTGTTATCTTTTGTATTTTTAGCTGAGAGATATAGATTGCTGAATTTTGGTTATTATCAGGAAGAGTTATGGTTTTTATGAATCACGTTTCCTTTGGCATTAGTTTGATTTGCTTCTTGTTTAGCTGAAACTAATCGTACTCCTTTTGATTTTGCAGAAGGTGAGTCAGAACTTGTCTCTGGGTTTAATATTGAGTATAGAGCAGGGGGGTTTGCTCTTATTTTTATAGCTGAATATGCTAGTAGTTTTGACACTGCCTTCTTGGGAATAGTGTCCGATAACATGTTCGCCCCGCTGCCCAAGAAAATTTAAACAGACTGCGATAACATTTCTTTTAGCCAGAGAGTTAAACTCGAGTTTATAAAAATATCGAGGCGTCTTTTGCAAGGTTGACTGATTTCATCAAGATTCAATATTTATAACTACCGTTTAGTTTTCGAATCTCCTAAAAAGAAGCAAAGTTTAACTTTCTTAATAAAGAACGATGTTTCGATATGCGGTACAAGCAGACCTCATGTACACTTTCATCCAAGAGGGGGCGTAAGAATTAAACCTCTACAACACGTCGACCCCAGTTGGTTTCAACTTATTTCCCTAGGTTTTATAGTCTATAAGAACAATCAATGGGTACTTCTCGGGAGCTAGATTCTTGGACTGTACCAAGCTGCTTTTGAGACAGAACGTCACGAAGCTTAACAATATTCCGTAACAATTATATTAAACCTTTGGTCGTAAGCTTGTAAAGCATTCACATGCAGGTTATTGGCCTGAAATTCTAAAAGGATTTTTTTAGGTAATTGGGAAGGGGAAAAACACTCACGGAAGCACACCTGCCAAATATCTCTGTGCAACATGCTAGGAAATCAAATGCAACTACTTATTATTCTTCCTTCCTGCCTAAGACGGACTCCATTTTATGCCCACCAGGGTGTAGCAGCATACAGACTTCCCTTGGCCTGTGAGAAAAGTCCGGGCGATGAATTTATAAAGCTAGCGGTTTAATGCACTGACTCGTTATACAAAGTAGTTATACAGGTCTGGTAAAACAGGTGTGGAATACAGACATCAAGAAAATTACCAATTGACAGAATTTTTTTTGTACTTAGTTTACATTCGGTGATTTTCAATTAGAACATCTGAAAGATCTAAAATTTCTTAGGCTTACTTTGCACATCTTGGAGCAGAAGCCCTGAATTTTCTCCCTTCGTAATAGTGTTCGAGTACTTGCCCGTCTCGGTGCTCAAAGAAAGTAATAGATACTGGTATTAACTTTTGATTAGCCTGAAAGTTAAACTTGCGTCTATAAAAAATTTCGAGGCGTCTTTTGCAACCTTGGCTCACTTCAGCAAGATGCTATATTGATAACGCTATGTATCTATCACACTAACCTTTAGGCTATAGAACGTTAAAGTCTTTCTGACTCGCACGGTTCATCTTGCACTACAGACTGCCATATCGCACACTCTTCTCAACACATTGAACGCCATACGCGTGCATAGTACGAGCACGGTATTTTGGCTAAGCAGGCCATGTACGTGCTATGGACGTGCAATCAAATGCTACTATATAGGAGTCCTTTTTGCATGCCATAGACGTGCAAGATGATTTTGCAGAATCTGTAGGGATTCCTCTGTATGCTGTTACACCCAGGTGGGCATAAAATGGAGTCCGTCTTAGGCAAGAAGGGAGTCAATAAGTATTTGCAATTGATCTCCTAGCATGTTGCACAGAGATATTTTGCAGGTGTGCTTCCGTGAGTGTTTTTTCCCCTTTCATTCTGAATGAACACGAATGGCAAGGAAACTGTGACCAGAATATTGCTGATATATTAGATGAAATTTATATTATTCTTGATCAGAAGGGGAGTTGGAATTTGAGGATGGCCATGACGATGCAGAACTTGATCCTGATTTTGTACCTGATCCTGACTTTGTGCCTTCGTGTTCCTGGGAAAGGAACACAATGGCTGTTGGAACGTGTATGCCAAATAGAAAGGACTTGCCTAAAGCTACAGTTGTTCAAAAGAAACTGAAAGAAGGTGATATGGTGTTTCAGAGTAAAGATCATCTTTTGTGTGTGAAATGGAAAGATACAAGGGATGTCTTGATGATTTCAACTAAACATCAATCTACATCCACTGAAGTTACAGTGAAATCAAAGAACTGTTCTGTAGGGATGACAAAACCAAACGTAGTGTTAGACTACAATATAAACTAAGTTGGTGTGGTCAAAAGTGATCAATTAGTGGCGTATTACCCCTTCAATCGGAAGCAACTGAAGTGGTAGACAAATGCAAAAAATATATATTGTGAACTTATTACTTTCTTGTTGTCTCTGTTATACACCTTTTCTACTTTACCTGTATATCTTTGTATCGCGAATCAGTGATTTACACCGCTAGATTTAGAAATTCATCGACCGGACTTGTTTCACAGGCCAAGAGAAGCGGGTCTGGTTCTACAAGGTAATCACGTACCTAATTACCTTAGGATCTCCTATTAGATTTTCCTGCCAATAACCTGTATTTGTATCCTTTACAAGCTTACGACCATACGTCTAGTATAACTGTTACAGAAAAATGTTAAGCTTCGTGGGCTTCTGTCTGAAAAGTAGGTTGGTACAGTCGCAAAGGAACAAAGTGCTGAGCAGTAAACATTGATTATCCTCATGTCGTATAAAACGTAGGGCAATAAGTCGAAACCAATTGCGATGGACGTGTAGTACAGGTTTCATTATTACGACATGGTCTGGATAAAAATGTACATGGAGACTTTGCATGTACGGAATAACCAAACTTCGTTCTTTATTAAGAGTGTTAAACTTGACTTCTTTTTAGGAGAGTCGAAAAGTAAACAGCTGTTACACAATTTTAAGTGTCCCTGAAGATGGCAGAATCCTCGGAGTCAATCACCTGCTGTCGAACATCTTAGCATATAAAACAATCAAACAATAAATAATTGTTATAAACGGAAAATTGAATAATACTTTGGTACGCGAATGTGATACCTAAATGAATTGGTTTAGTTCGCTGTGTGTCCTGCTACCGTTTAGTTTTCTTTTCGGGTAGCAAAGAAGCTCTTGTTAAAAGATTCCAAAATATGTAAACAGAATAATAAACCACCTTAACGTTTTATACGTTTTCCTTATACCTTCATTTAAAGTTTTATCAAGATCGTATTTATGTCCATTTTATAAAGTCTATAAGGCGAGGGCGATATCACAAAATAATAAGAATAACTGATTGGATCATATATTAAGCCCTTGTGAATGATATATTTGCTTTTTTTTTAGATGTTTTTCGTCAACTTCTATATCAGATTGTCTTCTCATCTGCCATTTCTTCATGAACTCCATTGGCGGAATTCACAAAACCTTGAATACTTCATATCGGCTCTTTTCACTAAAATGTGGCTCTGATTTGTTTGGTTGATTGAAGACTCTAACTTTCACAATTCTTCTTCTTTTTGAAGGAAATTGAAGGCTGCCAACTATTCACTCATGAGTATAGCTGACGTCGTGTCATAGTCTGTTGCAATATGAGAAAAGTGAAAGCAATCTTTTAAGCCAAAGTTATCTTAAATTTATTAATTTCGTAGCATTTCCTTTCAATTCTTCTTGTATGTGGCTATAAAAGAATCAGCAACTGCTCATGAAGTCATCTACGAAAATTCTCAAAAAAACCTTAGTTTCCTCTATTACTGTTGTCCATTTACCGTAACCTTTGCTCATTTGAAAACTGTTTGCATCATTTGAAGCCGTCTAGTGTTGATCTCAGAGTTTCTCAAGAACTGTGATTAAATTGTCGTGGTTTCAATCGCGGAATTAAATTCGATCGTAGCAGATATTTCCCGAAAGCTCTTTTTTCTCTTTCGGCATTTTCCATGTCTAATTGTAATTTATATCCATAAAATATAAGGCGAAAATAGATCAAGATTAATCTAAGGAATGAATGATTAATCTTTCTAATTTTGTTTCTGACGTTGAGTTAATCCTCGAGATAATTCGTGGCCATTAAGCACTGTTCGATAATCATATCACTTGGAACTTCGCTCAAGAAGGCATCTTTTTCTGCGAATTATAAATGTTCCTTGAGTTGTTAATTTCTTGTAATCCTCTGATACCGTATTTGCCTCTAAAGCTTCCACCTGTTGAGTATAGAGATGTGCAAATTTTTCATAGAAATGATGACCAGCTGCGTGAGAAAACGAAAGCATTATTTTAATTGCCTTCAAATAAAGGTCCTAGTCCCCTGTTCATTGTAGTCCCTTTCAATGAATTGGAATACGATTATGATCTTCTCTATTATTGCTGCTAAAGTTAAAGGTTCACAAAATGTCACCGTCTTAAATTTGAAATTTCCTATTATGGTTTTTGTCATGCAGTTTCATTTTCTTCTAAATGTTGCATAGTGTTTCCTCATCCAGACGTTGTTAAAAAGATCGTATATCCTACATTTTGTCATCTCCTCCTACGGTTGTAAACATCTTCATGTAGAGGTCCCCGAGCATAGTCTAGAAGTGAGTTATCAATGATCTTGATTAGGCATGGCCATTTTCACTAATGTTATCATAGTCTACAGCATATCCAAAAGTTCTTCTATACCATTTCATTACACAATGTATCCCATGGTCTCTAGAATTTACTTAACACGATAACCTTCTAAAGGTGGTACAATTTTGAACCGTTCAGAAATTTCTTCGGTTGAGTTACGATTGAACACCTTTTCATTCAGTTATTTGCATTATGCAGAAGTGTACAATCTATAGTATTAGTACTTGATGTTGAAATATTAAAAAAAGGAGAGGGACTAGGCTGCTTATATCAAAAAGAGAAGTATTTATCTTACCATTACACAATCGTTGTGGCGAACCTTTTCCAATTTAAATAGCAATCCAAAGGTTGTTCGAGAAAAGGAAATAGAGACGCGAGTGAAGACTTGATTAAATCTACCGAGTAAAACAACATTCACACTCAAACAATATGAGTGTATAGCATTAGATGAAAAGAGGTTGTCAGAATGACGAAATGCGATACGATATTCTTATCAAGACAATGATACCGTTATATCATTCAAGAACTTGGGTATGGAGAATTTTCATCAAGAGACTTCTGAAATAATTGACTTTTTGTGCTTTATGAAATGTGTGGCAATTAGTTACTAATCAAAACATAAAGTGAGCTTATATTAAAAGCTTATTTGGTAGCCCATAGTTTGGTTGCTTTCTGATGACCAGTGTCACTAAGTTGGTAGCGAACACAGGACTGACTATACGGTAAATATTTTGAACCTAACCGTGTAAAAGAAGATCTCAAAGGTTTTAAATTCGATTCTTTATTTGGCTCATCGATCAGATCACCGGTCAAAGGCCCAAAATAAGGCTGCTTTGAAGGTTAGAATATAATGGGCTCCAGAGCAAGTATTACCGGATACAATCGGGAAAATATTGTTAATGATTGACCCTAACCTAGTGAATCCAACACAGCTCTGTATGTAAGGCCTAGTGAACAGCAAGGACATTATTTAAATGCACTTTTGATAGCCTTGAGTGTTAACACACTGGACACTTTCAGAAAATAATATATCCGTAAGTACTCAATTCCTTGGATTGAACAGTTTCCATCAGGCTAACGATCTAAAACAAGGTGAAAGCGTTATGGGTGCTAAGTAGATTTTTTCAGCAGGAAGCACTCTCAAATAGTATTGTAGTAGCAAATAAACTGGAAATATAGCAATTGCTTGATTATCATTTATAAATTAATTGTAATTATTGTAAGATTTTGTATCCCAACATTTTTCAATCCTAAGGGCATACCTAAAACAAGCCGCTCTTCGTTCCCAAAGCTATACGTCTGTGATACCCTCTCTTATTATTAGGGAGATATAAATCCACGGTTTTTTAAATGGTACACCATTGTATAATGTAAGTTAACGAGCTCTAAAAGCACTACTGCATCGCTTTTAAGACCTGGGTACTCAACCCAAGTTCCTACGCCTTCGGATTAATTGTTGAATTGTTTTACTAGCTGTAAGTCAATAGGAATTAAGTAATAGATGCCGATGTCCACTGCTGACTTCTAAATTTCACAACATTGTTAGAAGAACATAAGCCGTCGACATTAAGCTACTTCCGAATTGAATGGTGCACAAATGCCGTGTTAGTAGGCGAAAAAGTGGCCATATTCAAGCTTTGTAACTACTTTTTGTTATACCTGATAGCCTTATACCAGCAAAGACATCTTCTCTCCATACAGGCGAATAAGAAATGTCTGATATTGACCATTGTTTCAAAATTCAGATTTGACTAACTAAATGGCACATTTCTTTTCTTTTTGAGGGTTCTTGAATGTTGCAAACTATTCTGTCATGTGTATAGCTGAGGTCGTGAAAAAAGTGAAAGCTAACTTTTAATGACGCTAAAGTGTCTTTAAATTTAATGATTTCGTAGCATTTACTTTCGGTCCTGCTTGTATGTGGTCTTCATGAAGTGTTTTACCAAGGTTTTACCCATCAACAGCTACAGATTTCCCGTTTCTAGTTCCATCTAATACTGTTGTCCATATAAAGCTACCTTTGCCCCTTCGAAAACTGTTTGCATCATTTGAAGCCGTCTAGTATTGATCTGCAAGTTTCTCAAGAACTGTGATTGAACTGTAGTGGCTTCAATGCCAGAATTAAGTTAGATCGTAGCAGATATTTCCCGAAAGCTCTTTTTTTCTAATGGCATTTTCCATGTCTAATTGTAATTCATATTCTAAAATATTAGGTGACAATAGTTTTAAAATAATTTATACACTTACTTAACGCAGATTTGAGTTGCCATTTGTAGTCCACACCATTGCGTGTAGAAGGACTCTTCCTTCTACGTGTGGGTTTTAAAACACCATACAATAGAGACTCTGCAATATTCACTGCAGCCGAATTGACATTCTTGCACATTGAGATATTATCACACAAGGAAGGTGGCATTAGCTCAACGTGTCAGTCTGATGATTAACTGATGCCCGCAAAATTCCTTTATAACTTCTTTTATCGTAAGGGTATTTCGGCCTCTTTTTCTGCGAATTGTGATTGTTCCTAAAGTTGTTAATTTCTTGTAATACCGTATTTGCCTCCAGGGCTTCCATCGGTTGAGTATAGTGATCTGCCAATATTTATAGAGAAGATGACCAGCTACGTGAGAAAACGCAAACATTAATTTAATGCCTTCAAATGAAGTTTCTAGTCCCCTGTTCAATATAGTCCATTTGGATGAATTGCAATTCGATTATAACCTTCTCTATATCCTGCAGCCAAAGTTAACGGTTCGGAAAATGTCACCATCATAATTTCGGGGTTTACTAATATTTATTCTGTCATGCAATTTCATTTTCTTCTAAATGTTGCATATTGATATCCTCATCCAGACGTAGTTGTGTAAGATCGCAGTTCCTAGATTTTGTCATCTCCTCGGACGGTTATGACTTCATAACCACATGTAGAGGTTCCCGAGCAATGTCTAGAAGTGAGTTATCAATGATCTTAAGTAAGCATGGCCATTCAAAATTTTCACTAAAATTTACATAGTGTACAGGATACACCATAGTTCTATAGCATTTCATGACATAATGTATTGTTACAGATATTTCCCGAAAGCTCATTTTTATCTGACATTGAGGCCACGACAAATCAATCACACTTCTTTAAAAAACTTGATCAATACTAGACGGCTTCAAGTGATGCAATCAGTTTTCGAAGGAGTAAAGGTAGCTGTATATGGAGAAGAATAATGGAAGAAAATACAAAATACAAACTAGAAACCAGTAGCTGTTGATGGGTTTTATTCGTATCTTTTAAGAATCTTACTAGAAGACTTCATGAGCAGTTGTTCAGCTGATAGGTAATGCTACGAATTTATTAAATTCAGAGAAACTGTAGCGTCATTAAAAGATTGATTTCACTTTTTTCAGGATGCAACAGGCTGTGTCACGTCTTCAGCTATAATCAGCAGTGAATAGGTAAAAGCCTTCAAGATCATTCAAAAAAAAAAAAAAAGAATTGTGAAAGTTAGTCAGTGTCATCTTCCAACCGAAAATCAATCCTGACAATCTGGTCAAATTACACATTTCTTATTAGCCTGTATGAAGAAGGAAACATGTTCTCCTTTGTATAAGCCATATCAGGTATAACAAGGGAGTAGTTACAAAGCTTCATAATGGCCACTTTTCACGCTGCTAAAACGGCAGCTGTTCAGCATTCAATTCGGAAGTCTCTCTAACTCCATGAGCGGAATAGTCTAAGCATGAAATATTGAAGGTTTTCTCCATTTTGCCAAGGGACTTCATGAATAATGGCCAGATCGGAGGACAATCTAATATAGATGATGAACAAAGCTGTTGAAAACCATTCAGCCATTGAAAATTGCTTAGTTGTTGATGCAATCAGTTATGATTATTATTTTGTAATAACGTCCCCGATTTATAGACCTAACAAAATGGACATGTAGACGATCCCGATGTAACTTTAAAAGAAGGTAAACAAACAAGGTATAAAACATTAAGGTGGTTTATTGTTTAGTTTACATATTTTGGAAATCTTTAACACGAGCGGCTTTGGTACCCGAGGAGAAAACGAAATAGTAGCAGGACACACACAAGGTAACGAGCAAAAACTTCAGGAGTGAAATGGTGTAAGCATGAACCCAATCGAACGAGGTTGGTGTGTGAAAGAGGATATGCGAGTTCCAGGACCCACACAGCTACAATCAGTTCCAGCCGGATAAGCTTGCTTACCTGTAGATAAAAAGTGACTGAAAGATAGGTTTGTGATTCAACCACCTTTACGAACAAATTAACTTTGAATGAACGTATAAAAACAAGTTATAAAGCAAGGTGATTTATTGTTCTGTTTACATTTTTTTGAATTCTTTAACACGAGCAGCATATATGAAGACTTATGAACATACTCACTTTCCACATCTTGGAGCAGAAGCCCTGAATCCTCTCCCTTAGTAATAGTGTTCGAGTACTTGCTCGTCTCGGTGCCCAAAGAAAGTAATAAATACTGCTATTAACTTTCGCTTAGCTTGATGGTTAAACTTGCGTAAATAAAAAATTTGGAGGGTCTTTTGCAACCTTGTTTCACATCAAGATTCTATATTAATAACGCTACGTATCTATCCCAATAATCTACAGGCTATAGAAACTTAAAGTCTTTCTGACTCGCACGGTTCATCTTGCACTACGGACTGCCATATCGCACACTCTTTTAATCTTGTGGAGGATTTGAATTTCTCGATCTTCTAAACGTTTAATCACCTGGGAGTAAAGTTCTGGTAAGCTTTCGCTCTGTAGCAGATTAGTGCACCGACTGTATCTGCATTTGACACCTTTCATATCTGAGACGGAATGATCAGCTAGATGAATCCCAAAATTTAGACGCTTACATTTTCCGAACCGTTAGCTTTGGCTGCAGTATATAGAGAAGGTCATAATCTTATTGCAATTCTATCGAAAGGTACAAGATGGAAGATGGGACTACAATCGTCATTTGAAGGCAACTAAATTAATGCTTCCGTTTTCTCACGCAGCTGGTCATCTTTTCTATGGAAAATTTGCTAATCACTATACTCAACAGATTGAAGCCCTCGTAGCAAATACAGTATCAGAGTATACAAGAAATTAACAACGGAAGGAACATTCACAATTCGCAGGAAAAGAGGCTTTCTTGAGCGAAGTTTCAAGAGATATGATTATCGAACAGTGCTTAATTTAGGACACGAAATTTTCTCGGGGATTAACTCAACTTCTGACACAACATTAGCTAGATTAATTTTTCATTCCCAAATACTGCTACGATAACAGAAGTTCTACAAGACTTTTGTGCTCATCTGTTTATCATTTCATCAGCTTTATTAGTTCATCAGCCCGACTTGTCTCACAGGCAAAGAGAAGTGGCCCTGGGTCTACAATATAATCACGTTCTTGATTACCTAAAAAAAAAAACCTATTAGAGTTTCAGGCCAATAACCTGCATGTGAATCCTTTACAAGCTTACGACCACAGGTGTTATATAACTGTTACGGAATATTGTTGAGCTTCGTAACCTTCTGTCTCAAAAGCTGCTTGGTACAATGGCAAAGGATCAAGGTGCTGAGAAGTATCCATTGAATCACTTATAGTATATAAAAGCTAGGGAATAAGTATAAACCTACTGGGATCGACGTGTTGTAGAGGTTTCATTCTTACGCCCCCTCTTGGATGAAAGTGTGCATAAGGTCTTTGCATGGAACGCATATCGAAACCTCGTTCTTTATTAAGAGACTTGAATTTTGCTTCTTTTTAGGAGATTCGAAAACTAAACTGTAGTTATAAACATAGAATTTCTTAAATGAGTCAAGCTTGGAAAAGACGCGTCGATATTTTTTATAAACTCTAGTTTAACCTTCTGGCTAATAGAAAAATTATCGCAGTCTCTCACTTTTCTTGGGGAGCGGGACGAACAAGTTATCGGACATTATTCCCAAGAAGGAAATTTCAGTGCTTCCTGAGCAAGATATTGGAAGTGAGTTTTATATCTTTCGGGTGACAACTGAAAAACTTTCAATGTTACCTAAGTAAAAAAAAAAAAAAAAAAAAATCTATCAATTGATTACTTTCTTGCTGTCGCTGTTATACACATGTTCTACCACACCTCTGTTACATCTTTGTATCGCGAATCAGTGATTTACACCGCTAGCTTTAGTAATTCATCAGTCGGACTTGTTTCACAGGCCAAGAGAAGCGGGTCTGGTTCTACAAGGTAATCACGAACCTAATTACCTAAGCATCTCCTATTAGATTTTCCGGCCAATAACTGCATTTCAATCCTTTACAAACTTACGATCATAAGAGTAGTATAACTGTCACAGAAAATTGTTAAGATTCGTGGGCTTCTGTCTGAAAAGTAGGTTGGTACAGTCGCAAAGGAACAAGGTGCTGAGTAGTAAGCATTATATATCCTTATGTCGTATAAAACCTAGAGCAGTAAGTCGAAACCAACTCCGATGGACGTGTAGGAGAGGTTTCATCCTTCTGGATCTGGATAAAAACGTACATGGATTCTTAGCATGTACGGAATATCCAAACATCGTTCATTATTAAGAGTGTTAAACAAGACTTCTTTTTAGGAGAGTCGTAAACTAAACGGCACTTACACAAATTTATGTGTCAAAGCAGATGGCAGAATCCTCGGAGTCAATTATCAATCGGAGTCAATCCTCTGATACTGTAGGTTATTCCAGAGCTTCCAATTTTTGAGTATAGGGATGTGTAAATTTTCCATAGAGAAGATGACCACCTCAATGAGAAAACGGAAGCATTCATTTAATCGCCTACAAATAAAGTTTGTAGTCTCCTGTTCAATGTAGTCCCTTTGGATGAATTGCAATACGATTAATACCTTTTATATATAATGCAGTTAAAATTCACGGTTCTGGAAATGTCACCGTCTTAATTTTGAGATTTCCTAATATGGTTTTTGACATGCAGTTTTATTTTCTTGTAAATGTTGCATATTTATTTCGTTATCCAGACATTGTTGAATAAGATCGCAGATGGTATATTTTGAGATTTCCTCTGAGAGTTGTAAATCTTTTAACAACCACTTGTTGATGTCCAGGAGCAAAGTCTAGAAGTGAGTTCTCAATGATCTTGAGTTGGCATGGCCATTTAGCATTATCACTAATGTTGTGTTAGTGTACAGGATACACAATTGTTCTTCTATACCATTTCCCGACATAATGTATCCAATCATGCCTAGAAATTACTCAAGTGGAAATCTACTAAATACGGTAAAACTTTGGACCGTTCATAAATTTCTTCAGCTGAAGGTACGATTTGAATACCCTGCCTATATAATGGCTGATCTAAAGTCATAACGCACGCGCTTTGTTCACTTTTCTTGCACCTAGTTACTGCTTGCAGAAGAGTAGAATATTTAGTATTGGTACTTGATATTGATATAATGAAAAAATACAGAGGGACTACACTGCTTAAATCATAAGGAGAGGTCTGTATCTCACCAATACACAATCGTTGTGGCGAAGCTTTCACAAGATGATAATGTCACCGTCCTAATTTTGAGATTTCCTAATATGGTTTTTGTCATGCAGTTTCTTTTTCTTGTAAATGTTGCATATGGATTTCCTCATCCAGACGTTGTTGAATAAGATCTCAGATCCTAGATTTTCACATCTCCTCCGACGGTTGTAAATGTCCCCGAGCAAAGTCTACAAGTGAGTACTCAATGATCTTGAGTAGGCATGGACTCTCGGCATTTTCATTAAAGTTGTCATATTGTTCACCACACTCCAAAGTTCTTCTATACCATTTCCTGAAATAATGTTTCCATTCGTGCCTAGAAATTACTTAACTGCAAACTTTGGACCGTTCAGAGATTTCTTCAGCTGATTTACGATTTGAACACCTTTCCTGTATAATGGTTGATCTAATGTCATAACGCATGTGCATTGGTCACTTTTCTCGCAGTTATTTACAGTATGCAGATGAGTAGAATATTTAGTATTAGTAGTTGATGTTGAAATATTGAAGAAATACAGAGGGATTACACACATTATATCAAAAGAAGAGGTCTGTATCTCACCAATACACAATCGTTGTGCCCAAGCTTTCTCAAGAAGAATAGCTTTCCAAATGTTGTTTGAGAATAGGAAATTGAGACGCGAGACCTGAGTGAAGACTAGATCAAATCTTCCGAGTAAGACAGCATTGACACACCAAGAACATGAGTGTAATGCATTAGAGGGTAAGTGGATGTCAGAATGAATAATTGTGATACGATATACTCTTCAGTCAAAGGTACCGTGATATAAGATTACTTTTTCATCAAAAACTTGGATATGGAGAATTTTCATCAAGTGACATTTATAATAAATGACTTTTTCTGCTCTATGAAAGGTGTGGTACTTAGATACTAATCAAAGCATACACTGACCTTATATAAAAAGATTATTTGATTAGCCCACAGTTTCGTTGTTTTGTGATGATGACCAGTGTTACTAAGTTGGTAGCGAACACAGGACTGTCTATACCGTAAATTTTCCACCTAACCGTGTAAGAGAAGATCTCAAAAAAAGTATAATCGATTCTTTATTTGTCTCACAGATCAGATGACAGGTTTCAAGCCCAAAGGAGGGCTGCCTTGCAGGTTAGAATATAAAAGGTTCCATAGCAAGTTTTTTAGGATACAATCGGGAAAATATTATTAATGATAGACCTGAAAATAGTGAATCCTAAACAACTATGTATGTAAGTACTAGTGAGCAGCAAGGACGCTATTTAAACGCACATGATAGCCTCGAGTGTTAACACACTGAAGAATTTCTTTAAGTAAAACATTCGTAGGAACACAACTCTTTGGAATAAACCGTATCTATCAGGTTAAGAAAATAAAGGTGAGGGCATTGTGAGTCCGAAGTAGATTTCTTAAGCAGGAATCACTCACTAATAGTATTGTAGTTGCATATAAACGGGAAGTATAGCAATTGCTTGATTATCATTCATAAATTATTACTTATGTTTTTTACATTTGATTTCACAACATTTTTCAATCCCAAGGGCCCACCTAAAAAAAACCGCTGTTCGTTCCCAAAGCTATACGTCAGTGATACTCTCCTCTTATTAAATGGAGAAATAAATCCATGGTTTTTAAATGGTACGCCACTGCATAATGTGAATAAAGGAGCTCTAATACCATTACCGATTCGTTTCTGAGACCTAGGTACACAACACAAGTTCCTACGGCCTCGGATTCAATGTTGAATTCGTTTACTTCCGGAAGCCAATAGATATTAAGGAAACATACCGATGTCCACTGCTAACTTCTAAATTTCACAGCATTGTAAGAAGGACATAAGCCTACGTAAGTCCTTTAGCCTTACCGCACACTTCGAAATAGAACCCTCGAAATATTGACACGCTTGTTGCAGTCTAAACCACTAATTAAAAAACGAACATCATCAAAATTATTTCTTCAATCACCGCAACACTTTTGAGATCTATTTAATCTCTTATTAATATTTCTTTTCAGATATTGTAGAATACTATTAGAATGAAGTCAAGTTGCATCTCTGCTAATGTTCTCATTTTAATGAGATATCTATCGTAGTATATTCATATTACAAAAAGCTTCACAAACTCAGAGATGCATGTCCCATCGCATGTGACCCATCAAGTTGTCCATGATTTTAACGCGCTTTCTCTTTTCTATAACTTATGAGCTAACCGTGATATTGAGTCCTTCTCAGCTAAAGACTTCTTTATCCGCACGTCACTGGTTTTAAACTCGAATATTTCAAATTTGCAAGTGCTAAGGACAATATGTGCTGAAGGAACTTTTCCCATTTGAACCCACCCTCTCACGTCGATTGTACTGCATGCAAACTGATTCCACTCGTTCTAATGCAAGTATCATGCCGGATCTCGACATCTACTGATATTATCTTATATCTAAATGCATCTTTATATCTACAATTAGTATTACCATTATTTCTGATATTACCATTATTTCTGATATTACCATTATTTCTGATATTACCATTATTTCCTAGAAGGCCACATTCGGCAGCCTTCTAGGAAAATCTTATTTCTTCTGCTATATGAATGTTATAAATCAACACATATTAGTCTATAACAGCGCGTGAGTTGAAATTGAAAAATCCTAATTACACTTCGCTTCTTATCAAATAATACTGTGTCTGGTTGGTTGTAGTGCATGCTAACTGCTTGCATTCGTTTCGATAAGACAACAACACATATCTCGACATCTCCTCTTAGTAAAATGTTATCTGAACGTTTCGGTATCTTAGAAATAGTATGTTTTATAAATACAGTCTGAAGTATAGATATAAGGACATATCTGTGTATTTCGACTTTCTTCTTGCTAATGTTAACGGGTCTACTAAGGGAATGTACTCTAGGCAGCTTCCCATGGTATTCCGCTATATGCAGCGAACACCTAAGTAGAAATCTACAAACGATTTGGTGCTTCTATTTTTGTAAAGGAATTTATTTGGTGATCTAGGGTGGCTCTGGTCAACGGCCATGGATATGCTCGCATACATACCAGGCCAAATCAAAGTCTGGTTCAGCGTTAGAGATGAGTACACTTAGTAAGCCTTAAATGCTGGATATTAATCATGTACATTTTGTGGAGTAATTTTTTGTTCTTGAGAAGACAACTTTCAATCGGTGGCAGGACACGGAATCTCTAATCACGTCAGCGAGTTGTGCTAGCGTTGAATTTAATAAATTAGATTACAGATATTATTCTTATTGAACATTCCGTATCAGATATGTAAGGTGTCGAAAAGCTAATATGGTTGGTCCACTATTCTGCTACAGAGCGGAAACTTACCAGAATTTTTTTTACCGGTGAGAAAATTTTGAGAAGATTAAGAATTTTAATTCCTTCAATAAGCTTAATAAGAGTGTGCGATATGGCAGTCTGTAGTGCAAGATCAACCGCGCGAGCGAGGAATACTTTAAGGTCCTATAGCCTAAGGATTACTATGATAGATACGTAGGGTTATCAATATAGCATCCTGATGAAGTGTGTGAATGATGCAAAAGACGCCTCGAAATTTTTTATAGACGCAAGTTTAACTTTCAAAATAATCAAAAGTTTTTCGCAATCACTATTACTTACTTTGGGCACCGAGACCAGCAAGTACTCGAACACTATTACTAGGGAGAAAATCCAAGGTTTCTCTTCCAACATGTCGAAAGCAAGCATAGGAAGTTTTATATCTTTCAGGTGTAGTTGACTGAAAATCTCCCAATGTAACCAAAGTCAAAAAAAAAAAAAATTGTCACCTGATAATTTTCTTGACGTTTCTGTTCTACACCTGTTCTACCAACCTTGTATAACTTCTTAATATCCCGAATCAGTGCTTTACAGCCCTAGCTTTAATAATTCATTCTCCGGAATTGTCTCAAAAGCTAAGAGAAACGGGCCTGATTCTACGCGGTAATCACGCACCTATTTACCGAAGCATCTCCTACTAGATTTTCAGGCCAATTACATGCATTTGAATCCTTTACAAGCTTGCGACTATAAGTCTAGTAAAATTGTTACATAAAATTGTTAAGCTTCGCGGCCTTCTGTCTGAAAAGTAGGTCGGTACAGTCGCAATGGAACAAGGTGGTGAGCAGTAAGCATTGATTATACTTATGTCGTAGTAAACATAGGCAAATATGTTGAAACCAACTGAGCTCGTCGTGTAGTACAGCTTTCATTCTTACGACATCACCTTGGATAAAAATGTACATGGAGTCTTTGCATGTACGGAAAATCCATACTTCGTTCTTTATTAAAAGTATTAAACTTTACTTCCCTTCAGGAGGGTCGTAAATTAAACGGCAGTTACATAATCATAAGTGTCCTGTCAGGTGGCAGAATCCTTGGAGTGATAATCAGCTGTTGAACATCTTAACATATAAACAATCAAACAATAAACAATTGTTATAAACGTACAATTGAATGATACTGAAGTACGCGAATGTGATATCTAAATGAATTGGTTTTTGGTCGTTATCTAAAAATGTGTCCTGCTACCGTTTCGTTTTCTCTTTGGGTTTTAAAGCAGCTCGTGTTAAAAGATTCAAAAATATGTAAACAGAACAATAAACCACCTTCATGTTTTATACCTTGTCCTTACACCTTCACTTAAAGTTTCATAAAGATCGTCTCCATGTCCATTTTTTTTAGGTCTATAAGGCGGGGAAGATATCACAAAAACATAACTGATTGGTCAAAAAATAAACAGTTGTCAAAGACATATGTGTTTTTTACTGCTGTTCTTCGTTATCATCTATATTTATTTATTTATTTATTTATTGAACAATTTCCCAGATACAGCATAACTTTGCCATTTTACACAGGGACATGCTAACGAAAGAAAGAAAAAAAAACAAGACAACAATAACAACAACATAGAAAAAAAGAGTGTAAAAGTAAAACTATTCCTTCAAAGCTCGTTTAATTGCTCTTTCAAACACTGGGTAGCTCGAAAAAATGTCCACATCAGTTGTTACTTGATTATAAGAGTTTGGTATTCTATAAAAAAGAGACCTCTGTATAACAGCCAACCTAGGACGGGCAAGATGGAATAGGTGGGTATTCCGAGTGATGCGGGAAGGGACACGTAAGGATAGTTCCTGAAGTAATATTTCCGATCTTAAGGTTCCATTAACTATTTTATGTAGATATTTCAGGTCAGAGATAATTCTGCGTACTTCAGGAGTCTGAATATTGAGATGTCGCAAGAGCTCCTTCTTAGATAATATTCGAAGTGCAGGAACACGAAATCGGACTATAGCAATGAAGAAATTGAGAACAGAATCAAGTCTGGAGAGATGTGTAGGGGCTGCCATGGCCCATATGGGAGAGCAGTATTCGATCTTGGGCGCTATTAAAGTCTTATAAAAAGTTGCTAATGAAGAAACAGTGCGTAGTTCGGTGAATCGATAAAGAAGTCCCAACATGCGCATTGAATTCTTTAGTATTGAGGAGATGTGGTCAGAGAAGGTGAGTTTTGAATCAAAGATGACACCAAGATCGTTATGACTAGCAGAATGTGTGATAGGGGAATCGTTGATATGGTATGTGGAGGGAACAGGAGACTTTTTCAAAGTAATAGTAATACTGTCAAATTTCTTACTGTTGAGTTTCAAGTGCCACATTTCACACCAGCCTGTAAGGTAATTTATGTCTTCCTGTAGAGCAATTGTGTCATGGAGACACGATATTTCTCTGTATAATTTACAATCGTCAGCAAAAAGCAGAAGGCCACTAGGTTGAGCTGATAAGTGCGTGTAGAGATCATCCATATACAGGACAAACAGTAGAGGCCCAAGTACACTCCCCTGAGGCACCCCTGAGATCACGGGTTGGGGGTTAGAAGTCGCCCCTGAAAGAACAACTCTCTGTTTACGGTCCTTCAAGTAGCTTGTGATTAGAGAGAGAAATTTGCCATGTACATTAAATCTATTGGAGAGTTTATGAAGAAGATGAATGTGACTGACAGAATCAAAGGCCTTCGAGAGATCAAAGTAGATAACATCTAATTGAGTATTGTTATTCATACATTTGACTGCACAGGAAAGAAGAGTACTTAAGTTTGAGAGACTTGAGCTTTTCGGTAGAAAGCCGTGCTGAGAACTATGGATGTAAGGTGAGGTGAATTTAAGTAGCCTGTCTTTAATTATTTTTTCGCAGATAATTGATATTACAGAAAGAAGAGATATTGGCCTATAGGAGGATACATGATCTTTAAGTCCTGATTTATATATTGGGGTCACGTGAGCCAGTTTCCAACTGGTGGGATAATACCCTTCCTTGAAGCATCTATTGAATAAGATAGATAGAGGAACCGCAATAACTGAAGCAGTTTTGTTGAGAAAGAGAGGACTAATTTTATCAGGTCCAAGTGATCTATGTGGAGATAACGATAGCAAGAGAGCCAGAACTTCGCCCGGGGTGGTAGAGAGAATGGATAAGGTGTCCGAACAGATGGGGTGGAGAGGGGGAGATGGGTTGCAGAGGAAAGGGAAGTAAATGTTTTGCAGAAGTAGTTATTGAAGAGGTCTGGTCTTTGATCATCACTCGCTTCAGTATTTTCATCTTGAATTGTTGCCGGTATCCCCGGAGATTTTGTTCTAGATTTAATTACAGACCAAAAGACTCTAGGGTTACTAACAGTAAAATCACCAATTGAGTCCATGTATTCAAAATATTTACGTCGCTGTACCTAATTCTAGCAAAGTTTTTATATGTGTAGTCACTCGGATGTGATTTCCATAGAGTCCAGGCAAGCTTTTTGTTTTTAAGAAGGTCACGAAGTTCATTGTCGTACCAGACCGGAAACCTGTTCGATTTTGATGCTTTCACCGGCACAAAGTCCTTTATGGCTGAATGGACAACGGATGTAAATAAGTCCACAGCGTCGTCAACAGTTCCTACCTCTAACAAACACCAAGGAAACAGTTCAATAGCCCGGCAGATGTCACCCCAGGGGGCTTTCTTCCATAGAAGTTGTGACCTACTTTTGAGGGGCTGGTTTGTAGTAGTGGAGGGGAGGAAATCGAAAGAAACATCCAAGGAATCGTGATCCGAGGGAAAAAGATTTCTGCATGGGACAACACAACGAGGTTCTAAGTTAGAAAGAATGTAGTCAGATTGTCTTCCGATCTGCC
Source organism: Thermobia domestica (assembly GCF_964235325.1). NCBI lineage: Eukaryota > Metazoa > Arthropoda > Insecta > Zygentoma > Lepismatidae > Thermobia > Thermobia domestica. Next base: position 84,590,437 of record NC_137470.1, read on the forward strand.
AATTCTACATGAACTCTCTGGGAGAATGCCCAAACTTTTGAATACTTCATATCACTTCTTTTACATTAACATGTAGTTCGTTGACAATAATATCTTGCAATCACTTTTTATCTACAGATAATTAAGCTTATCCGGCTGGAGCCGATGGTAGCTGTGTTGGTCCTGGAATTAGCATATCCTATTTCACACACCAAACTCTTTCGATTGGGTACATGCTTAGACCACTTCGCTCGTGGAGTTGGAGGTACTTCGAATTGAATTCTGAACAGCTGTTGTGTTAGTAGGGATAAAAGTGTTCGTATTTAGTTATGTAATACTCTGTTGTTATACCTGATATAGCTCATACCAGGAAGGACATGTATCCTTCTCCATACGGGCTGATAAGAAATGTTTAATCATGACCATTTTGTCAGGATTGAGTTTTGGTTGGTTGAAGACTCTAACGAACTTTCACAATTCTTCTTCTTTTTGAAGGATCTTGTAGGCTGCCGACTATTCACTGCTGAGAATAGTTGAGGTCGTGTCACAGCCTGTTGCATCATGAAAAAAGTCAAAGCAATCTTTTAATGACACAAAAGTATTTTAAATTTAACTATTTCGTAGCATTTCTTTTCATTAGTGCTTCTACTAACCTTAAAAAAATCAGCAACTGCTTATGAAGTCTTAAAAGTTCTGAATCAGTTCCATCAACAGCTACAGATTTCCCGTTTGTAGTTTCTTCCATTATTCTTGTCCATATACAGCTACTTTTATATTTTGAACACTGTTTGCATCATTTGAAGTCGTCTAGTATGGATCTCGAAAAAAATCTACAACAACTGTGATTGAATTGTGGTGGCTTCAATGACAGAATAAAATTGGATCGTTGCAGATATTTCCCGAAAGCTCTTTTTTCTCTTTTGGCACCTACGAATTAATCCCCCGGACAACTTCGTGGCTTTCTTTAAAAACGGTTAGAAAATATTATCATTTGGAACTTCGCTCAAGAAGTCCTCTTTTTCTGCGAATGTTCCTTGAGTTGTTAATTTTTTAGAATCCTCTGACACCGTATTTTGCTTCAGGGCTTGCATCTGTTGAGTATAGCGATGTGCAAAATTTTCACAGAAGAGACGACCAGTTGCGTGACAAAACGGAAGCATTAATTTAATTGCCATCAAATGAAGTTTCTAGTCCCCTGTTCAATTTAGTCTCTTTGGATGAATTCAATACCGTTATGACCTTCTCTATATATTGCAGCGAAAGTTAACTGTTCGCAAAATGTCACCTACTTAAATTTGAGATTTGTTAATATGGTTTTTGTCATGCAATTTCATTTTCTTGTAAATGTTGTATACTGATTTCCTCATCTAGATGTTGTTGAAAAGATCGCATATCCTAGAATTTGTCATCTCAACCGAGGGTTGTAAATGTCTACTTAATCAAATGTAGAGGTCCCCGAGCAAAGTCTAGAAGTCGCACAGGACACGCAAGGTCTGTGCACGTCAAAAGAAATACATCTTGTTGATACTTCTGTCTCATGTATGAAAGGCGTGAGAAAGCTAATAAAATTGTTGCACTAATTTGCTACAGAAGGGAAGTTTACAGATCTTTGCTCATCGGTGAAAGCCGTTTAGAAGATCGGGAACTTCAATTTCTCCAATAAAGTTAATAACAGTGTCCGATATGGCAGTCTGTAGTGTAAGATGAACTGTGCAAACCAGAAAGACTTTAAGGTTCTATAGCCTGTATAGGTCTATAGCAAAAGATTTAAGATTTACTTAAAAGACTGCCGACTTTTGTTTTCTGCAGAAATAATGGTATTACTAATTGTAGATATCAGGATGCATTAAATAAAAAGATAATAACAGTAGAGGTCGAGATGCCCCATGATACATTCACTAGAACGAGTGGAATCTTTTTGCGTGCAGTACAACCGACTTGAGCGGGCGGGTTGAAATGGGAAAAGTATTGCAGCTCATATTGTCCTTAGGACATGCAAATTTGAAATATTAGATTTCAAACCCAGTGACGTACTGAACAAATGAATATCACGGTGAGCTCATAAGGTATAGTAAAGAGAAAGCACGTTAAAATGATGGACAAGTTGCTGGGTCACTTGCGATAGGACAAGCATGTGAAGCTCTCTGTAAAAAGAATCCACTACTTAAGAAATCGCCTTAAAATGAGAACATTCATTGTAATAGTATTCTACAATTACTGAAAAGAGATATTAATGAAAAGAGATGACTGAAAAGAGATGAAATCGATCTCTAAGTGACGCGGTGTTAAAAGTAATCATTTTGAGGATAGACGGGATGTTCGATTTTTAATTAGTAGGTTAGAGTGCAACACGCGCTCCAATAGTTCGAGGGTTCCATTTCGAAGTGTCCGGTAAGGCTAAACGGCTTATGCCGGCTTGTGTTCTTCTTACAATGCTGTGAAATTTAGAAGTCAGCAGTGGACATCGGGAACTATTACTTGATTCCTATATTCGTACAGCTACAAAAGGAATTCAACAATGGATCCGAAGCCGTAGGATCTTGTGTTGTGTACCTAGGTCTTAAAAACCAAGCAGTAGTTGTTTTAGAGCTCCTTAATTCACATTAAACAACGGCGTACCATAAAAAAAAAACCGTGGATATACTTCTCCCTACAATAAGAGGAGGGTATCTCAGACCTATAGTTTTGGGAACGAAAAGCGGCTTGTTTTATGTGAGCCCAAGGGTATGAAATTTGTTGGGTTAACAAATGTAAAATAATTACTATTAATTTATCAATGAAAATCAAGCCATTGCTATACTTCCCGTTTATAAGACACTACAATACTATTTGAAAGTCGTTCCTGCTGAAGAAATCCATTTAACACTCTCACCTTTTGTTGATCGTTAACCTGATAGAAACTGTTTAATCCAAAGAGTTGTGTTCTTACGGATATATTATTTAAAGAAAGTCTCCTGTGTGTTAACACTCGAGACTATCAAATATACATTTAAGTAGCTTCCTTGCTGCTCACTAGGGCTTACATACAAAGATGTGTAGTATTTACTAGGTTCCCGTCTCTTATATATAATATTTTCCGGATTGCATAATGAAAAACTTTCTATGGAACCCATTATGTTTTAAACTGCGAAGCAGCCTTACTTTGTGTCTGACACCGGTGATCTGATCCATGAGACAAATAAAGATTAATTTAGGCTCTTTCAAGATCTTCCCTTTGCTATTTGGAAAATATTTACGGGATAGTCAGTCCTGTGTTCGCTTCCAACTGAGTATCACTGGTCATCTCAAAGCAACCAAACTGAGGGCTAATCATATAATCTTTCCATATAAAGCTCATTGTGTGCTTTGATTAGTAACTAAGTGCTACACATTTCTTAGAGCAGAAAAAGTCATTTTTTCAGATGTCTCTTGATGAAACTACTCCATATCCAAGTTATTGAATGAAAAAGTAATATTATATCACGCTAGCATTGTCTTAATAAGAATATCCTATTACATTTCTTCATTCTGATATCCACTTTTCCTCTAAGGTTTTTGGTGTGTCAATGCTGTCTTCCTCGGAAGATTCAAATCTTCACTCGCATCACGCGTCTCGATTTTTTATTCTCAAACAACCTTTGGATAGTTATCCATCTTGAGAAACCTTTGCCACAACGATTGTGTAATGGTGAGATACACACCTCTCCTTTTGATATAAGCAGTGTAGTCAATCTGTATTTCATCAATATTTCAACATCAAGTACTATTACTATATATTCTACTCTCTTCATACAATAAATAAGTGCATGAAAAGTGAATAAAGCACATGCGTTATGACATTAGATTAGCCATTTTAATGGAAAGGTGTTCAAATCGTACCTCAACTGAAGAAATTTGTGAACGGTTCAAAGTTGTACCGCCTTTAGGAGGTTTGTAGTTAAGTAATTTCTAGGCACGAATAGACACATTATTTCAGGAAATGGTGTAGAAGAACTTTGCTGTATCCTGTATATTATGACAACTTTGCTGAAAATGCTGATAGGCAATGCCTACTCAAGATCATTGAGAACTCACTTGTAGACTTTGCTCCGGGACTTCTACATGTGGTTATGAAGACATTTACAACCGTCGAAGGAGATGACAAAATCTAGGATATGCGATATTTTCAACAACGTCTGTATGAAGAAATCACTATGCAACATTATAAGAAAATTAAGCTGCATGACAAAAAGCATATTAAGAAATCTCAAAATTAAGATGATTACATTTTCCGAACCGTTAACTTTGACTGCAGTATATAGAAAAGGTCATAACCGTATTGCAATTCATACTTGGGATTTAATAGAACAGGGGACTATAAACTTTATTAGATGGCTATTAAATTAATGCTTCCGTTTTCTCACGTAGCTGGTCATCTTTTCTTTGAAAATATTGCACATCACTATATTCAACAAATGGAAGCCCTGGAGGCAAATACGGTGTCAGAGGATTACAACAAATTAAAAACTCAAGGATCATTGACATTCTCGAACGAAGTTCAAAGTGATATGATTATCGGACAATTTTTAATGAAGGCAACGAAATTTTCTGGGGGATTAACCCAACGTCAGACACAACGTTTGCAAGATTAATTTTTCATTCCCAAATACTGTTACGATAAAAGAAGTCTACAGGATTTTTGTGGGCATCAGTTAATGATCAGAGCGATACGTTGATGTAATGCCACTCTCCTTGTGTGATAATATGTCAATCCGCAAGAATGTCAATTCGACTGCGGTGATTTTACAGAATCGCTACTGTCTTGTGTTTTAAAAAGAACACGTAAAAAGAAGCTTCTACACGCAATGGTGTGGACTAAAAATGGCAACACAAATCTGCGTTGTAATCGTTTATAAATTATTTTATACTCTATTTGACCTTATATTTTATGGATATAAATTACAATTAGACATGGAAAGTGCCAAAAGAGAAAAAAGAGCTTTCGGGAAATATCTGCAACGATCCAATTTTTTTCTGCCATTTTCTGCCACGACAATTCAATTAGAGTTGTTGAGAAACTTGGAGATCAATAGTAGACGGTTTCAAATTATGCAAACTGTGATCAAAAGATAAAGGTACCTGTATATGGACAACAGTAATAGAAGAAACTAAAAAGGGGAAATCTGTAGCTGTTATTGTGCCCGATTCAGAGCTTTTAAGAATCTTACTAGAGGACTTCATAAGCAGTTGCTGATTCTTTTAATGTCAATATAAGCACTAATGAAAGGAAATCCTACGAAATTATAAATTTAAAGAAACTTTAGCATAATTGAAAGATTGCTTTCACTTTTTTCATGATGCAACAGGCTGTAACACGACCTCGCATTTCTCAACAGTGAATAGTTGGCAGCCTTCAAGATCCTTCAAAAAGAAGAAGAATTTCAACCAAGCAAATTTCAATCCGGACAAAATTGTCAAGATTACACATTTCTTAATCGCCTGTATGGAGAAGGAAACATATCCTCAGTGGTATAAGCCATATCAGGTATAACAAGGGAGGAATATTACAAAGCTTTGTATATAGCCACTTTTCCCCCTTCTAACACGGCAGCTTTTCAGCATTCTATTCGGAAGTACCTCCAACTCCACGAGCGAAGTGGTCTAAGCTCGAAAGAGTTTAGTGTGTAAAAGAGGATATGCAAATTTTAAGGACCCACACAGCTACCATCAGCTCCAGCCGTCTAATGTTACTAACCTGTACAAAACAAAGGACTGCAAGATGTAACCGAGCCACATGTTAGTATAAAATAGCTGATATCAAATATTGAAAGTTTTCTCCATTCTGCCAAGGGACTTCATGTGCAAATATCACATTGGAAGACAATCTTATATAGATGATTACGAACAAAGTTGTTGGAAGCCAATATGTCACTGACAATTGCTGATTGTTGATTCAATCAGTAATAATTATTATTTTGAAAAGACGTCCCCGCCTTATAGACCTAACCAAATGGACATGAAGACGATTTTAATTTAACTATAAAAGAAGGTAAAAAAAGAAAATATAAAACATGAAGTTTGTTTATTGTTTAGTTTACATATTTTGAAATCTTTAACACGAGCGGCTTTGGTACCCGAAGAGAAAAAGGAATTCTAGCAGGACACACACAAGTTAACGAGCAAAAACTTCCGTAGTAAAATGGTCTATGCTTACCATGCACACAATGGAACGTGGTTCGTGTGTGAAAGAGGATATGCGAATTCCATGACCCACACAGCTACCATCAGTTCCAGCCGGATAAGCTTACTTACCTGTAGATAAAAAGTGACTGAAAGATAGGTTTGTGAACGAGCCACATTTTAGTGTAAAAGAGCGGATATGAAGTATTCAGGGTTTTGTTTATTCTGCCAAGAGAGTTCATGTTGAAATGGCAGAATGGAAGACAATCTAATATAAATGATTAAGAACAACAGATGTAGAAAATCAACATGTCATTAAAAACGGCATAATTCTTCCTCCAATCAGTTATGATTATTTTTTTGTGTAAACGTCACCGCGTTATAGACCTAACAAAATGGACATTAAGATGATCTTGATGTAACTTTAAATAAAGGTATAAAAAACAAGGTATAAAAGGTGGTGGTTTATTGTTCTGTATACCTTTTTTGGAATTCTTTAACACGAGCAGCATATATGCCAGCTTATGTCCTTACTCACTTTCCACATCTTGGAGCAGAAGCCATGAATTCTCTCCCTTAGTAATAGTGTCCGAGTACTTGCTCCTCTCGGTGCCCAAAGAAAATAATAAATACTGTGTAATAAGACACGTGGAGATGTCGATATACGTGTTGTTTTCTTATCAAAACGAATGCAAGCAGTTAGCATGCACTTCAACCAACCAGACCTATTAATATTTGATAAGAAGCGTACTGAGATTAGCATTTTTCAATTACAACTTACACGCTGTAATACTCAAAAAATTTGTTGTAAAATTACAAGACTGCCGACTGTTGTTTTCTGCAGAAATAATGGTATTACTAATTGTAGATATCAGGATGCATTAAATAAAAAGATAATAACAGTAGATGTCGAGATGCCCCATGATACATTCATTAGAACGAGTGGAATCAGTTTGCATGCAGTACAACCGATGAGAGCGGGCGGGTTGAAATGGAAAAAGTACGGCAGCTAATATTGTCCTTAGGTCATGCAAATTTGAACATTCGAGTTCAAACCCAGTGACGTACTGAACAAGAAGTCTTTAGCTTAGAAGGAATGAATATCACGATGAGCTCATAAGGTATAGGAAAGAGAAGCCGCGTTAAAATGATGTTCAAGTTGATGGGTCAATTGCGATAGGACAGTCATCCCCGAGCTAGTGATGCTCTTTTTAATATCCATCCACAACGACAGAAATGGCCTTAAAATGCGTTCTTATTCGCAAGTGCTTCCCATCACGCCAAATCCCACCCAAAAACCGACGGCACTCTTCATTCATGTCACATGCATCTTAAAATCTCAGAAGCTACTAAGATACGGCAGCAACTACAAGCTTTCTCACCAACAACTATTACTTACAATTATCATCAAATAGTAGTGAAACACAGATTAATGCTGACAATGGTAGATGTAAAGGTCTGTAGTGGTATCACAAACAATCATATTAACGATGTTACATCTGCGGTGCATCTTCAAAGCCACTGAACGATCCACACAAAACTACAGCATTACCACCTGACTCAACAACGTTTGAATTCGGGTTGTCAAGTCTGCATTACTGGATAAGGTGCTTTGAGTTTCTGTTGCACATTGTATATAGACTGGAGATCATACCTCACAAGTGAGGAAGAGGGTTCAACCAAATGTTGATCAAAGATAGAAATTACTACAGAAGCTATTTCGTGAAGAAATTGGTTTCCTGACGGCTGTGCCCAATCCAAACTACGGAACAAGCATATAGGTAATATTGCCCGCAAGTTATTCTGATACCATCATTATCAGCGACCATTACTGACATCAATGAAGAGTTGATTAAACGATTTGCAGTTCTCTTACGTACCATTGCTAGTGGTTGTGCAATTAACTGTGAGGCATTTGGTATGTATTCTCATAAAACTGCACGATTATATGTAGACCAGTATAACTGGTATTACATGCCGGCAACTGGGCATATATTATTGATACATGGGACATCGTGGATACTGCGCTGGTTCCTATTTGACAGCTTTCCGAATAGGCACAAGAAGCTCGGAGTAAAGATATTCGAAGGTTCCTAGAACATAATGCCAGGAAAAGTTCTCGTCGCGACAACATAGACGATTTAATGCACATGTTGTTAAGCACGCTGGATCCCTGCATAAACAACCTTAGCAAATTCACACTCAAACACAGTGAACATCTTCCCGAAGAAATACGTCTATTGTTACAAATTCCTCCTACGTGTCAATCATACATTTCAGCTCATCATACTACTGAACACAACAATAGTCCTTCCAGTGAAAATATGTGACTGCTTAGCGATTCGTGTCACTCTGTGTACGTGCTCTGCTGTGTTTTCTCTTGTTATGAATTTTGTCCAACTAGATGTGGCAATTTCACCAGTTTGAGGCAAAGAGAAGCGGGACTGGTTCTACGAGGTATACACGTACCTAATTACGTAAGGATCTGCTAATAGATTTTCCGGCCAATAACCTGAATGTGAATCCTTTACAAGATTACGACCATAAGTCTAATATAATTGTACAGAAAATTGTTAAGATTTGTGGTCTTCTGTCTGAAAGGTAGGTAGGTACAGTCGCAAAGGAACAAGGTACTGAGCAATAAGCATTGATTATCCTTATGTCGTATAAAAACTTGGGCAATAAGTAGAAACCAACTGCGATGGACTTGTAGTAGAGCTTTCATTTTTACAACACGGTCTTGGATAAAAATCTACATGGAGTCTTGGCATGTATGGAATATCAAAAGATCGTTCTATATTAAGAATGTTAAACTTTACTTCCTTGTTAAAATCCTTGTTGAAAACTAAATGGAAGAGCCCTTCTACACGCAATGATGTGCGCTAAAAATGGCCATTCAAATCTGCGTATATGAAATATGTTAAGCGCTATTTTCAACTTATATTTTATGCATATAAATTACAATTAGAGACATAAATTGACAAAAGACAAGCAAACTATCGTGAAATATCTTAACGATCGAATTTAATTATGCCATTGAAGTTAACACAATTCAACCACGGTTCTTCAGAAACTTCGAGATCAATACTAGACGGCTTCAAACGATGCAAGCAGTTTTCGAAGGAGTAAAGGTAGCTGTATATTGACAAGAATAAGGGAAGAAACTACAAAGGGGAAATCTGTAGTTGTTGGTGGATCTCATTTAGATCTTTCAAGAATCTTGGTAGAATTCTTCGTGAGCAGTTGCTGATTCTTTTAAGGCCACATGGAAGCAGAACCGAAAAGAAATGCTATGAAATTATTAAATTTAAAGAATCTTTAGATTCATTAAAGAGCGGTTTCACATTTTTCTTGATGCAACAGGCAGTGACACGATCTCAGCTTTACTCAGGAGAGAATAGTTGACTACCTTCAAGATCCTTCAAAAAGAAAAAGAATTGTGCCAGTAAGTCATAGTCTTCAAGCAGCCAATCTCAATCCTAAAACAATAGTCAAGATTAATTTCTTATCCGACTGTATAGAGAAAGAAACATTTCCTTCTCGGTATAAGCCTATCAAGTATAACAAAAAAGTAGTTACAAAGCTTCAATATGGGCACTTTTTCCCCTACTATCACGGCAGGTGTGCAGCATTCAATTTGGAAGTTCCTCCAAGTCCAGGAGCGAAATGGTGTAAGCATGAACCGAATCGATTGAGGTTGGTGTGTAAAAGAGGATATGCCATTAGTTACAATCGGCTCCAGCCGGATAAGCTTACTTATCTATAGATAAAAAGTTATTGCTAGATAGGATAATGAACCAGCCAATGTAAGTGTAAAAGAGCCAATATGAAGTATTCAAGGTTTTCTGCAACCTTGGGTTCTTTACAATTGGAAGATCGGAAGACAATCTGATTTAGATGATTACGATCAACAGCTGTAGAAAACCAATATGTCTGACAACGCGTTAATTGTTGATCCAATCAATTATGATTATTATTTTGTAATAACTTCCACGCCTTATAGACCTAACAAAATGGACATGAAGAATATCTTGTTGAAACTTTAAATGAAGGTGTGAGTACAAGGAATAAAACATGAATGTGGTTTATTGTTATGTTAACATATTTTGGAATCTTTTAACACGAGCTGCTTCTGTACCCGAATAGAAAACGAAATCGTAGCAGCAAAAACAAATTCATTTAGATATCACATCCGCGTACAACAGTATCATTCACTTGTACGTTTATTACAATTGTTTATTGTTTCATTGTTTATATGTTAAGATGTTCAACAGCAGATGATTGACTCCAAGGATTCTGTCATCTGCTAGGACCCTTAAGAATATTTAACTGCCGTTTAGTTTTCGACTCAAAATAAAGGGAAGTAAAGGTTAACACTCTTAATAAAAAACGAAGTTTGGATATTCCGTACATGGAAAGACTCCATGTACATTTTTATCTAAGATGATGTTCTAAAAATTAAAGCTCTATTACACGACGATCACAGTTGGTTTCAACTTATTGACCTAGTTTTAATACGACATAAGTATAATCAATGCTTACTGCTCACAACCTTGTTCCTTTGAGATAGTAGCAACCTACTTTTCAGACAGAAGCCCGTGAAGTTTAACAATTTTATGTAAAAGTTATACTAGACATATGGTCGTAAGCCTGAAAATCTAGTAGGAGATCCTTAGGTAAATAGGTGCGTGATTACAGTGTCTCCAACACAATTAGCGAAATGGTCTAAGCATGAACGCAATCGAATGAGGTTGGTGTGTGAAATAGGATATGCAAATTCCAGGACCCACACTGCTACCATCAGCTCCAGCAGGGTATTTTTAGTAACCTTTAAATAAGAAGTGAACCAGCCATATGTTAGTATAAAAGAGCAGATATGAAATATTGAAGGTTTTCTCCATTTTGCCAAGGGACTTCATGTACAAATGCCAGACCGGAGGACAATCTTATATATATGATGGCGAACAAAGCTGTTGAAAACCAATAAGTCACTGAAAATTGCTTAGTTGTTGATCCAATCAGTTATAATTATTATTTTGAAATAACGTCACCGTTTTATAGACGTAAGAAAATGGACATGTAGACGATCTTGATGTAAATTTAAAAGAAGGTAAAAAAAAAAGGTATAAAACATTAAGGTGGTTTATTGTTTAGTTTACATAGTTTTGAATTCTATAACACGAGCGACTTTGGTACCCGAAGAGAAAACAAAATTGTAGCATAACACACAATTTAACAAGCAAAAACTTCTGGAGTGAAATGGTCTAAGCATGAACCCAATCGATCGAGATTGGTGTGTGAAAGAGGATATGCGAAATCCTCACAGCTACCATCAGCTCCAGCCTACTTACCTGTAGAGAAAAAGTGACTGAAAGATAGGTTTGTGAACGTTCTACATTTTAGTGTAAAAGAGCCTATATTAAGTATTTATGGTTTTGTGTATTCTGCCAAGAGAGTTCATGTAGAAATGGCAGAATGGAAGGCTATCTGATATAGATGATTAGGAACAACACCTGTAGAAAATCAACATGTCATTGGCAACGGCTTAATTCTTGCTCCAATCAGTTATGATTGTTATTTTCTGTTACCGTCACCGTCGAGTACTTGCTCGTCTCGGTGCTCAAAGAAAGTAATAAATACTGCTATTAACTTTCGCTTAGCTTCATGGTTAAACTTGCGTCAATAAAAAATTTCGAGGGTCTTTTGCAAACTTGACTCACTTCATCAAGATTCTATATTGATAACGCTACGTATCTATCCCAATAATCTTCAGGCTATAGAAACTTAAAGTCTTTCTGACTCGCACGGTTCATCTTGCACTACAGACTGCCATATCGCACATTCCTTTAATCCTATTGGAGGATTTGAAATTTTCGATCTTCTAAACGTTTAATCACCGGGGAGTAAAGTTCTGGTAAGCTATCCCTCTGTAGCAGATTAGTGTAACGACTGTATAAGCTTTTTGATAGCTTTCATATCTGAGACGGAATGATCAACAACGAGAATCCCAAAATTTTGACGGTTACATTTTCTGAACCGTCAACTTTGGCTGCAGTATAGAGAGAAGGTCATGATCGTATTGCAATTCATCGAAAGAGACAAGATTGAACATGGGACTACAATCTTCATTTGAAGGATATTAAATTAATGCATCCGTTTTCTCACGCAGCTGGTCATCTTTACTATGGAAAATTTGCACATCACTATACTCAACGTGTATGCCAAATAGAAAGGACTTGCCTAAAGCTACAGTTGTTCAAAAGAAACTGAAAGAAGGTGATATGGCGTTTCAGAGTAAAGATCATCTTTTGTGTGTGAAATGGAAAGATACAAGGGATGTCTTGATGATTTCAACTAAACATCAATCTACATCCACTGAAGTTACAGTGAAATCAAAGAACTGTTCTGTAGGGATGACAAAACCAAACGTAGTGTTAGACTACAATATAAACTAAGTTGGTGTGGTCAAAAGTGATCAATTAGTGGCGTATTACCCCTTCAATCGGAAGAAACTGAAGTGGTGGACAAATGCAATAATACAATACAAGTAACAAATGCATCGATATTATACAAGAAAACTAGAAGTAGACAAAAGAAGAACAATGTGCATTTAGCAGACTTCGTGCTGAAAGTGGGGTAAGCTTAGACTGAAAAAGCATGTGTCGAAGCTCAAGTTCCTGAAACCTCAACTTGAACCAACAGATTGACCGGGAGACATTTTGCAATGAAGGTTCCCGCTACGGAAAAAAAAGATGTACTAGATATAGTAAGGTTTATTCTGATGTAGGAAAGGTATATGATGGCAAACGGAAGCGAAAGAACACAACGTTGATGTGTCTTGATTATGATGTAGGTCTCTGCATGCTAAAATGTTTACCTATTTATCGTAACATGCTAGGTACACTTAAGAGCTCAAAGTACTGCCCATTTCCTATATCGAAAATCACATTCAAGATAAACCATTATAGCTCCCCTTATGACGCATGTATGCTTGTAATGTTTGTTTGCGAATGTAAAGAAAGCACTGACCTTTCATGTGGTGTAATAAACACACATATTAACCTATAGAATATTTTTTAATTCTTTATTGAAGAACACCAAAAATGGCTGGTCTTCTGAGTACTTTTTAAAAACAAACACGCCGGCTCTCAAACTGCTAAAGTTATTGGAGGATTTGAATTTCTCGATCTTCTGAACGGTTTCTCACCGGTGAGTAAAGTTCTGGTAAGTTTCCCTGTGTAGCAGAATAGTGAACCAACTATATAAGCTTTTTGACACCTTTCATATCTCAGACGGAATGATCAATAAGAGATTCTGTAATCTTATTTATTAAATTCAACACTACCTCATCTCGTTGACATGAATAGAGTTTGCGTGTCCCCCCACCGAATGAAAGTTGTCTTCTCAAGAGCAGAAAGTAACCACAAAATGTACATGATTAATTGCCAGCATTTGAGCCTTACGAAGTGTAATCATCTCTAACACTGAACCAGACTGTCATCTGGCCTGGTATGTAAGCGAGCAATTCTTTGGCCGTTGACCAGAGCCATCCTAGATCACCAAAGAAATTCCTTTAAAAAAAATAGAAGCACCAAATCGTCTGTAAATTTCTGCTTAGGTGTTCGCTGCAGTAATACCATGGGAAGATCCCTAGGGCACATTCCTAGTAAAGCCGTTAACCTAGGCAAGAAAAAACTCAAAATACACAGATATGTTCTTAGATCTATACTTCAGACTTTTTTCAGAAAACAGTAATTCTAAGTTAGCGAAACGTTCAGATAACATTTTACTAAGAGGAGATCACGAGATACGTGTTGTTGTCTTATCAAAACGTATGCAAGCAATTAGCATGCACTACAACCAACCACACATAGTAATATTTGATAAGAAGCGTAGTGAGATTGGGATTTTTCAATTGCAACTCATACGTTGTAATAAACATTCAACTTGTAATAGGCAATTAATCTGTTGATTTATAACATTCATATGGCAGAAGAAATAAGATTTATCTACAAGGCTTCCGAATTTGGCTTTCTGCAGAAATAATGATAATACTAAAAGTAGATATTAGAATGCATTTAGATAAAAAAAATTATATATCAGTAGATGCCGAGTTACGGGATGATATTAACATTAGAACGACTGGAATTAATTTTCATGTAGTACAACCTACGAGAGAAGGTGGTTTCAAACGGGAAAAGTACTTCAGCACATATTGTCCTTTCGACTTGCAAATTCGAAATATTCGGTTACAACCAGTGACGTGCAGAACAAGAAGTCTTTAGCAGAATAAGACTGAATATCACGCGTTATAATGATGAACAAGTTGATGGGTCACTTGCGATAGGGCAGGCTTGTCAACCTTTTTGTAATATGCTTTCACTTTTTTCATGATTCAACAGACTGTGACACGATCTCATCTATTCTCAGCAGTGAATAGTTGGCAGCCTACAAGATCCTTCAAGAAGAAGAAGAATTGTGAAAGTTAGTTAGAGTCTTCAACCAACCAAAACTCAATCCTGACAAAATGCACATGATTACACATTTCTTATTCGCCCGTATGGAGAAGGATACATGATATCAGGTATAACAAGGGAGGAGGATTACAAAGCTTCAATGTGGCCACTTTTCCCCCTACTAACACGGCAGCTGTTCAGTATTCAATTCGGAAGTACCTCCAACTCCATGCAAGAAATGCAAGAAAAGTAAACAAAGCACATGCGTTATGACATTAGATCAGCCAATATACTGGAGAGGAGTTGAAATAATAACTCAGCTGAAGAAATTTCTGAATGGTCTTAAATTGTACCACTTTAGGACGTTTGAAGTTAAGTAATTTCTAGGAATGAATGGATACATTATGCAGGAAATGGTAAAGAAGATCTTTGGTGTATCGTGTACACTATGACAACTTTAGTGAAAATGCTGAATGGCCATGCCTACTCAAGATCTTTGAGTACTCACTTCTAGACTTTGCTCGGGGACCTCTTAATGTGGTTATTTAGAAATTTACAATTGTCGGAGGAGATGAAAAAATCTAGGATCTACGATTTTATTAACAACGTCTGGATGACGAAATTAATATGCGTCATTTACATGAAAATGAAACTGCATGAAAAAAAAAACATATTAGGATATCTCAAATTTAAGACGGTTACATTTTCCGAACCTTTAACTTTGGCTGCAGTATATAGAGATGGTCATAATCGTATTGCAATTGATTCAAACGGACTAGATTGAACAGGGGACTACAACCTTCATTTGAAGGCAATTAAATTAATGCTTTCGTTTTCTCACGCAGCTGGTCATCTTTTCTATGAAAAATTTGCACATCACTATACCCAACAGATGGTAGGCCTGGAGGCAAATATGGTATCACAGAATACAAGAAATTAACAACTCAAAGAACATTCACAATTCGCAGGAAAAGAGGCATTTTTGAGCGAAGTACCGAGACATGATTATCGAAGAGTGCTTAATTAAGGGCACAAATTTTCTCGGGGATTAACTCAACGTCAGACACAACGTTAGCAGGATTAATGCTTCGTTCTAAAATACTGTTATTGTAACAGAAGGTCTACAGGACTTTTGTGCTCATCTGTTTATCAGTTTATCAACTTTATAAATACATCGGCCGGACTTGTGTCACAGGCCAAGAGATCTTGTGTTGTGTTCCAAGGGCTCAAAAACGATGCAGTAATGACTTTAGAGCTCCTTTACTCACATTATGCAATCCATTTAAAAAACCGTGGATTTAATTCTCCATTTAATAGGACGAGAGTATCACAGACATATAGCTTTGGGAACGAAAAGCGGTTTGTTTTAGGTGGGCCCTTGGGATTGGAAAATGTTGTGATATCAAATGCTAAAGACATAAGTATTAATTTATCAATGATAATCAAGCAATTGCTATACTTCCCGTTTATATGCAACTACAATATTATTAGAGAGTGATTCCTGCTGAAGTAATCTGCATAGGACTAACAACGTTATCACCTTTTTCTTAATTTTTAGCCTGATAAACACGGTTTATTCCAAAGGGTAGTGTTCCTACGAATGTATTACTGAAAGAAATCTCCTGTATAACACTCGAGGCTATCAAATGTGCCTTTAAATAGCGTCCTTGCTGTTCACTAGGACATACATACATAGTTGATTAGGATTCACTAGATTGCGGTTTATCATTAATAATATTTTCCCGATTGTATCCTATAAAACTTGGTATGGAACCCATTATATTCTAACCTGCAAGGCAGCCTTCCTTTGGGCCTGAGACCTGTCATCTGATCGGTGAGACAAACAAAGAATCGATTTCACTTCTTTTGAGATCTTCTCTTACACGGTTAAGTGGAAAATATTTACGGTATAGTCAGTCCTGTGTTCGCTACCAACTTAGTAACACTGGTCATCATTACAAAGTAACCAAACGGTAGGCTAATCAAATAATCTTTTCATGTAAGCTCACTGTATGCTACTACACCTTTTATAGCGCAGAAAAAGTCATTTATTTCAAATATCCCTTGATGAAAGTTCTCCATATCCAAGTTTTCGATTGAAAAAGTAATCTTATATCACGGTACTTTTGTCTGAAGAGACTATCGTCTCACATTTCTTCATTCTGACATCTACCTTTTCTATAATGCTATACACTCATGTTCTTGGTGTGTCTATGCTGTCTTACTCGGAAGTTTTAATCTAGTCTTCACTCAGGTCTCGCGTCTCGATTTCCTATTCTCAAACAACCTTTGGAAAGCTATTCATCTTGTGAAAGCTTCGCCACTACGATTGTTTAATGATGAGATACACACCTCTTCTTTTGATATAAGCTGTGTAATCCCTCTGTATTTCTTCAATATTTTAACATCAACTACTAATACTAAATATTGTACTTTTCTGCATATTGTAATTACTGCGGACAAGCAGATGCGTTATGACATTAGATCAGCCATTATACAGGAACGCCGTTCAAATCGTAAATCAGCTGAAGAAATCTCTGAACGGTCCAAAGTTTGCTGTTAAGTAATTTCTAGGCACGAATGGATACATTATGTCAGGAAATGGTAGAGATGTACTTTGTGTATCCTGTACACTATGTAAACTTTAGTGAAAAAACTGGATGCCCATGCTTACTCAAGATCATTGTGAACTCACTTCTAGACATTATACGAGGACCTCTACATATAGTTATGAAAACATTCACAACTGTCGGATGAGATGAAAAAAACTATGATACACGATCAACTACGTCTGGATGACGAAATCAATATGCGTCATTTACAAGAAAATGAAACTGTTAAAAAACATTGTAGGAAATCTCAAATTTAAGACGGTTAAATTTTCCGATCCTTTAACTTTGGCTGCAGTTTATACAGAAGGTCATGATCGTATTGCAATTCATCGAAAGGGACTACAACCTTCATTTGATGGCAACTAAATTAATGTTTTCGTTTTCTCACGCAGCTGGTCATCTTTTCTATGAAAAATTTGCACATCACTATACTCAACAGATGGATGGCCTGGAGGCAAATACGGTATCAGAGTATAAAAGAAATTAACAACTCAAGGAACATTCACAATTCGCAGGAAAAGAGACCTTTTTGAAAGAAGTTCCGAGATATGATTATCGAAGAGTGCTTAAATAAGGGCACAAAATGGTCGGGGATTAACTAACGTCAGACGAAACGTTAGCAGGATTAATCCTTCATTCTCAAATCCTGTTACGATAACAGATGTTCTACAGGACTTTTGTGTTCATCTGTTTATCAGTTAATCAGCTTTATAAATTTATCGGCCGGACTTGTCTCACAGGCCAAGAGAAGCGGCCCTGGGTCTACAATTTAATTACGTTTCTAATTACCTAAAAAAAACTCCTATTAGAGTTTAAAGCCAATAACCTCCATGTAATCCTTTACAAGCTTACGACCACATGTGTAATATAACTGTTACGGAATATTGTTAAGCTTCGTGACCTTCTGCCTCAAAAGCAGCTTGGTACAGTCGCAAAGGATCAAGGTGTTAGAAATATCCATTGATTGTCCTTATAGCCTATAAAGCCTAGGGAAATAAGTTGAAAGCAAGTGGAATCCGCGTGTAGAAGTTTCATTCTTGGATGAAAGTGTACATGAGGTCTTTGCATGTACCGCATGTCGAAACTTCGTTCTTTATTAAGAGAGTTAAACTTTGCTTCTTTTTAGGAGATTCGAAACGGTAGTTATAAATATAGAATCTCGATGAAATGAGTCAGCCTTGCAAAAGACCCCTCGAATTTTTTTATAAATTCCAGTTAAACTTTCTGGCTAATAGAAAGATTATCGCTGTCTCCTTTACTTTCCTAGGGCAGCGGGACGAACAAGTTATCGGACACTATTCACAAGAGGGCAATTTCAGGGCTTCTGCTACAAGATTGCGAAGTGAGCCTAGGAAGTTCTTTCAGGTGACTTAACATCAAATCTCCCAATGTAACCTAAGTAAAAAAAAAAAAAAAAAAATTGTCAACTGATTACTTTCTTGCTGCCTCTGTTATATACCTTTTCTACTTTACCTGTATAACAACTTTGTATCGCGAATCAGTGATTTACACCGCTAGCTTTAGAAATTCATCCACCGGACTTGTTTCACAGGCCAAGAGAAGCGGGCCTGATTCTGCGGGGTTATCACGCACAAATTTACCTAAGCATCTCTTACTAGATTTTCAGGCCACTTACCTATATTTGAATCCTTTACAAGCTTACGACTATAAGTCTAGTATAACTGTTACAGAAAATTCTTTAGTTTCGCGGGCTTCTGTCTGAAAAGTAGATCGGTACAGTCGAAATGGAACAAGATGGTGAGCAGTAAGCATTGATTATACTTATGTCGTATTAAACCTAGGCAAATATGTTGAAACCAACTGTGTTCGTTGTGTAAGTAGAGCTTTCATTCTTACGACATCATTTTGGATAAAAATCTACATGGAGTCGTTGCATGTACGGAATATCCAAACTTCTTTCTTTATTAAAAGTGTTAAACTTTACCTCCCTTCAGGAGAGTCGTAAATTAAACGGCAGTTACATAATCATAAGTGTCCTGGCCGGTGGCAGAATCCTTGGAGTGAACCATCTGCTCTTGAACATCTTAACATATAAACAATCAAACAATAAACAATTGTAATAAACGTACAAGTGAATGATACTGTTGTACGCGGATGTGATATCTAAATGAATTTGTTTTTGCTGCTACGGTTTCGTTTTCTCTTCGGGTTTCAAAGCAGCTCGTGTTAAAAGATTCCAAAATATGTAAACAGAACAATAAACCACCTTCATGTTTTATACTTTGTCCTTACACCTTCATTTAAAGTTTCATCAAGATCGTCATGTCCATTTTATTAGGTCTATAAAGCTGGGACGTTATTACAAATTAATAAACATAACTGATTGGATCAACAATTAAGCCGTTGTCAATGACATATTGGTTTTCTACAGCTGTAGTTATTCATCATCTAAATCAGATTGTCTTCCGATCTTCCATTTGTAAATGAGGTCCCTTGGCAGAATGCAGAAATCCTTGAATACTTTTTATCTACAGATGAGTAAGCCTAAACTTACATGTGCCTCGTTCACAATCCTATCTAGTAATCACTGTTTATCTACAGATCAGTAAGCTTATCCGGCTGGAGCCGATGGTAGCTGTGAGGGTCCTGGAATTCGCCTATCCCCTTTCACACACTAACCTCACTCGATTGGATTCATGCTTAGACCAATTCGCTTTTGGAGCTGGAGGTAATTCGGAATTGAATGCTTCACACCTGCCGTGCTAGTAACGGAAAAAGTGGGCATATTGAAGCTTTGTAACTACTTTTTTGATATACCTGATAGGCTTATACCTAGAAGGACATGTTTCCTTCTCCATACAGGCGGATAAGAAATGTCTAATTTTGACCATTGTTTCAGGATTGAGATTTGGTTGGTTGAACACTCTAACTTGCACAATTCTTTTTCTTTTTGAAGGATCTTGAAGACTCTCCTAAGTATAGCTGAGGTCGTCACAGCTGTTGCATCATGTAAAAAGTGAAAGCACTCTTTTAATGATTCTCAAGATTCCATAAATTTAATGATTTCGGTTCTGCTTGCATGAGGCCTTAAAAGAATCAGCTACTCATGCAGAATTCTACCAAGATTCTTTAAAGAACTGAACAGACCCACCAACAGCTACAAATTTCCCCATTTGTAGTTTCTTCCATTATTCTTGTCCATATACCGGACACCGGACACCATGTCCATATACCGGAAAACCACTGCGGGCCTGTGAGACAAGTCAGGCCGATGAATTACTAAAGCTAGCGGTGTAAAGCACTGATTCGCGATACAAAGATGTTACACAAGTCTGCTAGAACAGAGACTGCAACAAAGCAATCAATCCACATAATTTTTTTTTTTTTACTTAGGTTAGATTGGGATATTTTCAGTTAAGTACACCTCAAAGATCTAAAACTTATTGGCTCACTTCCCGCATGGACCAGAAGCCCTGAAATTGAACTCTTGGGAATAGTGTTCGAGTACTTGCTCGTCTCGGTGCCTAAAGAAAATAATAAATACAGTTAATAAGTTTCGCTCAGCCTGACAGTTAAACTTGCGTGTATAAAAAATTTCGAGGCGTCATCAAAATGCTATATTGATATCGCTACGTATGTACAGAACTATACACGCTATAGAACTTTAAAGTCTTACTGGCTCGCACAGTCATTCTTATACTACAGACTGCCATATCGGTCACTGTTATTAACCTTATTGGAGGATTTGGATTTCCCGATCTTCTAAACGGTTTCTCACCGGTGAGCAAAGATCTAGTTAACTCCCCGTCTGTAGCAAATTAGTGCAAGAATTTTATTAGCTTCTTGACACGTTTCATACCTGAGACAGAATGATCAAGAAGTTACTCCACAAAATCTACCTTACAACAGTTGAAGCTTACGAAATGTACTTATCTCTAACACTAAACCAGTGTGTCATTTGGCCTGGTATGTATGCGAGCATATTCATGGCCTTTGACCAGAGCCATTCTAGATCACCAAGTAATTCCTTTACTAAAATAGAAGCACCAGATCGTCTGTAGAATTATGCATAGATGATCGCATCATATAGCGGAATATCATGGCAAAGTGCCTAGAGTACATTCCTTGCATAGTCCAGCCAAGAGCAGTTAACATTGGCAAGAAGAAAGCTGAAACACACGAATATGTGCTTAGAACTATACTTTAGACTGTTTTTAGAGTTCATTGTATTACCGGCTTACAGAAACATTCATATATTTACCAACAAGAGATGTCTATATACATGTTGTTCTCTTATCAAAACGAATGCAAGCAGTTAGCATGCAATACAACCAACCAGACATACTAATATTATATAAGAGTTGTAGTCAGATTAGGATTTTTCATATGGAACTTACACGCTGTAATAGACTAAAATCTGTTGAAAAATTACCTTCATATGCCATATCTACATGGTTGCCGACTCTTGGCCCACTGCAGATATAATGGTATTACTAATTGTATATATGAGGATGCATTTTGATAATAAGATAATATCAGTAGATGCAGTAGATCCGCCATGATAACTGCATTAGAACGAGTGGAATCAGTTTGCATGCAGTACAACCGACGAGAGCGGGCGGCTTGATATGGGAAAAGTACAGCAGCTCATATTGCTTTTGGTACTTGCAAATTCGAAATATTCGAGTTTAAACCCTGTGGCGTGCGGAACAAGAAGTCTTTAGGTGAGAAAGAATGAATATCATGGTGAACTCATAAAGTATAGTAAAGAGAAACCGCGTTAAAATCATGGACAAGTTCATGGGTCACTTGCGATAGCACAAGCACCCCGAGCTTGTGAAGGTTTCTGTATAATTCATCATCTACGTAAGAAATTGCCTTAAAATAAGAACATTAGAAGAGATATCACTAGACTTCATTGTATTAGAAATCTACAATTACTGAAAAAAGATAATTATAAGAGATGAAATCGATCTCTATGTGATGTGGTAATACGATGGCGTAGGATCTTTTGTTGTGTACCTTGGTCTCAAAAAAGAAGCAGTAGTGCTTTTAAAGATCCTTAACTCACATTATACAATGTCGTACCATTTAAAAACTGTGGATTAACATCTCCCTTTAATAAGACGAGGGTATCACAGACGTATAGTTTTGGCAATTAACCGCGGTTTGTTTTAGGTGGGCCCTTGGGATTGAAAATTTTTTGATACCACATGTAAAAAACTTAAGTATTAATTTATCAATGATAATGAAGCAATTGCTATACTTCCCGTTTATATGCAACTACATTACTATTTGAGAGTAATTCCTGCTGAAGAAATCCTCTTAAGACTCATAACGGAATCACCTTTTTCTTAATTGTTAGCCTGATAGAAACCTTTTAATCCAGAGTAGTGTTCTTACGGATATATATAATTTAAAGAAAGAAACCTGTTAGTTAACACTCGAGCCTATTAAATATGCGTTTCATTAACGTCCTTGCTGCTCACTAAAACTTACATATAGAGTTGTATATGATTCACTAGGTTCCGGTCTATCATTAATAATATTTTCCCGATTGTATACTGTAAAACATGCTATGGAACCAACTATATTCTAACTTCCAAAGCAGCCTAACTTTGGCCTGAGAGCGATGATCGGATCGATGAGACAAGTAAAGAATCGATTTTAAGTTCTTTTGAGATCTTTTCCTACACGGTTATGTGGAAAATATATACGGTATAATCAAGTCATCACAAAGCAACCAAAGTGTAGGTTAATCTAATAAGCACACTGTATGCTTTGATTAATAACTTAGTGCCACACATTTCAAACAGCAAAAAAGTCATTTATTTCAGAATTCTCTTGAGAAAAATCTCTATATCCAAGTTTTTGAATGATATTACAGTAGCATTGTCATGATAAGAATATCGTATCACATTTATTCATGCTGACATCCTCATTCCCTTTGGATTTCTTCAGCATTTTAATTTCAAATACTAATATCTACTCTTATGCATATAGTAAATGAGTGCAAGAAAAGGGAACAAAGCACATGCGTTATGACATTACATCTAACATTATACAAGAAAGGTGTTCAAATCGTAAATCAGCTGAAGAAATCTCTGAACAAGTTTGCAGTTAAGTAATTTCTAGGTACGAATGGAAACATTATTTCAGGAAATGGTATAGAAGAACTTTGGAGTGTGGTGAACAATATGACAACTTTAGTGAAAATGCCGAGAGTCCATGCCTACTCAAGATCATTGAGTACTCACTTGTAGACTTTGCTCGGGGACATTTACAACCGTCGGAGGAGATGAGAAAATTTAGGATCTGATGCTTATTTAACAACGTCTGGATGAGGAAATCCATATGCAACGTTTACAAGAAAAAGAAACTGCATGACAAAAACCATATTAGGAAATCTCAAAATTAGGACGGTGACATTATCATCTTGTGAAAGCTTTGCCACAACGATTGTGTATTGGTGAGATACAGACCTCTCCTTATGATTTAAGCAGTGTAATCATTCTGTATTATTTCATGATATCAATATCAAGTACCAATACTAAATATTCTACTCTTCTGCATACAGTAACTAGGTGCAAGAAAAGTGAACAAAGCGCGTGCGTTATGACTTTAGATCAGCCATTATACAGGCAAGGTATTCAAATCGTACCTTCAGCTGAAGAAATTTATGAACGGTCCAAAGTTTTACCGTATTTAGTAGATTTCCACTTGAGTAATTTCTAGGCATGATTGGACACATTATGTCAGGAAATGGTCTAGAAGAACAATTGTGTATCCTGTACACTAACACAACATTAGTGATAATGCTAAATGGCCATGCCTACTCAAGATCATAGAGAACTCACTTCTAAACTTTGCTCCTGGACCTCAACAAGTGGTTGTTAAAAGATTTACAACTCTCAGAGGAAATCTCAAAATATACCATCTGCGATCTTATTCAACAATGTCTGGATAACGAAATAAATATGCAACATTTACAAGAAAATAAAACTGCATGTCAAAAACCATATTAGGAAATCTCAAAATTAAGACGGTGACATTTCCGGAACCGTGAATTTTGGCTGCATTATATATAAAAGGTATTAATCGTATTGCAATTCATCCAAAGGGACTACATTGAACAGGAGACTAGAAACTTTATTTGTAGGCAATTAAATGAATGCTTCCGTTTTCTCATGCAGGTGGTCATCTTCTCTATGGAAAATTTCCACATCCCTATACTCAAAATTTGGAAGCTCTGGAGGAACCTACAGTATCAGAGAATTACAAGAAATTAAGAATTCAAGGAACATTCTCGATTCGCAGATTAAGAGGCTTTCTTGAGCGAAGCTGCAAGTGAAATGATTATCGAACAGTGCTCAAAGAATTGCACAAAATTTTCTTGGCATTAACTCAACGTGAGACCCAACACTATTCAATCAGTTTCCAGAACTTTACTCACCGGTGAGAAAACGTATTGGCTGAATTGCAATACCATTATGACCTTCTCTATATACCGCAGCCAAAGTTAACGGTTCGGAATATGTAACCGTCTTAATTTTGAGATTTCCTAATATGGCTTTTTTCATGCAGTTTTATTTTCTTGTAAATGTTGCATAGTGATTTCCTCATCCAGACGTTGTTGAATTGATCGTATATCAAAGTTTTTGTGTTCTCTTCCGACGGTTATAAATGTCTTCATAACCAAATGCCCCGAGCAAAGTCTAGAAGTGAGTTCTCCATGATCTTGAGTAGGCATGGCCATTCAGCATTTTCACTAAAGTTGTCATAGTGTACAGGATACATGAAAGTCTTTCTATACCATTTCCTGACATAATGTATCCAATCGTGTCTAGAAATTACTTAAGTGCAAACCTCCTAAACGCGGTAAAACTTTAGACCGTTCAGAAATTTCTTCTGCTGAGGTACGATTTGAACACCTTTCCAGTACAATGGCTGATCTAATGTAATAACGCATGTGGTTTATTCACTTTTCATGCACTTATTTACTGTATGCAAAGAGTAGAATATATACTATTAGTACTTGATATTGAAATATTGAAGAAATACAGAGGGACTACACTGCTTACAACAAAAGGAGAATTATGTATTTTACCGTTACAAAATCATTGTGGCGAAGGTTTGTCAAGATGAATAGCTATCCAAAGGTGGTTTGAGAATAGGAAATCCAGACGAGATACGAGTGAAGGTTTGAATCTCCCGAGGAAGACAGCATTGACACACTAAAAACATTGGAGGGAAAGTGATACGATATTTTTATCAAGAAATGCTATCGTGATATCAGATTACATTTTCATTATTAACTTGGATATGGAGTATTTTCATCAATAGACATCTGTAAAAAATGACTTTTTCTGCTCTATGATATGTGTGGCACTTAGTTACTAATTAAAGCATACAGTGAGCTTATATGATTACCCCTCAGTTTGGTTGCTTTGTGAATACCAGTGTTACAACGTTGGTAGCGACACAGAACTGACTATACCGTAAATATTTTCTAACTAACCAATGGAAGATCATAAAAGAACCTAAAATGATTCTCTATTTGTCTCATGGATCAGATCACCGGTCTCAGAACCAATGTAAAACTGCTTCGGAGTTTTCAATATAATAGGTTTAGAATATATTGGGTTCCATATTATTAATGAAAGACCGGAACCTAGTGAATACTACACATCTCTGTATGTAAGCACTAGTGAGCAGCAAGGACGCTAATTAAATGCATATTTGATACTCTCGAGTGTTAACACACAGGAGACTTTCTTTAAATTATATATCCGTAAGAACACAACTCTTTGGATTAAACGATCAAGAAAAGGTGAGAGCGTTATGGGTGTTAAGTAGATTTCTTCGACAGGAACCACTCTCAAATAGTATTGTAGTTGCTTATAAACGGGAAGTATAGAAATTGCTTGATTATCATTTATAAATTAATACTTATGTTTTTTAAATTTGGTATCACAACATTTTTCAATCCCAAGTGCCCACCTAAAACAAACCGCTGTACGTTCCCAAAGCTATATGACTTTGATACCCTCGTCTTATTAAAGGAACAAGTAAATTCACGGTTTTTTAAATGGTACGCCATGTATAATGTGAGTTAAGTAGCTGTAAGAGCACTACTGCTTTGTTCTTAAGACCTAAGTACGCAACGCAAGATACTGCTTCGTCCGGTTCATTGTTGAATATCTTTACTAGCTCTAACCCAATAGAAATTAAAGAGTACATGGCGACGTCCACTGATGATTTCTAATTTCACACCATTTTTAGATAGACATAAGACGCCATAAGCCCTTTCGCCGCTGCGGACACCTTGAAATAGAATCCTGAATTATTGGCACGCGTGTTGCACAATAAACCACTAATTAAAAATCGAAAATCCTCGTTCATCTTCTAAATTATTACTTTAATCACTGGTTCACTTAGAGATGGATTTAATCTTTTATTATTTTTTTTCAGTCATTGTAGAATACTATTATAATAAAGTCACGTGACATCTCTTCTAATGTTCTCATTTTAAGGTGATTTCTGGTGGTGCAGATGCATATAACAAAAAGCTTGACAAGCTCGGGGATGCCTGCCCCATCGTAAGTGACCCATCTTCTTGTCCATCATTATAACGCGCTTTCTCTTTACTATACCTTATGAGCTCACCATGATATTCAGTCTTTCTCAGCTAAAGACTACTTGTTCCGCACGTCACTGGTGTTAAACTCGAATATTTCAATTTGCAAGTCCTAAGGACAATATGTGCTGAAGTACTTTTCCCAGTTGAACCCACCCCCTCTCGTCGGTTGTACTGCATGCAAACTGATCCACTCGTTCTAATGCAAGTATCATGCCGGATCTCGACATCTACTGATATTATCTTTTTATCTAAATGCATCCTTATATCTACAATTAGTATTACCATTATTTCTGCAGAAAGCCATATTTGCAGCCTTGTAGATAAATCTTACTTCTGCCATATGAATGTTATAATTCAACGTTTGAGTTGCATTTGAAAAAACCTAATCTCACTACGTTTCTTATCAAATATTACTATGTCTGGTTGGTTGTAGTGCATGCTAACTGCTTGCATTCGGTTTGATAAGACAACGACACGTATCTCGACATCTCCTCTTAGTAAAATGTTATCTAAACGTTTCGGTATCTTAGAATTACTATTTTTTCTGAAAACAGTCTGAAGTATAGATCTAAGCTCATATCTGTGTATTTAGACTTTCTTCTTACCAATGTTAACGGCTCTACGAAGGAATGTACTCTAGGCAGTTTCCCATGGTATTCGGTTTTATGCAGCGAACACCTAAGCAGAAATCTACAGACGATTTTGTGCTTCTATTTTTGTAAAGGAATTTATTTGGTGATCTAGGATGACTCTGGTCAACGGCCATGGATATGCTCGCATCACCAAGTGATACGTTTACAAAAATAGAAGCAGCACATCTTATTAGAATACTGCATAGATGATCGCTTCATATAGCGGAATATCATGGCAAACTGCCTAGAGTACATTCCTTGCACAGTCCAGCTAAGAGCCGTTAACATTGGCAAGAAGAAAGTCGAAACACACAGATATGTGCCTAGATCAATACTTCAGACTGTTTTAAGAAAACATTGTATTACCTAGTTACAAAAAAACATTCAGATATTAAACTAAGAGTAGATATCCAGATACGTGTTGTTCTCTTATCAAAACAAATGCAGGCAGTTAGCATGCAACACAATCAACCAGACATAGTAATATTTGATAAGAAGCTTAGTGAGTTTAGGATTTTTGAATTGCAACTTACACGCTGTAATACTCAAAAATCTGGGAAAAAATAGGACATTCA
Source organism: Thermobia domestica (assembly GCF_964235325.1). Taxonomy (NCBI): domain Eukaryota; kingdom Metazoa; phylum Arthropoda; class Insecta; order Zygentoma; family Lepismatidae; genus Thermobia; species Thermobia domestica. Next base: position 84,618,430 of record NC_137470.1, read on the forward strand.
AATTCGAAATATTCGAGTTTAAACCCAGTGACATGCGGAACAAGAAGTCTTTAGCTGATAAAGAATGTACATGGCAGTGAGCTCATACTGTGTAGTAAAGAAAAAGCGCGTTAAAATGTTGGTTACGTTGATGGGTCATTCGCAATAGGATAGGCATTCCCGAGCTTGTGAACCTTTTTGTAATATGCATCCACAACGACAGAAATCGCATTAAACATTAGCAGAGATTTCACTTGACTTTTTTGTAATAGTATTCTACAATGTCTGAAAAGAGATAATAAGAAATTAAATCGATCTCTAAGTGATGCGGTAATTAAAGAAATGATTTTGAGGATGGACGGAGATGTTCGATTTTTAATTTGTGGTTCAGAGTGCTGCCTGTCGTGACAAAAAGCTGTAACTTTGGCGAAGAAATTTTGCGAAAATGAGCATTAAAGTTTTCATCCGTAAATGTGATCTGTATTGTGTAGAACCAGTGTAACTAGGCAATAATGGTCAACCAATCAATTTTCACCAAATTTAATCACATAACATGAATTTATGTAACATTACATGTAACAACGTATTTCCAAAGTCAAGATACACTATTTCTACACGATACACGACACTATTTCTACACGACACTATTTATAAATTATGTTAAGCGCTATTTTCACCTTATATTTTATGGATATAAAATACAATTAGACACGAAAAGTGCCGAAAGACAAGATGGTCTTTCGGGAAATATCTGCAACGATCGAATTTAAATCTGCCATTGAGGCCACAAAAATTCAATCACACTTCTTGAGAAACTTGGCGATCAATACAAGACGGCTTCTAGTACAGGAAAAATTGACTAGAAAAGTGTTATTCTGAAAAAAAAATTATTCTCAATATGAAATTTTGGTCGGGGGTCACATTTGGTATTGGAATTAAGAATCTAATGAGTCCATAAAAATTCGAAGGGGGTAAGTCGTTTTATTGGGGGAAGGGGGAAATCGTGAAAAAATTTAAAAAAAAATATTCCCAACATGGAAGTTTGGTCAAGGGCCACATTTGGTATTGGATTTAATAATCTAATGAGTCCATAAAAATTCGAGGGGGGATTCGTTTTTTGGAGGGAGAGGGGGAACTCGAGGAATAGTAAAAACTTAAAAAGTATGTCATGTAGGGTGTCTGCTAATAGGTTTTGAGGTACGCTGAATCGATTAAAGCTAGTATCAAATTGATAAAACAAGTAGTTTTTAATATAAAAATGTTTAGTATAAATACGTGCAGTTGTTTTTTGTGATGGGTAATAGTTTATCAGCATAACGCTTTTTGGACAATCTTGCAATTCTAATGAAAACTGCGACCTGTTCTTTTAACATTTTGAGAAAATCATTCTTAGTTGCTTTCTGTAGATGGAACTGTAATGTAATTCAAGATATAGGTTTAGATCAGATTTAACTGGAAGTTGGCACGAAGATCACCACAATGAGAGACCAAAAGATGTGAAACTGTTTTGTTTACATTGTTGGAGTCGATATCTGTTTAAAAAAAGTTAACGAATGTCGATCATGAAGGAAATATTAAGATTTCGTGTTTACGGAACGTTTGTGAAGAAATTGTGTGTTTCATATTTTTTAAATGTGTAGTCATCTTGCAACTTCTCCTGGTACTCGTTTCCTGCGTGAGTTTACGTTCCCTGATTTATGTAGTTGGGTCTTCTTTTAAGGGTAGAGCACTTCTGTGAATAAATATTTTACTAATGATGTCATCAGCACGACTTGGTGCATAATTTGAATCTCATTTTGAGATTATTAAAGAATAGTTTAATACAACATTAGTTACTTCATTTACTCGAAGGATGAAGGAACTAGTAGGACAGCATAACAGCAGTTCACTCGTCGCTAAAAGTGCATGACCGAGTCATCAATGTTGATCCATTAATTTTGTATCAACGAATGCTCCTCAAAAGAGACGAAGATCTGTCAAATTTCTTCAAGTATGAAATAGCTCCTTATCCCTTATCGCTATTTGTGAGCTCAGGCATGCGGAAAAATGTAAAATCTGGTTTGTAGGATGAGTTTATAAGTTGTGAACCAGACAGTGAGGATATTTTGTTGCAAAATGTGGCAAGGTACGTCATTGATGGCGGCCACTTGCTATATGCACTCAAGTGGGACACCAAACTGAAGAAAAATCAAACATACAAGGACTTGTGCAGCTCCTACGTTAATTATGTTCAAAAGAACTTCGTCACGGCATCAATCACAAATTCTCAAAATGTCAGTCAGGTCCTAAAACATGTAGTAGTGTTTGATGGATATGATGATCCAAACAGTTGAGTTGAGTTGATTTTAGTTTAGCGTCCCTTTCAGCAGCGAGGCTATATGAGACGTGGACCTACTGATTAACGTGGAATCCGAACCACATGAGCTCCCGCCGGGAATCGAACCCGGGTCTCCCACAATCCAAACAGCGAACAAGGTGGTGAGCAGTATGCATTGATTATAATTATGTCGTAGTAAACCTAGGCAAATATTTTGAAACCAACTGTGCTCGTCGTGTAGTACAGCTTTCATTCTTACGACATCACCATTGATAAAAATGTACATGGAGTCTTTGCATGAACGGAAAATCCATACTTCGTTCTTTATTAAAAGTGTTAAACTTTACTTCCCTTTAGGAGGGTCGTAAATTAAACGGCAGTTACATAATCATAAGTGTCCTGGCAGGTGGCAGAATCCTTGGAGTGATAATCAGCTGTTGAACAACTTAACATAAAACAATCAAACAATAAACAATTGTTATAACCGTATAATTGAATGATACTGTAGTACGCGAATGTGATATCTAAATGAATTGGTTTTTGGTCGTTACCTAAAAATGTGTCCTGCTACCGTTTCGTTTTCTCTTTGGGTTCCAAAGCAGCTCGTGTTAAAAGATTCCAAAATATGTAAACAGAACAATAAACCACCCTCATGTTTTATACCTTGTCCTTACACCTTCACTTAAAGTTTCATAAAGATCGTCTCCATGTCAATTTTTTTTTAGGTCTATAAGGCGGGGAAGATATCACAAAATCATAACTGATTGGATCTAAAAATAACCCATTGTCAAAGACATATGTGTTTTTGCTGCTGTTGTTCGTTATCATCTATATCAGATTGTCTTCCGATCTGCCAATTCTACATGAACTCTCTGGGAGAATGCCCAAACTTTTGAATACTTCATATCAGTTCTTTTATACTAACATGTAGTTCGTTGACAATCATATTTTGCAATCACTTTTTATCTACAGATAAGTAAGCTTACCCGGCTGGAACCGATGGTAGCTTTGTTGGTCCTGGAATTAGCATATCCAATTTCACACACCAAACTCTTTCGATTGGGTACATGCTTAGACCACTTCGCTCGTGGAGTTGGAGGTACTTCGAATTGAATTCTGAACAGCTGTTGTGTTAGTAGGGATAAAAGTGTTCGTATTTAGTTATGTAATACTCCGTTGTTATACCTGATATAGCTTATACCAGGAAGGACTGCAGTGAAATTTAGAAGTCAGCAGTGGACATCGGGATCTATTACTTGATTCCTATATGCGTACAGCTACTAAAGGAATTCAAGAATGAATCCGAAGCCGTCGGATCTTGTGTTGTGTACCTAGGTCTTAAAAACCAAGCAGTAGTTCTTTTAGAGCTCCTTAACTCACATTAAAAAATGGCGTACCATAAAAAAAACCATTGATATACTTCTCCCTACAATAAGAGGAGGGTATCTCAGACCTATAGCTTTGGGAACGAACAGCGGCTTGTTTTATGTGAGCCCTTGGGAATGAAATTTGTTGGGTTACCAAATGTAAAATAATTACTATTAATTTATGAATGAAAATCAAGCAATTGCTATACTTCCCGTTTATAAGACACTACAATACTATTTGAGAGTCGTTCCTGCTGAAGAAATCCATGTAACACTCTCACCTTTTGTTGATCGTTAACCTGATAGAAACTGTTTAATCCAAAGAGTTGTGTTCTTACGGATATATTATTTAAAGAAAGTGTCCTGTGTGTTAACACTCGAGACTATCAAATATACATTTAATTAGGGTCCTTGCTGCTCACTAGGGCTTACATACAAAGATGTGTAGTATTTACTAGGTTCCCGTCTCTCATTAATAATATTTTCCGGATTGCATAATGAAAAACTTTCTATGGAACCCATTTTATTCTAAACTCCGAAGCAGCCTTACTTTGTGTGTGAGACCGGTGATCTGATCCATGAGACAAATAAAGAATGATTTTCGGTTCTTTCAAGATCTTACCTTTGTTAATTGGAAAATATTTACGGGATAGTCCGTCCTGTGTTCGCTTCCAACTGAGTATCCCTGGTCAACTCAAAGCAACCAAACTGAGGGCTAATCATATAATCTTTCCATATAAAGCTCATTGTGTGCTTTGATTAGTAACTAAGTGCTACACATTTCTTAGAGCAGAAAAAGTCATTTTTTTCAGATGTCTCTTGATGAAACTACTCCATATCCAAGTTATTGAATGAAAAAGTAATATTATATCACGCTAGCATTGTCTTAATAAGAATATAGTATTACATTTTTTCATTCTGATATTCACTTTTCCTCTAAGGTTTTTGGTGTGTCCATGCTGTCTTCCTCGGAAGATTCAAATCTTCACTCGCATCACGCGTCTCGATTTTCTATTCTCAAATAACCTTTGGATAGTTATTCATCTTGAGAAACCTTTGCCACAACGATTGTGTAATGGTGAGATACACACCTCCCCTTTTGATATAAGCAGTGTAGTCAATCTGTATTTCATCAATATTTCAACATCAAGTACTATTACTATATATTCTACTCTCTTCATACAATAAATAAGTGCATGAAAAGTGAATAAAGCACATGCGTTATGACATTAGATTACCCATTTTAATGGAAAAGTGTTCAAATCGTACCTCAACTGAAGAAATTTGTGAAAGGTTCAAAGTTGTACCGCCTTTAGGAGGTTTGTAGTTAAGTAATTTCTAGGCACGAATAGACACATTATTTCAGGAAATGGTATAGAAGAACTTTGGTGTATCCTGTATATTATGACAACTTTGCTGAAAATGCTGATAGGCAATGCCTACTCAAGATCATTGAGAACTCACTTGTAGACTTTGCTCCGGGACTTCTACATGTGGTTATGAGGAAATTTACAACCGTCAAAGGAGATGACAAAATCTAGGATATGCGATATTTTGAACAACGTCTGTATGAAGAAATCACTATGCAACATTATAAGAAAATGAAGCTGCATGACAAAAACCATATTAAGAAATCTCAAAATTAAGATGATTACATTTTCCGAACCGTTAACTTTGACTGCAGTATATAGAAAAGGTCATAGGCGTATTGCAATTCATCCTTGGGATTTAATAGAACAGGGGACTAGAAACTTCATTTGATGGCAATTAAAGTAATGCTTCCGTTTTCTCACGCAGCTCGTCATCTTTTCTTTGAAAAAATTGCACATCACTATATTCAACAAATGGAAGCCCTGGAGGCAAATACGGTGTCAGAGGATTACAACAAATTAAAAACTCAAGGAACATTGACATTGTCGAACGAAGTTCAAAGTGATATGATTATCGAACAATTTTTAATGAAAGCAACGCAATTTTCTGGGGGATTAACTCAACGTCAGACACAACGTTTGGAAGATTAATTTTTCATTCCCAAATACTGTTACGATAAAAGAAGTCTACAGGATTTTTGTGGGCATCAGTTAATGATCAGAGCGATACGTTGATCTAATGCCACTCTCCTTGTGTGATAATATGTCAATCCGCAAGAATGTCAATTCGACTGCGGTGATTTTGCCGAGTCGCTACTGTCTTGTGTTTTAAAAAGAACACGTAGAAAGAAGCCTCTACACGCAATGGTGTGGACTAAAAATGGCAACACATATCTGCGTTGTAATCGTTTATAAATTATGTTATACTCTATTTGAACTTATATTTTATGGATATAAATTACAATTAGACATGGAAAGTGCCAAAAGAGAAAAAAGAGCTTTCGGGAAATATCTGCAAGGATCCAATTTTTTTCTGTCAATTTTCTGCCACGACTATTCAATCAGAGTTGTTGAGAAACTTGGAGATCAATAGTAGACGGTTTCTAATTATGCAAACTCTGAATAAAAGATAAAGGTACCTGTATATGGACAACAGTAATAGAAAAAACTACAAAGGGGAAATCTGTAGCTGGAAGCCAATACAAGCACAATCACAAGCACAAGCACAAGCACAAGCACAAGCACAAGCCAGTACCAGCACAACTGAAAGGAAATGCTACGTAATTATTAAATTTAAACATTACGTGATTTCCTTGTAAAACCAGACCCGTTTCTCTTGGCCTGTGAGACAGTCCGGCCGATGAATTATCATAGCAAGCGGTGTAAGTCACTGTTTCGCGATACAAAGATGTATTACAGGTATGGTAGAACAGGTGTATAACAGAGACAACAAGAAAATAATCAATGACAGATTTTTTTTTTTACTTATGTTACACTGGGAGATTTTCAGTTTAGTCACCTGAGAGATATAAAACTTCCTAGGCTCACTTCCCTCATGTTCCACCAGAAGCCCTGTAATTCCCTTCTTGGGAATAGTGTCCGATAACATGTTCGCCCCGCTGCCCAAGAAAATTTAAACAGACTGCGATAACATTTCTTTTAGCCAGAAAGTTAAACTGGAGTTTATAAAAATATCGAGGCGTCTTTTGCAATGTTGACTGATTTCATCAAGATTCTATATTTATAACTACCGTTTAGTTTTCGAATCTCCTAAAAAGAAGGAAAGTTTAACTTTCTTAATAAAGAACGATGTTTCGATATGCGCTACAAGCAGACCTCATGTACACTTTCACCCAAGAGGGGGCGTAAGAATTAAACCTCTACAACATGTCGACCCCAGTTTGTTTCAACTTATTTCCCTAGGTTTTATAGTCTATAAGAACAATCAATGGGTACTTCTCAGGAGCTAGATCCTTCGAATGTACCAAGCTGCTTTTGAGACAGAACGTCACGAAGCTTAACAATATTCCGTAACAATTATATTAAACCTTTGGTCGTAAGCTTGTAAAGTATTCACATGCAGGTAATTGGCCTGAAATTCTAAAAGGATTTTTTTAGGTAATTGGGAAGGGGAAAAACACTCACAGAAGCACACCTGCCAAATATCTCTGTGCAACATGCTAGGAAATCAAATGCAACTACTTATTGTTCTCCCTTCCAGCCTAAGACGGACTCCATTTTATGCCCACCAGGGTGTAGCAGCATACAGACTTCCCTTGGCCTGTGAGAAAAGTCCGGACGATGAATTTAAAAAGCTATCGGTTTAATGCACTGACTCGTTATACAAAGTAGTTATACAGGTCTGGTAAAACAGGTGTGGAATACAGACATCAAGAAAATTACCAATTGACAGAATTTTTTATGTACTTAGTTTACATTCGGTGATTTTCAATTAGAACACCTGAAAGATCTAAAATTTCTTAGGCTTAAATTCCACATCTTGGAGCAGAAGCCCTGAATTTTCTCCCGTAGTAATAGTGTTCTAGTACTTCCCCGTCTCGGTGCTCAAAGAAAGTAATAGATACTGGTATTAACTTTCGATTAGCCTGAAAGTTAAACTTGCGTCTATAAAAAATTTCGAGGCGTCTTTTGCAACCTTTGCTCACTTCAGCAAGATGCTATATTGATAACGCTATGTATCTATCACACTAACCTTTAGGCTATAGAACGTTAAAGTCTTTCTGACTCGCACGGTTCATCTTGCACTACAGACTGCCAAATCGCACACTCTTCTCAACACAATGAACGCCATACGCGTGCATAGTACGAGCACGGTATTTTGGCTAAGCAGGCCATGCACGTGCTATGGACGTGCAATCGAATGTTACTATATAGGAGTCCTTTTTGCATGCCATAGACGTGCAAGATGATTTTGCAGAATCTGTAGGGATACCACTGTATGCTATTACACCCAGGTGGGCATAAAATGGAGTCCGTCTTAGGCAAGAAGGGAGAACAATAAGTATTTGCATTTGATCTCCTAGCATGTTGCACAGAGATATTTGGCAGGTGTGCTTCCGTGAGTGTTTTTTCCCCTTTCATTCTGAATGAACACGAATGGCAAGGAAACTGTGACCAGAATATTGCTGATAGATGAAATTTATATTATTCTTGATCAGAAGGGGAGTTGGAATTTGAGGATGGCCATGACGATGCAGAACTTGATCCTGATTTTGTACCTGATCCTGACTTTGTGCCTTCGTGTTCCTGGGAAAGGAACACAATGGCTGTTGGAACGTGTATGCCTAAAGCTTCCTGGGAAAGGACTTGCCTAAAGCTACAGTTGTTCAAAAGAAACTGAAAGAAGGTGATATGGTGTTTCAGAGTAAAGATCATCTTTTGTGTGTGAAATGGAAAGATACAAGGAATGTCTTGATGCGTTCAAGTAAACATCAATCTACATCCACTGAAGTAACAGTGAAATCAAAGAACTGTTCTGTAGGGATGACAAAGCCGAACGTAGTGTTAGACTACAATATAAATTAAGTTGGTGTGGTCAAAAGTGATCAATTAGTGGCGTATTACCCCTTCAATCGGAAGCAACTGAAGTTGTGGACAAATGCATGAATACTATACAAGTAACAAATCCATGGATATTATACAAGAAAGCTAGAAGTAGACAAAAGAAGAACAATGTGCATTTAGCCGAATTCGTGCTAAAACTGGGGTAAGCTTTAAGTGAAAAAGCATGTGTCGAAGCTCAAGTTCGTGAAACCTCAACTTGAACCAACAGATTGACCGGGAGACATTTTGCAAAGAAGGTTCCACGCTACGGAAAAAAAAGAGACATACTAGATATAGTAAGGTGTGTTCTGATGTAGGAAAGGTATATGATGGCAAACGGAAGCGAAAGAACACAACATTGATGTGTCTTGAATATGATGTGGTTCTCTGCATGCTAAAATGTTTACCTTTTTATCATAACAGGCTAGCTACACTTGAGAGCTCAAAGTACTGCCCATTTCCTATATCGATAATCATATCCAAGATAAACCATTATAGCTCCCCTTATGACACATGTATGCTTGTAATGTTTGTTTGCGAATGTAGAGAAAGCAGTGAACTTTTATGTGGTGTAATAAACACACATATTAACCTATAAATATTTTTTAATTCTTTATTGAAAAACCCCAAATATGGCTGGTCTTCTGAGTACATTTTAAAAACAAACACGCCGGCTCTCAAACTGGTACAGTTATTGGAGGATTTGAATTTCTCGATCTTCTAAACGGTTTCTCACCGGTGAGTTTCCCTGTGTAGCAGAATATTGCACCATTTATATAACCTTTTTTACACCTCTCATATCTGAGACGGAATGATCAATAAGAAGAATTTCTGAAATCTTATTTATTAAATTCAACACTACCTTATCTCGCTGACATGAATAGAGTTTGCGTGTCCCCCCACCGAATGAAAGTTGTCTTCTCAAGAGCAGAAAGTAACTCCACAAAATGTACATGATTAATTGCCAGCATTTGAGGCTTACGAAGCGTATTCAACTCTAACACTGAACCAGACTGTCATCTGGCCTGGTATGTAGGCGAGCAATTCCTTGGCCGTTGACCAGAGCCATCCTAGATCACCAAATAAATTCCTTTAAAAAAATAGAAGCACCAAATCGTCTGTAGATTTCTGCTTAGGTGTTCGCTGCAGTAATACCATGGGAAGCTCCCTAGGGCACATTCCTAGTAAAGCCGTTAACGTAGGCAAGAAAAAAATCAAAATACACAGATATGTGCTTAGATCTATACTTGAGACTGTTTTCAGAAAACATAGTAATTCTAAGTTACCGAAACGTTCAGATAACATTTTTCTAAGAGGAGATCACGAGATACGTGTTGTTGTCTTATCAAAACGTATGCAAGCAGTTATCATGCACTACAACCAACCAAACAGTAATATTTGATAAGAAGCGTAGTGAGATTGGGATTTTTCAATTGCAACTCATACGTTGTAATAGACATTCAACTTGTAATAGGCAAGTAATCTGTTGAATTATAACATTGATATGGCAGAAGAAATAAGATTTATCTACAAGGCTTCCGAATTTGGCTTTTTGCAGAAATAATGATAATACTAATTGTAGATAATAGAATGCATTTAGATAAAAAAAAAAATATATCAGTAGATGTGGAGTTCCGGGATGATATTAACATTAGAACGAGTGGAATTAATTTTCATGTAGTACAACCAACGAGAGAAGGTGGTTTCAAACGGGAAAAGTACTTCAGCACATATTGTCCTTAGGACTTGCAAACTCGAAATATTCGGTTACAACCAGTGACGTGCGGAACAAGACTGAATATCACGCGTTATAATGATGAACAAGTTGATGGGTCACTTGCGATAGGGCAGGCATCCCCGAGCTTGTCAAGCTTTTTATAATATGCTTTCACTTTTTTCATGATTCAACAGGCTGTGACACGATCTCAGCTATTCTCAGCAGTGAATAGTTGGCAGCCTACAAGATCCTTCAAGAAGAAGAAGAATTGTGAAAGTTAGAGTCTTCAACCAACCAAAACTCAATCCTGACAAAATGTCATTATTACACATTTCTTATTCGCCCGTATGTAGAAGGATACATGATATCAGGTGTAACAAGTGAAGAGTATTACAAAGCTTCAATGTGGCCACTTTTCCCCCTACTAACACGGCAGCTGTTAAGTATTCAATTCGGAAGTACCTCCAACTCCACGAGCGAAAGGTCGAAGCATGTACCCAATCGAAAGAATGTGGTGTGTGAAAGAGGATATGCGTATTACAAGAACCCACACAGCTACCAACAGCTACCTGATAAACTTACTTACCACTCGATTAAAAGTAATTGCAAGATATGATTGTCAACGAAGCACATGTTAGTGTAAAACAGCTGATATGAAGTTTTCAAGGGATTATGCATTATTCCAGTGAGTTCATGTAGAAATGGCAGATCGGAAGACAATCTGATATAGATAATAACGACAACAGCTGGAAAAAACAGTTATGTCTTTGACAACGGCTTAATTGTTGATCCAATCAGTTATGATTATTATTTTGTAATATCGTCCCCGCCTTATAGACCTAAAAAAATGGACATAAAGACGATCTTGATGAAACTTTAAATGAAGGTGTAAGGAAAAGGTATAAAACATGAAGGTAGTTTATTGTTCTGTTATATATTTTTTAATCCTTTAACACGAACGTTTTTGGTACCCGAAGAGAAAACGAAACCGTAGCAAGACACACATAAGTTAACGAGCAAAAACCAATTTAATTAGATATTACATTCGCGCGCTATAGTATCATTGAATCGTACGTTTATAACAATTGTTTATTGTTTGATTCTTTATATCTTAAAATCTTCAAAAGCATATGATTTACTTCGAGGACTCTGCTATTTGCAAGGACACTAAAAATTGTGTAACTGCCATTTAGTTTTCGACCATTTAAGAAGGAAGTAAATTTTAACACTCTTAATAAAGAACATATTTGGCTATTCCAGACATGCAAAGACTCCATGTACATTTTTTATCCAAGACCGTGTCGTAAAAATGAAAGCTCTACTACACGTCCATTGCTCTTGGTTTCGACTTATTGCCCTAGGTTTTATACGACATAAGTATAATCAATGCTTATTGCTCAGCACCTTGTCCGTTTGCGACTTTTCCAAGCTACTTTTCACATAGAATCTCACGATACTTAACAATTTTCTGTAACAGTTATATTAGACTTATGGTCGTAATCTTGTAAAGGATTCACATTCAGGTTATTGGCTGGAAAATCTATTAGGAGATCCTTAGGTAATTAGGTACGTGTATACCTTGTAGAACCAGGCTTGTGAACTTTTGCCTGGTTACGATATAACTGGTAAGGTTTCCTTGTCAATTTCGTGTCAACATATAATGCTAATGCCTCACCGTTTGTAGTCTTAACTGGTACGTTCGTCTCAGGACTCTTGTACGCCTTTTTGATTCGCGATCCCTCCTGTGTGACACATCAATCGCTTTCACAATATAAGAAGCATCAAGTTTTTCTTTTGCACGTAAACGCATGTGCGGTGCATACACTAACTCTTCAGTTGTCGATGTTGTACTAACGACTGCAACCGTCTTCTGTTCGCTTTCTCACTTGCTTCTTCAAACAGTTCTCTTAGACGCCCTACAGGTATTCTCGGTGTCACACCTATACTAAATGATACTGGTCGTCGTAATATCGTTGCATTCCATACGTTTGCAGAAAACTCCACTGTACTGTCAAGCCACTTACCATATTTGATTACAAAGTTATTCATTGCACGATGACATTCTTGGTATTTCTCTATGACATGTATAGAAAAACTATCTGTAACCTTTGTGACGCACTCTGCTAAATACTCATCACAGTTTTGTAACCTTAATTTGTCCATTACACAGGTGAAAACACTATTGGTTCTATTGCAGCTATTTGGTTCACCTCTCCAGGCGTCGAAGAAGACTCGTTCTGTCAGCGTACACTCCATTTTTGAAAGTTCAAGAAGCAACAATTATGCAAACATTTGCACGTCATAGTGTTGTTTCTCATTACTCTACAATCATTACTCTACACATCTATAGTCATTCGAACCTGGAAACTAGTGGAGAATTGTTTTTACGCGTCAGTTCATTATAACTATTCCTAAGTACAGTATACGTTCTTATTCGCTAGTGTTTCCCATCACGACATAGCCCACCCAAAAACCCACGGCACACCTCATTCATGTCAGATGCACACATACCTTCATCTAAAGTTGTTACTCTATATTTCTGGCATTGACCAACAGCTGTCTGTGTTATATGCTGCAGATGTAAAATCTAGCACGAAAACTGTCGATCAGCTGATTCTACATTGCATACAATTAATCTTGTTCGTCGGATCCGACATACTTCACCATTAGTAATTTGGTACCTTAGTGGTCTTTTCCCACCACTTGGGAACTTGCCCCAACAATTCCCATCGTTTTCTCACTACTTCTCAGAACTCGGTTTTTTACATTTTGTCCAGCTAGATGTGGCTATTGAACCACTGCGGGCCTGCCAGACAAGTCCGGCCGACGAATTACTAAAGCTAGCTGTGTAAAGCACAGATTCGCGATAGAAAGATGTTATACAAGTCTGGTAGAACAGAGAAAGCAACAAAATAATGACCGAATTTTTTATACTTAGATTAGATTGGGGATTTTCAGTTAAGTACGCATGAAAGAAATAAAACTTTCAATTCTCACTTCCCACATCTTGGACCAGAAGCCCTGAAATTCCTCTCTTGGGAATAGTATCCGAGAATTTGATCTTCTCGCTGCCCAAAGAAAGTAATAGATTCTGCTAATAATTTTCGCTTAGCCTGAAAGTTAACTTGCGTCTATAAAAAATTTCGAGGCGTCTTTTACAATTTGTGCTGACGTGAACAGACCTTGCGTGTCCTGTCCATCGACTCAAGGTTTTCTTCTCAAGAGCAAAAAGTTACTCCACAAAATCTACCTTACAACAGTTGAAGATTACGAAGTGTATACTTTAACACTGAAGCAGATTGTCATTTACCCTGGTATGTATGCGAGCATATTCAAGGCCGTTGACCAGAGCCTTTCTGGATCACCAAGTAATTCCTTTACTAAAAAAGAAGCACCTGTAAAATGCTGTAGAAATCTGTAAAGATGAACGCATCATATAGCGGAATATTATGACAAAGTACATTCCTTGCATAGTCGAGCCAAGAGCCGTTAACATTCGCAAGAAGAAAGAAGAAACACACAGATATGTGCTTAGAAGTATACTTTAGACTGTTTTTAGAGATCATTGTATTACCGACTTACAGAAACATTCAGATATTTTACTAAGAAGAGAAGTCGAGTTATATGTTGTTCCCTTATCAAAACGAATGCAAGCAGTTAGCATGCAATACATCCAACCATACATAGTAATATTTTATAAGAGTTGTACTCAGATTAGAACGAGTGGAATCAGATTGCATGCAGTACAACCGGCGAGAGCAGGCAGTTTGAAATGGGAAAAGTACGGCAGCTCATATTGATCTTAGGACTTGCAAATTCGAAATTTTCGAGATCAAACCCTTTAACGTGCGGAACAAGAAGTCTTTAGGTAAGAAAGAATGAATATCATGGTGAGCTCATAAGGTATAGTAAAGAGAAAGCGCCTTAAAATGATGGACAAGTTGCTGGGTCACTTGCGATATGACAAGCAACCCGAGCTTCTGAAGCTTAATCTAAAATACATCCACTACGTCAGAAATCGCTTAAAAATGACAACATTAGAACAGATGTCACTAGACTTCATTGTAATAGTATTTTACAATTTCTGAAAAGAGACAAAATGAGAGATGAAATCGATCTGAAAGTTAAGCGGTGATAAAAGTAATAATATTGGTGTTGGACGAGGATGTTCGATTTTTAATTTGAGGTTTAGAGTGCAACACGCGCACCAATATTTCGAGTCTTCCATTTTGAGGTTTCCGGTAAGGCTTATGCCGTCTAATGCTCTTCTTACAATGCTGTGAAATTTAGAAGTCAGCAGTGGACATCTATTACTTAATTCCTGTTGGCTTATAGCTAGAAAAGAAATTCAACAATGAATCCGAAGCCGTGGGATCTTGTGTTGTGTACCTAGGTCTTAAAAACGAAGCAATAGTGCTTTTAGAACTTTTTAACTCACATTAAACAATGGCGTACCATTTAAAAACCGTGGATTTATATCTCCCTAATAATAAGAGAGGGCGTCACAGACGTATAGCCTTGGGAACGAAGAGCGACTTGTTTTAGGTGTGCCCTTAGGATTGATAAATGTTGGGATACCAAATCTTAAAATAATTACTATTAATTTATAAATGATAATCAAGCAACTGCTATATTTCCAGTTTATTTGCAACTACAATACTATCTGAGATTCTGAGATCTGCAAGGACACTAAAATTTCTGTAACTACCGTTACTTTTTGAATCTCCTAAAAAGAAGCAAAGTTAACTCTCTTAATAAAGAATGATGTTTGGATATGCGGTACATGCAAGGACTCCATGTACATTTTTATCCAAGAGGGGCCGTAAGAATGAAAGCTCTACTACACGTCGATCCCAGTTGGTTTCAACTTATTGCCCTAGGTTTTATACGACATAAGGACAATCAATGCTTACTGCTCAGCTCCTTGTTACTTTGCGACTATTCCGAGCTGCTTTTCAGACAGAAGGCCACGAAGCTTAATATTTTTCCGTAACAGTTATATTACACTTATGGTCGGAAGCTTTTAACGGATTCACATGCATATTATTGGCCTGAAACTCTATAATCTCCAGCAGTTGAGGTTTACGAAGTGTACTCATCTCTAACACTGAACAACACTTTCATTTGGCCTGGTATGTATACGAGCATATCCATGGCCGTTGACCTGAGCCGTCGTAGATCACCAAGTAAATTCCTTTACAAAAATAGAAGCACCAAATCGTCTATAGAATTCTGCATAGATGTTCACTGCATATACTGCATAAACTACAATCCTACCACAGTCCTGCTAAGAGCCCTTAACATTAAGAAGAATGATGAAACACACAGAAATGTGCTTAGATCTATACTACAGACTGTTATCAGAGAAGATTGTAATACCAAGTTAAAGAAACATTCAGATATCTAAGAGGAGATGTCGAGATACGTGTTGTTCTCTTACCAAAACGAATGCAAAAAGTTAGCATGCACTACAAGCAATCCGACATAGCCATATTTGATAACAAGCGTAGTGAGATTAGCATTCTTCAATTACAACTTACACGCTGTAATACTCAAAAAATTTGTTCAAAAATTAGTGATTTAGAGTGCAATAGACGTGCCAATAATTCGAGGGTTCTATTTCAAATTGTCCGATAAGGCTAAACGTCTTATGCCGGCCAATGTCCTACTTACAATGCTGTGAAAATTAGAAGTCAGAAGTGCACATTGGCATCTATTCCTTAATTCTATTTGGCTTACAGCTAGTAAAGGAATTTAACAACAAATCTGAGACCGTAGGATCTTGTGTACCTAGCACTCGAAAACGAAAGAGTAGTGCTTTTAGAGCTCCTTAACTCACATTATGCAATGGTGTAACATTTAAAAAACCGTTGATTTACTTCTCCCTTTAATAAAACAAGGGTATCACAAAACGAACAGCGGTTTGTTTTAGGTTGGCCCTTGGGTGATACCAAATGTAAAAATATAAGTATTAATTTATCAACGATAATCAAGCAATTGCTATACTTCCCCTTTATATGTAACTATATTAGTTTATGAGAGTTCTTCCTGCTGAAGAAATCTACTTAGGACTCATAACGCTCTCACTCAGTTCTTATTTGTTAGCCTGATAGAAATGGTTTAATCCAAAGCATTGTTTTTTTACGGATATATTATTTAAAGAAAGTCTCCTGTGTGTTAACACTCGATACTATCAAATATGCATTTAATTAGAGTCCTGTTCACTAGGGCTTACATATAGAGATGTGTAGGATTCACTAGGTTCCTGTTTACCATTAATAATATTTTCCCTATTGCATAATGAAAAAATTGCTAGGGAACCCATTATATTCTAACCTCCGAAGCTGCCTTACATACGGTCTGAGACCGGTGATCTGATCGATGAGACAAATAAAGAATCGATTATAAGTTCTTTTGAGATCTTCTCTTACACGGTTAGGTGGAAAATAATTACGGTATAGTCAGTCCTGTGTTCACTACCAACTCAGTAACACGGGTCATCACAATGCAACCAAACTGTGGGCTAATCAAATAGTCTTTTCATATAAGCTCACTCTATTCTTTGTTTAGTAACTAAATGCCACACATATCTTAGAGCAGAAAAAGTCTTTTATTTCAGAAGTCTTATGATGAAAATTCTCTATATCCAAATTCTTAAATGTAAAAGTAATCTGATAACACAGTAGATTTTGTTTTAAGAATATCCTATCACAGTTTTCCATTCTGACATCCTCTTTCCTTCTAATGCTATACACTCATGTTCTTGGTGTGTCAATGCAGTCATACTCTTAAGATTTAATCAACTCTTCAATACCGTCTCGCGTCTCAATTTCCTCTTCTGAAACAACCAATGGATTGCTATTATCTTCTGAAAGCTTCGCCGCAACGACTGAGTAATTCTTACATACACACCTCTCCTTTTGATATTAGCAATGTAATCCCTTTGTATTTCTTCATTACTTCTATATCAACCACTAATACCATATATTCTACTTTTCTGCATACAGTAAATAAATGCAGCTGAAGAAATTTGTGAACGGTCGAAAGTTTTACCGTCTTTACGAGGTTTCCAGTTAAGTAATTTATAGGCACGATTTGACACATTATGTCAGGAAATGGTATAGAAAAACTTTTGGATATCCTGTACACTACGACAACATTAGTGAAAGTGCTGAATGGTCATGCCTACTCAAGATCATCAGAACTCACTTCTAGACTTTTCTACGGGACTTCTACATGGGGTTATGAAGACATTTACAACCGTCGGACAAGATGACAAAGTATAGGATCTGCGATCTTAATCAACCATGTCTGGATGACGAAATCAATATGACACATTTACAAGAAAATGAAACTGCATGTCAAAAACCGCAATAGGAAAATTCAAAATTAAGTCTTGTGCTGTACCTAGATGTTAAAAACGAAACAGTAGTGCTATTATAGCTACTTAACACATAATACATGGCGTACCATTTAAAAAACCTTGGATTTACTTCTCCCTTTAATAAGACGAGGGTATCACAGTCATATAGCTTTGGGAAAGAACAGCGGTTTGTTTTACGTGGACCCTTGGGATTGAAAAATGTTGTGATACCAAAATTAAAAAACATACGTATTAATTTATCAATGATAATCAAGCAATTGCTATACTTCCCGTTTATGAGCAACTACAATACTATTTGAGAGTGGTTCCTGCCGAAGAAATCTACTTAACACCGATAACGCTCTCACCTTTTCTTGACCGTTAACCTGATGAAAACTGTATAATCCAAAGAGTTGTATTCTTACGGATATATTATTTAAAGAAAGTCTCCTGTGTGTTAACACTCGAGACTATCAAATATGCATTTAATTAGCGTCCTTGCTGCTCACTAGGGCTTACATACAGAGATGTGTAGGATTCACTAGTTTCCGGTCTATCATTAATAATATTTTCCGGATTGCATAATGAAAAACTTGCTATGGAACCCATTATATTCTAACCTGCAATACGGTAATAAAGATAAAAGAAGTAATACAGCAGTGATTACTACAGATCAAACAAATAATGGTATTCGTTTTAAAGTTACTTCGGGAGTTCGTATGTTAATTACAGTTGTTATATAATTTACTGCCCCAACAATTGAGGATACCCCAGCTAGGTGGAGGGAGAAAATAGAAAGATCGACAGAGGCTCCGGCGTGAGCAATGGCTCTTGAGAAAGGAGGAAATACAGTTCATCCGGTTCCCATACCACTTTCTACAATTCTTCTGTTAATAGTAGAGTTAGTGAGGGTGGTAGCAATCAGAATCTTATGTTGTTTAGACGGGGGAATACTATGTCAGGTGCTCCTAATATTAAAGGTACTAATCAATTACTAAAGCCCACGATTATAATTGGCATTACTATGAAGAAATTCATAATAAAAGCATTAGCAGTAACAATTACGTTATAAATTTGGTCGTCACCAATTAAGCTACCTGGTCGACGAAGTTCTGCTCGAATGAGAAGACAGTGATGTTCCTACTACTCTTGCCCAAGCCCCAATGATCAAGTATATTTTACAAATGTCTTTATGGTTTGTAGAAAATAATCATCGTTGCAAATGAAATTAAATAGGGTGGCCGAAGCACTAGGCGATAGATTGTAAATCTATTTATGGTTAATAAACATCCTATTATTTTTTATAGACAATATTTATGATGTCGGACTGCAATTCTGGAGTAGTAGTTAATATACTAATATCTAAAAGATTGCCTTTTATTTATAGCTTTGAAGGCCGTTAGTTTTTTTTAACTTAAAGTATGTTGGCAGTTAAAGATAAAATAAATATGCCTCTTAATGAAATAATAATGAATATTGATCTAATCGACGTTTCTTAATTTTTTTCAAGGATGTTCATGTTTGGTTATGATGATTAATAATGAAGGCAGCGTAAGCAATACGCATATAATAGAAAAGGGTAATTAGTGCTTTATTACTATTAGCAGGAAAATGACATTTGTTCGGCAGTTTTTATAATAATGATTCATTTGGGTAAAAATCCTAAGAATGGCGGGAGGCCACCTAAAGATAAAAGACTAGTGAATATAGCTAATTTTGTTGTTACAACAATTTTATTAGAAAACGTTTGATTAATATGAAATATTTTGTTTATTGCGAAAAGAGTGACTGCTATTGCTGAAAGTAAGGCACAAAATAGGAAGTAGAGGGATCATGTTATAGCACTTAATAGTAGGGCTCTAAGTATTCAGCCAGTGTGATTAATAGATGAAAATGCTATGATTTTACGTAGTGATGTTTGATTTAAACCTGCGATTGAGCCCACTACTAAAGATAAAATTAAGGTTAGGTAGATTACATTTGTAGGCTTTAAGCTGTAAGAAAGTAAGCCAAGGGGCGATAATTTTTGTCATGTTATTAAAATAATTCAGTCTATTCAAAGTATGGCCTCTATTACTTTGGGCATTCAGAATAGGAGAGGAGCTGCGCCTATTTTAAAAAGTAAGGAAATAGTGTTTAAATAGTATGTAGTTTACAGTCCTATGTAGTGTAAAATAATTGCTATTAGAAGTAAGGATCTTGCAATAGCCTGTATTAAAAGTTTTTTAAAGCAGATTCGGTGTGACGTTATTGTTGGTCTTTTAAATCAGGAGGATGAATGATAAGAGGTTAATTTCAAGACCAATTCAAGTACCAATTCATGATGAGGAAGTTAGGGAAATAAGAGTTCATAACACAAGTGTTGTGGAGAGTAAAAGAGTCTTAGGATTAGTGAGCATTAGAAAAAGAAGAATAATCTTCATATGCGGGGTATGAGCCAACTAGCTTATCTTAGCTTATCTTTCTACACTTTAGTGTACGGCGCACGTTGATTTTTAATGTCAAAGGTGAAAGTTTAATTCTTTTAGGTGTAATAAGAGTATATTGAAATACTTGATTTATCCTATCACGATAATCCTTTAATCTGGCATCTTATTATTTAATAATTATTTATAGTGGTATATGAGAATTTAAATAGATCAATATTGTGTTATAATAATTAAATTTAGAAATATTATATATTATTAATAATTAAAACTTAAAAATCTATTAAATCATCTTAATTAACCTGAGATCCCGGCTAAAGGTATATTAGTAAGTTTAACGTATCCAGTATATGCTAGTTTTTTCAGCATATGGGTGAGGAGAAAGTAAATATACTTGTATAGGATACAATTTTGTTTGAGGGGGGAAAAAACTAAATTGTATCCTAGACAAGGGGAAAAATAGGGTTAATTAAACACTAATTTTTATTAATTAGATTATATACATAATTAATAACTATTTATTTTAGCGTTATAAGTTAATAATAAAGTATTATCCTGGTTTTTGTTCTCTTATTTATCTAGTTGTACAGGTAACCTTCCTGTTAAGAAATGAATATTATTGATCTTAAGAGTAAATAATGAAATACAATTGGTCGCAGTACTTGTTTTTCTTTATTGATTAATGTTTGAAGCAGTTTAGGTTTAAGGAGACCCGGCGAAATTCGTGCTAACTGCCGAGGTGTGACAAGGGGGTTGAAGGGAAAAGATAGTGATGGTTAAGCTGTAGTTATAAATTTAAATTAAAGGAATTTGTTTTATTTATTTTTAGGTGAAATTACTTAAAATAATGAGTTCTATGTTTGAGGCTATGAAATTATTTGTTAAACTAGGATTAGATACCCTATTATTTTTAATGTAAAATGTAATACCTGGGTAATAGTAGTTGTTCTAGAAACTCAAAGGATTCGACGGTATTTTAGGCTGTTCAGAGGAATCTGTCCTGTAATCGACAATCCACGATATATTTTACTTACTGTTGTTTGGCAGTTTGTATACCGCCGTAGTTAAAGGTATTAGAGACAGTTAGAGACCTTCATTACCTTTATTGAGGAGGACTTCAGTTCAAGATGCAGCTTATCAGTAAGAGGAGATGGATTACAATAGAATGTTTATTATGAAATTATTTAAATGAAGGTGGATTTGAGTGTAATGTTAGTTATGTGGCTATTATGAGTAGGGCTCTAAGATATGTACAGATCGCACGTCGCTCTCATTTGTTTAGGTGAGATAAGTCGTAACATAGTGGGCGAACCGGAAGGTGTGCCTAGATTGGATTAATAGCAAAATAAAGCTTGTTAGTTGAGCTATTCGTTTACATCGTGAAGGTTTCTGTGCAATTGATTGAAGGATGTTTATATGCATATAATTTTTTTATATTGAGGCAAAGCGAATCAACTTTAATTGATGATATACAATTAATCTGTTGATATTATAGCTAATTAGTACCGTAAGGGAATGTTTAAATCCCCATCTCTTATACGGTTAGGTGGAAAATATTTACGGTATAGTCTGTCCTGTGTTCGCTACCAATGTAGTAACACTGGTCATCATCAGAAAGCAAACAAACTGTGGGCTAATCAAATAATCTTTTTACATAAGCTTACTGTATGCTTTGATTAGTAACAAAGTGCCACACATTTCATAGAGCAGAAAACATCATTTATTTCAGATGTCTCTTTATGAAAATTGTCCATATCTAAGTTCTTGAATGAAAAAGTAATCTGATAATACGTTAGCATTGTCTTAATAAATATATCGTATAACATTTCGTCATTCTTCCATACTCTTTCCCTCTAATGTTATACACTCATATTCTTGGTGTGTCAATGCTGTCTTACAAGCAAGTTTTAATCAAGTATTCTCTCGCGTCTCGTGTATCGATTTTTTATTCTCAAACAACCTTTGGATAGCTATTCATCTTCTGAAAGCTTCGCCACAACGATTGTGTAATGGTGAAATACACACATCTCCTTTTGATATAAGCAGTGTAGCCCCTTTGTTTTTTTTTTCGTATTTCAATATCAAGTACCAATACTAAATATTCTACTCTTCTGCATACACTAAATAAATGCAGGAGAAGTGAACAAAGCGCGTGCGTTATGACATTAGATCAGCCTTTATAGTGGCAGGGTGTTCAAATCGTACCTTCAGCTGAAGAAATTTATGAACGGTCCAAAGTTGTACCGCATTTAGATGATTTCCACTTGAGTAATTTCTAGGCACGATTATGTCAGGAAATGGTATAAAACAATTGTGTATCCTGTACACTAAGACAACATTAGCGATAATGCTAAATGGCCATGCCTACTCAAGATCATTGAGAACTCACTTCTAGACTTTGCTCCTGGACCTCAACAATTGGTTGGGAAAACATTTACAACTCTCAGAGGAAATCACAAAATATAGGATCTGCGATCTTATTCAACAATGTCTGGATGACGTAATAAATAAGCAACATTTACAAGAAAATGTAACTGCATCTCAAAACCATATTAGGAAATCTCAAAATTAAGACGGTGACATTTCCCGAACCGTAAATTTTGGCTGCAGTATATAGAGAAGGTCTTAATCGTATTGCAATTTATCCAAAGGGATTACATTGAACAGGGGACTAGAAACTTTATTTATAGGCAATTAAATGAATGCTTCCGTTTTCTTATGCAGGTGGTCATCGTTTCTAAGAAAAATTGGCACAACACTATACTCAATATTTGGAAGCCCTGGAGGCAACTACGGTATCAGAGGATTACAAGAAATTAACAATCCAAGGTACATTCTCAATTCGCAGATTAAGAGGCTTTTTTGAGCGTAGCTCCAAGTGATATGATTATCGAACAGTGCTCAAAGAATGGCACGTAAATTTCTGGGGATTAACTCAACGTGACAAACAACGTTAGCAGGATTAATCCTTCATTCCCAAATACTCTTACGGTAAAGCTTTCATCAAACCAGGCGAAGAAGCCTCCACCTCCTCGCAAGCCTCCAGCTCTATCTGTTGTAATACGAGGAGTAGGTGCCCAGTTCACGGATGCCGAGGTCGCTGATGAACATAAGCTGGAGTGTCATTCAATCTTGAAATGCCATCGCATAAAGAACGTATCCGGACCGACTTATAAGGTCCGAGTTCTCACAAACAGTCAAGAGACCGTGGATGACCTTCTTAGCAATGGTGCCTACATATATGGTGCCTACAGTACTTTTGAAGGAAACAGTTTATCATCTGAGTGGCACGTTGAGCTAATGCCACCTTCCTTGTGTGAAAATGTATCAATGCGCATTCTCAATTGTACTGAGTTTTAAAACCCACACGTAGAAGGAATAGTTCTACACGCAATGGTGCGGACTAAAAATGGCAACTCAAATCTGCCTTAAGTACGTATATAAATTATGTTAAGCTCAATTTTAAATTTATATTTTATGGATTTAAATTACAATCAGACACGGAAAATGCCGAAAGAGAAAAAAGAGCCTTCAGGAAACATCGGCAACGATCCAATTAAAATCTGCCATTGAAGCCACGACAATTCAATCAATGTTCTTGAGAAACTTGGAGATCAAAACTAGACGTTTCAAATAATTCAAACAGTTTACGAAGGAGTAAAGAGTAATGGTAGAAACTAGAAACGGGAAATCTGTAGCTGTTGATGGTACTGATTCAGATCTTCTAAGAATCTTGCTAGAAGACTTCGTGAGATGTTGCTCTATCTTTTGAGGCCAATACAAGCACAACTGAAAGGAAATGCTTGGTAATTATTAAATTTAAACATTACGTGATTACCTTGTAATACCAGACCCGCTTCTCTTGGCCTGTGAGACAGTCCGGCCGATGAATTACTAAAGCTAGCGGTGTAATTCACGGATTCGCGATACAAAGATGTTATACAGGTATGGTAGAACAGGTGTATAACAGTGACAGCAAGAAAATAAGCAATGACAGATTTTTTTTACTTATGTTACACTGGGAGATTTTCAGTTAAGTCACCTGAAAGATATAAAACTAACTAGGCTCACTTCCCACATCTTCCACCAGAACCCCTGTAATTCCCTTCTTGGGAATGGTGTTCTATAGCATGTTCGTCCCGCTGCCCAAGGAAAGTAAAACCCACTGCGATAAATTTCTATTAGCCAAAAAGTTAAACGGGAGTTTATAAAAAATATCGAGGCGTCTTTTGCAAGGTTGACTGATTTCATCAAGATTCTATATTTATAACTACCGTTTAGTTTTCGGATCTCCTAAAAAGAAGCAAAGTTTAACTCTCTTAATAAAGAACGATGTTTCGATATACGGTACAAGCAAAGACCTCATGTACACTTTCATCCAAGAGGGGGCGTAAGAATTAAACCTCTACAACACGTCGACCCCAGTTGGTTTCAACTTATTTCCCTAGGTTTTATAGGCTATAAGGACAATCAATGGGTACTTCTCAATAGCAAGATCCTAGCGTCTGTACCAAGCTGCTTTTGAGACAGAACGTCACGAAGCTTAACAATATTCCGTAACAGTTATATTAAACCTTTGGTCGTCAGCTTGTAAAGGATTCACATGCAGGTTATTGGCCTGAAACTCTAATAGGAGTTTTATAGGTAATTAGTAACGTGATTAAATTGTAGACCTAAGGCCGCTTCTCTTTGCCTATAAGACAAGTCCGGCTGATGAATTTATAAAGAGGATGAACTGATAAACAGATGAGCACAAAAGTCCTGTACAACTTCTATTACGGTTTTTTTTTTTGCTAGCCGAGGCTAGCACCCACCCAAAGAGTTACGCCCTTTATTTGGGAGGAGAATGAAAGAGGAACTATATATGGAAGGCAATTGCAGGGAGGCAAAGGAGATTTCATAAACTTTATTGTAACCATGTTTTCCATATTGCAGGACATTATGGCCTTTAACCATAATCATAAGCATAGGTAAGGATAGGAACACTATTTAACAATACATCAGGAGAGTGATAAGAGCTGAATATTGGTGATAAAATGAAACTATGAGGTGCACTTCACATCACAACACAACACAGATAGGAAGTTAGTGAGACGAATGAGTGTTATCTTCTGTCCAGGGGTTGCTCTGGACGCAATGAGGACGCCGGGAGCCCAATTAGTACGGTAGGGTTACTGTGCAACATAAGATGTAATAATGTATGGTGGGGGGTGACAATCAGAAAATCATCAAGAAGTTGCATGTACGGGTTATTTGGCGAAAGAACGTAATGGTATAGAGTCAACAGTAGAGAAAGTGGGGAAGGCTGTATAATAGAAGAGGGTTTGCGGAGAGTGGCTTCGTGGTGCATAGCATCAAACAGTAGAGGATGGTGAGTCTGGAATCGCTTCGTAACGTATCGGAGTCTGAGATCTTCCAGGTGGTGAAGGATATGCGGAAAAGGCGTTTGCTCGTACAAGTCTCTGGTTGGGTTTGGTAATCTACTGCGGAAGGCAAGGCGGAGAGCGTGGCGCTCAAGAATTTGGAGTCTCCGGTAGTATGATTCGGGTGCAGAAAGCCAAGCTGTAAATCCATATGTTAAGACAGGTCGTAAAAAGGCTTTGTAGGTGTTAAGAAGGGTGTGAGGTTTTAATCCCCAGTTAGTGCCAGTTAGGCGTCGGAGTAGGTTCAGACGGTTTGTCGCTTTAAGAGCAAGATTCTTAAGATGAGCAGACCATTTTAGGTGGGAGTCGCAAACAATGCCCAGGTATGTCACAGTGGGACTTGCAGCAAGGGGAGTACATGCAATCTCGATTCTGAGGTTGGCCGGATTGCGATGGACACGACTTCGTTTCCCTGGTGGTAGAAAGATAATTGCTTGAGTTTTATTGGCGTTATGTTTAAGGAACCACATATCATACCATTGGATGAATGCGTCGATGGCAGTTTGAAGGATGTGGTTGATATTATGAAAAGTTGTCGCCGTTGCCAGGAATGCAGTATCGTCCGTATACTGAAAAAGACTGACGTTTGGAGGAAGAGCAGGAAAGTCAGCAACATACAATAAGTAAAGAAGCGGGGACAGGGCAGAGCCTTGAGGAAATCCAGAATGGATAAACACAGGGTGAGATGGAACATTATTGATAGAAACGTAGGTCAGGCGGCTAGAGAGAAAGTGGTAAATGAAGCGAATGTAACATTGGAAGGCGGAAAGAAAAGAGTTTGTACAGAAGCCGAGAAGCAACAGTTTATCGAAAGCCTTTTCTAAATCGAAAAGGACGAGACAGGAAGGCTTAGATTGATTAAACTGAGCAGTGATGTAAGTGGTCAGACGGAGAAGTTGATCATTGATACTGTAGTTTGGGCGGAATCCAGCCTGATGAAGTGGAATTAGGTTGTGATCGGCAAGATGTGTGTGGAGGCGAGAGACCAGTATCCGTTCAAGTATCTTACTGAAGACTAGGGTGAGTTGAATTGGACGATAGGAAGACACATACGAAGCTGGTTTGTTCGGTTTCAGGAACATTAAAGTTTTGGATGTTTTCCAAGCGCTAGGGATAAAACCAGTACGGAGGATGAATGTGAAGATGAGAGACAGAAGATAATTGAGAATGTATGGTCCTTCCTTGATATGGCGATACTGTAATAGTATCTAGTCCTGGAGCGGTGTTGCGTTTACCAGAGACGGTGGAGGCGATTTCAGTAACGGTGGCAGGAGCTGTCAAAGAAGAATTGGCGGGTAGAAGATGGTCAACATGAGGTTGGAGTGAAGGCGAGTTGAGATTGAGCCAGTTAGTAGGATGAGTGCGAGCAGATAGAGCAGGTCCAAGTGGCGTGAAGACATCTTGAAGTTGATCAGCAAAGGCATTGGCTTTGTCCATGTCAGTGTGTAAGGGCGTATCGTTGAGAATGAGTGGATATGAAGTGCGAGAAGTTTTACCAGTGAGCTGATGAAAGCGTTTCCAGTACTTAGTTGGATGTGCTGTATCAGAGAGAGTGTTACAGGTTTTAAACCAGCTTCTGGTCTTATAGGCAACGAGATAGTTATGCACTGCCCGCTGGTATTGACGATGTTGCCGAAGCGATTCCAGATTGCCCGTGCGAGTAAAATCACGATACAGCAGACGGGAACAACGTATTAAAGGTAAGTATTGTGGTGGCAATGTTGGTCTATAGGGATCAATTGTAGTCTGAGGAATATACTGCGAAGACGCCTGATGAATACTATCAGTGATCACATCAATTGTGTCGTATAGTTCAGACTCTGAAGTTGGAGCTGATAAAGGTGTTAACCTGTTGCAAAGGAATTCCCTATAGTTAGGCCAACGGGCACGGTCGAAACGAGCCACTGTGCGGGGAGTTGGAAGCGGAGCGGGTTGAGGTGTACCTCGATTTTGAAGAGTAGCTTTAATTGGGATATGATCTCTCCCAAGCGGGTCAAGCACAGAAAGAGTTAGTTTGGAGAGAATATTGGGCGATGTTATCACTATATCGGGAGTTGTGTTCGAAGCCGGTCGAGTTGGTTTAAGAATGAGATGTATGAATCCCGTCGTTTGGGTCTGAATATAATTGCAAAAGATGCGTTTTTGGTTATATATGGTAATTAATATCGGCCATTATGATGTAGGTCTGGAAATTGTCAGAAATATATTGAAACAAACGTAGAGGAATAGGATGGCCTGGTCGTACATAGATGGTAGCAATAGTGACGTAACATTGTTTGAAATATAAAGTAGCGATAAGATGTTCAGGCAGTGATGTATCTCCAGTAGCGTGTACTCTATGTGAAATAGAGTGTGGAAAACGAATAGCGACGCCACCATTAGCACGTCGAGTGGGAATGGTATTATCGTGTCGAAGAAGGAGATAAGGTGAGAGTTTGCATGAGATTTTAGGAGTAAGAAAGGTTTCGTTGAGAAGAAAACAATGAACGTGTTCCTCCAGAAGTTGCTGCTCAAACAAAGGCTTGTTTTTTTGAAGAGATCGAATATTCAGAAAGAGAAAATGCACAGCCATAATGAAAAATAATGAAAAAGATGCGGAGAGAAGTTAGACTGCAGATTCATGGACTGTAGAATGAAAATGTCATGGTTGTTGGAATTAGTGCCGGTGAAGTTGAAATGCAGGATAGTTTTAGCAGCGAGTTGTACTTGTTGGAGGATATGTTGACGAAGAAATGGATGTATGTTCTGCAGGGTAACAGTGAGAAATGACAAAAATTTGTCGATGGTGATGGTTTGTTGTGCAGAACTAGGAGGCGGAGTAGTAGTATCGGTGTTATGAATGCGGATAGGTACAGTGAGCTCTGGTTTAAGCATCTCTGCAGCGGGTTTGGCCTTACATTTATAGCTGAACGTAGGATGCTGATCTGGGCAGGTCGAGCATTGCGGTGGATTACTGAGATTGGGGCAAGACTTGGTGGAATGGGGACCTGCAGAGTACCCGCATTTGAAAGGGTTCCTGCAATAGTTAGTGTGATGGGAGTTACAGCATGACATCGCTCACAACATACAGAATGAGGCAGAGGTGAGTGAGACGGTTCCACACGATGTCTTTTCAGGTAAATGTAGGCACCATTGCTAAGAAGGTCATCCACGGTCTCTTGACTGTTTGTGAGAACTCGGACCTTATAAGTCGGTCCGGATGCGTTCTTTATGCGAAGGCATTTCAAGATTGAATGACCCTCCAGCTTATGTTCATCAGCGACCTCGGCATCCGTGAACTGGGGACCTACTCCTCGTATTACAACAGATAGAGCTGGAGGCTTGCGAGGAGGTGCAGGCTTCATCGCCTGGTTTGATGAAAGCTTTACCGTAAGAGTTTTTGGGAATGAAGGATTAATCCTGCTAACGTTGTATCTGACGTTGAGTTAATACCCGAGAAAATTTCGTGCCCTTAATTATGCACTGTTCGATAATCATATCTCTTGGAACTTCGTTCAAGAAGGCCCCTTTTCCTGCGAATTGTGAATGTTCCTTGAGTTGTTAATTTCTGGTATACTGTGATACCGTATTTGCCATCCAGTGCTTCCATCTGTTGAGTATAGTGATGTGCAAATTTTTCAAAAAAAGATGACCAGCTGCGTGAGAAAACAGAAGCATTAATTTAATAGCCTTCAAATGAAGGTTGTAGTAACCTGTTCAATCTAGGCCCTTTGGATGAATTGCAATACCATTATGACCTTCTCTATATAGTGCAGCCATAGTCATAAGTTCGGAAAATGTACCCGTCTTAATTTTGAAATATCCTTATATGGTTTTTTTCATGCAGTTTCATTTTCTTGTTAATGTTGCATATTGATTTCGTCATCCAGACGTTGTTAATAACATCGCAGATCCTAGATTTTGTCACCTTTTCCGACAGTTGTAAATGTCTACATAACCACATTTAGAGGTCCCCGAGCAAAGTCTAGAAGTGAGTACTCAATGATCTTGAGTAGGCATGGTCATTGAGCATTTTCACTAAAGTTGTCATAGTGTACACGATACACCAAAGATCTTCTATACCATGTCCTGATATAATGTATCCATTCGTTCCTAGAAATTACTTAACTGCAAACCTCCTTAAGGGGTACAACTTAGAAATTTCTTCAGCTGAGTTATGATTTCAACTTCTTTGCAGTATAATGGCTGATGTAATGTCATAACGCATGTGCTTTGTTCACTTTTCTTGCATTCATTTTCTGTATGCAGAACTGTAGAATATGCAGTATTAGTATTTGATGTGGAAATATCGAAGAAATACAAAGGTACTACACTTCTTCTAACTAAAGAAAAGGTATGTATCCTACCATTACACAATCGTTGTGGCGAAGCTATCCAAAGGTTGTTTGCGAAAAGGCAATCGAGACGCGAGTGAAGGCTCTTCATTAAATCTTCCGAGTAACAAGGAATTCACACATCAAGAACATGAGTGTATAGCATTAGAGGGAAGGAGGATGTCAGATAAATGAAATGTGTTACGATATTCTTATCAAGACAATGCTATCGTGATATCATTCTAGAACTTAGAAATGGACAATTTTCACCAACAGACTTCTAAAATTAATAACTTTTTTTGCTCTATCAAATGTGTGGGACTCAGTTACTAATCAAATCATACAGTGCGCTTATATGAAAAGCTTATTTGATTAGCCAACAGTTTGGTAGCTTTGTGATAACCAGTGTTACTAAATTGGTAGCGAACACAGGACATACTATACCGTAAATATTTTCCACCTAACCGTGTAAGAGAAGATCCCAAAAAACTTAAAATCGATTCTTTATTTCGCTCATCGTTCAGATCACCGGTCTCAGACCCCAAAGTAAGGCTGCTTTGGAGGTTAGATTATAATTGGTTCCATTGCAAGTATTAAAGCATACAATCGGGAAAATATTATGAATGATAGACCAGAACATAGTGAATCCTGCTCAAATCTGTATGTAAGGCCTAGTGAGCAGGAAGGATGCTAATTAAATGCATATTTGATATCCTCGAGTGTTAACACACAGGAGACGGTCTTTAAATAATATATCCGTAAGAACACAATTCTTTCGATTAAACAGTTTCTATCAGGCTAACGATGAAGCACCGAGCGAGAGCGTTATGAGTGCTAGGAAAATTTCTTCACCAGGAAGCACTCTCAAATAGTATTGTAGTTGTATATAAACTGGAAATATAGCAATTGCTTGGTTATCATTGATAAATTAATAGTAATTATTTTAAGATTTGCTATCCCAACATTTTTCAATTCCAAGGGCCCACCTAAAACAAGCCGCTGTTCGTTCCCAAAGATATACGTCTGTGATACCCTCGTCTTATTAAAGGGAGAAGTAATTCCACGGTTTTTTGAATGGTACGCCATTGTATTTTGTGAGTTAAGGAGCTCTAAAAGCACTACTGCCTCGTTTTTAAGACCTAGGTACACAACACAAGATCCTACGGCTTTGGATTCATTTTTGAATTCCTTTTCTACCCGTAAGCCAATAGGAATCAAGTAATACGAGGGCTATCCAGAAAGTAGATTACGTTTTCGTCTGTGTCCGCTAGGGGCGGGGCTAGCGCGGCCATCTTGGGGTCAGAGCGTTGCGCAGCTCAGTCGGCATCTAGCCGTGCTAGTAAGAGGTTCGTGCTGTGCTCCGTTAAGATACTGTGACGGTTTGAAATGTCTGCGTTAATTGAAAATCCCGCGAGCTGCGAGGTGCGTGCAGTAATAAGGTTTCTGACAGCAAAAACCTGTAAACCGATAGAAATCTATCGGCAGCTGTGTGAAGTGTATGGGGACAACATTATCACTGAAGGTGGAGTGGGACAGTGGGTCATAA
Organism: Thermobia domestica; assembly: GCF_964235325.1. Classification (NCBI taxonomy): domain Eukaryota; kingdom Metazoa; phylum Arthropoda; class Insecta; order Zygentoma; family Lepismatidae; genus Thermobia; species Thermobia domestica. The sequence goes on from NC_137470.1 coordinate 84,649,815, forward strand.
GATTTAAAAATGGCCGAACCAATGTTCACGACGAAGATCGAAGTGGGAAACCCAGCAAAGTGACTGCCGAACTTGTCGAAAAAGTCGATGTTAAAGTCCGTGAAAATCGAAAGTTCACAATAACGGAACTTTCTTTGAGTTTTCCACAAATTTCGCGAAGTTTGTTGCAAGAAATCATCAGCGAAAAGCTTGGTTACCACAAGTTTTGTGCAAGATGGATTCCAAAAATCTTGACAGAGGACCACAAAAATCAGCGAATGGCTGCAGCGTTGCACTTTTTGGACGCTTACAATAAGGATGGTGACTCTTTACTCGATCGCATCGTTACTGGTGACGAAACATGGGTGAAACACGTGAACTGTGAAACGAAATTGCAATCAATGCAGTGGGGGCACACAGGTTCTCCCCAAAAACCCAAGAAATGCATGCAAACAATGTCGGCAAGGAAGATGATGGCGACTGTTTTTTGGGACAGAAAAGGTGTGATTTTGGTGGACTTCCTGGAAAGAGGCACTACAATAAACGCTCAAAGGTATTGCCAAACTCTGCAAAACCTCAGAAGAGCAATTCAAAACAAGCGCAGAGGAATGTTGAGCTCTAAGATCTTGTTGATTCACGACAACGCCCGGCCCCACACGGCAAATGTCACGCGTGAAGTTCTTGAATCTTTTCAGTGGGAGTTGTTTCCTCATCCGCCGTACAGTCCCGACCTGGCACCGAGCGACTTCCACCTATTCCCAGCAATGAAGAAGTGGCTGGCTATGCAGCGTTTTGATGACGACGTACAGCTGCAAGAAGAGGTAACGAAGTGGTTGAAGTCGCAGGCGGCCGAATTTTTCGACGAAGGAATTTCCAAGCTCGTACATCGCTACGATAAATGCCTTAATTTGAATGGTGACTATGTCGAAAAGTAGTATTTGTGTGTGGCTTTCATCTGTATATAATAAAATTTGTTTCCTATACTTTGTTGATTTTTTATTCCAAAACGTAATCTACTTTCTGGATAGCCCTCGTAGATGCCGATGTCCACTGCTAACTTCTAAATTTCATAGCATTGTAAGAAGAACATAAGACGGCATAAACCGTTTAGCCATACCGGACATCTCGAAATGGAACCCTTGAATTATTGGCGCGCGTGTTGCACTCTAAACTACAATTAAAAATCGAACATCCCCGTCCAACCCCAAAATTATTACTTTTATCACCATGACACTTACAGATCGATTTAATCTCTTATTATCTCTATTCAGAACTTTAGAACACTATTACAATGAAGTCTAGTGACATCTTTTCTAATGTCCTCATTTTAAGGCGATTTCTAACGTAATGGATGCATTTCAGAGAAAACTTCATAAACTCGGGGTGCTTGTTCTATCGCTAGTGAACCAGCAACTTGTTCATCATTGTAACGTGCTTTCTCTTTATCTTATACCTTATAAGATCACCGTGCTAATCATTCTTTCACAGCTAAAGACTTCTTGTACCGCACGTCACAGGGTTTAAGCTCGAATATTCGAATTTGCAAGTCCCAAAAAATAAAATGAGCTGCCGTTCTTTTCCCATTTCAAGCCGCCCGCTCTCGTCGATTGTAATACATGCAAACTTATTCTACTCGTTCTAATGCAAGTATAATGGCGAATCTCGACCTCTACTGTTATTATCTTTTTATTTAAATGCATCCTCATATATACAATTAGTAATACCATTATTTCTTAAGAAAACCACAGTCGGCATCCTTGTTGATAAATCTTGAATCCTTAGCCATATGAAAGTAAATTTTCAACAAAGCTTAGAGTATTACAGCGTGGAAGTCGGAATTGAAAAATCCTAATCTCACTATGCTTCTTATCAAATATTACTATCTCTGGTGGGTTGTATTGCATGCTAACTGCTTGCATTCGTTTTGAGAACGGAACAGCACGTATCTCGACATCTCCTCATAGTAAAATATCTGAATGTTTTGTAACTTGATAATACAATGTTCCCTGAAAACAGTCTGAAGTATAGATCAAAGCACATATTTGTGTGCTTCATCATTCTTCTTGCCAATGTTAACGGCTTTTAGCTGGACTATGCAAGGAATGTACTCTTGGCAGCTTGCCATGAAATTTCGCTATATGCAACGTTCATCTATGCAGTATTCTACAAACGATTTGGTGCTTCTATTTTTGTAATGGAATTTACTCGGTTATCTAAGATGGCTCTGGTCAACGGCCATGGACATGCTCTCATACGTACCATGGCAAATGACAGTCTGGTTCAGTGTTAGAAATGAGTACACTCCTAAACCTCAACTGCTGGCGATTAATCGGGTACATTTAGTGGAGTAGCATTCTGCTCTTGCGAAAATACTTTTCAGCCGATGGGCAGTACACGCAAGCTGTATTCACGTCAGAGAGATGAGGTAGTGTTGAATTTAATAAATAAGATTACAGAAATACCTTTTGTTGATCATTCTGTTAGAGATATGAAAGGTGTTAAAAAGCTAATACAGTTCGTGCACTAATCTGCTACAGACGGGAAGCTTACCAGAAATTTACTCAGCGGTGAGAAAACGTTTAAAAGATCGAGAAACTAAAATTATCCAATTAACTTAATAAGAGTGTACGATATGGCACTCTTTAGTTCAAAATGAACCGTGCGAGTCAGAAAGACTAACCTGAAGATTATTGGGATAGATACGTAGCGTTATCAATATAGCATCCTGATGAAGAGAGTCAAGGTTGGAAAAGACGCCTCGAAATTTTATATAGACGCAAGTTTAACTTTCAGGCTAAGTGAAAGTTAATAGAAGAATCTATTACTTTCTTTGGGCAGCGAGACGATCAAATTCTCGGACACTATTTCCAAGAAGGGAATTTCACGGCTTTTGGTCCAAGATGTGGGAAGTGAGCCTAGGAAGTTTTATATCTTTCAGGTGTACTTACTGAAAATCTCCCATTCTAACCTAAGAAAAAAAATCTGAAAATTAATTACCGCTGTTCGATCTGTTATACCATCGTCTTATTAAAGGGAGAAGTAAATCCACGGTTTTTTAAATTTTACGCCATTTTATAATGTGAGTTAATTAGCTATAAAAGCACTACTGCTTCGTTTTTAAGACCTAAATACACAACACAAGATACTACGGCCTCCGATTCATTGTTGAATTTCATTAATAGCTTTAAGCCAATAGGAATTAAGGAATACGTGGCGACGTCCACTGCTGATTTCTAAATTTGACAGCATTTTTAGAAAGACATAAGCCGCCATAAGCCCTTTAGCCTTACCGGATACCTCGAAATAGAACCCTCGAATCGCCGCATCACTTAGAGATCGATTTAAGCCGGCAATATTCATAGCGTTATTTATAAAGATTAAACGTTCTCGCAAATAAGAGTTTTTATTTAGGCATTCCTTAATACATTTTTCATTTTATTTTGAGAAACTCATACCCCGGTACCCTGGTACTTTGGTGTCACCTACAGGTGACACTAGCAATACTTGTACAAATTGACACCATGCTAAACTTAATGGGAGTGGAATTTTTACTGTAAGTATATATGGTTCACGTGTATATATTTTGAAGGCAACAAAAATTCAACCTATATAATAATTGCACACACATTACAACAAATATCCAGCATAAATTGAGGTTCAAAAACCAAAGCAGTTCATGAAACAGTTTGAACGCAATCAAACTGAGAGTTTCTTTGCTTTTTCTGCCAACCTTGCGTTCGGATTTGAAAAAAAGTCATCGATTGGCATTATGGAACTTGTACCAGCAATGCTGATGTAACCCAACCTCGCACTTTCCGAACTTGTTCTTTTGTAGCAGAAACCGTATCTTCCGTGGGGACAATCCACAGGGTCATGATCTGCAACACTTCCACTATTTCGCTGCTACAGTAAAACTCTTGATGAAACAGGTGATGCACACACAACACTTTTCTTAGCACGTTTCCCATATTTTTGGCAATAGGCTTGCACTACTGCTCTCCTGAAATCACAATATGAAAATCGAATCCCAGTGGTTGTGGTTCTAAAGATTAGCCAAGCATTCTGGTACCCTGCGTCGATTCCAAAAACAAACAGAGGGAACCACCACTATTTACCCCGGTAACGCTATGCGCATACGGTGAACATTTTCATCAAACCTATTTACCCCTCCCATGTATCTGTTATATTTTTGTATAACTGACGGGCATTCAATTTTAATCTTTCTTCTTTTCGATTCGATCATTCCTATTCTATCAACTTTCGAAATTGGGAGTTGGGAGTGACAGTTAGACGCAAATGTCACTACACTATTTTTCCACTTGACAATCGAAATATCTTTGGTGCATTTGAATGACATGGATTGTCGATTGATTATTTTTAGCAGATGTGTATTTTCCAAAGGGCATTTCTGAGTTCTGTTTTCCCTAATAGTCCCTGTTCAACCAGTGTTACGGTTTGAAAGTTTTGTTAGAAGGGGCTAGGATGTAAAGAGTTGTGAAAATACAGGTTACATGAACCTAATTAACGAGGAAGACGTGATTCTATCTCGAGTACAACAGCAGCTCAAAAACCGATATAGTCTTGCTTGGGTAAATGTGCAGATTTAGATCCTTGATAAGGCTCAAATGTGATCAGGTATCCCTCGCGTGTTGCAGCATACCACACTTTGTAACAAAGCGCAAATTCTTGCCATGGATATGCTGTTTGGTGCCGTGGCGACCAAAATATGGAATCTTGGATTTATCTATAGATACATGAGAGGAACTTACTTTTTTCAAATTGTCATTAAATTTGATATTTAGAATTGTAAAATTTGCCCGAACTTTCCCAAATTTGTCGTTTTCTGGGAGATTTATGCAGTTTGACAAATGAATATACTTTTCAATTTTTAAAAAAATCGATTTCTTCTCACTAGTTTCAACCATCTTGTAAGTATCAACCTTGATTTCCCACAGCATACGTAAGTATTTTGGTGTCGCAAAATAAACCCTAATCTCATCTGTTGTTACGTCGAGTGCGTGATTGTTTTGTGAAGCATATCTATTTGACCTTTCACAAATTTTTCAATAACTTCATCAGAAAAAAAAGTTCAAAGCACTCCGTTGAAGAAACTATCGTCTTTGTTATGAGAAACCACTTCATCTTTGTCTCCGCGTCCACATTGGTTTGTGAAGACCTCGTGTCTTCCGTACCACTCTCTACGTTCAGAGATAAAACTGGATTGTTCAGCCTCTGATATGCTTGTTGCTTCCCTTTTTTGTAAGGTACATCACCACTATTATAAACACTTTTTTCCTGTCAGCATGTATTGTGTGTTTTTATAGACGCAAGTTTAACTTTCAGGCTAAGCGAAAGTTAATAGCTGTACTACTGCTTTCTTTGGGCACCGAGAGGAGCAAGTACTCAAACACTACTGGGCAGAATAAGAGGCCTTCTTGAGCGAAGTTCCAAGTGATATTATTATCGAACAGAGTTTAATGAAGGCCGCGAAATTTTCTGGGGATTAACTCAACGTAAGAAACAAAGTTAGCAAGATTAATCCTTCATTCCCAAATACTGTTACGTTAAAAGAAGTTCTAGAGTACTTTGGAAGGAAACAGTATATCATCTGAGCGGCATGCCTCCTTCCTTGTTTTAAAATATCTCAATGCGCAAAAATATTAATTCGACTGCACTGAGTATTGAAGTCCCTGTTGTACAGAGTTTTAAAACGCACACGTAGAAGGAAAAGTTCTACATGCAATGGTGTGGACTAAATATGGCAACTCAAATCTGCTAAGCACTATTTTTACCTTATATTTTATGGATTTAATTTACAATTAGACACAGAAAGTGCCGAAAGACAAAAAAGAGCTTTCGGGAAATACCTGGAACGATCCAATTTAAATCAGCCTTTGGAGTCACGGCAATCCAACAAAGTTCTTGAGAAACTTGGTGATCAATACAAGACTCCTTCAAATGATGCAAAAAGTTTCCGAAGGAGTAAAGGTAGATGTATATGGACAAGAAAAATGGAAGATACTACAAACGGGAAATCTGTAGCTGTTGATGGGACTCATTCAGTACTTCTAAGAATCTTCATGAGCAGTTGCTGATTCTTTTGAGGCCAATGCAAGCACAACTGAAAGGAAGTGCTACGAAATTATTAAAGATACTTTAGCGTCATTAAAAGATTAGTTTCACTTTTTTCTTGATGGAACAGGCTGTTACACGACCTCAGCTATACTCAGCAGTGAATAGTTGGCAGTCTTCAATATCTTTCAAAAAGAAGAAGAATGGTGAAAGTTAGTCAGAGTCTACAACCAACCGAAACTAATTCTGACAAAATGGTCAAGATTACACATTTCTTATTCGCCTGTACGGAGAAGGAAACATGTCCTCCATGTTATAAGCCATATCTGGTATAACAAGGGAACAGTTAGAAAGCTTTAATATGGCCATATTTTCCCCGACTAACACAGCAGCTGTTCAGCATTCAATTCGGCAGGCCCTCCAACTCCAGGAGCTAAATAGTCTAAGCATGAACCCAATCGAATGAGGTGTGTATGTCAAAGAGGATTTGGGAATTCCAGGACCCATCAGCTACCATCAGCTCCAGCCGGCTAAGGTTACTAACCTATACATAACAAGTGACTGCAAGATAGGATTGTGAACGAGTCACATGTTAGTATAAAAGAGCAGATATGAAATATTGAAGGTATTCTCCATTCTGTCACGGGACTTCATTTACAAATATCACATCGGAAGACAATCTTATATAGATGATGAACAAGAGCTGTTGAAAACCAATATGTCATTGACAATGGCTTAAATGTTGATCCAAATATTATTATTATTATTTTCTAATAACGTCCTCGCCTTATATACCAAACAAAATGGACACGAAGAAGATCTTCACGTAAATATAAAACAAGGTAAAAAACAAGGTATAAAACATGAAGGTGGTTTATTATATAGTTTACATATTTTGGAATTCTTTAACACGAGCTTCTTTGGCACCCGAAGAGAAAACAAAACCGTAGAAGAACAAATAAAATTTAACGAGTTAAACCAATTCATTTAGATATCTCATTCGCCTACTACACTACCATTCAATTGTACGCTAATAACAATGTTTATTGCTTGATTGTTTATATGCTAAGATGTTCAACAGCAGATGATTGACACAAAGTATTTTGCCAACTGCAAGGACACTAAACATTGTGTAACTACCGTTTAGTTTTAGAAACTCCTAAAAATAAGCAAAGTTTAACCCTCTTAATAATGAAAGATGTTTCGATATGCGGTACAAACAAAGACTCCATATACATTTTTTTCCAAGTGGAGCGTAAGAACGAAAGCTCTAATACGCGTCGACTCCTGTTGGTTTCAACTTATTGCCCTAGGTTTTATACGACATTAGGACAATCAATGCTCTCTGATCAGCACCTTGATCCTTTGCGACTTTACCAAGCTGCTTTTGAGACAGAAGGCCACAAAGCTTAACAATATTCCGTAACAGTTATTTTACATTTATGGTCGTAAGCTTGTAAAGGATTCACATGCAGGTTATTGGCCTGAAATTCTAATAGGAGTTGTTTTAGGTAATTGGGAAGGTGGTTGCTTTGTAGACCTAGGCCCGCTTCTCTTAGCCTGTGAGAAAAGTCGGGCCGATGAATTTATAAAGCTAGCGGTTTAATGCACTGACTCGTTATACAAAGTAGTTATAGAGGTCTAGTAAAACAGGTGTGGAATACAGACATCAACAAAATTATCAAATGACAGAATTTTTTTTGTACTTAGTTTACATTTGGTGATTTTCAGTTATAACACCTGAAAGATCTAATATTTCTTAGGCTTACTTTCCACATCTTGGAGCAGAAGCCCTGAATTTTCTCCCTTAGTAATAGTGTTCGAGTACTTCCCCGTCTCGGTGCCCAAAGAATGTAATAGATACTGCTATTAACTTCGATTAGCCTCAAAGTTAAACTTGCGTCTATAAAAAAATTTCGAGGCGTCTTTTGCAACCTTCACTCACTTCAGCAAGATGCTATATTGATAACGCTATGTATCTATCACACTAACCTTTAGGCTATAGTACGTTAAAGTCTTTCTGACTCGCGCGGTTCATCTTGCACTACAGACTGCCAAATCGCACACTCTTATTAACACATTGAACGCCATACGCGTGCATAGTACGAGCACGTTATTTTGGTTAAGCAGGCCATGCACGTGCTATGGACGTGCAATCAAATGTTATTATATAGGAGTCCTTTTTGCTTGCCAGAGACGTGCAAGATTATTTTGCAGAATCTGTAGGCATACCTCAGTATGCTGCTAAACCCTGGTGGGCAAAAAAAAGTATCCGTTTTAGGCAGGAAGGGAGAAAAAATTAGTATTTGCATTTGAGCTCGTAGCATGAGATATTAGGCAGGTGTGTTTCCGTGAGTGTTTTTTCCCCCTTTCATTCTGAATGAACACGAATGGCAAGAAAAGTAAGTGACCAGAATATTGCTGATTTATTAGATAAAATTTATATTAATTCTTCATCAGAAGGGGAGGTGGAATTTGAGGATGGCCATGACGATGCAGAACTTGATCCTGATTTTGTACCTGATCCTGACTTTGTGCCTTCGTGTTCCTGCGAAAGGAACACAATGGCTGTTGGAACGTGTATGCCAAATATAAAGGACTTGCCTAAAGCTACAGTTGTTCAAAAGAAAGTGAAAGAAGGTGATATGGTTTTTCAGAGTAAAGATCACCTTTTGTGTGTGAAATGGAAAGATACAAGGAATGTCTTGATGCTTTCAACTAAACATCAAGCTACATCCACTGAAGTTACAGAGAAATCAAAGAACGCTCTTGTAGGGATGACAAAACCGAACGTAGTGTTAGACTACATTATAAACTAAGTTGGTGTGGTCAAAAGTGATCGATTAGTGGCGTAATACCCCTTCAATCGGAAGCAACTGAAGTGATGGACAAATGCATGGATACCATATAAGAAACAATTGCATGGATATTATACATGAAAACTAGAAGCTGCCAAGAGAAGAACAATGTGCATTTAGCAGACTTCGCGCAGAAAGTGGGGTAAACTTTGAGTGAAAAAGCAAGTGTCGAAGCTCAAGTTCGTGAAACCTCAACTTGAACCAACAGATTGACCGGGAGACATTTTGCAAAGAAGGTTCCCGCAACGAAAAAAGAAAGAGACCTACTAGTTATTGTAAGGTCTGTTCTGATGTAGGAAAGGTATATGATGGCAAACGGAAGCGAAATAACATAACGTTGATGTGTCCTGATTGTGATGTGGGTCTCAGCATGCCAAAATGTTTACGTTTTTATCATACCAAGGCTAGGTACACTTAAGAACTCAAAGTACTGCCTTTTTCCTATATCGAAAATCATATCCAAGATAAACCATTATAGCTCCCCTTATGACGCATGTATGCTTGTAATGTTTGTTTGCGAATATAGAGAAACCACTGAACTTTCATGTGGTGTAACAAACACACATATTAACCTATAGAATATTTTTTAATTCTTTATTGAAAAACACCAAAAATGGCTGGTCTTCTGAGTAGTTTTTAAAAACAATCACGCCGACTTTCAAACTGTTAAGGTTATTGGAGGATTTGAATTTCTCGATCTTCTAAACGGTTTCACAACGGTGAGTAAATTTCTGGTAAGTTTCCCTCTGTTGAAGTTTAGTGCATCAACTATATAAGCTTTTTGACACCTTCCATATCTGAGGCGGAATGATCAATAAGAAGAATTTCTGAAATCTTATTTATTAAATTCAACACTACCTCATCTCGCTGACATGAATAGAGTTTGCGTGTCCTCCCACCGAATGAAAGTTGTCTTCTCAAAAGCAGAAAGTATCTCCACAAAAAGTACATGATTAATTGCCAGCATTTGAGGCTCACGAAGTGTATTCATCTCTAACACTGAACCAGACTGTCATTTGGCCTGGTATGTATTCGAGCAATTCCTTGGCCGTTGACCAGAGCCATCCTAGATCACCAAATAAATTCCTTTAAAAAAATAGAAGCACCAAATCGTCTGTAGATTTCTGCTTAGGTGATCACTACAGTAATCCCATGGGAAGCTGCCTAGGGTACATTCCTTAGTAGAGCCGTTAACATAGGCAAAAAAAATTCAAAATACACGGATATTTGCTTAGATCTATACTTCAGACTGTTTTCAGAAAACATAGTAATTCTAAGTTACCAAAACGTTCAGATAACATTTTACTAAGAGGAGATGACGAGATACGTGTTGTTGTCTTATCAAAACGTATACAAGCAGTTAGCATGCACTACAACCAACCACACATAGTAATATTTGATAAGAAGCGTAGTGAGATTGGGATATTTCAGTTGCAACTCATACGTTGTAATAGACTAATATCTGTTGAATTATAATAATCATATGGCAGAAGAAATAAGATTTATCTACAAGGCTTCCGAATTTGTCTTTCTGCAGAAATAATGATAATACTAATTGTAGATATTAGAATGCATTTAGATAAAAAGATAGTATCAGTAGATGTCGAGATCCGGCATGATATTAACATTAGAACGAGTTGAATCAATTTTCATGTAGTGCAACCAACGAGAGACGGTGGATTCAAATGGGTAAAGTACTTCAGCACACATTGTCCTTAGGACTTGAAAATTCGAAATACTCGGTTAAAACCAGTGACGTGAGGAACAAGAAATCTTTAGCAGAGAAACACTGAATATCACGCGTTATAATGATGGACAAGTTGATAGGTCACTTGCGATAGGGCAGGCATCCCCGAGCTTGTCAAGCTTTTTGTAATATGCTTTCACTTTTTTCATGATCCAACAGGCTGTGATACGATCTTAGCTATTCTCAGCATTGAATAGTTGGCAGCCTATAAGATCCCTCTAGAAGAAGAAGAATTGTGAAAGTTAGAGTCTTCAAACAACCAAAACTCAATCCTGACAAAATAGTCATGATTACATATTTCATATTAGCCCGTATGGAGAAGGATACATGTCATCCCTGGTTTAAGCCATATTAGGTATAACAAGGGAAGAGTATTACAAAGCTTCAATATGGCCAATTTTACCCCTACTAACAAGGCAGCTGTTCAGCATTCAATTCGCAAGTACCTCCAACTCCACGAACGAAAGGTCGAAGCATGTACACAATCGAAAGAATGTGGTGTGTGAAAGAGGATATGCGTATTACAAGAACCCACACAGCTACCAACAGCTAGCTGATAATCTTACTTACCTGTCGATGAAAGTGATTGCAAGATATGATTGTCAACGAACCACATGATAGTGTAAAAGAGCTGATATGAAGTTTTCAAGGTTTTGTGCAGTATGCCAGTGAGTTCTTGTAGAAATGGCAGATCAGAAGACAATCTGATATAGATGATAACGAACAACAGCTGTAAAAAACAGATATGTCTTTGACAACGGCTTAATTGTTGATCCAATCAGTTATGATTATTACTTTTTGATATCGTCCCCGCCTTATAGACCTAAAAAAATGGACATAAAGACGATATTGATGAACCTTTAAATAAAGGTGTAAAGAAAAGGTATAAGACATGAAGATGGTTTATTGTTCTGTAATATATTTTGGAATCCTTTAACACGAACTTTTTTGGTACCCGAAGAGAAAAAGAGACCGTAGCAGGACACACATAAGTTAATGAGCAAAAACCAATTCATTTAGATATCACTTTCGCGTGCTATAGTATCATTGAATCGTACGTTTATAACAATTGTTTAATGATTGATTCTTTATAAGTTAAAATGTTCAACAGCATATGATTGACTTCGAGGATTCTGCAATTTCCAAGGACACTTAAAATTGTGTAACTGCCATTTAGTTTTCGACCCTTTAACAAGGAAGTAAAATTTAACACTCTTAATAAAGAACGATGTTTGGTTACATTTATATTAGTCTGTAACATTTATATTAGACTTATGGTCGTAATCTTGTAAAGGATTCACATTCAGGTTATTGGCCGGAAAATCTATTAGGAGATTCTTAGGTAATTAGGACAAATTCTGTAGCTTGACAAAATGTAGCTGGAGAAATTTCATAACCAAAGAAAACACGGCAGACCACGTACACAGAGCGACACGAATCGGTAAGCAGTCACATATGCTCACTGGAAGAACTATTGTTTTGTTCAGTAGTATGAACAGCTGAAATGCATGTTTGACACGTTAGGAACTTGTAACAATAGACGTATTTCTTCGGGAAGATGTTCAGTGTGTTTGAGTGTGAATTTGCTAAGGCTTTTTATGCAGGGATCCGGCGTGATTAACAACATGTGCATTAAATCTTCTACGTTGTTGTCTCGAGAACTTTTCCTGGCATGATGTTCGCGGAACCTTAAACAATCTTTACTCCGAGCTTCTTGTACCTCTTCGGAAAGTTGTCCAATATCAACCAGCCCAGAATCGACAATGTCCCATGTTTCAATACTATATGCCCAGTTGCCGGTATGTAATACCAGTTATACTGGTCCACATATTATCGTGCAGTTTTCAGAGAATACATACCAAATGCCTCACAGTGAATTGCACAACCACTAGCAATGGACGTAAGAGAATTGCAAATCGTTTAATCAACTCTTCGTTGATGACAGTAATGGACGCTGATATTGATGGATTCAGAAAAACTTGCCGGCAATATTGCCTCATTGCTTGTTCCGTAGCCTTGATTCGGCACATCCATCAGGAAACCTATTTATTCACGAAATCGCTTCTGTAGTAATTTCTTTCTTTGAACAACATTTGGTTGATCCCTCTTTCTCACTTCTCAGGTATGATGTCCATTCTATGTACAACGTGCAACAGACACTCAAAGCACCTTATCCAGTATATGCAGACTTGACATCCCGTTTTCAAACGTTGTTCTGTCAGGTGGTTGTGCTGTAGTTTTGTGTGGATCGTTCATTTGCTTTGAAGATGCACCGCAGATGTAACATCGTTAATATGATTGTTTGTCATATCACTACAGACGTTAACATCTACAAGTGTCAGCATTAATCTGTGTTTCATTACTATTTGATGATAATTGTAAGTGATAGTTGTTTGTGAGAGAGCTTGTAGTTGCTGTTGTATCTTAGTTGCTTCTGAACGTCTGAATTCTTCTGTTACTTTTATGAACAGTAGCTTGATTGGCCGACAATAGCGTATTGGCAATCGCCGTGGAATATGCCATAGTGTCTCTTAACCATATTGTAATTTTAGACACTAACGAAATAACAAATATGTATATTCTGTATATTGTCTTCTGTATATGAACTATACCATTGTTTGTATGCGCTCTGACCTGACGCGCCATCACAAACATCATTTGAAGAACATGGTCATTTCAACTTCCTGATTGATCTCTCGCAGTATAGTACTGTTTCTGGTGATCAACCGCTCTATAGTACGATCAAGTAACGCTTACAGCTGCACTTCCGCATATACGTCTGAGATAATATCGGCTGGATAGCACGCTTCCTTTGCCTCTAACAGTTTAAAGTTAGCTAATAGATATTTGCATTGTTAACTTTTTTGCCTGGTTACGAATTAACTAGTGTTGTTTCTTTGTCAATTTCGCGTCAACATATAATGCTAATGCATCATCGTTTGTAATCTTTATTAGTAATGTCGTCTCTGGACTCTTGTACGCCTTTTTGATTCCCGATCCATTCTGGGGGACACATCAATCTCTTTCACAATATAAGAAGCATCACGTTTTTCTTTTGAACGTAAACCCATGTGAGTTGCATACACTAACTCTTCAGTTGTCGATGTTGTACTAAGGACTGCAACCGTCTTCTCGTAATGTCGCTGCATTCCATACGTTTGCAGAAAACTCCACTGTACTGTCAAGCCAATTACCATATTTGATTACAAAGTTATTCGTTGCACGATTACATTTTTGCCATTTCTCTTTGACATGTATACAAAAACTATCTGTAACCTTTCTGACGCAGTCTGCTATATCCTCATCACAGTTTTGTAACTTTAATATGTACATTACTCAGGTGTAAAAACTATTGGTTCTCTTGCAGCTATTGGGTTGACCTCTTCAGGCGTCGAAGAAAACTCGTTGTGTCAGCGTACACTCCATTTTTGAAAGTACAAGAAGCAACAATTATGCAAACATTTGCACGTCATAGTGTTGTTTCTCATTACTCTACAATCATTACTCTACACATCTATAGTCATTCGAACCTGGAAACTTGTGGAAAATTGTTTTTACGCGTCAGTTCATTATAACTATTCCTAAGTACAGTATACGTTCTTATTCGCTAGTGTTTCCCATCACGACATAGCTCAACCAAAAACCCACGGCACACCTAATTCATGTCAGATGCACGTCATACCTTCATCTAAAGTTGTTACTCTATATTTCTGGCATTGACCATCAGCTGCCTGTGTTATATGCTGCAGACGTAAGATCTAGCACGAAAACTGTCGATCAGCTGTTTCTACATTGCATACCATTTATCTTGTTCGTCGGATGCGACATACTTCCCTATTTGTAATTTGGCACCTTAGTGGTCTTTTCCCACCACTTGGGATCTTGCCCCAAGAATTCCCATCGTTTTCTCACTACTTCTCAGGACTTGGTTTTTTAAATTTTTCCAACTAGATGTGGGAATTGAAACACTGCGGGCCTGTGACACAAGTCCGGCCGATGAATTACTAAAGCTAGCGGTGTAAAGCACAGATTCGCGATAGAAAGATGTTATGCAAGTCTGTTAGAACACAGACAGCAACAAAATAATTACCGAATTTTTTTTTTTTTTTACTTAGGTTAGATTGAGAGATTTTCAGTTAAGTACACCTGAAAGATATAAAACTTCCTAGGCTCACTTCCCACATCTTGGACCAGAAGCCCTGAAATTCCCCTCTTGGGAATTGTGTCCGAGAATTTGATCTTCTCGCTGCCCAAAGAAAGTAATAGATTCTGCTATTAATTTTCGCTTAGCCTGAATGTTAAAGTTGCGTCTATAAAAAATTTCGAGGCGTCTTTTGCAACCTTGGCTCATTTCATCAAAATATATAACAGAACATTAAACCACCTATATGTTTTATACCTTCATTGAAGTTTAGTAATGATCGACTTCATGTCCATTTTTTTAGGTCTATAAGGCGGAAACGATATCACAAAATATTAATCATAACTGATTGGATCAACAATTAAGCCGTTGTCAAAGACATATCTGTTTTTTACAGCTCTTGTTCGTTATCATCTATATCAGATTGTCTTCCGATCTGCCAATTCTTCATGAACTCTCTCGCAGAATGCAGAAAGAATGATTATATATATCAGCTCTTTTACACTAACATGCGGTTCATCACAAACCTATCTTGCAATCACTTTCTATCTACAGATAAATAAGCTTATCCGGCTGGAGCCGATGGTGACTGTGTGGGTCCTGGAATTCGCATATCCTCTTTCACACACCAAACTCTTTCGATTGGGTACATGCTTAGACCACTTCGCTCGTGGAGTTGGAGGTACTTCCGAATTTAATTCTGAACCGCTGCCGTGTTCGTAGGGGGAAAAGTAGCCATATTGGAGCTTTGTAATATTCCTCCCTTGTTATACCTAATATGGCTTATACCAGGGAGGACATGTATCCTTCTCCATACGGGCGAATAAGAAATGTGTAATGTACATTTTGTCAGGATTGAGTTTTGGTTAGTTGAAGACTCTAACTTTCACAATTCTTCTTTTTGAAGGATCTTGTAGACTGCCAAGTACTCACCGCTAAGAATAGCTGAGGTCGTGTCACAGCCTGTTGCATCTCGAAAACAGTGAAAGCAATCTTTTTATAACGCCAAAGTTTCTTTAAATTTAATAATTTCATAGCATTTCTTTTCAGTAGTGCTTCTAGTAACCTTAAAGGAATCAGCAACTGATTATGAGGTTTTCTAGTAGGAATCTTAAAAGATATGAATCAGTCACATCAACAGCTACAGATTTCCCTTTTGTAGTTTCTTCCATTACTCTTGTCCATATAGAGCTACTTATATATTTTGAACACTATTTGCTTAATTTGAAGCTGTCTAGTATTGATCTCCAAGTTTCGCAAGAACTGTGATTGATGTGACGTGGCTTCAGGGGCAGAATAAAATTGGATCGTGTAGAGAATCCCCTAGAGCTCTTTTTCTCTTCTTGCACTTGCTAACGAGTTAATACCCCAGAAAATCTCGTGGCCTTCTTTAAAAACTGTTCGAAAATAATATCACTTGGAACTTAGCTCAAGAAGTCCTGTTTTTCTGCGAATTGTTCCTGGAGAATGTTCCTTGAGTTAATTTCTTGTAATAGTCTGACACCGTATTTTCTTTCAGGGCTTCCATTTGTTGAGTATAGTGATGTGCAAATTTTTCATAGAAAAGATGACCAGCTGCGTGAGAAAACGTAAGCATTAATTTAATTGCCATCAAATGAAGTTTCTAGTCACCTGTTCAATTTAGTCCCTTTAGAAGAATTCAATATGGTTATGACCTTCTCTATATATTCCAGCCAAAGTTAACAGTTCGCAAAATTTCACCGTCTTAATTTTGAGATATCTTAATATGGTTTTTCTCAGTGTTTCAAAGATCAGTGTTTCCTCTACATTCACAAACAAACATTACAAGCATACATGCGACATAAGGGGAGCTATAGTAGTTTATCTTGAAATGATTATCGATATAGGAAAAAAATCCGTTCTTTGTGTTCTTAAGTGTACCTAGCCTTAAACACGGAATAATTCTCGTGGGCATAGACCCACATCACAATCAGGACACATCCACGTTGTGTTCTTTCTCATCAGTTTGCCATCATAAACCTTTCCTACATCAGAACAGATCTTACAATATCTAGTAGGTCTCTCTTTTTTTTCCATAGCGGGATCTTTCTTTGCAAAATGTCTTTTGGTCAATCTGTTGGTTCAAGTTGAATTTTCAGGAACTTGTTGAGCTTCGATACATGCTTTTTCAGTCAAAGCTTGTCCCACTTTCTGCCGAAAGTCTGCTAAATGCACATTCTTCTTCTCTTGTCTATTTCTAGTTTTCTTGTATAGTATCCAAGACATATTGAACAAGTGTCCACAACTTCAGTTGCTTATGATTGAAGGAGTAATACGCCAGGAATTGACCACTTTTCTCCACACCAATTTTGTATATAATGTAGTCTAACACTACGTTCGGTTTTGTCATCCCTACAGGTCCGTTCTTTCATTTCTCTGTAACTTCAGTGGATGTAGCTTGATATTTAGTTGAAAGCATCAAGACATCCCTTGTATCTTTCCATTTCACATCCAAACATTATATCACCATTTTTCAGTTCTTTTGGACAACTGTAGCTTTAGGCAAGTCCTTTCTATTTGGCATAAACGTTTTAACAGCCATTCTGTACCTTCCCCAGGAACACGAAGGCTCTAGGTCAGGATCAGGTACGAAGTCAGGATCAATTTCTGCATCGTCATGGCCAACCTCAAATTCCAGCTCCTCTTCTGATCAAGAATCAATATAAATTTCATCTAATAAATCAGCAATAATCTGGTCACTTAGTTTTCTCACCATTCGCGTTCATTCAGTTTGAAAGGAAAAAAAACTGACGGAAGAACACCTTCAAATATCTCTCTGCAACAAGCTACGAGCTCAAATGCGACTACTTATTGTTCTCCCTTCCTGCCTACAAGGGACTTCATTTTTTTGCCCACAAGGGTGTAACAGCATACATAGTTATCCCTACAGATTCTGCAAAATCATCTTGCACGTCTGTGGCATGCAAAAAGGAATCCTATATAATAACATTTGCTTGCACGACCATAGCAAGTGAATGGCCTGCTTAGCCATATACCGTGCTCGTGCTAAGCACGCGTATGGCGTTCAATGTGTTCATAAAAGTGTGCGATATGGCAGACTGCAGTGCAAGATGAACCGTGCGAGTCAGAAAAGCAGCTTGGTACACTCGCAAAGGTGCTGAGGAGTAAGCATTGATTGTCCTTATGTCGTATAAAACCTAGGGAAATAAGTTGAAACAAACAGGGATAGACGTGTAGTAGAGATTTCATTCTTACGCTACCTCTTGGATAAAAATGTACATGGAGTCTTTGCATGTACCGAATATCGAAACATCGTTCTTTTTTAAGAGAGTTAAACTTTGCTTCTTTTTAGGAGATTCGAAAACTAAACGGTAGTTACACAATGTTTAGTGTCCTGGCAAATGGCAGAATTCTTTGTGTCAATCATCCGCTGTTGAATTCTTAACATATAAACAATCAAACAATAAACAATTGTTATTAACGTACAATTGAAATGTACTGAAGTGCGCGAATGTGATATCTAAATGAATTGGTTTAGCTCGTTAAATTAGATTTGTCCTTCTACGGATTTGTTTTCTCTTCGGGTACCAAAGCAGCTCGTGTTAAAGAATTCCAAAATATGTAAACTAAACAATAAACAACCTTCATATTTTATACCTTCTTTTTATACCTTCTTTTAGATTTATTTCAAGATCGCCTTCATGTCCATTTTGATAGGTTTATAAGGCGGGGACGTTATTACAAAATAATAATCATAACTGATTGGATCAACAATTAAGCCATCGTCAATGACATATAGGTTTTCAACAGCTGTTGTTCGTCATCATCTATATAAGATTGTATTCCGATCAGATATTTGTACATGAAGTCCCTTGGCAGAATGGAAAAAAATCTTCAATATTTCATATATGCTCTTTTATACTAACATGTGGCTCGTCCACGTCCTATCTTGCAGTCACTAGTTATGTACAGGTTAGTAACCTTAGCCTGTTGGAGCTGATGGTAGCTGGTGGGTCCTGAAATTCGCAACCTTTTGACACACACACGTCAATCGATTGGGTTCATGCTTAGACCATTTAGCGCCTGGAGTTGGAGGGACTGCCGAAATCAATGCTGAACAGCTGCTGTCTTACTAGGAGAAAATATGGCCGTATTGTAGCTTCCTTGTTATACCTGATATGGCTTAAACAGGGTGAACATGTTTCCTTCACAAACAGGCGAATAAAAAATGTGTAATCTTGACCATATTATCAGGATTAGTTTTGGTTGCTTGTAGACTCTGACTAACTTTAACAATTCTTCTTCTTTTTAAAAGATCTTAAAGACTGCCAACTGTTCATTGCTGAGTATAGCTGAGGCCTTTTGCATCATGAAAAAAGTGAAACCAATCTTTTAATGACGCTAAAGTATCTTTAAATTTAATAATATCGTAGCACTTCCTTTCAGTAGAATCAGCAAAAGCTCATGAAGATTCTTAGAAGTATTGAATCAGTCCCATCAAAAGCTACAGATTTCCCGTTTGTAGTTTCTTCCATTATTCTTGTCCATATACAGCTACTCCTTCGAAAACTGTTTGCATCATTTGAAGGAATCTAGTATTGATCTCTAAGTTTATCAAGAACTTTGATCGAATTGCTGTGGCTTCAATGGCAGATTTAAATTGGATCATTGCAGATATTTTCCGAAGGATCTTTTTTGTCTTTCGGTACTTTCCGTGACTAATTGTAATTTAAATCCATAAAATATAAGGTGAAAATAGCTCTTAGCATTATTTATATACGTACTTAATGCAGATTTGAGTTGCCATATTTAGTCTACACCATTGCGGGTAGAAGAATTCTTCCTTCTACGTTAGCGTTTTAAAACTCAGTACATCAGAGACTGCAATACTCAGCGCAGTCGAATTGACATTCTTGCGCATTGAGATATTTTCACACAATGAAGGTGGCATTAGCTCAACGTGCCACTCAGATGATAAACTGTTTCCCTCAAAAGTACTGTAGAACTTATATTATCGTAAAGTATTTGGGAATGAAGCATTAATCTTGCTAACGTTGTTTCACGTAATCCCCAAAAAATTTCGCGGCCTTCATTAAGCACTGTTCGATAATCATATTACTTGGAACTTCGTTTAAGAAGGCCTCTTTTTGTGCGAATTGTGAATGTTCCTTGAGTTGTTAATTTCTTGTAATTCTCTGATACCGTATTTGTTTCCAAGGCTTCCACCTGTTGAGTTTAGTGATGTGCAAAATTTTCATAGAAAAGACGAACAACTGCGTGAGAAAACGGAAGCATTAATTTAATAGCCTTAAAGTAAAGTTGCTAGTCCCCTGCTCCATCGAGTCCTTTTTTATTAATTGCAATACGATTATGACTTTCTCTGTATATTCCAGGCAAAGTCAACGGTTCGGAAAATGTCACCGTCCAAATTTTGAGATTTCCTAATATGGTTTTTGTCATGCAGTTTCACTCTCTTGTAAATGTTGCATATGGATTTCCTCATTTAGACGTTGTTGAATAAGATCTCAGATCCTAGAGTTTGTGAGATTTCTTTGTCTTGAAGTGAGTTTTCAATGATCTTGAGTAGGCATGGACTCTTGGTATTTTCACTAAAGTTGTCATATTGTTCCCGATACAAAAAAGTTCTTCTTTACCGTTTAATGAAATAATGTATCCATACGTGCCTAGAAATTACTTAACTGCAAACTTTGGACCGTTCTGAGATTTCTTCAGCTGATTTACGATTTGAAAACCTTTCCTATATAATGGCTGATCTAATGTCATAACGCATCTGTTTTGGTCACTTTTCTCGCAGTTATTTACAGTATGCAGATGAGTAGAATATTTAGTATTAGTAGTTGGTGTTGAAATATTGAAGAAATATAGAGGGATTACACAGCTTATATCAAAAGAAGAGATCCGTATCTCAGCATTACATATTCCTTGTGGCGAAGCTTTCACAAGATGAATAGCTATCCAAAGGTTGTTTGAGGATAGGAAATTCAGACGCGAGACCAGAGTGAAGACTAGATCAAATCTTCCGAGTAAGACAGCATTGACACACCAAGAACATGAGTGTATTGCATTAGAGGGTAAGTGGATGTCAGAATGAATAACTGTGATACGATATTCTCTTCAGACAAAGGTACCGTGATATAAGATTCCTTTTTCAATCAAAAACTTGATTATGGAGAATTTTCGTCAAGGGACATTTGAAATAAATGACTTTTTCTGTTCTATGAGAGGTGTGGTACTTAGTTATTAATCAAAGCATACACTGAGCTTATATGAAAAGATTATTTGATTAGTCCACAGTTTCGTTGCTTTGTGATGATGACCAGTGTTACTAAGTTGGTAGCGAACACAGGAATGACTATACCGTAAATATTTCCACCCAACCGTGTAAGAGAAGATCTCAAAAAAAGTAAAATCGTTTCTTTATTTGTCTCACCGATCAGATGACAGGTTTCAGGCCCAAAGGAAGTCTGTCTAGCAGGTTAGAATATAATGGGTTCCATAGCAAGATTTATAGGATACAATCGGGAAAATATTATTAATGATAGACCGGAAATTGGTGAATCCTAAACAAGTATGTATGTAAGTACCAGTGAGCAGCAAGGACGCTATTTAAACTCACATTTGATAGCCTCGAGTGTTAACTCACTGGAGAATTTCTTTAAGTATCACATTCGTAAGAACACAACTCTTTGGAATAAACCGTTTCTAACAGGTTAAGAATAAAGAAAAAGGTGAGAGCGTTGTGAGTCCTAAATAGATTTCTTCAGCAGGAATCACTCACTAATAGTATTGTAGTTCCATATAAACGGGAAGTATATCAATTGCTTGATTATCATTCATATATTATTACTTAAGTTTTTTACATTTGATATCACAAAACTTTTCAATCCCATGGGCCCACCTAAAACAAACCGCTGTTCGTTCCCAAAGCCATACGTCTGTGATACTCTCGTCTTATTAAATGGAGAATTAAATCTATGGTTTCTAAATGGTACGCCACTGCATAATGTAATTAAAGGAGCTCTAAAAGCTCTACTGCTTCGTTTTTCAGACCTAGGTACACAACACAAGATACTACGGCCTCGGATTCAATGTTAAATTCGTTTGCTTCTGGAAGCCAATAGGAATTAAGGAATACATACAGATGTCCATTGCTGACTTCTAAATTTCACAGCCTTATAAGAAGGACATAAGCCGACATAAGTACTTTAGTCTTACCGGTAACCTTGAAATAGAACCCTCGAAATATTGACAAACTAGTTGTAGTCTAAACCACTAATTAAAAAACGAACATTTCCGTCCATCCTCACAAATATTTCTTCAATCACCAAATGACTTAAAGATCCATTTAATCTCTTATTAATATGACCTTTCAGAAATTGTAGAATACTATTACAATGAAGTCAAGTGACATCTCTGCTAATGATCTCATTTTAAGGAGATTTCTGTCATTGTAGATCCATCTTACTAAAAGGTTCACTAAGTCAGGGATGCATGTCCCAACGCAAGTGACCCATCAACTGGTCCATGATTTTAACGCGCTCTCTTTACTATACCTTATGAGCTCACCGTGATATACAGTCTTTCTCAGCTTAAGACTTCTTTTTCCGCAAGTCACTGTTTTTAAAATCGAATATTTCGAATTTGCAAGTCATAAGGACAATATGTGCTGAAGTACTTTTCCCATTTTAACCCACCCTCTCACGTCGATTGTACTGCATGCAAACTGATTCCACTCGTTCTAATGAGAGTATCATCCCGATCTCGACATCTACTGATATTATATGTTTATCTAAATGCATCTT
This sequence comes from Thermobia domestica, assembly GCF_964235325.1. Classification (NCBI taxonomy): domain Eukaryota; kingdom Metazoa; phylum Arthropoda; class Insecta; order Zygentoma; family Lepismatidae; genus Thermobia; species Thermobia domestica. The sequence continues at coordinate 84,672,417 of NC_137470.1, forward strand.
TATCTCTACAATTAGTATTGCCATTATTTCTGCAGAAAGCCACATTCGGCAGCCTTGTAGATAAATCTTATTTCCTCTGCTATATGAATTCTATATCAACATATATTAGTCTATAACAGTGTGTGAGTTGAAATTGAAAAATCCTAATTACACTTCGCATCTTATCAAATAATACTGTGTCTGGTTGGTTGTAGTGCATGCTAACTGCTTGCATTCTTTTTGATAAGACAACAACACATATCTCAACATCTCCTCTTAGTAAAATGTTATCTGAACGTTTCGGTATCTTAGAAATAGTATGTTTTATGAATACAGTCTGAAGTATAGATATCAGGACATATCTGTGTATTTCGACTTTCTTCTTGCTAATGTTAACGGCTCTACTAACGAAATGTACTCTAGGCAGCTTCCCATGGTATTCCGGTATATGCAGCGAACACCTAAGCAGAAATCTACAAACGATTTGGTGCTTCTATTTTTGTAAAGGAATTCATTTGGTGATCTAGGGTGGCTCTGGTCAACGGCCATGATATGCTCCCATACATACCAGGCCAAATCACAGTCTGGTTCAGCGTTAAGGATGGGTACACTTCGTAAGCCTCAAAAGCTGGCTATTAATCATGTACATTTTGTGGAGAAACTTTCTGTTCTTGAGAAGACAACTTTCAATCGGTGGCAGGACACGGAACCTCTAATCACGTCAGCGAGTTGAGCTAGTGTTGAATTTAATAGATTACAGATATTATTCTTATTGATCATTCCGTATCACATATGTAAAGTGTGGAAAAGCTAATATGGTTGGTCCACTATTCTGCTACAGAGCGGAGGCTTACCAGAATTTACTTACCGGTGTGAAAATGTTGAGAATATTAAGAATTTTAAATCCTTCAATAAGTTTAATAAGAGTCTGCGATATGGCAGTCTGTAGTGCAAGATCAACCGCGCGAGCGAGAAAGACCTATAGCCTAAAGATTAGTGTGATAGATACGTAGGGTTATCAATATAGCATCCTGCTGAAGTGAGTGAAGTTTGCAAAAAACGCCTAAAAAATTTTTATAGACGCAAATTTAACTTTCAACCTAATCGAAAGTTTTTCGCAATCTTTATTACTTACTTTGGGCACCGAGACGAGCAAGTACTCGAACACTATTACTAAGAAAGAAAATTCGTTTTCTGATCCAACATGTCCAAAGGAAGCATAGGAAGTCTTATATCTTTCAGGCGTACTTGGCTGAAAATCTCCCAATGTAACCTATGTAAAAAAAAAATCTGTCACCTGATAATTTTGTTTACGTTTCTTTTCTACACCTGTTCTACTAAGCTTGTATAACTTCTTAATATCCCGAATCAGTGCTTTAAACCGTTAGCTTTAGTAATTCATTCTCCGGAATTGTCTCACAATCTAAGACCCGATTCTACGCGGTTACAACGCACAAATTTACCTAAGCATTTCTTACTAGATTTTCGGGCCACTTACCTGCATTTGAATCCTTTACAAGCTTACGACTATAAGTCTAGTATAACTGTTACAGAAAATTCTTAAGCTTCGCGGGCTTCTGTCTGGAAAGAAGGTCGGTACAGTCGCAATGGAACAAGATGGTGAGCAGTAAGCATTGATTATACTTATGTCGTATGAAACCTAGGCAAATATTTTGAAACCAACTGTGTTCGTTGTGTAGTAGAGCTTTCACTCTTACGACAACATGTTGGATAAAAATGTACATGGAGTCGTTGCATGTACGGAATACCCAAACTTCTTTCTTTATTAAAAATGTTAAACTTTACTTCCCTTCAGGAGGGTTGTAAATTAAACGGCAGTTACATAATCATAAGTGTCCTGGCAGGTGGCAGAATCCATCTGCTCTTGAACATCTTAACATATAAACAATCAAACAATAAACAATTGTTATAAACGTACAATTGAATGATACTGTAGTACGCGAATGTGATATCTAAATGAATTGGTTATTGGTCGTTACCTTAAATGTGTCCTGCTACGGTTTCGTTTTCTCTTCGGGTTCCAAAGCAGCTCGTGTTAAAAGATTCCAAAATATGTAAACAGAACAATAAACCACCTTCATGTTTTATACCTTGTCCTTACACCTTCATTTAAAGTTTCATCAAGATCGTCATGTCCATTTTATTAGGTCTATAAAGCTGGGACGTTATTACAAATTAATAAACATAATTGATTGGATCAACAATTAAGCCGTTGTCAATGACATATTGGTTTTCTACAGCTGTAGTTAGTCATCATCTAAATCAGATTGTCTTCCGATCTTCCATTTGTAAATGGTCCCTTGGCAGAATGCAAAAATCCTTGAATACTTTTTATCTACAGATGAGTAAGCTTACACTTACATGTGCCTCGTTCACAATCCTATCTAGCAATCACTGTTTATCTACAGATCAGTAAGCTTATCCGGCTGGAGCCGATGGTAGCTGTGAGGGTCCTGGAATTCGCCTATCCCCTTTCACACACCAACTTCACTCGATTGGATTCATGCTTAGACCAATTCGCTTTTGGAGCTGGAGGTAATTCCGTTTTGAATGCTTCACACCTGCCGTGCTAGTAACGAAAAAACTGGCCATATTGAAGCTTTGTAACTACTTTTTTGATATACCTGATAGTCTTATACCTAGAAGGACATGTTTCCTTCTCCATACAGGCGGATAAGAAATGTCTAATTTTGACCATTGTTTCAGGATTGAGATTTGCTTGGTTGAAGACTCTAACTTGCACAATTCTTTTTCTTTTTGAAGGATCTTTAAGACACTCCTAAGTATAGCTGAGGTCGTCACAGCTGTTGCATCATGAAAAAAGTGAAAGCACTCTTTTAATGATGCTCAAGATTCCATAAATTTAATGAGTTCGGTTCTGCTTGCATGAGGCCTTAAAAGAATCAGCTACTCCTCATGAAGAATTCTACCAAGATTCTTTAAAGAACTGAACAGACCCACCAACAGCTACAAATTTCCCGTTTGTAGTTTCTTCCATTATTCTTGTCCATATACCGGACACCGGACACCTTGTCCATATACCGGACAACCACTGCTTGCCTGTGAGAAAGTCAGGCCGATTAATTACTAAAGCTAGCGGTGTAAAGCACTGATTCGCGATACAAAGATGTTACACAAGTCTGCTAGAACAGAGACTACAACAAAGCAATCAATGCACAGAATTTTTTTTTTTTTTACTTAGGTTAGATTGGGATATTTTCAGTTAAGTACACCTGAAAGATCTAAAACTTATTGGCTCACTTCCCACATGGACCAGAAGCCATGAAATTGACTCTTGGGAATAGTGTTCGAGTACTTGCTCGTCTCGGTGCCTAACGAAAATAATAAATACAGTTAATAAGTTTCGCTCAGCCTGACAGTTAAACTTGCGTGTATAAAAAATTTCTAGGCGTCATCAAAATGCTATATTGATATCGCTACGTATCTACAGAACTATACACGCTATACAACCTTAAAGTCTTTCTGGCACGCACAGTCATTCTTACACTACAGACTGCCATATCGGTCACTGTTATTAACCTTATTGGAGGATTTGAATTTCCCGATCTTCTAAACGGTTTCTCACCGGATGCAAAGATCTGGTAAACTTTCCGTCTGTAGCAAATTAGTGCAAGATTTTTATTAGCTTTTTGACACCTTTCATACCTGAGACAGAAGGATCAAAAAGTTACTCCACAAAATCTACCATACAACAGTTGAAGCTTACGAAATGTACTTATCTCTAACACTGAACCAGAGTGTCATTTGGCCTGGTATGTATGCGAGCATATTCATGGTCTTTGACCAGAGCCATTCTAGATTACCAAGTAATTCCTTTACTAAAATAGAAGAACCAGATCGTCTGTAGAATTCTGCATAGATGATCGCATCATATAGCGGAATATCATGGCAAAGTGCCTAGAGTACATTCCTTGCATAGTCCAGCCAAGAGCCGTTAACATTGGCAAGAAGATAGCCGAAACACACGAATATGTACTTAGAACTATACTTTAAACTGTTTTTAGAGTTTATTGTATTACCGACTTACAGAAACATTCATATATTTACTAACAAGAGATGTCTATATACATGTTATTCTCTTATCAACACGAATCCAAGCAGTTAGCATGCAATACAACCAACCAGACATACTATTATTATATAAGAGTTGTAGTCAGATTAGGATTTTTCATATGGAACTTACACGCTGTAATAGACTAAAATCTGTTGAAAAATTACCTTCATATGCCATATCTACATGGTTGCAGACTCTTTTCCCTCTGCAGATATAATGGTATTACTAATTGTATATATGAGGATGCATTTTGATAATAAGATAATATCAGTAGATGTAGTAGATTCGCCATGATAACTGCATTAGAACGAGTGGAATCAGTTTGCATGCAGTACAACCGACGAGAGCGGGCGGCTTGATATGGGAAAAGTACAGCAACTCATATTGTTTTTGGGACTTGCAAATTCGAAATATTCGAGTTTAAACCCTGTGACGTGCGGAACAAGAAGTCTTTAGGTGAGAAGGAATGAATAGCATGGTGAGCTCATAAAGTATAGTAAAGAGAAACCGCGTTAAAATCATGGACAAGTTCATGGGTCACTTGCGATAGCACAAGCACCCCGAGCTTGTGAAGCTTTCTGTATAATTCATCCTCCACGTAAGAAATTGCCTTAAAAGAAGAACATTAGAAAAGATGTCACTAGATTTCATTGTAATAGAATTCTACAATTACTGAAAAAAGATAATTATAAGAGATGAAATCGATCTCTATGTGATGTGGTAATACGATGCCGTAGGATCTTTTGTTGTGTACCTTGGTCTCAAAAAAGAAGCAGTAGTGCTTTTAGAGATCCTTAACTCACATTACACAATGTCGTACCATTTAAAAACCGTGGATTAACATTTCCCTTTTATAAGACGAGGGTATCACAGACGTATAGTTTTGGCAATTAACCTTTGTTTTAGGTGGGCCCTTGGGATTGAAAATTTTATGATACCACATGTAAAAAAATTTAAGTATTAATTTATCAATGATAATGAAGCAATTGCTATAGCAACTACATTACTATTTGAGATTAATTCCTGCTGAAGAAATCCTCTTAAGACTCATAACGGAATCACCTTTTTCTTAATTGTTAGCCTGATAGATACCTTTTAATCCAAAGAGTTGTGTTCTTACGGATATATATAATTTAAAGAAAGAAACCTGTTAGTTAACACTCGAGCCTATTAAATATGCGTTCATTAGCGTCCTTGCTGCTCACTAAAACTTACATATAGAGTTGTATATTATTCACTAGGTTCCGGTCTATCATTAATAATATTTTCCCGATTGTATACTGTAAAACATGCTATGGAACCAACTATATTCAAACTTCCAAAGCAGCCTAACTTTGGACCTGAGAGCGGTGATCTGATCGACGAGACAAGTAAAGAACCGATTTTAAGTTCTTTTGAGATCTTTTCCTACACGGTTATGTGGAAAATATATACGGTATAATCAAGTCATCACTAAGCAACCAAAGTGTAGGTTAATCTAATAAGCACACTGTATGCTTTGATTAATAACTTAGTGCCACACATTTCAAATACAAAAAAATTATTTATTTCAGAATTCTCTTAAGAAAAATCTCCATATCCTAGTTTTTGAATGATATTACAATAGCATTGTCATGATAAGAATATCGTATCACATTTATTCATTCTGACATCCTCATTCCCTCTAATACTATAGACTCATGTTATTGGTGTGTCAATGCTGTCTTACTCCGAAGATATAATCAAGTCTTCCCTCTAGCGTCACGCATCTTGATTTCCCTTTCTCAAACAACCTTGGATAGCTATTCATCTTGTGAAAGTTTCGCCACAACGATTGTGTAATGGTGAGTTACACACCTATCCCTTTGATATAAGCAGTGTAGTCCCTTTGGATTTCTTCAGTATTTTAATTTCAAATACTAATATCTACTCTTATGCATACAGTAAATGAGTGCAAGAAAAGGGAACAAAGCACATACGTTATGACGTTAGATCAGCCATTATACTGCAACGGTGTTCAAATCGTACCTGGAGCTGAAGAAATTTCTGAACGGCCCAAGTTGTACCGCCTTTAGGAGGTTTCCAGTTAAGTAATTTCTAGGCACGATTTGACACAAGTCGGGAAAGGGTATAGATCAGCCATTATACTGGAATGGCGTTCAAATCGTACCTCAGCTGAAGAAATTTCTGAACGGTCCAAAGATATATCGCCTTTAGATTTCCAATTATTTATTTTCTAGGCACGATTGTATAAATTATGTCAGGAAATGGTATAGAACTTTGGTGTATCCTGTACACTATGTAAACTTTAGTGAAAATGCTGAATGGCCATCCTTACTCAACATCATTGAGTACTCACTTCTAGACTTTGCTCGGGGTATTTTCTAGAGTAGCACATCGTCTACATGTTGTTATCAAGACATTTACAACCGTCCTAGGATATGACAAAAACTAGGATCTGCAATCTTATTCATCTACGTCAGCATGAGGAAATCAATATTCAACATTTAAAAGAAAATGAAATTCCATGACAAACTATATTACAAAACCTCGAAATTAAGTACTTTAAGTACGTTTATAAATTATGTTAAGCGCTATTTTCACCTTATATTTTATGGATATAAAATACAATTAGACACCAAAAGTGCCGAAAGAAATATCTGAAATATCTTTCGGGAAATATCTGAAACGATCGAATTTAAATCTGCCATTGAGGCCACGACAAATCAATCACACTTCTTGAAAAAACTTGAGCAATACTAGACGGCTTCAAGTGATGCAATCAGTTTTCGAAGGGGTAAAGGTAGCTGTATATGGAGAAGAATAATGGAAGAAAATACAAAATACAAACTAGAAACCAGTAGCTGTTGATGGGTTTTATTCGGATCTTTTAACAATCTTACTAGAAGACTTCATGAGCAGTTGTTGAGCAGATAGGTAATGCTACGAATTTATTAAATTCAGAGAAACTGTAGCGTCATTAAAAGATTGATTTCACTTTTTTCAGGATGCAACAGGCTGTGTCACGTCTTCAGCTATAATCAGCAGTGAATAGATAAAAGCCTTCAAGATCCTTCAAAAAAAAAAAAAAAAAAAGAATTGTGAAAGTTAGTCAGTGTCTTCTACCAACCGAAAATCAATCCTGACAATCTGGTCAAATTACACGTTTCTTATTAGCCTGTATGGAGAAGGAAACATGTTCTCTCTTGTATAAGCCATATCAGGTATAACAAGGGAGTAGTTACAAAGCTTCATAATGAACACTTTTCACGCTGCTAAAACGGCAGCTGTTCAGCATTCAATTCGGAAGTCTCTCTAACTCCATGAGCGAAATAGTCTAAGCATGAACCCAATTGAATGAGGTTGGTGTGTAAAAGAGGATATGCGAATTCCAGGACCCACACAGCTACCATCAGCTCCAGCCGGGTAATGTTAATAACCTTTAAATAACAAGTGATTGCAAGATGTGAACGAGCCACATGTTAGTATAAAAGAGCAGATATGAAATATTGAAGGTTTTCTCCATTTTGCCAAGGGACTTCATGAATAAATGCCAGATCGGAGGACAATCTAATATAGATGATGATCAAAGCTGTTGAAAACCATTCAGTCATTGAAAATTGCTTAGTTGTTGATGCAATCAGTTATGATTATTATTTTGTAATAACGTCCCCGATTTATAGACCTAACAAATTGGACATGTAGACGATCCCGATGTAACTTTAAAAGAAGGTAAACAAACAAGGTATAAAACGTTACAGTGGTTTATTGTTTAGTTTACATATTTTGGAAATCTTTAACACGAGCGGCTTTGGTACCCGAAGAGAAAACTAAATAGTAGCAGGACACACACAAGGTAACGAGCAACAACTTCAGGAGTGAATGGTGTAAGCATGAACCCAATCGAACGAGGTTGGTGTGTGAAAGAGGATATGCGAGTTCCAGGACCCACACAGCTACGATCAGTTCCAGCCGGTTATGCTTGCTTACCTGTAGATAAAAAGTGACTGAAAGATAGGTTTGTGATTCAGCCACCTTTACGAACAAAGTAACTTTGAATGAACGTATACAAACAAGTTATAAAGCAAGGTGATTTATTGTTCTAATACATTTTTTTGAATTCTTTAACACGAGCAGCATAATGAAGACTTATGAACATACTCATTTCCACATCTTGGATCAGAAGCCCTGAATCCTCTCCCTTAGTAATAGTGTTCGAGTACTTGCTCGTCTCGGTGTCTAAAGAAAGTAATAAATACTCTTATTAACTTTCGCTTAGCTTCATGGTTAAACTTGCGTCAATAAAAAATTTCGAGGGTCTTTTGCAAACTTGACTCACTTCATCAAGATTCTATATTGATAACGCTACGAATCTATCCCAATAATCTACAGGCTATAGAAACTTAAAGTCTCTCTGACTCGCACGGTTCATCTTGCACTACGGACTGCCATATCGCACACTCTTTTAATCTTGTGGAGGATTTGAATTTCTCGATCTTCTAAACGTTTAATCACCTGGGAGTAAAGTTCTGGTAAGCTTTCGCTCTGTAGCAGATTAGTGCACCGACTGTATTAGCATTTGACACCTTTCATATCTGAGACGGAATGATCAACTAGATGAATCCCAAAATTTAGACGCTTACATTTTCCGAACCGTTAGCTTTGGCTGCAGTATATAGAGAAGGTCATAATCTTATTGCAATTCTAACGAAAGGTACAAGATGGAAGATGGGACTACAATCGTCATTTGAAGGCAACTAAATTAATGCTTCCGTTTTCTCACGCAGCTGGTCATCTTTTCTATGGAAAATTTGCTCATCACTATACTCAACAGATTGAAGCCCTCGTAGCAAATACGGTATCAGAGTATACATGAAATTAACAACTCAAGGAACATTCACAATTCGCAGGAAAAGAGGCTTTCTTGAGCGAAGTTTCAAGAGAGATGATGATCGAACAGTGCTTAATTTTCTCGGGGATTAACTCAACTTCAGACACAACATTAGCAAGATTAATTCATCATTCCCAAATACTGCTACGATAACAGAAGTTCTACAAAACTTTTGTGCTCATCTGTTTATCATTTCATCAGCTTTATAAGTTCATCGGACCGACTTGTCTCACAGGCCAAGAGAAGTGGCCCTGGGTCTACAATTTAATCACGTTCTTGATTACCTAAAAAAAAATCTATTAGAGTTTCAGTCCAATAACCTGCATGTGAATACTTTACAAGCTTACGACCACAGGTGTAATATAACTGTTACGGAATATTGTTGAGCTTCGTGACCTTCCGTCTCAAAAGCAGCTTGGTACAATGGCAAAGGATCAATGTGCTGAGAAGTATTTATTGACTCACTTATAGCCCTAAAAGCTAGGGAAATAAGTATAAACCAATTGGGATCGACGTGTTGTAGAGGTTTCATTCTTACGCCCCCTCTTGGATGAAAGTGTGCATAAGGTCTTTGCATGGAACGCATATCGAAACCTCGTTCTTTCTTAAGAGACTTGAATTTTGCTTCTTTTTAGGAGATTCGAAAACTAAACTGTAGTTATAAACTTAGAATTTCTTGAAATGAGTCAAGCTTGGAAAAGACGCCTCGATATTTTTTATAAACTCCAGTTAACCTTCTGGGTAATAGAAAAATTATCGCAGTCTCTCTCACTTTTCTTGGGGAGCGGGACGAACAAGTTATCGGACACTATTCCCAAGAAGGAAATTTCAGTGCTTCCTGAGCAAGATATTGGAAGTGAGTTTTATATCTTTCGGGTGACAAATGAAAAACTTTCAATGTTACCTAAGTAAAAAAAAATATATATATATTCTGTCAATTGATTACTTTCTTGCTGTCTCTGTTATACACATGTTCTACCAGACCTCTGTTACATCTTTGTAACGCGAATCAGTGATTTACACCGCTAGCTTTAGTAATTCATCAGTCGGACTTGTTTCACAGGCCAAGAGAAGCGGGTCTGGTTCTACAAGGTAATCACGAACCTAATTACCTAAGCATCTCCTATTAGATTTTCCGGCCAATAACTGCATTTCAATCCTTTACAAACTTACGATCATAAGAGTAGTATAACTGTCACTGAAAATTTGTTAAGATTCGTGGGCTTCTGTCTGAAAAGTGTGTTGGTACAGTCGCAAACGAACAAGGAGCTGAGTAGTAAGCATTATATATCCTTATGTCGTATAAAACCTAGAGCAGTAAGTCGAAACCAACTCCGATGGACGTGTAGGAGAGGTTTCATTCTTCTGGATCTGGATAAAAACGTACATGGATTCTTAGCATGTACGGAATATCCAAACATCCTTCTTTATTAAGAGTGTTAAACAAGACTTCTTTTTAGGAGAGTCGTAAACTAAACGGCTCTTACACAAATTTATGTGTCATAGCAGATGGCAGAATCCTCGGAGTCAATTATCAATCGGAGTCAATCCTCTGATACTGTAGGTTCCTCCAGAGCTTCCAAATTTTGAGTATAGGGATGTGGAAATTTTCCATAGAGAAGATGACCACCTGCATGAGAAAACGGAAGCATTCATTTAATTGCCTACAAATAAAGTTTCTAGTCTCCTTTTCAATGTAGTCCCTTTGGATGAACTGCAATACGATTAATACCTTTTATATATAATGCAGTTAAAATTCACGGTTCTGGAAATGTCACCGTCTTAATTTTGAGATTTCCTAATATGGTTTTTGACATGCAGTTTTATTTTCTTGTAAATGTTGCATATTTATTTCGTTATCCAGACATTGTTGAATAAGATCGCAGATGGTATATTTAGAGATTTCCTCTGAGAGTTGTAAATCTTTTAACAACCACTTGTTGAGGTCCAGGAGCAAAGTCTAGAAGTGAGTTCACAATGATCTTGAGTAGGCATGGCCATTTAAAATTATCACTCTTGTTGTGTTAGTGAACAGGATACACAATTGTTCTTCTATACCATTTCCTGACATAATGTATCCAATCATGCCTAGAAATTACTCAAGTGGAAATCTACTAAATACGGTAAAACTTTGGACCGTTCATAAATTTCTTCAGCTGAAGGTACGATTTGAATACCCTGCCTGTATAATGGCTGATCTAATATCACAACGCACCCGCTTTGTTCACTTTTCTTGCACCTAGTTACTGTATGCAGAAGAGTAGAATATTTAGTATTGGTACTTGATATTGATATAATGAAAAAATACAGAGGGACTACACTGCTTAAATCATAAGGAGAGGTCTGTATCTCACCAATACACAATCGTTGTGGCGAAGCTTTCACAAGATGATAATGTCACCGTCCTAATTTAGAGATTTCCTAATATGGTTTTTGTCATGTAGTTTCTTTTTCTTGTAAATGTTGCATATGGATTTCCTCATCCAGACGTTGTTGAATAAGATCTCAGATCCTAGATTTTCTCCTCTCCTCCGACGGTTGTAAATGTCCCCGAGCATAGTCTACAAGTGAGTACTCAATGATCTTGAGTAGGCATTGCCTATCAGCATTTTCAGCAAAGTTGTCATAATATACAGGATACACCAAAGTTCTTCTATACCATTTCCTGAAATAATGTTTCCATTCGTGCCTAGAAATTACTTAACTGCAAACTTTGGACCGTTCAGAGATTTTTTCAGCTGATTTACGATTTGAACACCTTTCTTGTATAATGGTGGATCTAATGTCATAACGCATGTGCTTTGGTCACTTTTCTCGCAGTTATTTACAGTATGCAGCTGAGTAGAATATTTAGTATTAGTAGTTGATGTTGAAATATTGAAGTAATACAGATGCATTACACACATTATATCAAAAGAAGAGGTCTGTATCTAACCAATACACAATCGTTGTGCCGAAGCTTTCTCAAGATGAATAGCTTTCCAAATGTTGTTTGAGAATAGGAAATTGAGACGCGAGACCTGAGTGAAGACTAGATCAAATCTTCCGAGTAAGACAGCATTGACACACCAAGAACATTAGAGGGTAAGTGGATGTCAGAATGAATAATTGTGATACGATATACTCTTCAGTCAAAGGTACCGTGATATAAGATAACTTTTTCATCAAAAACTTGGAAATGGAGAATTTTCATCAAGTGACATTTGAAATAAATGACTTTTTCTGCTCTATGAAAGGTGTGGTACTTAGTTACTAATCAAAGCATACACTGAGCTTATATGAAAAGATAATTTGATTAGCCCACAGTTTCGTTGTTTTGTGATGATGACCAGTGTTACTAAGTTGGTAGCGAACACAGGACTGACTATACCGTAAATTTTCCATCTAACCGTGTAAGAGAAGATCTCAAAAGAAGTAAAATCGATTCTTTATTTGTCTCACAGATCAGATGACAGGTTTCAAGCCCAAAGGAGGGCTGCCTTGCAGGTTAGAATATAAAAGGTTTCATAGCAAGTTTTTTAGGATACAATCGGGAAAATATTATTAATGATAGACCTGAAAATACTGAATCCTAAACAACTATGCATGTAAGTCCTAGTGAGCAGCAAGGACGCTATTTAAACGCACTTGATAGCCTCGAGTGTTAACACACTGAAGAATTTCTTTAAGTAATACATTCGTAAGAACACAACTCTTTGGAATAAACCGTTTCTATCAGGTTAAGAAAATAAAGGTGAGGGCGTTGTGAGTCCTAAGTAGATTTCTTAAGCAGGAATCACTCACTAATAGTATTGTAGTTGCATATAAACGGGAAGTATAGCAATTGCTTGATTATCATTTGATTTCACAACATTTTTCAATCCCAAGGGCCCACCTAAAAAAAACCGCTGTTCGTTCCCAAAGCTATACGTCAGTGATACTCTCGTCTTATTAAATGGAGAAATCAAATCCATGGTTTTTAAATGGTACGCCACTGCATAATGTTAATAAAGGAGCTCTAATACCACCAGCGCTTCGTTTCAGAGACCTAGGTACACAACAAAAGATCCTACGGCCTCGGATTCAATGTTGAATTCGTTTACTTCTGGAAGCCAATAGGAATTGAGGTAACATACCGATGTCCACTGCTAACTTCTAAATTTCACACCATTGTAAGAAGGGCATAAGCCTACGTAAGTCCTTTAGCCTTACCGCACACTTCGAAATACAACCCTCGAAATATTAACACGTTTGTGACAGTCTAAACCACTAATTATATAACGAACATCCTCAAAATTATTTCTTCAATCACCGCAACACTTTTGAGATCCATTTAATCTCTTATTAATATCTCTTTTCAGATATTGTAGAATACTATTAGAATGAAGTCAAGTTGCATCTCTGCTAATGTTCTCATTTTAAGGAGATTTCTATCGTAGTAGATTCATATTACAAAAAGCTTCACAAACTCAGAGATGCATTTCCCATCGCAAGCGACCCATCAAGTTGTCCGTGATTTTAACGCGCTTTCTCTTTACTATAACTTATGAGCTCACCGTGATATTGAGTCTTTCTCAGCTAAAGACTTCTTTATCCGCACGTCACTGGTTTTAAACTCGAATATTTCAAATTTGCAAGTGCTAAGGACAATATGTGCTGAAGGAACTTTTCCCATTTGAACCCACTCTCTCACGTCGATTGTACTGCATGCAAACTGATTCCACTCGTTCTAATGCAAGTATCATGCCGGATCTCGACATCTACTGATATTATCTTATATCTAAATGCATCTTTATATCTACAATTAGTATTACCATTATTTCTGATGGAAGCCACATTCGGCAGCCTTCTAGGAAAATCTTATTTCTTCTGCTATATGAATGTTATAAATCAACACATATTAGTCTATAACAGCGCGTGAGTTGAAATTGAAAAATCCTAATTACACTTCGCTTCTTATCAAATAATACTGTGTCTGGTTGGTTGTAGAGCGTGCTAACTGCTTGCATTCGTTTTCATAAGACAACAACACATATCTCGACATCTCCTCTTAGTAAAATGTTATCTGAACGTTTCGGTATCTTAGAAATAGTATGTTTTATGAATACAGTCTGAAGTATAGATATAAGGACATATCTGTGTATTTCGACTTTCTTCTTGCCAATGTTAACGGCTCTACTAAGGAAATGTACTCTAGGCAGCTTCCCATGGTATTCCGCTATATGCAGCGAACACCTAAGAAGAAATCTACAAACGATTTGGTGCTTCTATTTTTGTAAAGGAATTTATTTGGTAATCTAGGGTGGCTCTGGTCAACGGCCATGGATATGCTCGCTTACATACCAGGCCAAATCAAAGTCTGGTTCAGCGTTAGAGATGAGTACACATAGTAAGCCTTAAATGCTGGCTAGTAATCATGTACATTTTGTGGAGTAACTTTTTGTTCTTGAGAAGACAACTTACAATCGGTGGCAGGTCACGGAAGCTCTAATCACGTCAGCGAGTTGTGCTAGTGTTGAACTTAATAAATTAGATTACAGATATTATTCTTATTGAACATTCCGTATCAGATATGTGAGGTGTCGAAAAGCTAATACAAAAAAAAAAAAAAAAAAAATTGTCACCTGATAATTTTCTTGACGTTTCTGTTCTACACCTGTTCTACCAACCTTGTATAACTTCTTAATATCCCGAATCAGTGCTTTACAGCCCTAGCTTTAATATTTCATTCTCCGGCGGGCCTGACTCTACGCGGTAATCACGCACCTATTTACCGAAGCATCTCCTACTAGATTTTCAGGCCAATTACCTGCATTTGAATCCTTTACAAGCTTACGACTATAAGTCTAGTAAAATTGTTACAGAAAATTGTTAAGCTTCGCGGCCTTCTGTCTGAAAAGTAGGTCGGTACAGTCGCAATGGAACAAGGTGGTGAGCAGTAAGCATTGATTATACTTATGTCGTAGTAAACATAGGTAAATATGTTGAAACCAACTGTGCTCGTCGTGTAGTACAGCTTCCATTCTTACGACATCACCTTGGATAAAAATGTACATGGAGTCTTTGCATGTACGGAAAATCCATACTTCGTTCTTTATTAAAAGTATTAAACTTTACTTCCCTTCAGGAGGGTCGTAAATTAAACGGCAGTTACATAATCATAAGTGTCCTGGCAGGTGGCAGAATCCTTGGAGCGATAATCAGCTGTTGAACATCTTAACATATAAACAATCAAACAATAAACAATTGTTATAAACGTACAATTGAATGATACTGTAGTACGCGAATGTGATATCTAAATGAATTGGTATTTGGTCGTTATCTAAAAATGTGTCCTTCTATCGTTTCGTTTTCTCTTTGGGTTTTAAAGCAGCTCGTGTTAAAAGATTCAAAAATATGTAAACAGAACAATAAACCTCCTTCATGTTTTATACCTTGTCCTTACACCTTCACTTAAAGTTTCATAAAGATCGTCTCCATGTCCATTTTTTATTAGGTCTATAAGGCGGGGAAGATATCACAAAAACATAACTGATTGGATCAAAAAATAAACAGTTGTCAAAGACATATGTGTTTTTTACTGCTGTTCTTCGTTATCATCTATATCAGATTGTCTTCCGATCTGCCAATTCTACATGAACTCTCTGGGAGAATGCCCAAACTTTTGAATACTTCATATCAGTTCTTTTACATTAACATGTAGTTCGTTGACAATCATATCTTGCAATCACTTTTTATCTACAGATAATTAAGCTTATCCGGCTGGAGCCGATGGTAGCAGTGTTGGTCCTGGAATTAGCATAACCTATTTCACACACCAAACTCTTTCGATTGGGTACATGCTTAGACCACTTCGCTCGTGGAGTTGGAGGTACTTCGAATTGAATTCTGAACAGCTGTTGTATTAGTAAGGATAAAAGTGTTCGTATTTAGTTATGTAATACTCCGTTGTTATACCTGATATAGCTCATACCAGGAAGGACATGTATCATTCTCCATACGGGCTGATAAGAAATGTTTAATCATGACCATTAGGTCAGGATTGAGTTTTGGTTGGTTGGAGACTCTAACGAACTTTCAATTCTTCTTCTTTTTGAAGGATCTAGTAGGCTGCCGACTATTCACTGCTGAGAATAGTTGAGGTCGTGTCACAGCCTGTTGCATCATGAAAAAAATCAAAGCAATCTTTTACTGACACAAAAGTATTTTAAATTTAACTATTTCGTAGCATTTCTTTTCATTAGTGCTTCTACTAACCTTAAAAAAATCAGCAACTGCTTATGAAATCTTAAAAGTTCTGAATCAGTCCCATCAACAGCTACAGATTTCCCGTTTGTAGTTCCTTCCATTATTCTTGTCCATATACAGCTACTTTTATATTTTGAACACTGTTTGCATCATTTGAAGCCGTTTAGTATGGATCTCTAAATTTCTCAACAACTGTGATTGAATTGTGGTGGCTTCAATGACAGAATAAAATTGGATCGTTGCAGATATTTCCCGAAAGCTTTTTTTTCTCTTTTGGCACCTACGAATTAATCCCCCAGACAATTTAGTGTCCTTCATTAAAAACGGTTAGAAAATAATATCATTTGGAACTTCGCTCAAGAAGTCCTCTTTTTCTGCGAATTGTTTCTTGAGTTGTTAATTTCTTATAATCCTCTGACACCGTATTTTGCTTCAGGGGTTGCATCTGTTGAGTATAGTGATGTGCAAAATTTTCACAGAAGAGACGACCAGTTGCGTGACAAAACGGAAGCATTAATTTAATTGCCATCAAATGAAGTTTCTAGTCCCCTGTTCAATTTAGTCTCTTTGGATGAATTCAATACCGTTGTGACCTTCTCTATATATTGCAGCGAAAGTTAACTGTTCGCAAAATGTCACCTACTTAATTTTGAGATTTGTTAATATGGTTTTTGTCATGCAATTTCATTTTCTTGTAAATGTTGTATACTGATTTCCTCATCTAGATGTTGTTGAAAAGATCGCATATCCTAGAATTTGTCATCTCAACCGAGGGTTGTAAATGTCTACATAATCAAATGTAGAGGTCCCCGAGCAAAGTCTAGAAGTCGCACAGGACACGCAAGGTCTGTGCACGTCAAAAGAAATACATCTTGTTGATACTTCTGTCTCATGTATGAAAGGTGTGAGAAAGCTAATAAAATTGTTGCATTAATTTGCTACAGAAGGGAAGTTTACAGATCTTTGCTCATCGGTGAAAACCGTTTAGAAGATCGGGAACTTCAATTTCTCCAATAAAGTTAATAACAGTGTCCGATATGGCAGTCTGTAGTGTAAAATGAACTGTGCAAACCAGAAAGACTTTAAGGTTTTATAGCCTGTATAGGTCTATAGCAAAAGATTTAAGATTTACTTAAAAGACTGCCGACTTTTGTTTTCTGCAAAAATAATGGTATTACTAATTGTAGATATCAGGATGCATTAAATAAAAAGATAATAACAGTAGAGGTCGAGATGCCCCATGATACATTCACTAGAACGAGTGGAATCTTTTTGCGTGCAGTACAACCGACGAGAGCGGGCGGGTTGAAATCGGAAAAGTATTGCAGCTCATATTGTCCTTAGGACATGCAAATTCGAAATATTAAATTTCAAACCCAGTGACGTACTGAACAAATGAATATCACGGTGAGCTCATAAGGTATAGTAAAGAGAAAGCACGTTAAAATGATGAACAAGTTGCTGGGTCACTTGCGATAGGACAAGCTTGTGAAGCCCTCTGTAAAAAGAATCCACTACTTAAGAAATCGCCTTAAAATGAGAACATTTGAAGAGATGATACTAGACTTCATTGTAATAGTATTCTACAATTACTGAAAAGAGATATTAATGAAAAGAGATGACTGAAAAGAGATGAAATCGATCTCTAAGTGACGCGGTGTTAAAAGTAATAATTTTGAGGATAGACGGGATGTTCGATTTTTAATTAGTAGGTTAGGGTGCAACACGCGCTCCAATAGTTTGAGGGTTCCATTTCGAAGTGTCCGGTAAGGCTAAACGGCTTATGCCGGCTTGTGTTCTTCTTACAATGCTGTGAAATTTAGAAGTCAGCAGTGGACATCGGGATCTATTACTTGATTCCTATATTCGTACAGCTACAAAAGGAATTCAACAATGAATCCGAAGCCGTAGGATCTTGTGTTGTGTACCTAGGTCTTAAAAACCAAGCAGTAGTTCTTTTAGAGCTCCTTAACTCACATTAAACAACGGCGTACCATAAAAAAAAACCGTGGATATACTTCTCCCTACAATAAGAGGAGGGTATCTCAGACCTATAGTATTGGGAACGAACAGCGGCTTGTTTTATGTGAACCCTAGGGTATGAAATTTGTTGGGTTAACAAATGTAAAATAATTACTATTAATTTATCAATGAAAATCAAGCAATTGATATACTTCCCGTTTATAAGACACTACGATACTATTTGAGAGTCGTTCCTGCTGAAGAAATCCATTTAACACTCTCACCTTTTGTTGATCGTTAACCTGATAGAAACTGTTTAATCCAAAGAGTTGTGTTCTTACGGATATATTATTTAAAGAAAGTCTCCTGTGTGTTAACACTCGAGACTATCAAATATACATTTAATTAGCGTCCTTGCTGCTCACTAGGGCTTACATACAAAGATGTGTAGTATTTACTAGGTTCCCGTCTCTTATTTATAATATTTTCCGGATTGCATAATGAAAAACTTTCTATGGAACCCATTATGTTCTAAACTCCGAAGCAGCCTTACTTTGTGTGACACCGGTGATCTGATCCATGAGACAAATAAAGATTAATTTTAGGTTCTTTCAAGATCTTCCCTTTGTTATTTGGAAAATATTTACGGGATAGTCAGTCCTGTGTTCGCTTCCAACTGAGTATCACTGGTCATCACAAAGCAACCAAACTGAGGGCTAATCATATAATCTTTCCATATAAAGCTCATTGTGTGCTTTGATTACACATTTCTTAGAGCAGAAAAAGTCATTTTTTTCAGATGTCTCTTGATTAAACTACTCCATATCCAAGTTATTGAATGAAAAAGTAATATTATATCACCCTAGCATTGTCTTAATAAGAATATCCTATTACATTTCTTCATTCTGATATCCACTTTTCCTCTAAGGTTTTTGGTGTGTCAATGGTGTCTTCCTCGGAAGATTCAAATCTTCACTCGCATCACGCGTCTCGATTTTCTATTCTCAAACAACCTTTGGATAGTTATCCATCTTGAGAAACCTTTGCCACAACGATTGTGTAATGGTGAGATACACACATCTCCTTTTGATATAAGCAGTGTAGTCAATCTGTATTTCATGAATATTTCAACATCAAGTACTATTACTATATATTCTACTCTCTTCATACAATAAATAATTGCATGAAAAGTGAATAAAGCACATGCGTTATGACATTAGATTAGCCATTTTAATGGAAAGGTGTTCAAATCGTACCTCAACTGAAGAAATTTGTGAACGGTTCAAAGTTGTACCGCCTTTAGGAGGTTTGTAGTTAAGTAATTTCTAGGCACGAATAGACACATTATTTCAGGAAATGGTGTAGAAGAACTTTTGCTGTATCCTGTATATTATGACAACTTTGCTGAAAATGCTGATAGGCAATGCCTACTCAAGATCATTGAGAACTCACTTGTAGACTTTGCTCCGGGACTTCTACATGTGGTTATGAAGAAATTTACAACTGTCGAAGGAGATGACAAAATCTAGGATATGCGATATTTTCAACAACGTCTGTATGAAGAAATCACTATGCAACATTATAAGAAAATGAAGCTGCATGACAAAAACCATATTAAGAAATCTCAAAATTAAGATGATTACATTTTCCGAACCGTTAACTTTGACTGCAGTATATAGAAAAGGTCATAACCATATTGCAATTCATACTTGGGATTTAATAGAACAGGGGACTAGAAACTTTATTTGATGGCAATTAAATTAATGCTTCCGTTTTCTCACGTAGCTGGTCATCTTTTCTTTGAAAAAATTGCACATCACTATATTCAACAAATGGAAGCCCTGGAGGCAAATACGGTGTCAGAGGATTACAACAAATTAAAAACTCAAGGATCATTGACATTCTCGAACGAAGTTCAAAGTGATATGATTATCGAACAATTTTTAATGAAAGCAACGAAATTTTCTGGGGGATTAACTCAACGTCAGACACAACGTTTGCAAGATTAATTTTTCATTCCCAAATACTGTTACGATAAAAGAAGTCTACAGGATTTTTGTGGGCATCAGTTAATGATCAGAGCGATACGTTGATCTAATGCCACTCTCCTTGTGTGATAATATGTCAATCCGCAAGAATGTCAATTCGACAGCGCTGATTTTACAGAATCGCTACTGTCTTGTGTTCTAAAAAGAACACGTAGAAAGAAGCTTCTACACGCAATGGTGTGGACTAAAAATGGCAACACAAATCTGCGTTGTAATCGTGTATAAATTATTTTATACTCTATTTGACCTTATATTTTATGGATATATATTACAATTAGACATGGAAAGTGCCAAAAGAGAAAAAAGAGCTTTCGGGAAATATCTGCAACGATCCAATTTTTTTCTGCCATTTTCTGCCACGACAATTTAATTAGAGTTGTTGAGAAACTTGGAGATCAATAGTAGACGGTTTCAAATTATGCAAACTGTGATCAAAAGATAAAGGTACCTGTATATGGACAACAGTAATAGAAGAAACTAAAAAGGGGAAATCTGTAGCTGTTATTGTGCCCGATTCAGAGCTTTTAAGAATCTTACTAGAGGACTTCATAAGCAGTTGCTGATTCTTTTAATGTCAATATAAGCACTAATGAAAGGAAATCCCACGAAATTATAAATTTAAAGAAACTTTAGCATAATTAAAAGATGGCTTTCACTTTTTTCATGATGCAAAAGGCTGTAACACAACCTCATCTATTCTCAACCGTGAATAGTTGGCAGCCTTCAAGATCCTTCAAAAAGAGGAAGAATTTCAACCAAGCAAATTTCAATCCGGACAAAATTGTCAAGATTACACATTTCTTATTCGCCTGTATGGAGAAGGAAACATATCCTCAGTGGTATAAGCCATATCAGGTATAACATTGGAGGAATATTACAAAGCTTTGTATATAGCCACTTTTCCCCTTCTAACACGGCAGCTTTTCAGCATTGTATTCGGAAGTATCTCCAACTCCACGAGCGAAGTGGTCTAAGCTCGAAAGAGTTTAGTGCGTAAAAGAGGATATGCAAATTTTAAAGACCCACACAGCTACCATCAGCTCCAGCCGTCTAATGTTACTAACCTGTACAAAACAAAGGACTGCAAGATGTAACCGAGCCACATGTTAGTATAAAATAGCTGATATCAAATATTGAAAGTTTTCTCCATTCTGCCAAGGGACTTCATGTGCAAATATCACATTGGAAGACAATCTTATATAGATGATTACGAACAAAGTTGTTGGAAACCAATATGTCACTGACAATTGCTAATTGTTGATTCAATCAGTAATGATTATTATTTTGAAAAGACGTCCCCGCCTTATAGACCTAACCAAATGGACATGAAGACGATTTTAATTTAACTATAAAAGAAGGTAAAAAAAGAAAATATAAAACATGAAGTTTGTTTATTGTTTAGTTTACATATTTTGGAAATCTTTAACACGAGCGGCTTTGGTACCCGAAGAGAAAACGGAATTCTAGCAGGACACACACAAGTTAACGAGCAAAAACTTCCGTAGTAAAATGGTCTATGCTTACCATGCACACAATGGAACGTGGTTCGTGTGTGAAAGAGGATATGCAAATTCCATGACCCACACAACTACCATCAGTTCCAGCCGGATAAGCTTACTTACCTGTAGATAAAAAGTGACTGGAAGATAGGTTTGTGAACGAGCCACATTTTAGTGTAAAAGAGCGGATATGAAGTATTCACGGTTTTGTGTATTCTGCCAAGAGAGTTCATGTTGAAATGGCAGAATGGAAGACAATCTAATATAAATGATTAAGAACAACAGATGTAGAAAATCAACATGTCATTAAAAACGGCATAATTCTTCCTCCAATCAGTTATGATTATTATTTTGTGTAAACGTCACCGCGTTATAGACCTAACCAAATGGACATTAAGATGATCTTGATGTAACTTTAAATAAAGGTATAAAAAACAAGGTATAAAAGGTGGTGGTTTATTGTTCTGTATACCTTTTTTGGAATTCTTTAATACGAGCAGCATATATGCCAGCTTATGTCCTTACTCACTTTCAACATCTTGGAGCAGAAGCCATGAATTCTCTCTTTTAGTAATAGTGTCCGAGTACTTGCTCCTCTCGGTGCCCAAAGAAAATAATAAATACTGTGTAATAAGACACGTGGAGATGTCGATATACGTGTTGTTTTCTTATCAAAACGGATGCAAGCAGTTAGCATGCACTTCAACCAACCAGACCTATTAATATTTGATAAGAAGCGTACTGAGATTAGCATTTTTCAATTACAACTTACACGCTGTAATACTCAAAAAATTTTTTGTAAAATTACAAGACTGCCGACTGTTGTTTTCTGCAGAAATAATGGTATTACTAATTCTAGATATCACGATGCATTAAATAAAAAGATAATAACAGTAGATGTCGAGATGCTCCATGATACATTCATTAGAACGAGTGGAATCAGTTTGCATGCAGTACAACCGATGAGAGCGGGCGGGTTGAAATGGAAAAAGTACGGCAGCTAATATTGTCCTTAGGTCATGCAAATTTGAACATTCGAGTTCAAACCCAGTGACGTACTGAACAAGAAGTCTTTAGCTTAGAAGGAATGAATATCACGATGAGCTCATAAGGTATAGGAAAGAGAAGCCGCGTTAAAATGATGTTCAAGTTGATGGGTCACTTGCGATAGGACAGTCATCCCCGAGCTAGTGATGCTCTTTTTAATATCCATCCACAACGACAGAAATGGCCTTAAAATGCGTTCTTATTCGCAAGTGCTTCCCATCACGCCAAATCCCACCCAAAAACCGACGGCACTCTTCATTCATGTCACATGCATCTTAAAATCTCAGAAGCTACTAAGATACGGCAGCAACTACAAGCTTTCTCACCAACAACTATTACTTACAATTATCATCAAATAGTAGTGAAACACAGATTAATGCTGACAATGGTAGATGTAAAGGTCTGTAGTGGTATCACAAACAATCATATTAACGATGTTACATCTGCGGTGCATCTTCAAAGCCACTGAACGATCCACACAAAACTACAGCATTACCACCTGACTCAACAACGTTTGAATTCGGGTTGTCAAGTCTGCATTACTGGATAAGGTGCTTTGAGTTTCTGTTGCACATTGTATATAGACTGGAGATCATACCTGACAAGTGAGGAAGAGGGTTCAACCAAATGTTGATCAAAGATAGAAATTACTACAGAAGCTATTTCGTGAAGAAATTGGTTTCCTGACGGCTGTGCCCAATCCAAACTACGGAACAAGCATATAGGTAATATTGGCCGCAAGTTATTCTGATACCATCATTATCAGCGTCCATTACTGTCATCAATGAAGAGTTGATTAAACGATTTGCAGTTCTCTTACGTACCATTGCTAGTGGTTGTGCAATTAACTGTGAGGCATTTGGTAAGTGTTCTCTGAAAACTGCACGATTATATGTGGACCAGTATAACTGGTATTACATGCCGGCAACTGGGCATATATTATTGATACATGGGACATCGTGGATTCTGCGCTGGTTCCTATTTGACAGCTTTCCGAATAGGCACAAGAAGCTCGGAGTAAAGATATTCGAATGTTCCTGGAACATAATGCCAGGAAAAGTTCTCGTCGCGACAACATAGAAGATTTAATGCACATGTTGTTAAGCACGCTGGATCCCTGCATAAACAACCTTAGAAAATTCACACTCGAACACAGTGAACATCTTCCCGAAGAAATACGTCTATTGTTACAAATTCCTCCTACGTGTCAATCATACATTTCAGCTCATCATACTACTGAACACAACAATAGTCCTTCCAGTGAAAATATGTGACTGCTTAGCGATTCGTGTCACTCTGTGTACGTGCTCTGCTGTGTTTTCTCTTGTTATGAATTTTGTCCAACTAGATGTGGCAATTTAACCAGTTTGAGGCCAAGAGAAGCGGGCCTGGTTCTACGAGGTATACACGTACCTAATTACGTAAGGATCTGCTAATAGATTTTCCGGCCAATAACCTGAATGTGAATCCTTTACAAGATTACGACCATAAGTCTAATATAATTGTACAGAAAATTGTTAAGTATCGTGGGATTCTATCTGAAAGTAGCTTTGTCAAAGCAACAAGGTGCTGAGCAATAAGCATTGATTATCCTTATGTCGTATAAAAACTTGGGCAATAAATAGAAACCAACTGCGATGGACGTGTAGTAAAGCTTTCATTTTTACAACACGGTCTTGGATAAAAATCTACATGGAGTCTTGGCATGTATGGAATATCAAAAGATCGTTCTATATTAAGAATGCTAAACTTTACTTCCTTGTTAAAAGGTCGAAAACTAAATGGAAGAGCCCTTCTACACGCAATGATGTGCGCTAAAAATGGCCAGTCAAATCTGCGTATATGAAATATGTTAAGCGCTATTTTCAACTTATATTTTATGGATATAAATTACAATTAGAGACATAAATTGACAAAAGACAAAAAAAACTATCGTGAAATATCTTAACGATCGAATTAAATTATGCCATTGAAGTTACTACAATTCAACCACGGTTCTTCAGAAACTTCGAGATCAATACTAGACGGCTTCAAACGATGCAAGCAGTTTTCGAAGGAGTAAAGGTAGCTGTATATTGACAAGAATAAGGGAAGAAACTACAAAGGGGAAATCTGTAGTTGTTGGTGGATCTCATTTAGATCTTTTAAGAATCTTGGTAGAATTCTTCGTGAGCAGTTGCTGATTCTTTTAAGGCCACATGGAAGCAGAACCGAAAAGAAATGCTATGAAATTATTAAATTTAAAGAATCTTTAGATTCATTAAAGAGCGGTTTCACATTTTTCTTGATGCAACAGGCAGTGACACGATCTCAGCTTTACTCAGGAGAGAATAGTTGCCTACCTTCAAGATCCTTCAAAAAGAAAAAGAATTGTGCCAGTAAGTCATAGTCTTCAAGCAGCCAATCTCAATCCTAAAACAATAGTCAAGATTAATTTCTTATCCGACTGTATAGGGAAAGAAACATTTCCTTCTCGGTATAAACCTATCAGGTATAACAAAAAAGTAGTTACAAAGCTTCAATATGGGCACTTTTTCCCCTACTATCGCGGCAGGTGTGCAGCATTCAATTTGGAAGTTCCTCCAAGTCCAGGAGCGAAATGGTGTAAGCATGAACCGAATCGATTGAGGTTGGTGTGTAAAAGAGGATATGCCATCAGCTACAATCGGCTCCAGCCGGATAAGCTTACTTATCTATAGATAAAAAGTTATTGCTAGATAGGATAATGAACCAGCCAATGTAAGTGTAAAAGAGCCAATATGAAGTATTCAAGGTTTTCTGCAACCTTGGGTTCTTTACAATTGGAAGATCGGAAGACAATCTGATTTAGATGATTACGATCAACAGCTGTAGAAAACCAATATGTCATTGACAACGCGTTAATTGTTGATCCAATCAATTATGATTATTATTTTGTAATAACTTCCACGCCTTATAGACCTAACAAAATGGACATGAAGAATATATTGTTGAAACTTTAAATGAAGGTGTGAGTACAAGGAATAAAACATGAATGTGGTTTATTGTTATGTTTACATATTTTGGAATCTTTTAACAAGAGCTGCTTCTGTACCCGAATAGAAAACGAAATCGTAGCAGCAAAAACAAATTCATTTAGATATCACATCCGCGTAAAACAGTATCATTCACTTGTACGTTTATTACAATTGTTTATTGTTTCATTGTTTATATGTTAAGATGTTCAACAGCATATGATTGACTCCAAGGATTCTGTCATCTGCTAGTACCCTTAAGAATATTTAACTGCCGTTTAGTTTTCGACTCAAAATAAAGGGAAGTAAAGGTTAACACTCTTAATAAAAAACGAAGTTTGGATATTCCGTACATGGAAAGACTCCATGTACATTTTTATCTAAGATGATGTTCTAAAAATGAAAGCTCTATTACACGACGATCACAGTTGGTTTCAACTTATTGACCTAGTTTTAATACGACATAAGTATAATCAATGCTTACTGCTCACAACCTTGTTCCTTTGAGATAGTAGCAACCTACTTTTCAGACAGAAGCCCGTGAAGTTTAACAATTTTATGTAAAAGTTATACTAGACATATGGTCGTAAGCCTGAAAATCTAGTAGGAGAACCTTAGGTAAATAGGTCCGTGATTACAGTGTCTCCAACACCATTAGCGAAATGGTCTAAGCATGAACCCAATCGAATTAGGTTGGTGTGTGAAATAGGATATGCAAATTCCAGGACCCACACTGCTACCATCAGCTCCAGCAAGGTATTTTTAGTAACCTTTAAATAAGAAGTGAACGAGCCATATGTTAGTATAAAAGAGCAGATATGAAATATTGAAGGTTTTCTCCATTTTGCCAAGGGACTTCATGTACAAATGCCAGATCGGAGGACAATCTTATATAGATGATGGCGAACAAAGCTGTTGAAAACCAATCAGTCACTGAAAATTGCTTAGTTGTTGATCCAATCAGTCATAATTATTATTTTGAAATAACGTCACCGCTTTATAGACCTAAGAAAATGGACATGTAGACAATCTTGATGTAACTTTAAAAGAAGGTAAAAAAAAAAGGTATAAAACATTAAGGTGGTTTATTGTTTAGTTTACATAGTTTTGAAATCTATAACACGAGCGGCTTTGGTAACCGAAGAGAAAACAAAATTGTAGCATAACACACACAATTTAACGAGCAAAAACTTCAGGAGTGAAATGGTCTAAGCATGAACCCAATCGATCGAGATTGGTGTGTGAAAGAGGATATGCGAAATCCTCACAGCTACCATCAGCTCCAGCCTACTTACCTGTAGATAAAAAGTGACTGAAAGATAGGTTTGTGAACGATCTACATTTTAGTGTAAAAGAGCCTATATGAAGTATTTATGGTTTTGTGTATTCTGCCAAGAGAGTTCATGTAGAAATGGCAGAATGGAAGGCTATCTGATATAGATGATTAGGAACAACACCTGTAGAAAATCAACATGTCATTGGCAACTGCATAATTCTTGCTCCAATCAGTTATGATTGTTATTTTCTGTTACCGTCACCGTCGAGTACTTGCTCGTCTCGGTGCTCAAAGAAAGTAATAAATACTGCTATTAACTTTCACCTAGCTTCATGGTTAAACTTGCGTCAATAAAAAATTTCGAGGGTCTTTTGCAAACTTGACTCACTTCATCAAGATTCTATATTGATAACGCTACGTATCTATCCCAATAATCTTCAGGCTATAGAAACTTAGTCTTTCTGACTCGCACGGTTCATCTTGCACTACAGACTGCCATATCGCACATTCCTTTAATCTTATTGGAGGATTTGAAATTTTCGATCTTCTAAACGTTTAATCACCGGGGAGTAAAGTTCTGGTAAGCTATCCCTCTGTAGCAGATTAGTGTAACGACTGTATAAGCTTTTTGATAGCTTTGATATCTGAGACGGAATGATCAACAACGAGAATCCCAAAATTTTGACGGTTACATTTTCTGAACCGTCAACTTTGGCTGCAGTATAGAGAGAAGGTCATGATCGTATTGCAATTCATCGAAAGAGACAAGATTGAACTACAATCTTCATTTGAAGCATATTAAATTAATGCATCCGTTTTCTCACGCAGCTGGTCTTCTTTACTATGGAAAATTTGCACATCACTATACTCAACAGATGGAAGCCCTCGTAGCAAATACGATATCAGAGTATACAAGAAATTAACAACTCAAGGAACATTCACAATTCGCAGGAAAAGAGGCATTCTTGAGCGAAGTTCCAAGAGATATGATTATCGAACAGTGCTTACTATAGGGCACGAGATTTTCTGGGGGATTAACTCAACTTCAGTCCGTCTTAGGCAAGAAGGGAGAACACTAAGTATTTTCATTTGATCTCCTAGCATGTTGCACAGAGATATTTGGCAGGGGTGCTTCCGTGAGTGTTTTTTCCCCTTTCATTCTGATGAACACGAATGGCAAGGAAACTGTGACCAGAATATTTCTGTTATTTTAGATGAAATTTATATTATTCTTCATCAGAAGGGGAGTTGGAATTTGAGGATGGCCATGACGATGCAGAACTTGATCCTGATTTTGTACCTGATCCTGACTTTGTGCCTTCGTGTTCCTGGGAAAGGAACACAATGGCTGTTGGAACGTGTATGGCAAATAGAAAGGACTTGCCTAAAGTTACAGTTGTTCAAAAGAAACTGAAAGAAGGTGATATGGTGTTTCAGAGTAAAGATCATCTATTGTGTGTGAAATGCAAAGATACAAGGGATGTCTTGATGATTTCAACTAAACATCAATCTACATCCACTGAAGTTACAGTGAAATCAAAGAACTGTTCTGTAGGGATGACAAAACCAAACGTAGTGTTAGACTACAATATAAACTAAGTTGGTGTGGTCAAAAGTGATCAATTAGTGGCGTATTACCCCTTCAATCGGAAGCAACTGAAGTGGTGGACAATGCATGAATACTATACAAGTAACAAATGCATGGATATTATACAAGAAAACTAGAAGTAGACAAAAGAAGAACAATGTGCATTTAGCAGACTTCGTGCTGAAAGTGGGGTAAGCTTTGACTGAAAAAGCATGTGTCGAAGCTCAAGTTCCTGAAACCTCAACTTGAACCAACAGATTGACCGGGAGACATTTTGCAAAGAAGGTTCCCGCTACGGAAAAAAAAGAGACGTACTAGATATAGTAAGGTTTATTCTGATGTAGGAAAGGTATATGATGGCAAACGGAAGCGAAAGAACACAACGTTGATGTGTCTTGATTATGATGTGGGTCTCTGCATGCTAAAATGTTTACCTTTTTATCGTAACATGCTAGGTACACTTCAGAGCTCAAAGTACTGCCCATTTCCTATATCGAAAATCACATTCAAGATAAACCATTATAGCTCCCCTTATGACGCATGTATGCTTGTAATGTTTGTTTGCAATGTAGAGGAACCACTGACCTTTCATGTGGTGTAATAAACACACATATTTACCTATAGAATATTTTTTAATTCTTTATTGAAGAACACCAAAAATGCCTGGTCTTCTGAGTACTTATTAAAAACAAACACGCCGGCTCTCAAACTGCTAAAGTTATTGGAGGATTTGAATTTCTCGATCTTCTAAACGGTTTCTCACCGGTGAGTAAAGTTCTGGTAAGTTTCCCTGTGTAGCAGAATAGTGCACCAACTATATAAGCTTTTTGACACCTTTCATATCTCAGACGGAATGATCAATAAGAAGAATTTCTGTAACCTTATTTATTAAATTCAACACTACCTCATCTCGTTGACATGAATAGAGTTTGCGTGTTCCCCCACCGAATGAAAGTTGTCTTCTCAAGAGCAGAAAGTAACTCCACAAAATGTACATGATTAATTGCCAGCATTTGAGGCTTACGAAGTGTATTCATCTCTAACACTGAACCAGACTGTCATCTGGCCTGGTATGTAAGCGAGAAATTCCTTGGCCGTTGACCAGAGCCATCCTAGATCACCAAATAAATTCCTTTAAAAAAATAGAAGCACCAAATCGTCTGTAAATTTCTGCTTAGGTGTTCGCTGCAGTAATACCATTGGAAGCTCCCTAGGGCACATTCCTAGTAAAGCCGTTAACCTAGGCAAGAAAAAACTCAAAATACACAGATATGTTCTTAGATCTATACTTCAGACTGTTTTCAGAAAACATAGTAATTCTAAGTTAGCGAAACGTTCAGATAAATTTTACTAAGAGGAGATCACGAGATACGTGTTGTTGTCTTATCAAAACGTATGCAAGCAATTAGCATGCACTACAACCAACCACACATAGTAATATTTGATAAGAAGCGTAGTGAGATTGGGATTTTTCAATTGCAACTCATACGTTGTAATAAACATTCAACTTGTAATAGGCAAGTAATCTGTTGAATTATAACATTCATATGGCAGAAGAAATAAGATTTATCTACAAGGCTTCCGAATTTGGCTTTCTGCAGAAATAATGATAATACTAATTGTAGATATTAGAATGCATTTAGATAAAAAAAATTATATATCAGTAGATGCCGAGTTACGGGATGATATTAACATTAGAACGAGTGGAATTAATTTTCATGTAGTACAACCTACGAGAGAAGGTGGTTTCAAACGGGAAAAGTACTTCAGCACATATTGTCCTTTGGACTTGCAAATTCGAAATATTCGGTTACAACCAGTGACGTGCGGAACAAGAAGTCTTTAGCTGAGAAAGACTGAATATCACGCGTTATAATGATGAACAAGTTGATGGGTCACTTGCGATAGGCATCCCCAAGCTTGTCAACCTTTTTGTAATATGCTTTCATTTTTTTCATGATTTAAAAGACTGTGACACGATCTCAGCTATTCTCAGCAGTGAATAGTTGGCAGCCTACAAGATCCTTCAAGAAGAAGAAGAATTGTGAAAGTTAGAGTCTTCAACCAACCAAAACTCAATCCTGACAAAATGCTCATGATTACACATTTCTTATTCGCCCGTATGGAGAAGGATACATGATATCAGGTATAACAAGGGAGGAGGATTCCAAAGCTTCAATGTGGCCACTTTTCCCCCTACTAACACGGCAGCTGTTCAGTATTCAATTCGGAAGTACCTCCAACTCCATGCAAGAAATGCAAGAAAAGTAAACAAAGCACATGCGTTATGACATTAGATCAGCCAATATACTGGAGAGGAGTTGAAATAATAACTCAGCTGAAGAAATTTCTGAATGGTCTTAAATTGTACCACTTTAGGACGTTTGAAGTTAAGTAATTTCTAGGAATGAATAGATACATTATGCAGGAAATGGTAAAGAAGATCTTTGGTGTATCGTGTACACTATGACAACTTTAGTGAAAATGCTGAATGGCCATGCCTACTCAAGATCTTTGAGTACTCACTTCTAGACTTTGCTCGGGGACCTCTTAATGTGGTTATGTAGAAATTTAAAAATGTCGGAGGAGATGACAAAATCTAGGATCTGCGATTTTATTAACAACGTCTGGAAACCAAACGGTGGGCTAATCAAATAATCTTTTCATGTAAGCTCACTGTAGGCTACCACACCTTTTATAGCGCAGAAAAAGTCATTTATTTCAAATATCCCTTGATGAAAGTTCTCCATCTCCAAGTTTTCGATTGAAAAAGTAATCTTATATATCGGTACTTTTGTCTGAAGAGACTATCGTCTCACATTTCTTCATTCTGACATCTACCTTTTCTATAATGCTATACACTCATGTTCTTGGTGTGTCTATGCTGTCTTACTCGGAAGGTTTAATCTAGTCTTCACTCAGGTCTCGCGTCTCGATTTCCTATTCTCAAACAACCTTTGGAAATCTATTCATCTTGTGAAAGCTTCGCCACTACGATTGTTTAATAATGAGATACACACCTCTTCTTTTGATATAAGCTGTGTAATCCCTCTGTATTTCTTCAATATTTTAACATCAACTACTAATACTAAATATTGTACTTTTCTGCATATTGTAATTACTGCGGGAAAAGTGAACAAGCAGATGCGTTATGACATTAGATCAGCCATTATACAGGAACGCCGTTCAAATCGTAAATCAGCTGAAGAAATCTCTGAACGGTCCAAAGTTTGCTGTTAAGTAATTTCTAGGCACGAATGGATACATTATGTCAGGAAATAGTAGAGATGTACTTTGTGTATTCTGTACACTATGTAAACTTTAGTGAAAAAACTGGATGGCCATGCTTACTCAAGATCATTGTGAACTCACTTCTAGACATTATACGAGGACCTCTACATATAGTTATGAAAACATTCACAACTGTCGGATGAGATGAAAAAAACTTTGATACACGATCAACTACGTCTGGATGACGAAATCAATATGCGTCATTTACAAGAAAATGAAACTGTTAAAAAACATTGTAGGAAATCTCAAATTTAAGACGGTTAAATTTTCCGATCCTTTAACTTTGGCTGCAGTTTATACAGAAGGTCATGATCGTATTGCAATTCATCGAAAGGGACTACAACCTTCATTTGATGGCAATTAAATTAATGTTTTCGTTTTCTCACGCAGCTGGTCATCTTTTCTATGAAAAATTTGCACATCACTATACTCAACAGATGGATGGCCTGGAGGCAAATACGGTATCAGAGTATAAAAGAAATTAACAACTCAAGGAACATTCACAATTCGCAGGAAAAGAGACCTTCTTGAAAGAAGTTCCGAGATATGACTATCGAAGAGTGCTTAAATAAGGGCAAAAAATGGTCGGTGATTAACTAACGTCAGACGAAACGTTAGCAGGATTAATCCCTCATTCTCAAATCCTGTTACGATAACAGATGTTCTACGGGACTTTTGTGTTCATCTGTTTATCAGTTAATCAGCTTTATAAATTTATCGGCCGGACTTGTCTCACAGGCCAAGAGAAGCGGCCCTGGGTCTACAATTTAATTACGTTTCTAATTACCTAATAAAAACTCCTATTAGAGTTTAAAGCCAATAACCTCCATGTAATCCTTTACAAGCTTACGACCACATGTGTAATATAACTGTTACGGAATATTGTTAAGCTTCGTGACCTTCTGCCTCAAAAGCAGCTTGGTACAGTGGAAAAGGATCAAGGTGTTAGAAATATCCATTGATTGTCCTTATAGCCTATAAAGCCTAGGGAAATAAGTTGAAAGCAAGTGGAATCCGCGTGTAGAAGTTTCATTCTTGGATGAAAGTGTACATGAGGTCTTTGCATGTACCGCATATCGAAACTTCGTTTTTTATTAAGAGAGTAACTTTGCTTCTTTTTAGGAGATTCGAAACGGTAGTTATAAATATAGAATCTCGAAGAAATGAGTCAACCTTGCCAAAGACGCCTCGAAATTTTTTATAAATTCCAGTTAAACTTTCTGGCTAATAGAAAGATTATCGCAGTCTCCTTTACTTTCCTAGGGCAGCGGGACGAACAAGTTATCGGACACTATTCACAAGAGGGCAATATCAGGGCTTCTGGTGCAAGATGTGCGAAGTGAGCCTAGGAAGTTTTATATCTTTCAGGTGACTTATCATCAAATCTCCCAATGTAACCTAAGTAAAAAAAAAAAAAAGAAAAAAATTGTCAACTGATTACTTTCTTGCTGTCTCTGTTATATACGGGGCCGCGGTGGCTCAGTGGTAGAGCGTTCACCTCTGGTTCTTGGGGTCCCGGGTTCGATCCCAGCCCCCGCCAAGTAAACTTTGTGGTGGACAAACACCGTTTGCGTGGGTTTTCTCGGGGTTCTCCCGTTTCCTCCTACTTTCTTCATTCCACCATTCTATTCATTACTCATCATCACCGTCTCCTTTAGCCTAACCGGCATAACCGTGGGACGTAAAGCTCACAGATTTAATTTCACTTTTTCTGTTATACACCTTTTCTACTTTACCTGTATCACAACTTTGTATCGCGAATCAGTGATTTACACCGCTAGCTTTAGAAATTCATCGACCGGACTTGTTTCACAGGCCAAGAGAAGCGAGTCTGGTTCTAAAAGGTAATCACGTACCTAATTACCTTAGGATCTCCTATTAGATTTTCCGGCCAATAACCTGTATTTGTATCCTTTACAAGCTTACGACCATACGTCTAGTATAACTGTTACAGAAAAATGTTAAGCTTCGTGGGCTTCTGTCTGAAAAGTAGGTTGGTACAGTCGTAAAGGAACAAGGTGCTGAGCAGTAAACATTGATTATCCTTATGTCGTATAAAACGTAGGGCAATAAGTCGAAACCAATTGCGATGGACGTGTAGTACAGGTTTCATTATTACGACATGGTCTGGATAAAAATGTACGTGGAGACTTTGCATGTACGGAATAACCAAACTTCGTTCTTTATTAAGAGTGTTAAACTTGACTTCTTTTTAGGAGAGTCGAAAAATAAACGGCTGTTACACAATTTTAAGTGTCCCTGAAGATGGCAGAATCCTCGGAGTCAATCACCTGCTGTCGAACATCTTAGCATATAAAACAATCAAACAATAAATAATTGTTATAAACGGAAAATTGAATAATACTTTGGTACACGAATGTGATACCTAAATGAATTGGTTTAGTTCGCTGTGTGTCCTGCTACCGTTTAGTTTTCTTTTCGGGTAGCAAAGCAGCTCTTGTTAAAAGATTCCAAAATATGTAAACAGAATAATAAACCACCTTAACGTTTTATACGTTTTCCTTATACCTTCATTTAAAGTTTTATCAAGATCGTATTTATGTCCATTTTATAAAGTCTATAAGGCGAGGGCGATATCACAAAATAATAAGAATAACTGATTGGATCAATTATTAAGCCCTTGTGAATGATATATTGGCTTTTTTCAGATGTTTTTCGTCAACATTTATATCAGATTGTCGTCTCATCTGCCATTTCTTCATGAACTCCATTGGCAGAATTCACAAAACCTTGAATACTTCATATCGGCTCTTTTCACTAAAATGTGGCTCTGATTTGTTTGGTTGATTGAAGACTCTAACTTTCACAATTCTTCTTTTTGAAGGAAATTGAAGGCTCCCAACTATTCACTCATGAGTATAGCTGACGTCGTGTCATAGTCTGTTGCAATATGAGAAAAGTGAAAGCAATCTTTTAAGCCAAAGTTATCTTAAATTTATTAATTTCGTAGCATTTCCTTTCAATTCTTCTTGTATGTGGCTATAAAAGAATCAGCAACTGCTCATGAAGTCATCTACCAAAATTCTCAAAAAAACCTTAGTTTCCTCTATTACTGTTGTCCATTTACAGTAACCTTTGCTCATTTGAAACTGTTTGCATCATTTGAAGCCGTCTAGTGTTGATCTCAGAGTTTCTCAAGAACTGTGATTAAATTGTCGTGGCTTCAATCGCAGAATTAAATTCGATCGTGGCAGATATTTCTCGAAAGCTCTTTTTTCTCTTTCGGCATTTTCCATGTCTAATTGTAATTTATATCCATAAAATATAAGGCGAAAATAGAGCAAGATTAATCTAAGGAATGAATGATTAATCTTTCTAATTTTGTTTCTGACGTTGAGTTAATCCTCGAGATAATTCGTGGCCTTCATTAAGCACTGTTCGATAATCATATCACTTGGAACTTCGCTCAAGAAGGCATCTTTTTCTGCGAATTATAAATGTTCCTTGAGTTGTTAATTTCTTGTAATCCTCTGATACCGTATTTGCCTCTAAAGCTTCCACCTGTTGAGTATAGAGATGTGCAAATTTTTCATAGAAATGATGACCAGCTGCGTGAGAAAACGAAAGCATTATTTTAATTGCCTTCAAATAAAGGTCCTAGTCCCCTGTTCATTGTAGTCCCTTTCAATGAATTGGAATACGATTATGACCTTCTCTATTATTGCAGCTAAAGTTAAAGGTACAGAAAATGTCACCGTCTTAATTTTGAAATTTCCTATTATGGTTTTTGTCATGCAGTTTCATTTTCTTCTAAATGTTGCATAGTGTTTCCTCATCCAGACGTTGTTAAAAAGATCGTATATCCTACATTTTGTCATCTCCTCCTACGGTTGTAAATGTCTTCATGTAGAGGTCCCCGAGCATAGATCTTGATTAGGCATGGCCATTTTCACTAATGTTATCATAGTCTACAGCATATCCAAAAGTTCTTCTATACCATTTCATTACACAAAGTATCCCATGGTCTCTAGAATTTACTTAACACGATAACATTCTAAAGGTGGTACAATTTTGAACCGTTCAGAAATTTCTTCAGTTGAGTTACGATTGAACACCTTTTCATTCAGTTATTTGCATTATGCAGAAGTGTACAATCTATAGTATTAGTACTTGATGTTGAAATATTAAAAAAAGGAGAGGGACTAGGCTGCTTATATCAAAAAGAGAAGTGTTTATCTTACCATTACACAATCGTTGTGGCGAACCTTTTCCAATTTAAATAGCAATCCAAAGGTTGTTCGAGAAAAGGAAATAGAGACGCGAGTGAAGACTTGATTAAATCTACCGAGTAAAACAACATTCACACTCAAACAATATGAGTGTATAGCATTAGATGAAAAGAGGTTGTCAGAATGACGAAATGCGATACGATATTCTTGTCAAGACAATGCTACCGTTATATCATTCAAGAACTTGGATATGGAGAATTTTCATCAAGAGACTTCTGAAATAATTGCCTTTTGGTGCTTTATGAAATGTGTGGCAATTAGTTACTAATCAAAACATAAAGTGAGCTTATATTAAAAGCTTATTTGGTAGCCCATAGTTTGGTTGCTTTCTGATGACCAGTGTTACTAAGTTGGTAGCGAACACAGGACTGACTATACGGTAAATATTTTGAACCTAACCGTGTAAAAGAAGATCTCAAAGGTTTTAAATTCGATTCTTTATTTGGCTCATCGATCAGATCACCGGTCACAGTCCCAAAATAAGGCTGCTTTGAAGGTTAGAATATAATGGGCTCCAAAGCAAGTATTACCGGATACAATCGGGAAAATATTGTTAATGATTGACCCTAACCTAGTGAATCCAACACAGCTCTGTATGTAAGGCCTAATGAGCAGCAAGGACATTATTTGAATGAACATTTGATAGCCTTGAGTGTTAACACACTGGACACTTTCAGTAAATAATATATCCGTAAGAACTCAATTCCTTGGATTGAAGTTTCTATCAGGCTAACGATCTAAAACAAGGTGAAAGCGTTATGGGTGCTAAGTAGATTTCTTCAGCAGGAAGCACTCTCAAATAGTATTGTAGTTGCAAATAAACTGGAAATATAGCAATTGCTTGATTATCATTTATAAATTAATTGTAATTATTGTAAGATTTTGTATCCCAACATATTTCAATCCTAAGGGCATACCTAAAACAAGCCGCTCTTCGTTCCCAAAGCTATACGTCTGTGATACCCTCTCTTATTATTAGGGAGATATAAATCCACGGTTTTTAAAATGGTACACCATTGTATAATGTAAGTTAAAGAGCTCTAAAAGCACTACTGCATCGCTTTTAAGACCTGGGTACTCAACACAAGTTCCTACGCCTTCGGATTAATTGTTAAATTCATTTACTAGCTGTAAGTCAATAGGAATTAAGTAATAGATGCCGATGTCCACTCCTGACTTCTAAATTTCACAGCATTGTTAGAAGAACATAAGCCGTGGACATTAAGCTACTTCCGAATTGAATGGTGCACAAATGCCGTGTTAGTAGGCGAAAAAGTGGCCATATTCAAGCTTTGTAACTACTTTTTGTTATACCTGATAGCCTTATACCAGCAAAGACATCTTCTCTCCATACAGGCGAATAAGAAATGTCTGACCTTGACCATTGTTTCAAAATTCAGATTTGACTAACTAAATTTCACATTTCTTTTCTTTTTGAGGGTTCTTGAATGTGGCAAACTATTCTGTCATGTGTATAGCTGAGGTCGTGAAAAAAGTGAAAGCTAACTTTTAATGACGCTAAAGTGTCTTTAAATTTAATGATTTCGTAGCATTTACTTTCGGTCCTGCTTGTATGTGGTCTTCATGAAGTGTTTTACCAAGGTTTTACCCATCAACAGCTACAGATTTCCCGTTTCTAGTTCCATCTAATACTGTTGTCCATATAAAGCTACCTTTGCTCCTTCGAAAACTGTTTGCATCATTTGAAGCCGTCTAGTATTGATCTGCAAGTTTCTCAAGAACTGTGATTGAACTGTAGTGGCTTCAATGCCAGAATTAAGTTAGATCGTAGCAGATATTTCCCGAAAGCTCTTTTTTTCTAATGGCACTTTCCATGTCTAATTGTAATTCATATTCTGAAATATTAGGTGACAATAGTTTTAAAATAATTTATACACTTACTTAACGCAGATTTGAGTTGCCATTTGTAGTCCACACCATTGCGTGTAGAAGGACTCTTCCTTCTACGTGTGGGTTTTAAAACACCATACAATAGAGACTCTGCAATATTCACTGCAGCCGAATTGACATTCTTGCACATTGAGATATTATCACACAAGGAAGGTGGCATTAGCTCAACGTGTCAGTCTGATGATTAACTGATGCCCGCAAAATTCCTTTATAACTTCTTTTATCGTAAGAGTATTTCGGCCTCTTTTTCTGCGAATTGTGATTGTTCCTAGAGTTGTTAATTTCTTGTAATACCGTATTTGCCTCCAGGGCTTCCATCGGTTGAGTATAGTGATCTGCCAATATTTATAGAGAAGATGACCAGCTGCGTGAGAAAACGGAAACATTAATTTAATGCCTTCAAATAAAGTTTCTAGTCCCCTGTTCAATATAGTCCATTTGGATGAATTGCAATTCGATTATAACCTTCTCTATATCCTGCAGCCAAAGTTAACGGATCGGAAAATGTCACCATCATAATTTCGGGGTTACTAATATTTATTCTGACATGCAATTTCATTTTCTTCTATATGTTGCATATTGATATCCTCATCCAGACGTAGTTGTGTAAGATCGCAGTTCCTAGATTTTGTCATCTCCTCGGACGGTTATGTCTTCATAACCACATGTGGAGGTTCCCGAGCAATGTCTAGAAGTGAGTTATCAATGATCTTAAGTAAGCATGGCCATTCAAAATTTTCACTAAAATTTACATAGTGTACAGGATACACCATAGGTCTATAGCATTTCATGACATAATGTATCGTTACAGATATTTCCCGAAAGCTCATTTTTGTCTTTCGGCACCTTCCGTGTCTAAATTTAACTTAAATCCATAAAATGCAAGTTGAAAATAGCGCTTAACATAATATAAAAACGTACGCAGATTTGACTTGCCATTTTTAGTCCACGCCCTTGCGGGCAGAAGGACTCTTCCTTCTACGTGTGGGTTTTAAAACACAACACAACAGCGACTCTGTAATATTCACCGCATTCGAACTTATATTCTTGTGCATTGAGATATTTTCACACGATAATTAACTCAACATGTCGCTCAGATGATAAACTGTTTCCTTCAAAAGTCCTTTAGAACTTCTTTTATCGTATCAGTATTAGGGAATGAAGGATTAATCTTGCTAACGTTGTGTCTGACGTTGAGTTACTCCCGACGAACATTTCGTGGTCTTCTTTAAGCACTCTTGGATAATCATATGAGTGACCTTCGTTTAAGAAGTTCTCTTTTTTATTTTTTTCGAATTGTGAATGTTCCTTGAGTTGTTAATATATTTTAATGCTTTGATACCGTCCTGTCCCCCTGGTATAAGCCATATCAGATATAACAAGGAAATAGTTACAAACATTCAATATAGACTGTTTTCCAATTTCTAACACAGCAGCTGTGCAGCATTCAATTCGGAAGTACCTCGAACTTCAGGATTGAAATGCTCTAAGCATGAACCCAATCAAACGAGGTTGGTGTGTAAAAGAGGATATGCGAATTCCAGTACCTACACAGCTACCAATAGCTCCTGCCATTTAAGCTTACTTACCTAAATTAAAAAGTGACAGAAAGATAGGATTGTGAACGATCCACATGTTAGTGTAAAAGAGCCAAGAGAGAGAGTGTATTCTGCCAAGAGAGTTCATGTAGAAATGGCAGAATTGAAGACAATCTGATATAGATGATTAGGTTCAACAACAGTAGAAAATCATCATGTCATTGACAACGGCTTAATTCTTGATCCAATCAGTTATGATTATTATTTTGTGTTAGCGTCACCGCCCTATAGATCCAACAAAATGGACATGAAGTTGATCTTGATGTAACTTTAATTGAAGGTATGAAAACATGGTATAAAAAATGGTGGTTTATTGTTCTGTTTACATTTTTTGGAATTTTTTAACTAGAGCACCTTATATGCCGGCTTTTATCCTTACTCACTTTCCTCATCTCGGAGCAGAAAACCTGAATTTTCTCCTTTTGTAATAGTGTTCCACTACTTGCTCGTCTCGGTGCCCAAAGAAATTAATAGATACTGCTATTAGTTTTCTATTAAATTGAAAGTTAAACTTGTGTCAATAAAAAATATCGACGCGTCTATAGAACCTTGACTCTCTTCATCAAGATTTTATATTGATGAGGTGATTCGGTAAGAAGTGATGCGGTGATTAAAGAAAAAAATTGAGGATGGACGGGGATGTTCGATTTTTAATTACTGGTAGTATTCTTTATGAGAAGCTGCAGATTCTATTAAGGTCACATGGAAGCAAACCCGAAAGGAAATGCTTCGAAAACATTAAATTTAACGAATCTTGAGCTTAATTAAAAGAGTGCTTTCACTTTTTTGATGATGCAACTGGCTATGACACGACCGCAGCTCTACTCAGGAGAGAAGAGTTTCCTGCCTTCAAGATCTTTCAAAAAGAAGAAGAATTGTGTAACTTAATCACATTCTTCAAACAACTAAATCTCAATCCTGAAACAATGCTCAAGATTAGACATTACTTATCCGCCTGTATGGAGAAGGAAACATGTCCTTCTTGTTATAAGCCTATCAGGTGTAACAAAAAGTAGTTACAAAGTTTCAATATGGCCACTTTTTCCCCTACTAGAACGGTAGGTGTGCAGCATTCAATTCGGAAGTTCCTCCAAGTTCAGGAGCGAAATGGTCTAAGCATGAACCCAATTGAATGAGGTTTGTGTTTGAAACAGGATACTACAGTAACATTACACATTCGCGTACTACAGTACTATTCAATTGTACGTTTATAACAATTGTTTATTGTTTTATTGTTTATATGTTAAGATGTTCTACAGCAGATGATTGACTCCAAGGATTCTGACATCTGCAAGGACACTAAAATTTGTGTAACTACCGTTACTTTTTGAATCTCCTAAAAAGAAGCAAAGTTAACTCTCTTAATAAAGAATGATGTTTGGATATGCGGTACATGCAAGGACTCCATGTACATTTTTATTCAAGAGGGGCCGTAAGAATGAAAGCTCTACTACACGTCGATCCCAGTTGGTTTCAACTTATTGCCCTAGGTTTTATTCGACATAAGGATAATCAATGCTTACTGCTCAGCTTTTTGTTACTTTGCGACTATTCCGAGCTGCTTTTGAGACAGAAGGCCACGAAGCTTAATATTTTTCCGTAACAGTTATATTACAATTATGGTCGGAAGCTTTTAACGGATTCACATGCATATTATTGGCCTGAAACTCTATAATCTCCAGCAGTTGAGGTTTACGAAGTGTACACATCTCTAACACTGAACAACACATCATTTGGCCTGGTATGTATACGAGCATATCCATGGCCGTTGACCTGAGCCGTCGTAGATCACCAAGTAAATTCTTTTACAAAAATAGAAGCACCAAATTGGCTATAGAATTCTGCATAGATGTTCACTGCATATACTGCCTAAAGTACAATCCTTCCACAGTCCTGCTAAGAGCCGTTAACATTAAGAAGAATGATGAATCACACAGATATGTGCTTAGAACTATACTACAGACTGTTATCAGAGAACATTGTAATACCAAGTTAAAGAAACATTCTGATATCTAACTAAGAGGAGATGACGAGATACGTGTTGTTCTCTTACCAAAACGAATGCAAGCAGTTAGCATGCATTACAAGCAATCCGACATAGCCATATTTGATAACAAGCGTAGTGAGATTAGCATTCTTCAATTACAACTTACACGCTGTAATACTCAAAAAATTTGTTCAAAAATTAGTGATTTAGAGCGCAATAGACGTGCCAATAATTCGAGGGTTCTATTTCGAAGTGTCCGGTAAGGCTAAACGTCTTATGCCGGCCAATGTC
Organism: Thermobia domestica; assembly: GCF_964235325.1. NCBI lineage: Eukaryota > Metazoa > Arthropoda > Insecta > Zygentoma > Lepismatidae > Thermobia > Thermobia domestica. The sequence continues at coordinate 84,714,330 of NC_137470.1, forward strand.
CTACTTACAATGCTGTGAAAATTAGAAGTCAGAAGTGGACATTGGCATCTATTCCTTAATTCTATTTGACTTACAGCTAGTAAAGGAATTTAACAACAAATCTAAGACCGTAGGATCTTGTGTACCTAGCACTCGAAAACGAAGCAGTAGTGCTTTTAGAGCTCCTTAACTCACATTATGCAATGGTGTACCATTTAAAAAACCGTGGATTTACTTCTCCCTTTAATAAAACAAGGGTATCACAAAACGAACAGCGGTTTGTTTTAGGTGGGCCCTTGGGTGATACCAAATGTAAAAATATAAGTATTAATTTATCAACGATAATCAAGCAATTGCTATACATCCCCTTTATATGTAACTACATTAGTTTTTGAGAGTGCTTCCTGCTGAAGAAATCTACTTAGGACTCATAACGCTCTCACCTAGTTCTTATTTGTTAACCTGATAGAAATGGTTTAATCCAAAGCATTGTTTTCTTACGGATATATTATTTAAAGAAAGTCTCCTGTGTGTTAACACTCGAGACTATCAAATATGCATTTAATTAGAGTCCTTGCTGTTCACTAGGGCTTACATACAGAGATGTGTAGGATTCACTAGGTTCCGGTTTACCATTAATAATATTTTTCCTATTGCATAATGAAAAAACTTGCTAGGGAACCCATTGTATTCTAACCTCCGAAGCTGCCTTACTTAGGGTCTGAGACCGGTGATCTGATCGATGAGACAAATAAAGAATCGATTATAAGTTCTTTTGAGATCTTCTCTTACAGGGTTAGGTGGAAACTAATTACGGTATAGTCAGTCCTGTGTTCACTACCATCTTAGTAACACGGGTCATCACAATGCAACCAAACTGTGGGCTAATCAAATAGTCTTTTCATATAAGCTCACTCTATTCTTTGATTAGTAACTAAATGCCACACATATTTTAGAGCAGAAAAAGTCTTTTATTTCAGAAGTCTTTTGATGAAAATTTTCTATATCCAAATTCTTAAATGTAAAAGTAATATGATAACACAGTAGATTTTGTTTTAAGAATATCCTATCACAGTTTTCCATTCTGACATCCTCTTTCCTTCTTATGCTATACACTCATGTTCTTGGTGTGTCAATGCAGTCATACTCTTAAGATTTAATCAACTCTTCACCAGCGTCTCGCGTCTCAATTTCCTCTTCTGAAACAACCTATGGATTGCTATTATCTTCTGAAAGCTTCGCCGCAACGACTGAGTAATTCTGACATACACATTTCTCCTTTTGATAATAGCAATGTAATCCCTTTGTATTACGTCACTACTTCTATATCAAGTACTAATACCATATATTCTACTCTTCTGCATACAGTAAATAAATGCAGCTGAAGAAATTTGTTAACGGTCGAAAGTTTTACCGCCTTTACGAGGTTTCCAGTTAAGTAATTTCTAGGCACGATTTGACACATTATGTCAGGAAATGGTATAGAAGAACTTTTGGATATCCTGTACACTACGACAACATTAGTGAAAGTGCTGAATGGTCGTGCCTACTCAAGATCATCAGAACTCACTTCTAGACTTTTCTACGGGACTTCTACATGGGGTTATGAAGACATTTACAACCGTCGGACAAGATGACAAAGTATAGGATCTGCGATCTTAATCAACTATGTCTGGATGACGAAATCAATATGACACATTTACAAGAAAATGAAACTGCATGTCAAAAACCGCAATAGGAAATTTCAAAATTAAGTCTTGTGGTGTACCTAGATGTTAAAAACGAAACAGTAGTGCTATTATAGCTACGAAACACATAATACATGGCGTACCATTTAAGAAACCATGGATTTACTTCTCCCTTTAATAAGACGAGGGTATCACAGTCTTATAGCTTTGGGAAAGAACAGCGGTTTGTTTTACGTGGACCCTTGGGATTGAAAAATGTTGTGATACCAAATTTAAAAAACATAGGTATTCATTTATCAATGATAATCAAGCAATTGCTATACTTCCCGTTTATGAGCAACTACAATACTATTTAGAAGTGGTTCCAGCTGAAGAAATCTACTTAACACCGTTAACGCTCTCACCTTTACTTGACCGTTAACCTGATGAAAACTGTATAATCCAAAGAGTTGTATTCTTACGGATATATTATTTAAAGAAAGTCTCCTGTGTGTTAACACTCGAGACTATCAAATATGCATTTAATTAGCGTCCTTGCTGCTCACTAGGGCTTACATACAGAGTTGTGCACTCAAAAAAATGTATTAGAACAATAAATCACCTTGCTTTATAACTTGTTTGTATACGTTCATTCAAAGTTACTTTGTTCGTAAAGGTGGCTGAATCACAAACCTATCTTTCAGTCACTTTTTATCTACAGGTAACCAAGCTTATCCGGCTGGAAGTGATCGTAGCTGTGTGGGTCCTGGAACTCGCATATCCTCTTTCACACACCAACCTCGTTCGATTGGGTTCATGCTTATACCATATCACTCCTGAAGTTTTTGCTCGTTACCTTGTGTGTGTCCTGCTACTATTTCGTTTTCTCTTCGGGTACCAAAGCCGCTCGTGTTAAAGATTTCCAAAATATGTAAACTAAACAATAAACTACATTAATGTTTTATACCTTGTTTGTTTACCTTCTTTTAAAGTTACATCGGGATCGTCTACATGTCCATTTTCTTAGGTCTATAAATCGGGGACGTTATTACAAAATAATAATCATAACTAATTGCATCAACAACTAAGCAATTTTCAATGACTGAATGGTTTTCAACAGCTTTGTTCATCATCTATATTAGATTGTCCTCCGATCTGGCATTTATTCATGAAGTCCTTTGGCAAAATGGAGAAAACCTTCAATATTTCATATCTGCTCTTTTATACTAACATGTGGCTCGTTCACATCTTGCAATCACTTGTTATTTAAAGGTTAGTAACATTACCCGGCTGGAGCTGATGGTAGCTGTGTGGGTCCTGGAATTCGCATATCCTCTTTCACACACCAACCTCATTCAATTGGGTTCATGCTTAGACTATTTCGCTCATGGAGTTAGAGAGACTTCCGAATTGAATGCTGAACAGCTGCCGTTTTAGCAGCGTGAAAAGTGGCCATTATGAAACTTTGTAACTACTCCCTTGTTATACCTGATATGGCTTATACAAGAGAGAACATGTTTCCTTCTCCATACAGGCTAATAAGAAACGTGTAATTTGACCAGATTGTCAGGATTGATTTTCGGTTGGTAGAAGACACTGACTAACTTTCACATTCTTTTTTTTTTTTGAAGGATCTTGAAGGCTTTTATCTATTCACTGCTGATTATAGCTGAAGACGTGACACAGCCTGTTGCATCCTGAAAAAAGTGAAATCAATCTTTTAATGCTACAGTTTCTCTGAATTTAATAAATTCGTAGCATTACCTATCAGCTCAACAACTGCTCATGAAGTCTTCTAGTAAGATTGTTAAAAGATCCGAATAAAACCCATCAACAGCTACTGGTTTCTAGTTTGTATTTTGTATTTTCTTCCATTATTCTTCTCCATATACAGCTACCTTTACTCCTTCGAAAACTGATTGCATCACTTGAAGCCGTCTAGTATTGATCAAGTTTTTTCAAGAAGTGTGATTGATTTGTCGTGGCCTCAATGGCAGATTTAAATTCGATCGTTTCAGATACTTCCCAAAAGACCTAATTGTCTTTTATATCCATAATTTTCGTGTCTAATTGTATTTTATATCCATAAAATATAAGGTGAAAATAGCGCTTAACATAATTTATAAACGTACTTAAAGTACTTAATTTCGAGTTTTTGTAATATAGTTTGTCATGGAATTTCATTTTCTTTTAAATGTTGAATATTGATTTCCTCATGCTGACGTAGATGAATAAGATTGCAGATCCTAGTTTTTGTCATATCCTAGGACGGTTGTAAATGTCTTGATAACAACATGTAGACGATGTGCTACTCTAGAAAATACCCCGAGCAAAGTCTAGAAGTGAGTACTCAATGATGTTGAGTAAGGATGGCCATTCAGCATTTTCACTAAAGTTTACATAGTGTACAGGATACACCAAAGTTCTATACCATTTCCTGACATAATATATACAATCGTGCCTAGAAAATAATTAATTGGAAATCTAAAGGCGATATATCTTTGGACCGTTCAGAAATTTCTTCAGCTGAGGTACGATTTGAACACCATTCCAGTATAATGGCTGATCTATACCCTTTCCCGACTTGTGTCAAATCGTGCCTAGAAATTACTTAACTGGAAACCTCCTAAAGGCGGTACAACTTGGGCCGTTCAGAAATTTCTTCAGCTCCAGGTACGATTTGAACACCGTTGCAGTATAATGGCTGATCTAACGTCATAACGTACCGTAAACGCGGGCTACTTGGACCCAATTTTGCAATAAATACGTTCTTTCGGCCTGTTTTCATCCACGAAAACTCCAAAGTTATTGTCATAACCCATATTAAGTGGAACTACAGGCTTTATTGTACATATCCAGGACAGTTTTACTTACATATATTGAAAACAAAACACAGGCGATTATTGTAAAAAATGGGTCCAAGTAAGACTCGCGTTCGGGCTACTTGAACCCACCCCCATATTTTCCTACAGAAAACCACTGAAATCTGCTCTGAGACTAAGTAGGACGTAGGTGTTCCAAGAACAACACTTTTTATTTACTGCAAACCACAAAGAGAACATGTTAAGGAGTACTATCAAATATAATGACTGTAATAGCTGATTACGTTTTCTTCTACAGCTGCACGAGCCCTATCTATATTAGCAGCGAATCTAGTCGTTGACTGGAGGTGCAGTTTCTAAAATAACTTCACCCAATCTTGACTGGGAAGATTGTCTTAGAAAGCAATGACAGTTCTCCCATGCATGGCTAAATAGGACTTCACAATAAATCTGAAATCAAGTTAATTAACGAGGAATCCGAAATCACAAACTTTATCAAGATGACTAGCGAAGGCTAATTCTTCTTCTTCAGTCAACACTTTCAGATGGTCCGGATTCTGCCTTGACCTATTCTTTAATCTTCTTTCTATGGTGGAATGACTTATCTTGAAGTGAGCTTCTGTTTCTTTTCGCGACATTTTCCCCGACTGAATTGCTGGTAAACATTCTTCAAGCTGTTGTGAAAAATCAGCATATTTTCGACCTGCAGGCAATCTTTTATATTGATGTACCATTTTGTACCGGTATCCTTAAGGAAACAATGAAAAGTCCTTACTTGTGTGACACGTGACAACAGACCTTTATTTTTCATTGATAAAGATAACAAAGGATGGGGTGGGATAAAGATAACAAAAGATGTGGAACAAAATATCCGTGATTTCCAGGTCATATGTACACACTTCATATACTGTATAATGCAATTACGCACACATCTTATTGTATATGAGAAAGTTTACCATGTCAGTTTTATTAACCTATATGTAACTACTTATGTGTTTACTTAGCATTGGTTCCACTTCCTTGCAAATAGTGTCCACACATAAAAGTTTGGCGCTCAATAAATACACTCCTTTCGTCAACGACCTTTCTCACCAATGCTGCTCAATCGTAGCCTACCACAGAACTAGTTTCAATGTGTGTACGCCTGCATTATGATCCCATCTAACGGATCTAACTCTGAACTCACTCATTATTGCAGTGCATATGGGACTTTAAACGTTTTTTTGGTATGGGTCCAAGTAGCCCCTTAAGGGTCCAAGTAGCCCGCAATTACGGTATGTGCTTTGTTCCCTTTTCTTGCACTCATTTACTGTATGCATAAGAGTAGATATTAGTATTTGAAATTATAATACTGAAGAAATCCAAAGGGACTACACTGCTTATATCAAAGGGATAGGTGTGTAACTCACCATTACACAATCGTTGTGGCGAAACTTTCACAAGATGAATAGCTATCCAAGGTTGTTTGAGAAAGGGAAATCAAGATGCGTGACGCTAGAGGGAAGACTTGATTATATCTTCGGAGTAAGACAGCATTGACACACCAATAACATGAGTCTATAGTATTAGAGGGAATGAGGATGTCAGAATGAATAAATGTGATACGATATTCTTATCATGACAATGCTACTGTAATATCATTCAAAAACTTGGATATGGAGATTTTTCTCAAGAGAATTCTGAAATAAATGACTTTTTCGCTGTTTGAAATGTGTGGCACTAAGTTATTAATCAAAGCATACAGTGTGCTTATTAGATTAACCTACACTTTGGTTGGTTAGTGATGACTTGATTATACCGTATATATTTTCCACATAACCGTGTAGGAAAAGATCTGTTTTCGAGATGCAACAGGCTGTGACACGACCTCAGCTATTCTTAGCGGTGAGTACTTGGCAGTCTACAAGATCCTTCAAAAAGAAGAATTGTGAAAGTTAGAGTCTTCAACTAACCAAAACTCAATCCTGACAAAATGCTCATGATTACACATTTCTTATTTGCCCGTATGGAGAAGGATACATGTCCTCCCTGGTATAAGCCATATCAGGTAGACAAGGGAGGAATATTACAAAACTTCAATATGGCCACTTTTCTCCCTACGAACACGGCAGCGGTTCAGAATTAAATTCGGAAGTACCTCCAACTCGACGAGCGAAGTGGTCTCAAGCATGTACCCAATCGAAAGAGTTTGGTGTGTGAAAGAGGATATGCGAATTCCAGGAACCACACAGTCACCATCGGCTCCAGCCGGATAAGCTTATTTATCTGTAGATAGAAAGTGATTGCAAGATAGGTTTGTCATGAACCGCATGTTAGTGTAAAAGAGCTGATATGAAGTATTCAAGGTTTTCTGCATTCTGCGAGAGAGTTCATGTAGAATTGGCAGATCGGAAGACAATCTGATATAGATGATAACAAACAAGAGCTGTAAAAAAACAGATATGTCTTTGACAACGGCTTAATTGTTGATCCAATCATTTATAATTAATATTTTGTGATATCGTTTCCGCCTTATAGACCAAAAAAATGGACATGAAGACGATCTTTACTAAACTTTAATGAAGGTATAAAACATGAACGTGGTTAAATGTTCTGTTATATATTTTGTTGAAATGAGCCAAGGTTGCAAAAGACGCCTCGAAATTTTTTATAGACGCAACTTTAACTTTCAGGTTAAGCGAAAATTAATAGCAGAATCTATTACTTTCTTTGGGCAGCGAGAAGATCAAATCCTCGGACACTATTCCCAAGAGTGGAGTTTCAGGGCTTCTCGTCCAAGATGTGGGAAGTGAGCCTAGGAAGTTTTATATCTTTCTTTTATATCTTGTATCAACTGAAAATCTCTCAATCTAACCTAAGTAAAAAAAAAATCGGTCAATTATTTTGTTGCTGTCTGTGTTCTAACAGACTTGCATAACATGTTTCTATCGCGAATCTGTGCTTTACACCGCTAGCTTTAGTAATTCATTGGCCGGACTTGTGTCACAGGCCCGCAGTGGTTCAATTGCCACATCTAGCTGGAAAAATTTAAAAAACCAAGTCCTGAGAAGTAGTGAGAAAACGATGGGAATTCTTGGGGCAAGTTGCCAAGATGTGGGAAAAGACCACTAAGGTGCCAAATTACAAATAGGTAAGTATGTCGCATCCGACGAACAAGATAAATGGTATGCAATGTAGAAACAGCTGATCGACAGTTTTCGTGCTAGATCTTACGTCTGCAGCATATAACACAGGCAGCTGATGGTCAATGCCAGAAATATAGAGTAACAACTTTAGATGAAGGTATGACGTGCATCTGACACGAATGAGGTGTGCCTTGGGTTTTTGGTTGAGCTATGTCGTGATGGGAAACACTAGCGAATAAGAACGTATACTGTACTTAGGAATAGTTATAATGAACTGACGCGTAAAAACAAATTTCCACAAGTTTCCAGGTTCGAATGACTATAGATGTGTAGAGTAATGATTGTAGAGTAATGAGAAACAACACTATGACGTGCAAATGTTTGCACAATTGTTGCTTCTTGTACTTTCAAAAATGGAGTGTACGCTGACACAACGAGTTTTCTTCGACGCCTGGAGAGGTCAACCCAATAGCTGCAAGAGAACCAATAGAAAGGTTACAGATAGTTTATGTATACATGTCAAAGAGAAATGTCAAAAATGTCATCGTGCAATGAATAACTTTGTAATCAAATATGATAAGTGGCTTGGCAGTACAGTGGGGTTTTCTGCAAACGTATGGAATGCAGCGACATTACGACGACCAGTATCATTTAGTATAGGTGTTACAGCGAGAACACCTGTAGGGCGTCTAAGAGAAGTGTTTGAAGAAGCAAGTAAGAAAGCAAAGAGAATACGGTTGCAGTCTTTAGTACAACATCGACAACTGAAGAGTTGGTGTATGCAGCGCACATGGGTTTACGTTCAAAAGAAAAACTTGATGTTTCTTATATTGTGAAAGTGATTGATGTGTCACACAGGAGGGATCGCGAATCAAAAAGGCGTACAAGAGTAAAGAGACGACAGTACTATGAAAGATTACAAACGATGATGCATCATCATTATTATGTGTTGACGCGAAAATGCCTAAGAAACAACACTAGTTAATTCGTAACTGGGAAAAAAAGTTCACAATGCAAATATCTATTAGCTAACTATAAACTTAGAGGCAAAGGAAGCGTGCTACCCAGCCGATATTATCACAGACGTATATGCGGAACTGCAGCTGAAAGCGTTATTTGATCATACTATCGAGCGGTTGATCACCAGAAACAGTACTATACTGCGAGAGATCAATCAGGAAGTTGAAATGACCATGTTCTTCAAATGGTGTTTGTGATGGCGCGTCAGGTCAGAGCGCATACAAACAATGGTATAGATCATATACAGAAGACAATATACATGAATATACATATTTGTTATTTCGTTAGTGTATCTAAAATTACAATATGGTTAAGAGACACTCTGTCATAACCCACGGCGATTGCCAATACGCTATTGTCGGCCAATCAAGCTACTGTTCATGAAAGAAACAGAGGAATTCAGACGTTCAGAGGCAACTAGGATACAACAGCAACTACAAGCTCTCTCACCAACAACTATCACTTACAATGATCATGAAATAGTAGTGAAACACAGATTAATGTGAAGGTCTGTAGTGATATCACAAACAATCATATTAACGATGTTACATCTGCGGTGCATCTTCAAAGCAAATGAACGATCCACACAAAACTACAGCACAACCACCTGACAGAACAACGTTTGAAATCGGGCTGTCAAGTCTGCATATACTGGATAAAGTGCTTTGAGTGACTGTTGCACATTGTACATAGACTGGACATCATACCTGAGAAGTGAGAAAGAGGAATCAACCAAATGTTGAGATAAGAAAGAAATTTCTACAGAAGCGATTTCGTGAAGAAATAGGTTTCCTGAAGGATGTGCCGAATCCAGGCTACGGAACAAGCATTGAGGTAATATTGGCCGCAAGTTTTTCTGAATCCATCAATATCAGCGTCCATTACTGTCATCAATGAAGAGTTGATTAAACGATTTTCAATTCTCTTACGTACCATTGCTAGTGGTTGTGCAATTCACTTAGGCATTTGGTATGTATTCTCTGAAAACTGCACGATTATATGTGGACCAGTATAACTGGTATTACATGCCGGCAACTGGGCATATAGTATTGATACATGGGACATTGTCGATTCTGGGCTGGTTCCTATTGGACAGCTTTCCGAAGAGGCACAAGAAGCTCGGAGTAAAGATTGTCTAAGGTTCCGCGAACATCATGCCAGGAAAAGTTCTCGAGAGAACAACGTAGAAGATTTAATGCACATGTTCTTAATCACGCCGGATCACTGCATAAAAAGCCTTAGCAAATTCACACTCAAACACAGTGAACATCTTCCCGAAGAAATACGTCTATTGTTATAGATGATGACGAAAAACAGCTGTTGAAAACCAATATGTCATTGACAATGGCTTAAATGTTGATCCTATCAGTTGGTTATTATTTTGTAATAACGTCCTCGCCTTATATACCTAACAAAGTGGACATGAAGACTATCTTGATGTAAATATAAAACAAGGTAAAAACAAGGTATAAAGCATGAAGGTGGTTTATTGTATAGTTTACATATTTTGGAATTCTTTAACACGAGCTTCTTTGGTACCCGAAGAGAAAACAAATCAATTTTAACGAGTTAACCAATTCATTTAGATATCTCATTCGCGTACTACACTAACATTCAATTGTACGTTAATAACAAGTGTTTATTGTTTGATTGTTTATATGCTAAGATGTTCAACAGCAGATGATTGACACAAAGGATTTTGCCATCTGCAAGGACACTAAGCATTGTGTAACTACCGTTTTGGTTTCGAATCTCCTAAAAAAAAGCAAAGTTTAACTCACTTAATAAAGAAAGATGTTTCGATATGCGGTACATACAAAGACTCCATGTACATTTTTATCCAAGTGGGGCTAAGAATCAAAGCTCTAATACACGTTGACCCCTGATGGTTTCAACTTATTGCCCTAGGTTTCATACGACATTAGGACAATCAATGCTTACTGATCAGCACCTTGATCGTTTGCGACTTTACCAAGCTGCTTTTCAGACAGAAGGCCACAAAGCTTAACAATATTCCGTAACAGTTATTTTACATTTATGGTCGTAAGCTTGTAAAGGATTCACATGCAGGTTATTGGAATGAAATTCTAATAGGAGTTTTTTAGGTAATTGGGAAGGTGGTTGCCTTGTAGACCTAGGTCCGCTTCTCTTAGCCTGGTAGAAAAGTCCGGCCGATGAATTTATAAAGCTAGCGGTTTAATGCACTGACTCGTTATACAAAGTAGTTATAGAGGTCTAGTAAAACAGGTGTGGAATACAGACAGCAACAAAATTAACAAATGACAGAATTTTTTTTGTACTTAGTTTACATTCGGTGATTTTCAGTTAGAACACCTGAAAGATCTAAAATTTAATAGGCTTACTTTCCACATCTTGGAGCAGAAGACCTGAATTTTCTCCCTTAGTAATAGTGTTCGAGTACTTGCCCGTCTCGGTGCCCAAAGAATGTAATAGATACTGCTATTAACTTTCGATTAGCCTCAAAGATAAACTTTCGTCTATAAAAAATTTCGAGGCTTCTAATGCAACCTTGACTCACTTCAGCAAGATGCTATATTGATAACGCTATGTATCTATCACACTAACCTTTAGGCTATACAACGTTAAAGTCTTTCTGACTCGCACGGTTCATCTTGCACTACAGACTGCCTAATCGCACACTCTTATTAACACATTGACCTCCATACGCGTGCATAGTACGAGCACGGTATTTTGGCTATGCAGTCCATGTACGTGCTATGCACGTGCAATCAAATGTTACTATATAGGAGTCCTTTTTGCATGCCAGTGACGTGCAAGATGATTTTGTCCTTTTGTCCTTAGATCCAATAGATTCAAAAGTTAATTGCAGAACCGCTAGCAATGGTACGTAAGAGAACTGCAAATCGTTTAATTAACTCTTAATTGATGACAGTAATGGACGCTGATATTGATGGATTCAGAAAAACTTGCCGGCAATATTACCTCATTGCTTGTTCCGTAGCCTGGATTCGGCACATCCATCAGGAAACCTATTTCTTCACGAAATCGCTTCTGTAGTAATTTCTTTCTTTGATCAAAATTTGGTTGATCCCTCTTTCTCACTTCTCAGGTATGATGTCCAGTCTATATACAATGTGCAACAGACACTCAAAGCACCTTATCCAGTAATGCAGACTTGACATCCCGAATTCAAACGTTGTTCTGTCAGGTGGTTGATGACGTAGTTTTGTGTGAATCGTTCATTTGCTTTGAAGATGCACCACAGATGTAACATCGTTAATATGATTGTTTGTGATATCACTACAGACCTTCACATCTACTAATTTGTGTTTTACTACTATTTCGTGATCATTGTAAGTGATAGTTGTTGGTGAGAGAGCTTGTAGTTGCTGTTGTATCTTAGTTGCTTCTGAACTTCTTAATTCTGCTGTTTCTTTCATGAACACTAGCTTGATTGGCCGACAATAGCGTATTGGCAATTGCCGTGGATTATGCCAGTGTCTCTTACCCATATTTTAGAGACACTAACGAAATAACAAATATGTATATTCATGTATATCGTCTTCTGTATCTGAACTATACCATTGTTTGTATGCGCTCTGACCGGACGCGCAATCACAAACACCATTTGAAGAACATGGTTATTTCAACTTCCTGATTGATCTCTTGCAGTATAGTACTGTTTCTGGTGATCAACCGCTCGTTAGTATTATCAAGTAACGCTTGCAGCTATACTTCCGCATATACGACGAATAGATATTATCATTGTGAACTTTTGCCTGGTTACGAAATAACTGGTTAGGTTTCCTTGTCAATTTCGCGTCAACATATAATGCTAATGCCTCATCGTTTGTTATCTTCACTGGTACATTCGTCTCTGGACTCTTGTACGCCTGTTTGATTCGCGATCTCTCCTGTGTGACACATCAATCGCTTTCACAATATAAGAAGCATCACTTTTTCCTTTGCACTTAAACGCAGGTGCGCTGCATACACTAACTCTTCAGTTGTCGATGTTGTACTAACGACTGCAAACGTCTTCTGTTTGCTTTCACACTTGCTTCTTCAAACACTTCTCTTAGACGCCCTACAGGTGTTCTCGGTGTCACACCTGTACTAAATGATACTGGTCGTCGTAATGTCGCTGCATTCCATACGTTTGCAGAAAACTCCACTGTACTGTCAAGCCACTTACCATATTTGATTACAAAGTTATTCATTGCACGATGATATTCTTGCCATTTCTCTATGACATGTATACATAAACTATCTGTAACCTTTCTGACGCACTCTGCTAAATCCTCATGACAGTTTTGTAACCTTAATTTGTCCATTACACAGGTGTAAACACTATTCGTTTTATTGCAGCTATTGGGTTCACCTCTCTAGGCGTCGAAGAAGACTCGTTGTGTCAGCGTACACTCCATTTTTGAAAGTTCAAGAAGCAACAATTATGCAAACATTTGCACGTCATAGTTATTATGCACACAGTACAATCATTACTCTACACATCTATAGTCATTAGAACCTGGAAACTGGTGGAGAATTGTTTTTACGCGTCAGTTCATTATAACTATTCATAAGTACAGTATACGTTCGTATTCGCTAGTGTTTCCGATCACGACATAGCCTACCCAAAAACCCACGGCACACCTCATTCATGTCAGATGCACGTCATACCTTCATCTAAAGTTGTTACTCTATGTTTCTGGCCTTGACCAACAGCTGTCTGTGTTATATGCTGCAGATGTAAGATCTAGCACGAAAACTGTCGATCAGCTGATTCTACATTGCATACAATTAATCCTTTTCGTCGGATCCGACATACTTCCCCATTTTTAATTTTGCACCTTAGTGGTCTTTTTCCACCACTTGGGAACTTGTCCCAAGAATTCCCATCGTTTCCTCACTACTTCTCAGAACTCGGTTTTTTAAAATTTTTTCAGCTAGATTTGGCAATTGAACCACTGCGGGCCTGTCAGACAAGTCCGGCCGATGAATTACTAAAGCTAACGGTGTAAAGCACAGATTCGCGATAGAAAGATGTTATACAAGTCTGGTAGAACAGAGAAAGCAACAAAATAATGACCGAATTTTTTTTTTTACTTAGGTTAGATTGGGAGATTTTCAGTTAAGTACACCTGAAAGATATAAAACTTCATAGGCTCACTTCCCACATCTTGGACCAGAAGCCCTGAAATTCCTCTATGGGAATAGTGTCCGAAAATTTGATCTTCTCGCTGCCCAAAGAAAGTAATAGATTCTGCTATTAACTTTCGCTTAGCCTGAAAGTTAAACTTGGGCTAATAAAAATTAGTTAATTAAACGAAAGTTAATAAAAAATTTCGAGGCGTCTTTTGCAACCTTGGCTCATTTCATCAAGATGCTATATTGATAACGCTACGTATCTATAGACCTATACAGGCAATAAAACCTCAAAGTCTTTCTGGCTCGCACAGTTCTTCTTGCAGTACAGACGGCCGTATCGCACACTCTTAATAAGCTTATTGGAGGATATTTGTTTCCCGATCTTCTAACGGTTTCTCACCTCTGAGCAAAGATCTGGTAATCTTCCCGTCTATAGCAAATTAGTGGAACAATTTTATTAGCTTTTTGACACCTTTCATATCTGAGACAGAAGGATCAACAAGATGTATTTCTGCTGACGTGAACAGACCTTGCGTGTCCTGTCCATCGACTCAAGGTTTTCTTCTCAAGAGCAGAAAGTTACTCCACAAAATTTTCCTTACAACAGTTCAATATTACGAAGTATACTTATCTCTAACACTGAACCAGACTGTCATTTGCCCTGGTATGTATGCGAGCATATTCATGGCCGTTGACCAGAACCATTCTAGATCACCAAGCAACTCCTTTACTAAAATTGAAGCACCTGTAGAATGCTGTAGAATTCTGCAAAGATGATCGCATCATATAGCGGAATATCATGGCAAAGTGCCTAGAGTACATTCCTTGCATAGTCCAGCCAAGAGCTGTTAACATTAGCAAGAAGAAACTCGAAACACACAGATATGTGCTTAGAAGTATAATTTAGACTGTTTTTAGAGATCATTGTATTACCGACTTACAGAAACATTCAGATATTTTACTAAGAAGAGATGTCGAGATACATGTTGTTCCCTTATAAACTATTGCAAGCAGTTAGCATGCAATACAACCAACCATACATAGTAATATTTTATAACGGGTGTGGTCAGATTAGAACGAGTAGAATCAGTTTGCATGCAGTAAAATCGGCGAGAATCGCTTTGATATGGGAAAAGTACGGCAGCTAATATTGATCTTAGGACTTGCAAATTCGAAATTTTCGAGATCAAACCCTGTGACGTGCAGAACAAGAAGTCTTTAGCTGAGAAAGAATGAATATCATGGTGAGCTTATAAGCTGTAGTAAAGAGAAAGCGCCTCAAAATGATGGACAAGCTACCCGAGCTTCTGAAGCATTCTCTAAAATACATCAACTACGCCAGAAATCGCCAGTTGTCACTAGACTTCATTTTAATAGTATTCTACAATTTCTGAAATGAGATAAAACGAGAGATGAAATCGATCTCTATGTAAGCGGTGATAAAAGTAATAATATTGGGGTTGGACGAGGATGTTCGATTTTTAATTTGTAGTTTAGAGTGCCACACGCGCGCCAACAATTCGAGGCTTCCATTTTGAGATGTCCGGTAAGGCTTCTACCGTCTGTTAGAAACTGTTTAATAATCCAAAGAATTGTGTTATTACGGATATAATATATAAAGAAAGTCTCCTGTGTGTTAACACGCGAGGCTATCAAATATGCGTTTATTTAGCGTCCTTGCTGCTTACTACGGTTTACATACAGAGTTGTGCAGGATTCACTAGGTTCCGTTCTATCATTAATAATATTTTCCCGATTGTATGATGTAATACTTGCTATGGAACCAATTATATTCTAACCTCCAAAGCAGTCTTACTTTGGGTCTGACACCGATGATTTCATCGATGAGAAATATGAAGAATTGATTTTATGTTCTTTTGAGATGTTCCCTTAGACGGTTAGTTGGAAAATATTATCCGTACAGTAAGTCCAAAGGTTTATTCCAAAGAGTTGTGTTCCTGCGAATGTATTACTTAAAGAAATTCTCCTGTATGTTAACGCTTGAGGCTATCAAATGTGCGTTTAAATAGCGTTCTTGCTGCTCACTAGGACTTACATACATAGTTGTTTAGGATTGCTATGTTACGGTCTATCGTTAATAATATTTTCCCGATTGTATCCTATAAAACTTGCTATGGAACCCAATATACTCTATCCTGCAAGGCAGCCTTCCTTTGGGCCTGAGACCTGTCATCTGATCGGTGAGACAAATAAACAATCGATTTCACTTCTTTTGAAATCATCTCTTACACGGTTAGGTGGAAAATATTTACGGTATAGTCAGTAATCGTAAATCAGCTGAAGAAATCTCTGAACGGTCCAAAGTTTGCAGTTAAGTAATTTCTAGGCACGAATGGATACATTATGTCAGGAAATGGTGGAGATTTACCCTGGGTATCCCGTACACTATGTAAACTTTAGTGAAAATGCTGAATGGCCATGCTTACTCAAGATCATTGGGAACTCACTTCTAGACATCTTTCGGGACCACTACATATGGTTATGAAGACCAAATGTAAAAATATAAGTATTAATTTATCAATGATAATCAAGAAATTGCTATACTTCCCGTTTATATGTAACTACATTAGTTTCTGAGAGTGAAGAAATCTGAAGAAATCTACTTAGGACTCATAACGATCTCACCTTGATCTTAATTGTTACCCTGATAGAAATGGTTTAATCCAAAGCATTGTTTTCTTACGGAAATATTTTTTAAAAAAAGTCTCCTGTGTGTTAACACTCGAGACTATCAAATATGGATTTAATTAGAGTCCTTGCTGTTCACTACGGATTACATACAGAGATGGGTAGGATTCACTAGGTTCCGGTCTATTATTAATAATATTTTCCCTATTGCATAATGAAAAAACTTGCTAGGGAACCCATTTTATGCTAACCTCCGAAATTGCCTTACTTTAGGTCTGAGACTGGTCATCAGATCGATGAGATAAATAAAGAATCGATTATAAGTTCTTTTGAGATCTTCTCTTACACGGTTAGGTAAAAAATAATTACGGTATAGTCAGTCCTGTGTTCACTACCAACTTAGTAACACGGGTCATCACAAAGCAAGCAAACTGTGGGCTAATCAAATAGTTTTTCATATAAGCTCACTCTATTCTTTGATTAGTAACTCTAGCCACACATTTCTTAGAGCAGAAAAAGTCATTTACTTCAGAAGTCTTTTAATTAAAATTCTCTATATCCAAGTTCTTAAATGTAAAAGTAATCTGTTAACATGGTAGCATTGTATTAAGAATATCCTATCACATTTCTTCATTCTGACATCCTCTTTCCTTCTAATGCTATACACTCATGTTTTTGGTGTGTCAATGCCGTCATACTCTTAAGATTTAATCAACTCATTACCAGCGTCTCGCGTCTGGATTTCCTCCTCTCAAAGAACCTTTGGATTGCTATTATCTTCTGAAAGCTTCGCCGCAACGACAGAATAATTCTGACATACACACCTCTCCTTTTGATATTAGCAATGTAATCCCATTCTATTTCTTCAATATTTCTATATCAATTACTAATACCATATATTCTACTCTTCTGCATACAGTAAAGAAGTGCAGCTGAAGAAATTTGTTAACGGTCGAAAGTTTAACCGCCTTTACGAGGTTTCCAGTTAAGTAATTTCTAGTCACCTTTTGACACATTATAGAACTTTTGGATATCCTGTACACTACGACAACATTACTGAAAGTGCTGAATGGCCATGCCTACTCAAGATCATCAGAGCTCACTTCTAGACTTTGCTACGGGACTTCTACGTGGGGTTATGAAGACATTTACAAGCGTCGGAGGAGATGACAAAGTATAGGATCTGCGATCTTAATCAGCTATGTCTGGATGACGAAATCAATACGACACATTTACAAGAAAATGAAACTGCTTGTCAAAAACCATAATAGGAAATATCAAAATTAAGTCTTGTGGTGTACCTAGGTGTTAAAAACGAAACAGTAGTGCTTTTATAGCTACTTAACACATAATACATGGCGTACCATTTAAGAAACCGTGGATTTACTTCTCCCTTTAATAAGACGAGGGTATCACAGTCATATAGCTTTGTTAGTGACCAGCGGTTTGTTTTAGGTGGGCCCTTGGGATTGAAAAATGTTGATACCAAATTTAAAAAACATAATTTATCAATGATAATCAAGCAATTGCTATACTTCCCGTTTATAAGCAACTACAATACTATTTGAGTGTGGTTCCTACTGAAGAAATCTACTTAACACCCATAACGCTCTCACCGTCGCTCTCATTTGTTTAGGTGAGATAAGTCGTAACATAGTGGGCGTACCGGAAGGTGAGAGCGGTGAAATGACTTTCGGTTTCCATTATATCTGGTTATACAGGAATTGAATTGAATTCAACTGCGGTTAGACTGTTGTAAATTTGGTCTGTTATAGTTTTGCTGCGAGTAATAGTAAGGGGGATTTGCTCTTTATTTTTATTATTTATAATGTGGTTTTAGATTAAATGAAAGATGTGGGCTTAGAAGTAGCCA
The DNA here is from genome assembly GCF_964235325.1 of Thermobia domestica. NCBI lineage: Eukaryota > Metazoa > Arthropoda > Insecta > Zygentoma > Lepismatidae > Thermobia > Thermobia domestica. Next base: position 84,732,595 of record NC_137470.1, read on the forward strand.
TCATTTGTAATTTTGTTATAACTTATTTGAGTTATTTATCAGATTTTATTGCATATAATTTATTACTGTACTTTTGTTTTAAATTAGTTAAGACAATTTATAATGGTGTTATTAGTATATTGGAGAGAATGATTAAAGGAATTCGGCAAAGGGTTCTTCCGCCTGTTTATCAAAAACATGTCCTTTCGTTATAACAGAAGGCCAGACCTGCCAAGTGAGGCTTTAAACGGCCGCGGTATCTTGACCGTGCGAAGGTAGCATAATCATTAGTCTTTTAATTGTGGGATTGTATGAAAGGTAGGACGAGTGGAAGACTGTCTTTATTCGTAACGTTGAAATTTACTTTTGAGTGAAAAGGCATAAATGATTTAAGAGAACGATAAGACCCTGTAGATCTTTATATTTAAGTGCTAATTTTTGTAGTTGGTAATGAATAAATTTGCTATTTAATTGTTGCGTTGGGGCGACGAGAAGATAAAACAAAATCTTCTTAATATAATTAATTTAAATATTTTTATGATCCTTTAGTAATGATTAATTGACTAAGTTACCTCAGGGATAACAGCGTAATTTTTTTTGAGAGTTCATATCGACAAGAGAGATTGCGACCTCGATGTTGGATTAAGATTTTATCTAGGTGCAGAAGCTTAGTGTATAGGTCTGTTCGACCTTTAAAATCTTACATGATCCGAGTTCAGATATGCGTGAGCCAGATCGGTTTCTATCCTTTATTTAGAAAATAGTACTTTGGTACGAAAGGACCAAGTACTAGTAAGATTTATTATTAGAGAATAAATATAATGGGCAATTACTATGGCAGGATCTAATAATGGATGAATTGAGTTCAGGTAATAATGTATTATGATTATGTTATAGGTGTGGTATTTAATTTAATTTTGATTATTTGTTTTTTAATTGGGGTTGCAATTTTAACTTTATTAGAACGTAAGGTCTTAGGGTATATTCGAATTCGTCGGGGTCCCAATAAGGTAGGTATTTGTGGTTTACCTCAACCTTTTGCGGATGCAATTAAGTTATTACTAATGAGCAATTTTTTCCTAAAATGTCTAAATATTATGCTTATTATCTAGCTCCTGTTTTTAGTTTATAACCCTTAATACTCCTTTTTAATCCTATAGTTAATTCTTCTGAATCTCATAAAAAGAAGCAAAGTTTAACTCTCTTAAAAAAGAACGACGTTTGTATATGCGTTACATGCAAAGACTCCATGTACATTTTAATCCTAGAGGGGGCGTAAGAATGAAATCTCACTACACGTCGATCCCTGTTGGTTTCAACTTATTGCCCAAGGTTTTATACGACATAAGGAGAATCAATGCTTGCTGCTCAGCACCTTGATCCTTTGCGACTGTAGCAAGCTGCTTTTCTCACTCGCACGATTAATGTTCCACTAAAGACTGCCATATCGCACACTCTTATTAAGACATTGAACGCCATACGCGTGCTTAGCACGAGCACGGTATTTTGGCTAAGCAGGCCAGGCACTTGCTATGGTCGCGCAAGCAAATGTTATTATATAGGATTCCTTTTTGCATGCCAGAGACGTGCAAGATGATTTTGCAGAATCTGTAGGGATACCTATGTATGCTGTTACACCTACAGGATATTGTAACGTCTGTTCTGATGTAGGAAAGGTTTATGATGGCAAACGGAGGCGAAAGAACACAACGTGAATGTGTCCTGATTATGATGTGGGTCTATGCATGCCAGAATGTTTCCGTGTTTATCATACCACGGCTAGGTACACTTAAGAACTCAAAGTACGGACTTTTTTCCTATTTCGAAAATCATATCCAAGATAAACAATTATAGCTTTCCTTATATCGCATTAATGCTTGTAATGTTTGTTTGTGAATGTAGAGGAAACACTGACCTTACATGTGGTGTAGTAAACACACATAATAACCTATAGAATATTTTTTAAATCTTAACTGAAAAACACCATAAATGGCTGTTTTTCTGAGTACTTTTTAAAAACAAACACGCCGGTTTAAAGTGTTAACCTTATTGGAGGGTTTGAATTTCTCAATCCTCTAAACGTTTTCTCAACGGTGAGTAAAGTTCTGGTAAGTTTCCCAGTGTAGCAGAATAGTGCACCAACTATATAAGCTTTTTGACACCTTTCATATCTGAGACGGAATGATGAATAAGAAGAATTGCTGTAATCTTACTTATTAAATTCTACACTACCTCATCTCGCTGACGTGAATAGAACTTGCGTGTGCTCCCACCTCAAGAGCAGAAAGTTACTCCACAAAATGTAAATGATTAATCGCCAGGATTTGAGGCTTACGAAGTGTATTATTCATCTCTAACACTTAACCAGAGTGTCATTTGGCCTGGTATGTATGCGAGCATATCCATGGCCGTTGACCAGAGCCATCCTAGATCACCAAATAAATTCCTTTACAAGAATAGAAGCACCAAATCGTCTGTAGATTTCTGCTTAGGTGTTCGCTGCATAAAGCCGAATACCATGGGAAACTGCCTAGAGTACATTCCTTCGTAGAGCCGTTAACATTGGTAAGAAGACTTTCGAAATACACAGATATGTGCTTAGATCTATACTTCAGAGTGTATTCATAAAACATACTAATTCTAAGATACCGAAACGTTTAGATAACATTTTACTAAGAGGAGATGTCGAGATACGTGTCGTTGTCTTATCAAACCGAATGCAAGCAGTTAGCATGCACTACAACCAACCAGACATAGTAATATTAGATAAGAAACGTAGTGAGATTAAGTTTTTTCAAATGCAACTCAAACGTTGAATTATATCATTCATATGGCAGAAGAAATGTTTTATCTACAAGGCTGCCGAATATGGCTTTCTGCGGAAATAATGGTAATACTAAATGTAGATATAAGGTTGCATTTAGATAAAAAGATGATATCAGTAGATGTCGAGATCCAGCATGATACTTGCATTAGAGCGAGTGGAATCAGTTTGCATGCAGTAGAACCGACGAGAGAGGGTGGGTTCAAATGGGAAAAGTGCTTCAGCACATATTGTCCTTAGAACTTGCAAATTCGAAATATTCGAGTTTAATACCAGTGACGTGCAAAACAAGTAGTCTTTAGCTGAGAAAGACTGAATATCACGGTGAGCTCATAAAGTATAGTAAAGAGAAAGCGCGTTATAATGATGGACAAGTTGATGGGTCACTTACTATAATGCAGGCAAACCCGAGCTTGTCAAGCTTTTTGTTATAGGCATCTGCACCACCAGAAATCACCTTAAAATGAGAACATTTACAGAGATGTCACGTGACTTCATTATAATAGTATTCTACAAAGACTGAAAAAAATATAATAAGAGATTAAATTGATCTCTAAGTGATCCCGTAACTAAAGTAATAATTTAAAAGATGGCGGGGATTTTCGATATTGAATTAGTGGTTTAGGGTGTAACACGCGTGCCAATAATTCAGGGTTCCATTTCAAGGTGTCCGCAAGGGCTTAAGGGCTTATGGCGGCTTATGTCTATCTAAAAATGGTGTGAAATTTAGAAATCAGCAGTGGACGTCGCCGTGTATTCTTTAATTTCTATTAAGTTAGAGCTAGTAAAGATATTCTACAATAACCGGACGCCGCAGTATCTTGCGTTGTGTACCTAGGTCTTGTCAAAAACTGCTTGTCAAAAACCATAATAGGAAATCTCAAAATTAAGTCTTGTGGTGTACCTAGGTGTTAAAAACGAAACAGTAGTGCTTTTATAGCTACTTAACACAAAATACATGGCGTACCATTTAAAAAACCGTGAATTTACTTGTTCTTTTAATAAGAAGAGGGTATCACATTCATAGAGCTTTGGGAACGTACAGCGGTTTGTTTTAGGTGGGCCCTTGGGATTGAAAAATGTTGTGATACCAAATTTAAAAAACATAAGTATTAATTTACCAATGATATTCAAGCAATTGCTATACTTCCCGTTTATAAGCAACTACAATACTATTTGAGAGTGGTTCCTGTCGAAGAAATCTACTTAAAACCCATAACGCGCTCACCTTTTCTTGATCGTTTAATCCAAAAAGTTGTGTTCTTACGTATATATTATTTAAAGAAAGTCTCCTGTGTGTTAACACTCGAGACTATCAAATATGCATTTAATTTGCGTCCGTGCTGCTCACTAGTGCTTACATACAGAGATGTGTAGTATTTACTAGGTTCCGGTCTATCATTAATAATATGGAACCTATTATATTCTAACTCCATTATATTCAAAACTCCGAAGCAGTTTTACTTTGTTTCTGAGACCGGTGATCTGATCCATGAGACAAATAAAGAATCATTTTAGGTTCTTTTATGATCTTCCATTGGTTAGTTAGAAAATATTTACGGTATAGTCAGTTCTATGTCGCTACCAACTTAGTAACACTGTTCATCAGAAAGCAACCAAACTGAGGGCTAATCATATAAGCTACTGTATGCTTTAATTAGTAACTAAGTGCCACACATTTCATAGAGCAGAAATTCTCATTTTTCTCAGATGTCTATTGATGAAAATACTCCATATCCAAGTTAATGAATGAAAAAGTAATCTGATATCACGGTAGCATTGTCTAGATAAAAATATCGTATCACTTTCTTTCCAATGTTTTTGGTGTGTCAATGCTGTCTTCCTCGGAAGATTCAAACCTTCACTCGCATCTCGCGTCTGGATTTCCTATTCTCAAACAACCTTTGGATAGCTATTCGTCTTGACAAACCTTCGCCACAACGATTTTGTAACGGTAAAATACATAACTCTCCTTTTGTTGTAAGCAGTGTAGTCCCTCAGTATTTCTTCAATATTTCAATTTCAAGTACTAATAGTATATATTCTACTCTTTGCATACGGTAAATAAGTGCATGAAAAGTGAATAAAGCACATGCGTTATTACATTACATCAGCCATTGTACTGGAAAGGTGTTCAAATCATACCATAGCTGAAGAAATTTCTGAACGGTCCTAAGTTGTACCGCCTTAGGAGGTTTGCACTTAAGTATTTTCTAGGCACGATTGGATACATTATGTCAGGAAATGGTATCGAAGGACTTTCATGTATCCTGTACACTATGACAACTTTAGTAAAAATGCTGAATGGCCATGCCTGCTGAAGATCATTGGGAACTCACTTCTAGACTTTGCTCGGGGACCTCTACATTTGGTTATGAAGACATTTATAACCGTCGGAAGAGGGTGATAAAAAATGTATATCGCGGTGAGCTCATTAGGTATAGTAAAGAGAAAGCGCGTTAAAATGTTGGACAAGTAGATGGGTCATTTGCAATACGATACGCATCCCCGAGCTTGTGAACCTTTTTGTAATATGCATCCAACACGAAAGAAATCGAATTAAACATTAGCAGAGATTTCACTTGACTTTTTTGTAATAGTATTCTACAATGTCTGAAAAGACATATTAATAAGAGATTAAATCGATCTCTAAGTGATGCGGTAATTAAAGAAATAATTTTGAAGATGGAAAGAAATTTTGGATTTTTAATTAATGATTTAGAGTGCAAAAGGCGTGCCAATAATTTGAGGTTTCTATTTCGAAGTGTGCGGTAAGGCTAAATGGTTTATGCCGGCTTATGTCCTTCCTACATGCTGGGAAATTTATAAGTCAGCAGTGGACATCGGAATCTATTCCTTAAACAATATTGACTTACAGCAAGTAAAGGAATTCAAAATTAAATACGATGCCGTAGGATCTTTTGTTGTGTACCTAGGTCTCAAAAACGAAGCAGTAGTGCTTTTAGAACTCCTTAACTGACATTATACAATGGCGTACCATTTAATCAACCGTGGATTAACTTCTCCCTTTAATAAGACGAGGGTATTACAGACGTATAGCCTTGGGAATTAACCGCGGTTTGTTTTAGGTGGGCCCTTGAGATTGAACATTTTGTGATACCAAATGTAAAAAGTTAAGTATTAATTTATCAATGATAATCAAGCAATTGGTATACTTCCCGTTTATATGCAACTACATTACTATTTGAGAGTGCTTCCTGCTGAAGAAATCTACTTAAGACTCATAACGGAATCACCTTTTTCTTAATTGTTAGCCTGATAGAAACCTTTTAATCCAAAGAATTGTGCTCTTACGGATTATATATAATTTAAAGAAAGAATCATTAGCGTCATTAGCGTCCTTGCTGCTCACTAAAACTTCATATAGAGTTGTGTAGGATTCACTAGGTTCCGGTCTTTCATTAATAATATTTTCCCGTTTGTATACTGTAAAACTTACTATGAAACCAATCATATTCTAACCTCCAAATCAGCTTAACTTTGGACCTGAGAGCGGTGATCTGATCGATGAGACAAGTAAAGAAAAGATTTTAAGTTCTTTTGAGATTTTTTCCTACACGGTTATGTGGAAAATATATACGGTATAATCAATACTCAGTCCTCCGTCACCTCAAAGCAACCAAACTGTAGGTTAATCAAATAAGCTCACTGTATGCTTTGATTAATAATTTAGTGCCACACATTTCATAGAGCAAAATAGTCATTTATTTCAGAATTCTCTTCATGAAAATTCTCCATATCCAAGTTTTCGAATGATATTAAAGTAGCATTGTATTGATAAGAATATCGTATCACATTTATTTATTCTGACATCCTGTTTCCCTCTACTACTATAAACTCATGCTATTGGTGTGTTAATGCTGTCTTACTCCGAACATATAATCAAGTCTTCGCACTAGCGTCTTGCGTCTTGATTTCCTTATCTCAAACAACCTAGGATAGCTATTCATCTTGTGAAAGTTTCGCCAAAACGATTGTGTAATGGTGAGTTACACACCTATCCTTTTGATATAAGCAGTGTAGTCCGTCTGGATTTCTTCAGTATTTTAATATCAAATACTAATACTCTACTCTTTTTTACCATTTTACGTCATATCAGCCATTTTACTCCAACGGTGTTAAAATCGTAACTGGAGCTGAAGAAATTTCTGAACGGCCTTTAAAAGGTTTCCAATTAATTTCTATTCACGATTGGATATATTATGTCAGGAAATAGTATAGGAGAACTTTGGTGTATCCTGTACACTATGTAAACTTTAGTGAAAATGCTAAATGGCCATGCTTACTCAAGATCATTGAGAACTCATTTCTAGACTGCTCGGGGACCTCTACGTGTGGTTATTAAGACATTTACAACCGTCGGAGGAGATGACAAAAACTAAGATCTGCGATCTGGATGACGAAATCAATATGACACATTTACAAGAAAATGAAACTGCATGACTGAAAAAATATTAGAAAACCTCGAAATTAAGTACGTTTATAAATTATGTTAAGCGCTATATTCTCCTTATATTTTATGGATATAAAATACAATTAGACACGAAAAGTGCCAAAAGACAAGAAGGTCTTTTGGGAAATATTTGCAACGATTGAATTTAAATCTACCATTGAGGCCACGACAATTCAATCACACTTCTTGTGAAGTATGGAGATCAAAACAAGACGGCTTCAAGTGATGCAGTTTTCGAAGGAGTAAGGTAGCTGTATATGGAGAAAAATAATGGAAGAAACTACCAACTGGAAATCTGTAGCTGTTGATGGGTTTTATTCGGATCTTTTAAGAATCTTACTAGAAGACTTCATGAGCAGTTTTTGATCTGAAAGGAAATGCTACGAAATTATTAAATTTAGAGAAACTGAAGCGTCATTAAAAGATTGCTTTTCAGTTTTTTCAGGATGCAACAGGCTATGTCACGTCCGCAGCTATAATCAGCAGTGAAGAGATCCTTCAAAAAAAGAAGAGATGTGAAAGTTAGTCAGAGTCTTCTACCAAACGATACTCAATCTTGACAAAATGGTCATGATACACATTTTTTATTAGCCTGTATGGAGAAGGAAACATGTCCTCTCTGGTATAAGCCATATCAGGTATAACAAGGGAGTTGTTACAAAGCTTCAATATGGCCACTTTTCCCCCTACTAACACGGCATTCATTTCGGAAGTCTCTCCAACTCCAGGAGCGAAATGGTCTAAGCATGAACCCAATCGGATGAGGTTGGTGTGTGAAAGATAATATGCGAATTCCAGGACCCACACAGCTACCATCAGCTCCAGATGGCTAATGTTACTAACCTTTAAATAACAAGTGACTGCAAGATGTGAACGAGCCACAAGTTAGTATAAAGAAGCAGATATGATATATTGAAGGTTTTCTGCATTTTGCCAAGGGACTTCATGTACAAATGCCAGATCGGAGGACAATCTTATATAGATAATGGCGAACAAAGCTGTTGAAAACCAATATGTCATTGAAAATTACTTAGTTGTTGATCCAATCAGTTATGATTATTACTTTGAAATAACGTCCCCGCTTTATAGACCTAACAAAATGGACATGTAGACGATCTTGATGTAAATTTAAAAGAAGGTAAAAAAACAAGCTATAAAACATTAAGGTGGTTTATTTTTTAGTTTACATATTTTTGAAATCTTTAACACGAGCGGCTTTGGTACCCGAAGACAAAACCAAATTGTAGCAGGACACACATAAGTTAACGAGCAAAAACTTCAGGAGTGAAATGGTCTAAGCATGAACCTAATCGAACGAGGTTAGTGAGTGAAAGACGATATGCGTATACCAAGACACACACAGCTACCATCAGCTCCAGCCGGATAAGCTTAGTTACCTGTAGACAAAAAGTGACTAAAAGATAGGTTTGTTAACGAGCCGATATGAAGAATTCAGGGTTTTGTGTATTCTGCTAAGAGAGTTCATGTAGAAATTTCATAATGGAAGACAATCTGATATAGATGATTAGGAACAACAGCTGTAGAAAATCAACATGTCATTGACATCGGCATAATTCTTGCTCTAATCAGTTATGATTATTATTTTGTGAAAACGTCACCGCCCTATAGACCCAACAAAATGGACATGAAGACGATCTTGATGTAACTTTAAATGAAGGTATAAAAACAAGTTATAAAACAAGGTGGTTTATTCTTGTTTAAATTTTTTTGGAATTCTTTAACACCAGCTGCATATATGCCGGCTTATATACTTACTCACTTTCCACATCTTGGAGGAGAAGCCCTGAATCTTCTCTCTTATTAACAGTGTTGATACTTGCTCGTCTTGATGATTAAACTTGCGTCAATAAAAAATTTCGAGGGTCTTTTGCATCCTTGACTCACTTCATCAAGATTCTATATTGATAACGCTACGTATCTATGCCAATAATCTTCAGGCTATAGAAACTTTCTGATCCGCACGGGTCATCTTGCACTACAGACTGCCATATCTCAAACTCTTTTAATCTTATTGGAGGATTTGAATACTCGATCTTCTAAACATTTAATCACCGGGGAGTAAAGTTCTGGAGAGCTTTCCCTCTGTAGCAGATTAGTGCACCGACTGTATTAGCATTTGGCACCTTTCATATCTGAGACGGAATACGATCAATACGATCAACAAGAAGAATCCCAATATTTAGACGGTTACATTTTCCAAACCGTTAACTTTTGCTGCAGTATATAGACAAGGTCATAATCGTATTGCAATTCATCGAAAGGGAGTAGATTCAACTGGGGACTGCAACCTTCATTTTAACGCAATTAGATTAATGCTTCCGCTTTCTCACGCAGCTGGTCATCTTTTCTATAGAAAATTTGCATATCACTATCAGATATACAAGAAATTAAAAACTCAAGGAAAATTCACAATTCGTAGGAAAAGAGGCCTTCTTCAGAGAAGTTCCAAGAGACATGATTATCGAACAGTGCTTAATTTAGGGCACGAAATTTTCTCGGGGATTAACTCAACGTCAGACACAACGTTAGCTGGATTAATCTTTCATTCCCAATTACTGTTACGATAACAGAAGTTCTACAGGACTTTTGTGCTCATCAGTTTGTCAGTTCATCATTTTATTAGTTCATCGGCCGGAGTTGTCTCACAGGCCAAGAGAAGCGACCCTGGGACTACAATTTAATCACGTTCCTAATCACCTAAAAGACTCCTATTAGAGTTTCAAGCCAATAAATTGCATGTGAATCCTTTACAAGCATACGACCACAGGTGTAATATAACTGTTACGGAATATTGTTGAGCTTCGTGAACTTCTGTCTCAAAAGCAGCTTGGTAATATCGCAAAGGATCAAGGTGCTGAGAAGTATCCATTGTTTGACTTATAGCTAGAAAAGCTAGGGAAATAAGTATAAACAAAATGGGATCGACGTGTTGTAGAGGTTTCATTCTTACCCCCCTCTTGGATGAAAGTGTATATGAGTTCTTTGCATGTAATACAAATAGAAACGTTGTTCTTTATTAAGAGAGTTAAATTTTGCTTCTTTTTAGGAGATTCAAAAACTAAACGGTAGTTATAAATATAGAATATCTGGAAATGAGTCAAGTTTGGAAAAGACGCCTCGATATTTTTTATAAACTCCAGTTTTACTTTCTGGCTAATAGAAAAATTAACGCAGTATCTTTCACTTTCCTTGGGCAGCGGGACGAACAAGTTATCGGACACTATTCCCAAGAAGGGAATTTCAGTGCTTCTGTAGCAAGATATTGGAAGTGAGCCTAGGTAGTTATATATCTTTCAGGTGACTTAACTGAAAAACTTTCAATGTTACCTAAGTAAAAAAAAAAAATCTGTGAATTGATTACTTTCTTGCTGTCTCTGTTATAGACCTGTTCTACCAGACCTCTGTAACATCTTTGTATCGCGAATCAGTGATTTACACCGCTAGCTTAGTTATTCATCGGTCGGACTTCTTTCACAGGCCAAGTGAAGCGTGTATGGTTCTACAAGGTAATCACGTACCTAATTACCTAAAAATCTCCTATTAGATTTTCCAGCCAATTTGCATCCTTTACATTTGAATCCTTTACAAGCTTACGACTATAAGTCTAGTATAACTGTTACAGAAAATTGTTAAGCTTCGCGGGCTTCTGTCTGAAAAGTAGGTCGGTACAGTCGCAATGGAACAAGGTGGTGAGCAGTAAGCATTGATTATACTTATGTCGTATTAAACCTAGGCAAATATGTTGAAACCAACTGCGCTCGTCGTGTAGTAGAGCTTTCTTTCTTACGACATCATCTTGGATAAAAATGTACATGGAGTCTTTGCATATATGGAATATCCAACTTCGTTCTTTATTAAAAGTGTTAAACTTTACTTTCCTTCAGGAGGGTCGTAAATTAAACGGCAGTTACATAATCATAAGTGTCCTGGCAGGTGGCAGAATCCTTGGAGTGAATCATCTGCTGTTGAACATCTTAACATATAAACTAGCAAACAATAGACAATTGTTATAAACGTACAATTGAATGATACTGTAGTACGCGAATGTGATATCTAAATGAATTGGTTTCTGGTCGTTACCTAAAATGTGTCCTGCTACGGTTTCGTTTTCTCTTCGGGTTCCAAAGCAGCTCGTGTTAAAAGATTCCAAAACATGTAAAGAGAACAATAAACCACCTTCATGTTTTATACCTTGTCTTTACACCTTCACTTAAAGTTACATAATGATCGTCTTTATGTCCATTTTTTTTAGGTCTATAAGGCGGGGACGATATCACAAAATCATAACAGATTGGATCAACAAATAAGCCATTGTCAAAGACATATGAGTTTTTTTACAGCTGTTGTTCGTTGTCATCTATATCAGATTGTCTTCCGATCCCTAAATTCTACATGAACTCTCTGTGAGAATGCCCAAACCCTTGAATACTTTATATCAGCTCTTTTACACTAACATGTAGTTCGTTGACAATCCTATCTTGCAATAAGTTTTTATCTACAGAAAAGTAAGCTTATCCGGCTGGAGCCGATGGTAGCTTTCTGGGTCCTGGAATTCGCATATCCTATTTCACACACCAAACTCTGTCGATTGGGTACATGCTTAGACCACTTCGCTCGTGGAGTTGGAGGTACTTCGAATTGAATTCTGAACAGCTGTTGTGTTAGTATTGGGAAAAGTGGCCGTATTGAAGCTTTGTAATACTCCTCCGTTGTTATACCTGATATGGCTTATACCAGGGAGGACATGTATCCTTCTTCATACGGGCAGATAAGAAATGTTCAATCATGAGCATTTTTATAGGATTGAGTTTTGGTTGCTTGAAGACACTAACGAACTTTCACAATTCTTCTTCTTTTTGAAGGATCTTTTAGGCTGCCGACTATTCATTGCTGAGAATAGCTGAGGTCGTGTCACAGCCTGTTGCATCATGATAAAAGTGAAAGCAATCTTTTAATGATACAAAAGTTTTTTAGATTTAACTATTTCGTTCATTTCTTTTCAGTAGTGCTTTTACTAACCTTTAAAAAATCAGCAACTGCTTATGAAGTCTTAAAAGATCTGAATCAGTCCCATCAACAGCTACAGATTTCCCGTTTGTAGTTTCTTCCATTATTCTTGTCCATATACAGCTATTTTATATTTTGAACACTGCTTGCATCATTTGAAGCCGTCTAGTATTGATCTCCAAATTTCTCAAGAACTGTGATTGAATTGTCGTGGCTTCAATGGCAGAATAAAATTGGATCGTGGCAGATATTTCCCGAGAGCCCTTTTTTTCTCTCTTGGCACTTATTAACGAGTTGATCCCCCAAGAAATTTCATTAAAAACTGTTCGAAAATAATATCATTTGGAACTTCGCTCAAGAAGCCCTCTTTTTCTGCGAATTGTTCCTTGAGTTGTTAATTTCTTATAATCCTCTGACTGTATTTTTTTTCAAGGCTTCCATCTGATGAGTAAAGTGATGTGCAAAATTTTCACAGCAGAGACGACCAGTTGCGTGACAAAACGGAAGCATAATTTAATTGCCATCAAATGATGTTTCTAGTCCCCTGTTCAATTTAGTCTGTTTGGATGAATTCAATACGGTTATGACCTTGTCTATATATTGCAGCTAAAGTTAACTGTTCGCAAAATGTCACCTTCTTAATTTTGAGATTTGTTAATATGGTTTTTGTCATGCAATTTCATTTTCTTGTAAATGTTGTATGGTGATTTCCTCATCCAGATGTTGTTGAAAAGATCGCATATCCTAGATTTTGTCATATCCTCCGACGGTTGTAAATGTCTACATAATCACATGTAGAGGTCCCCGAGCAAAGTCTAGAAGTCGGACAGGACACGCAAGGTTTGTGCACGTCAAAAGAAATACATCTTGTTGATCCTTCTGTCTCAGGTATGAAAGGTGTGGGAAAGCTAATAAAATTGTTGCACTAATTTGGTACAGAAGGGAAGTTTATCATATCTTTGGTCACCGGTGAGAAACCGTTTAGAAGATCGGGAACTTCAAATCCTCCAATAAGGTTAATAACACTGTCCGATATGCCAGTCTGTAGTGTAAGAGCAACTGTGCGAGCCAGAAAGACTTTCAGGTTCTATAGTCTGTATAGGTCAGTAGATACGTAGCGTTATCAATATTGCATCTTGATGGATCGAAATTTTTTATAGTCAGGCTGAGCTAAAGTTATTAACTGTATTTATTATTATCTTTAGGAACCGAGACGAGCAAGTACTCGAACACTATTCCCAAGAGGGCAATTTCAAGGCTTCTGGTCTATGTGGGAAGTGAGCCTAGTAAGTTTTATATCTTTCATTTGTACTTAACTGAAAATCTCCCAATCTAACCTAAGTAAAAAAAAAAATTCTCTGAATTGATGGCTTTGTTGCTGTCTCTTTTCTAGCAGACTTGTATAACATCTTTGTATCGCGAATCAGTGCCTTACAACGCTAGCTTTAGTAATTCAACGGCCGGACTTGTCTGACAGGCCCGCAGTGGTTCAACTGTCACATCTAGCTGGACAAAATAAAAAAACCGAGTTCTGAGAAATAGTGAGAAAACGTTTGGAATTCTTGGAGCAAAGTCCCATGTGGTGGGAAAAGAACACCAAGGTGCAAAATTACACATGGGGAAGTATGTCGGATCCGACGAACAAGATTAATTGTATGCAATGTAGTATCGTCTGGTCGACAGTTTCCGTGCTAGACCTTACGTCTGCAGCCAGGAATATAGTGTGACAACTATAGATGAAGGTCTGACGTGCATGTGGCATAAATGAGGAGTGCCGTGGTTTTTTGGGTGGGCTATGGCGTGAAGGGAAACACTAGCGAAGAATAGGTATAATGAATTGACGCGTAAAAAAAAATTCTCCACCAGTCTCCAGGTTCTAATGACTATAGATGTATAGAGTAATGATTGTAGTTTACGCATAATAACTATGACGGGCAAATGTTTGCATAATTGTTGCTTCTTGTACTTTAAAAAATGGAGTGTACGCAGTCACAACGAGTCTTCGACGCCTGGAGAGGTGAACCCGATAGCTGCAAGAGAATCAACAATGTTTACACCTGTGTAATAGGCAAATTAAGGTTACAAAACTGTGATGAGGATGTAGCAGACTGCGTCAGAAAGGTTACAGATAGTGTTTGTATACATGTCAAAGAGAAATTGCAAAAATGTGATCGTGCAATGAATAACTTTGTAATCAAATATGGTAAGTGGCTCGAAAGTACAGTGGAGTTTTCTGCAAACGTACGGAATGCAGCGACATTACGACGACCAGGATTATTTAGTTTAGGGCTTTCAAGAGAAGTGTTTAAAGAAACAAGTGAGAAAGCAAAGAGTCGTTTGCAGTCGTTAGTACAACATCGACAACTGAAGAGTTAGTGTATGCAGCGCTCATGCGTTTACGTGCAAAAGAAAAACGTGATGCTTCTTATATTGTGAAAGCGATTGATGTGTCACACAGGAGGGATCGCGAATCCGAAAGGCGTACTAGAGTCCAGAGACGACAGTACCAATTAAGATTACAAACGATGAAACATTAGCATTATAGGGTGACGCGAAATTGACAAGGAAACCTTACCAGTTATTTCGTAACCAGGCAAAATTTCACAATGCAAATATCTATTCAACTAACTATAAACTGTTAGAGACAAAGAAAGCATGCTACCCAGCCTATATTATCACAGACGTATATGCGGAAGTGCAGCTGCAAGCGTTACTTGATCATACTATCGAGCGGTTGATCACCAAAAACAGTACTATAATGCGAGATATCAATCAGGAAGTTGAAATGACCATGTTCTTCAAATGGTGTTTGTGATGGTGCGTCAGGTCAAAGCGCATACAAACAATGGTATAATTCATATACAGAAGACGATATACATGAATATACATATTTGTTATTTCGTTAAAGTCTCTAAACTTGCAATATGGTTAAGAGACACTCTGTCATAATACACGGCGATTGCCAATACGCTATTGTCGGCCAATGAACCTACTGTTCATGAAAGAAACAGCAGAATTAACACGTTTAGAAGCTTCTAAAATACAGCAGCTACTACAAGCTCTCTCACTAACAACTTTCACTTACAATGATCATCAAATAGTAGTGAAACACAGATTAATGCTCACAATGGTAGATGTGAAGGTCTGTAGTGATATCACAAACAATCATATTAACAATGTTACATCTGCGGTGCATCTACAAAGAAAATGAACGATCCAGACAAAACTACAGCACAAGCACCTGACACAACAACGTTTGAATTCGGGATGTCAAGTCTATCCGTATAGGTGAACATTTTCGTCAAACCTCTCTGCCCCTCCCATGTATCTGTTATTTTTTTGTTTAACTGACGGGCATTCAATTTGAATCTTTATTCTTTTCGATTCGACCATTCCTATTCTATCAACTTTCGAAATTGGGAGCTGGGAGTGACAGTTGGAAGCAATAGTCACTACACTATCATTCCGCTTGACAATCGTAATGTCTTTGGTGCACTTGAAAGACATGAATTCTCGATTGATTTTCTTTAGCAGATATGTGTCTTCGAAAGGGCATTTCTGAGTTCTGTTTTCCCTAATAGTCCCTGCTCCACTTGTGTTACGGTTTGAAAGTTCTGTTAGAAGGGGAAGGATGTAAAAAAGGTGTCAAATGACAGATTACAAGGACCTAATTCACGAGGAAGACGTGATTCTATCTCGAGTACAACAGCAGCTCAAAAACCGATATCGTCTTGCTTGGGTAATTGTGCAGATTTAGACCCTTGATAAGGCTCAAATGTGATCAGGTATCCCTCGCGTGTAGCAGCAGACCACACTTTGTAACGAAGCGCAAATTCTTGCCATGGATATGCTGTTTGGTGCCGTGGCGAACAAAATAAGGAATCTTGGTTTCATCTATAGATATATGAGAGGAACTTACTTTTTTCAAATTGTTATTAAATTTCTTATTTAGAATTGTAAAATATGCCCTAACATTCCCAAATTTGTCATTATCTGGGAAATTTAGGCAATTTGACAGATGAACATACTTTTGAATTAAAAAAAAATCGGTTTCTTCTCTTACTAGTTTTAACCATCTTGTTGTAAGTATCAGCCTTGATTTCCCACAGCATACGTAAATATTTTGGTGTCAGATAACCTGTTAAAAGCAGAATCGCAATATAAACCCTAATGTCATCTATTGTTACGTCAAGTGCGTGATTGTTTTGTGAAGCATATCTATTTCACATTTCACAAATGTGTTCAATAACTATCAGAAAGAAAAGTTCAAAGAACTCCGTTGAAGAAACTATCAAGTCCTTGTTATGAGAAACCACTTCATCTTTGTCTACCCACCCACAATGGTATGTGAATACGTCGTGTCTTCCAGACTACTCTCTACGTTCAGAGATAAAGCTGAATTGTTTAGTCACTGATTTACTCGTTTGCTTCCCTTTCTTGTAAGGTACATAAACACTATTAAAAACATTTTCCTTACCGTCAGCATATTTTATGTGTTAATATTCAACTTGTTGTGAAGTACTGTTTACTTCAAGAGAACACCATTGAGGAAACGTTTAGAACATCGATAAGTTGACACCCTCCAATAAGCTTAATAAGAGTGTGCAATTGGCAATCTGGAGTGCAAGATGAACCATGAGAGTCAGAAAGACTTTAAGGTTCTTTAACCTGAAGATTAGTGTCATAGATACGTAGCGTCATAAATATAGCATCGTGATGAAGTGAGTCAAGGTTTCAAAAGACGCCTCGGATTTTTTTATAGACGCAAGTTCAACTTTCAGGCTAAGCGAAAGTTAATAGCTGTATCTATCGCTTTCTTTGGGCACCTAGACAAGCAAGTACTCGAACACTATTACTAAGGGAGAAAATTCAGGGCTCCTGCTCCAAGATGTCGAAAGTGAGCCTAAGACGTTTTATATCTTTCAGGTGTTCATAACTGAAAATCACCCAACGTAACCTAAGTACCAAAAAAATAAAATCTGTCAATTGGTAAATTTGTTGATGTCTGTGTTCTACACCAGTTCTACCAGGCCTGTATAATTACTTTGTATCTGCTACAAAAGAACTATAGTGTGTGGAAAGTGAGAGGTTGGGTTACATCAGCATTACTGGTATAAGTTCCATAATGCCAGTCGATGATTTTTTTTTCAAATCCGAACGCAAGTTTGGCAGAAAAGGCAAGGAAACTCTCAGTTTGATGGCGTTCAAACTGTTTCATGTAGTGCTTTGGTTTTTGAACCTCAATTTATGCTGGATATTTGTTGTAATGTTTTTGCAATCTCTTATATAGGTTGAATTTTTGTTGCATTCAAAATATATACACGTGAACCATATATACTTAGAATAAAACTTCCACTCTCATTAAGTTTAGCATGGTGTCAGTTGTACACGTATTGCCAGTGTCACCTGTAGGTGACACCATGGTACCGGGGTACCGGGGTATGAGTTTCTCAAAATATGTATATAGGAGTATGTATTAAGGAATGCCTAATTTAAACTTTTATTTGCGAGAAAGTTTAATCTTTACAAACAACGCTATATGAATTGCCGAGTTAAATCGATCTCTAAGTGATGCGGTGATTAAAAAAATAATTTTTAAGTTGGACGGAGAAGCTTCGATTTTTATTTAGTGGTTTAGATTGCAACAAGCGTGCCAATAATTCGAGGGTTCTATTTCGAGGTGTCCGGTAAGGCTAAAGGGCTTATGGCGGCTTATGTCTTTCTAAAAATGCTTTGATATTTAGAAATCAGCAGTGGACGTCGATATGTATTCCTTAAGTCCTATTGGCTTAGAGCTAGTAAAGATATTCAACAATGAATCGGAGGCCGTAGTATCTTGTGTTGTGTATTTAGGTGTTAAAAACGAAGCAGTAGTGCAAATATAGCTACTTAACTCACATTATGCAATGGAGTATCATTTAAAAAACCGTGGATTTACTTCTCCCTTTAATAAGACGAGGGTATCAAAGAACGAACAGCGGTTTGTTAGGTGGGCCCCTGTGATTGAAAAATGTGATATCAAATGTAAAAATATAAGTATTAATTTCTCAATGATAATCAAGCAATTACTATACTTCCCGTTTATATGTAAGAACATTATATTTTGAGAGTGCTTCCTGCTGAAGAAATGTACCTAGTACTCATAACGCCATGCCAACTCAAGATCATTGAGAATTCACTTTTAGTCTTTGCTCGGGGAACTCTACATGTGGTTATGTAGACATTTACAACCCTCGGAGGAGACGATACTAAGTTGGTAGCGAACACAGGTCTGAGTGTACGGTAAACATTTTCCAGCTAACCGTGTAAGGGAAGATCACAAACGAACCTAAAATCATTCTTCATATTTCTCTTCTATTAAATCACCGGTCTCAGACCCAAAGCAAAGCTGCTTTGGAGGTTAGAATATAATGGGTTCAATAGCTAGATTTACAGGATAAAATCGCGAAAATATTAATGATAGACCGGACCCTAGTGAATCCTACACAACTCTGTATTTAAGTCCTAGTGAACACAAACGACGCTAATTAAACTCATATTTGATAGCCTCGAGTGTTAAAAAACAGGAGACTTTTTTTTTACATAATATATCCATAAGAAGAAAATTCTTTGGATTAAACCATTTCTATCAGGCTAACAATTAGGAAAAAGGTTATGAGTCCTAAGTAGATTTCTTCAGCAGGAAGCACTCTCAAAAAATAATGTACTTACATATAAACGAAAAGTATAGCAATTGCTTATCATTGATATATTAATACTTATATTTTAAGATTTGGTATCACATTTTTCAATTCCAATAGCCCACCGAAAACAAACCGCTGTTCATTCTGTGATACCCTCGTCTTATTAAAGGGAGCAGTAAATCCACAGTTTTTTAAATGGTACGTTACTGCATAATGTGAGTTAAGCTCTAAAAGAACTACTGCTTCGTTTTTAGAGTGAGGTACACAAGATCCTACGGCCTCAGATTCGTTGTTAAATTCCTTTACTAACTGTAAACCAATAGGAATTAAGGAATAGATACCGAAGTCCACTGCTGACTTCTAATTTTCACAGCATTGTATGTAGGACATAGGGCGGCATAAGCCGCTTAGCCTTCCCGGACACTTCGAAATAGAACCCTCGAATTATTGGCACGCCTGTTGCACTCTAAACCACAAAATAAAAATCGAACATCCCCGTCTATCCTCAAAGTTTTATCTATAATCACCGCATCACTTAGAGATCGTTTTAATCTCTTATTAATATCTTTTTCAGACTTTGTAGAATACCTTTACAATGATGTCAAGTGACATCTCAACTAATGTTCTCATTTTAAGGCGATTTCTGTCGTTGTGGATGGATATTACAAAAAGCTTCACAACCTCGGGGATGACTGTCCTATCGCAAGTGACCCATCAACTTGAACATCATTTTAACGCGCTTTCTCTTTACTATACCTTATGAGCTCACCGTGATATTCATTCCTTCTAAGCTAAAGCAGTACGTCACTGGGTTTGAACTCCAATATTTCGAATTTGCATGTCCTAAGGACAATATGAGCTTCCGTATTTTTCCCATTTCAACCCGCCCGCTGTTGTCGGTTGTACTGAATGCAAACTGATTCCACTCGTTCTAATCAATGTATCATGGGGCATCTCGACCACCATTGTTATTATCTTTTTATCTAAATGCATCCTGATATCTACAATTAGTAATACCATTCGCAGAAAGCAACAGTCGGCCGTCTTGTAAGTAAATCTTAAATCTTTTGCCATATGAAGGTAATTTTACAACCATTTTTTTGAGTATTACAGCGTGTAAGTAGTAATTGAAAAATGCTAATCTCAGTACGCTTCTTATCAAATATTACAATGTCTGGTCTGTTGAAGTGAATGCCAACTGCTGGCATTCGTTTGATAAGGGAACAACACGTGTCTTATTACGCAGTATTTATTATTTTCTTTGGGCACCGAGACGAGCAAATACTCGAACACTTTTACTAAGGAAGAAAATTCATGGTTACTGCTTCAAGATCTGGAAAGTGAGTAATGACATAAGCTGGCATATATGCTGCTCGTGTTAAAGAATTACTAAAAATGTAAACAGAACAATAAACCACCATCTTTTATATCTTCATATAAAGTTACAACAAGATCATCTTTATGTCCAATTTGTTAGGTCTATGAGTCGATGACGTTTTAACAAAATAATAATCATAACTGATTGGAGCAAGAATTATGCCGTTGTCAATGACATGTTTATTTTCTACATCTGTTGTTCTTAATCATCTATATCAGATTGTCTTCCGTTTTGCCATTTCAACATGAACTCTCTTGGCAAAATACACAAAACCCTGAATATTTGATATCGGCTCTTTTACACTAAAACGTGGCTCGTTCACAAACCTATCTTTCAGTCACTTTTTATCTACAGGTAAGTAAGCTTATCCGGTAGCTGATGGTAGCTGTGTGGGTCATGGAATTCGCATATCTTCTTTCACACACCAACCACGTTCCATTGGGTTCATGCTTAGTCCATTTCACTCCTGAAGTTCAAGTTACTTCCGAATTCGAAGCGGCACAGCTGCTGTGTTAGAAATGGGAAAAGTTGCTATGTTGAATCTTCGTAACTATTTCCTTTTTATATCTTGTATGGCTTATACCAGGATGCGGCACCTCATATTGTTTTGGGACTTGCAAATTCGAAATATTCCAATTTAAACCCTGTGACGTGCGGACCAAGAAGTCTTTAGGTGAGAAAGAATCATGGTGAGCTCATAAGGTATAGTAAAGAGAAAGTGCGTTAAAATGATGGACAAGTTGCTGGGTCACTTGCGATAGGACAAGCACCTCGTGGTTGTGAAGCTTTTTGTAATAACCATCCACAACGACAGAAATCGCCTTAAAATGAGAACATTAGTTGAGATGTCACTTGACATCATTGTAAAGGCATTCTACAAAGTCTGAAAACAGATATTAATAAGAGATTAAAACGATCTCTAAGTGATGCGGTGATTATAGATAAAACTTTGAGGATAGACGGGGATGTTCGATTTTTATTATGTGGTTTAGAGTGCAACAGGCGTGCCAATAATTCGAGGGTTCTATTTCGAAGTGTCCGGTAAGGCTAAACGGCTTATGCCGGCCTATGTCCTACATACAATGCTGTGAAAATTAGAAGTCAGCAGTGGACTTCGGTATCTATTCCTTAATTCCTATTGGTTTACAGTTAGTAAAGGAATTTAACAACGAATCTGAGGCCGTAGGATCTTGTGTACCTCACTCTCAAAAACGAAGCAGTAGTTCTTTTAGAGCTTAACTCACATTATGCAGTAGCGTGCCATTTAAAAAACTTTGGATTTACTGCTCCCTTTAATAAGACGAGGGTATCAGAATGAACAGCGGTTTGTTTTCGGTGGGCTATAGAAATACCAATTCTTAAAATATAAGTATTAATTTATCAATGATAATTAAGCAATTGCTATACTTTTCGTTTATATGCAACTACAATACTATTTGAGAGTGCTTCCTGCAAAAGAAATCTACCTAGCACCCATAACTATCTCGCCTGGTTCTTGACCGTTAGCCTGTTTAATCCAAAGAATTGAGTTCTTACGGATATATTATTTTAAGAAAGTCTCCTGTGTATTAACACTCGAGGCTATCAAATATGCATTTAATTAGCGTCCTTGCTGCTCACTAGGGCTTACATACAGAGTTGTGCAGGATTTACTAGGTTCCGGTCTATAATTAATAATATTTTCCCGATTCATAGCTGTAAAACTTTCTATGGAACCGATTATATTCTAACCACCAAAGCAGCCTTACTTTGGGCCTGAGACCGGTGATCTGATCGATGAGCCAAGTATAGAATCGATTTTAAGTTCTTTTTGGATCTTCTCTTACACGGTTAGGTGGAAAATATTTACGGTATAGTAACTCCTGTGTTCGCCATCAACTTATTAACACTGGTGATCACAAAGCAACCAAACTGAGGGCTAATCATATAATGTTTCCATATAAAGCTCACTCTATGCTTTGATTAGTAACTAAGTGCCACACATTTCTTAGAGCAGAAAAAGTCATTTTTTCAGATGTCTCTTGATGAAAATAATTATTCAAGTTCATTCCAAGTTATTGAATGAAAAAGAAATACTATATCACGGTAGCATTGTCTTGATAAGTATATTGTATCACATTTCTGCATTCTGATATCCACTTTTCCTCTAAGGTTTTTGGTGTGTCAATGCTGTCTTCCTCGGAAGATTCAAATGCTCAGGAGTTGGAGGGATTTTCAAATTAAATGCTGAATACTGCCGTGTTAGCATGCGAAAAAGTGGTCATATTGAAGCTTTGTAACTACTCCCTTGTTATATCTGATATGGCTTATACCAAGGAGCACATGTTTCCTTCTCCATACAGGCGAATAAGAAATGTGTAATCTTGACCATTTTGTCAGGATTTAGTTTTGGTTGGTTGAAGACCCTGCCTAACTTTCACAATTATTCTTCTTTATGAAGGATCTTCAAGGCAGCCAACTATTCACTGCTGAATATATAGCTGAGGACGTGTCACAGCCTGTTGCATCATGAAAAAAGTAAAGCTATATTCAATTGACGATAAAGTTTATTTTAATTTAGTAATTTGGTAGAATTTCCTAGCAGTTCTGCTTGTATGAGGCTTTAAAAGAATCAGCAACTGCTCATGAAGTATTCTACTAAGATTCTTAGAAGATCAGAATAAGACCCATTAACAGCTACAGATTTCCCGTTTGCGTTTCTTCCTTTTTTCTTTTCCATATATAGCTATCTTTACTCCTTTGAAAACTGCTTCCATCACTTGAAGACGTCTAGTATTGATCTCCAAGTTTTTCAAGATCTGTGATTGAATTGTCGTGGCTTCAATGGCAGATTTAAATTCGATCGTTGCAGATATTTCCCTAAAGTTCTTTTTTTTTCTTTCGGCACTTTCCGTGTCTAATTGTAATTTAAATCCATAAAATACAAGTGAAAAAAGCGCTTTAACATAATTTATAAATGTACTTAACGCAGATTTGATTGCCATTTCTAGTCCACGCCATAGCGTGTAGAAAGACTCTTCCTTCTACGCGTGGGTCTTAAAAAACAACACAACACAGACTCTGCAATATTCACCGCATTCGAACTTATATTCTTGCGCATTGAGATATTTTCACACATGAAAGATGGCATTAACGCAACGTGTCGCTCAGATGATAAACTGTTTCCTTCAAAAGTCCTGTAGAACTTCTTTTTTATCGTAACAGTATAAGGGAATGAACGATGAATCTTGCTAACGTTGTGTCTAACGTTGAGTTACTCCCCACGAAAATTTCGTGGCCTTCTTTAAGCACCCTTGGATAATCATATGAGTTGGACTTTCGTTTAAGAAGTTCTCTATTTCTGCGAATTGTTGATGTCCTTTGAGTTGTTAGTTTCTTGTAATCCTCTGACACCGTCCTGTCCTTATGGTATAAGACATATCAGACATAACAAGGAAGTAGTTACAAAGATTCAATATGGCCACTTTTCCCATTTCTAACACAGCAGCTGTGCAGCATTCAATTCGGAAGTACCTCGAACTTCAGGAGTGAAATGGTCTAAGCATGAACCCAATCGAACTAGGTTGGTGTGTGAAATAGGATATGCGAATTTCAGGAGCCACACAGCTACCATCAGCTCCAGGCAGATAAGCTTACTTACCTGTAGATAAAAACTGACTGAAAGATAGGATTGTGAACGAGCCACATGTTAGTGTAAAAGAGCCGATATTAAGTAATCAGGGTTTTGTGTATTCTGCCAAGAGAGTTCATGTAGAAAAGGAGAGTTCATGTAGTTCATGTGGTTCATGGAAGACAATCTGACATAGATGATTAGGAACACCAGCAGTTGAAAATCAACGTCATTGAGAACGGCTTAATTATTGATCCAATCAGTTTTGATTATTATTTTCAGATAGCGTCACCGCCTTACAGATTTAACAAAATGGACATGAAGTTGATCTTGATGTAACTTTAAATGAAGGTATAAAAACACGGTAAAAAAATGGTGGTTTATTGTTCTGTTACATATTTTGAAACTCTTTAACACGAGCAGCTTATATGCCGGCTTATGTCCTTACTCACTTTCCACATCTTGGAGCAAATGCCCTGAATTTTCTCCCTTAGTAATAGTGTGCGAGTACTTGCTCGTCTCGGTGCCCAAAGAAAGTAATAGATACTGCTATTAGCTTTCGATTACCTTGAAAATTAAACTTCGTCTATAAAAAATTTCGAGGCGCTTTTCAACCTTGACACACTTCATCAAGATTCTATATTGATAGCGCTACGTATATATCCCAATAATCTTTAGGCTATAGAACCTGAAAATCTTTCTGACTCGTACGGTTCAACTTCCACTAGAGAGTGCCATATCGCACACTCTTATTAAGCTTATTGGAGGATTTCAATTTCTCGATCTTCTAAACGTTTTCTCACCGGTGAGTAAAGTTCTGGTAAGCCTCCTCTCTGTAGCAGATTAGTGCACCAACTGTATTATCTTTTGGTACCTTTCATACCTGAGACGGAATGATCAAAAAGAAGTATTTCTGTAATCTTATTCAAAGGTATCTTCTCAAGAGGAGAAAGCTACTCCACAAAATGTACCCGATAAAACGCAAGTAGTTGAGGCTTGCGAAGTGTACTCATCCAGGCTTGGTATGTATGCGAACATAACCATTGCCGTTGTCGAGAACCAACTACTTATCCATATACTGTAAAAACTGCAAGAAAAGTGATCTAAGCATATGCGTTATGAAATTAGATCAGCCTTTATACAGGATATATGTTCAAACCCCAACTCAGCTTAAAAAATTTCTGAACAGTCCAAAGTTTTACCGCCTTTGGGAGGTTTGCAGTTAAGTAATTTCTAGGCACGAATGGTATAGAAATACTTTGGTGCATCCTGTACACTGTGACAACTTAAAGAAAATGCTGAATGACCATGCCTACTCGAGAACATTGAGAAATCAGTTCTAGACTTGGCCCGGGAAACCCTACATGTGGTTTGAAGACATTTCCAACCATCGGAGGAGATGGCAAAATTTAGGATGTGCGATCTTATTCGACAACGCCTGGAAGAGGAAATCAGAATGTAACATTTACAAGAAAATGAAACTGCATGACAAAGAACATATAAGGAAATCCCAAAATTAGGACGGTGACATTTCCCGATCCGTTAACTTTGGCTGCAGTATATAGGGAAGGTCATAATCATATTGCAATTCATCCAGAGGGGCTACATTGAAAAGGGGACTATAAACCTTGTTTGAAGGCTATAAAATTAATGCTTACGATTTCTCACGGAGCTGGTCATTTTTTCTATGAAAAATTTCCACATCAATATACTCAATAGATGGAAGCCCTGGAGGGAAATACGGTGTCAATGAATTACAAGAAATTAACAACTAAAGGAACATTGACAATTCGCAAAAAAAGAGGCCTTCTTGAGCGAAGTTCCAAGAGATATGATTATCGAAGAGTGCTTAATGAAGGCCGCGAAATTTTCTGGGTGGTTAACTCAACGTCAGGCACAACGTTAGCAAGATTATTCTTTCATTCCCAAATACTGTTACGATAACAGAAGTACTACAGGACTTTTGTGGCCATCAGTTTATCATCAGAGCGACACTTTGATCTAATGATACCTTCCTTGTGTGTTAATAATTCAATGCGTAAGAATATCAATTAGATTAGGGTGAATATTGCAGAGTCTCTGTTATCTTGTGTATTAAAACCCACACGTAAATGGAAGAGCCCTTCTACACGCAATGATGTGAGCTAAAAATGGCCAGTCAAATCTGCGTATATGAGTTATGTTAAGCGCTATTTTCACCTGATATTTTATGGATATAAATAATAATTGGACACAAAATTGACGAAAGACAAAAAAAAACTTTCGTGAAATATCTTAATGATCGAATTTAATTATGCCATTGAAGTCACCACAATTCAACCACGGTTCTTCAGAAACTTTGAGATCAATACTAGACGGCTTCAAACGATGCAAGCAGTTTTCGAAAGAGTAAAGGTAACTGTATATTGACAAGAATAAGGGAAGAAACTACAAATGGGAAATCTGTAGTTGTTGGTGGATCTGATTCAGACCTTTTAAGAATCTTGGTAGAATTCTTCGTGAGCAGTTGCTGATTCTTTTAAGGCCACATGGAAGCAGAACCGAAAAGAAATGCTATAAAATTATTAAATTTAAAGAATCTTTAGATTCATTAAAGAGCGCTTTTACTTTTTCCATTTTGCAACAGGCAGTGACACGATTTCAGCTATACTCAGGAGAGAATAGTTGCCTACCTTCAAGTTCCTTCAAAACGAAAAAGAATTGTGCCAGTAAGTCATAGTCTTCAACCAGCCAAATCTCAATCCTAAAACAATAGTCAAGATTAATTTCTTATCCGACTGTATTGAGAAAGAAACATGTCCTTCTTGGTAAAAGCCTATCAGGTATAACAAAAAAGTAGTTACAAAGCTTCAATATGGCCACTTTGTGCCCTACTGTCACAGCAGGTTTGCAGCATTCAATTTGGAAGTACCTCAATGTCCAGGGCGAAATGGTCTAAGCATGAACCGAATCGATTGAGGTTGGTGTGTAAAAGAGTATATGCCATCAGCTACCATCAGCTGCAGCCGGATAAGCTTACTTATCTATAGATAAAAAGATATTGCTACATAGGATATTGAACGAGCCACATGTAAGTGTAAAAGAGCCAATATGAAGTATTCAAGGTTTTCTGCATTCTGGCAAGGATTCGTTTACAATTGGAAGATCGGAAGACAATCTGATTTAGATTATGACTATCAACAGCTGTAGAAAACCAATATGTTATTGACAACGCCTTAATTTTTGATCCAATCAATTATGATTATTATTTTGTAATAACGTCCACGTCTTATAGACTTAACAAAATGGACATGAAGAAGATCTTGTTGAAAGTTTAAATGAAGGTGTGAGGACAAAGTATAAAACATGAAGGTGGTTTATTGTTCTGTTTACATATTTTGGAATCTTTTAACACGAGCATCTTTGGTACCCGAAGATAAAACGAAACCGTAGCAGGACACATTTAAGGTAACGTCCAAAAACCAATTGATTTAGATATCACATTCGCGTACTACAGTGTCATTCACTTGTACGTTTATAACAATTGTTTATTGTTTGATTGTTTTTATGTTAAGATGTTCAACAGCAGATGATTGACTCCAAGGATTCTGTCATCTGCCAGGACCCTTAAGATTATATAACTGCCGCTTAGTTTTCGACTCAACCTAAAGGGAAGTAAAGTTTAACACTCTTAATAAAAAACGAAGTTTGGATATTCCGTAGACGGAAAGACTCCATGTACATTTTTATCTAAGAAGATGTTCTAAAACTGAAAGCTCTACTACACGACGATCACAGTTGGTTTCAACTTATTGGCCTAGTTTTAATACGACATAAGTATAATCAATGCTTACTGCTCCTTTTAGATCGTACCAACCTACTTTTCAGACAGAAGCCCGCGAAGTTTAACAATTTTCTGTAAAAGTTATACTAGACTTATGGTCGTAAGCCTGAAAATCTAATAGGAGATTCTTAGGTAAATAGGTGGGTGATTACATTGTAGAATCAGGCCCGCTTCTCTTAGCCTGTGAGGCGTCCGGCCAATAAATTCCTAAAACTAACGGTGTACAGCACTGATTCGCGATAGAAAGAAGTTATACAGGCTTGGTAGAACAGGTGTATAACAGAAATATTAACAAAATTAAAATTATCAGGTGACATTTTTTTTTTGTACTTAGGTTATATTAGGAGATTTTCAGTCATGTACACCTTAAAGATATAAAATTTGCTATGCTTGCTTTCCACATCTTGGAGCAGAAGCCGTGAATGTTCTCCCTTGGTAACAGTGTTTGAGTACTTGCTCGACTCGGTGCCCAAAGTAAGTAATAGAGACTGCGAAAAACTTTCGATAAGCTTGAAAGTTAAACTTGCGTCTATAAAAAATTTCGAAGCGTCATTTGCAACCTTGACTCACTACATTGATAACGCTACGTATCTATCACACTAATCTTTAGGCTATAGAACCTAAAAGTCTTTCTGGCTCGCACGATTAATTTTGCACTACAGACTGCCACATCGCACACGCTTTTAATAAGGAGGATTTGAGCTTATTGGAGGATTTGAGTTTGTCGATTATCTAAACGTTTTCTCACCGGTGATTAAAGTTCTGGTAAGCTGATTGAATAATGTCGTGTCTCACGTTGAGTTAATCCCCACAAAATTTCTTGCCCTTCTTTGAGCACTGTTTGATAATCAAATCACTTGTAGCTTCGCTCAAGAAAGCCCCTTTATCTGCGAATTGAGAATGTTCCTTTAATTGTTAATTTCTTGTAATCCTCTGATACTGTAGTTGCCTCCAAGGCCTTCCAAATGTTGAGCATAGTAATGTGCAAATTTTTCATAGGAAAGATGACCACTTGCATGAGAAAACGGAAGCATTCATTTAATTGCCTACAAATAAAGTTTCTAGTTCCCTGTTCAATGTAATACCTTTGGATAAATTGCAATACGATTAAGACCTTCTCTATATACTGCAGCAAAAAATTAAGGTTCGGGAAATGTCACCGTATTAATGTTGAGATTTCCTAATATGGTTTATGACATGCAGTTTCATTTTCTAGTAAATGTTGCATATTTATTTCGTCATCCAGACATTGTTGAATAAGATCGCAGATCCTATATTTTGTGCTTTCCTCCGAGAGTTGTAAATGTTTTCACAAACACTGATTGAGGTCCAGGAGCAAAGTCTAGAAGTGAGTTCTCAATGATCTTGAGTAGGCATGGCCATTTAGCATTATCACTAATGTTGTCTTAGTGTACAGGATACACAATTGTTATTATAGTATACCATTTCCTGACATAATGTATCCAATCGTGCCTAGAAATTACTGAAGTGGAAATCTTCTAAATGCGGTACAACTTTAGACCGTTCATAAATTTCTTCAGCTGAAGGTACGATTTGACCACCCTGCCAGTATAAGGGCTGATCTAATATCATAACGCTCGCGCTTTGTTCACTTCTCCTGCAATTATTTACTGTATGCAGAACAGTAGAATATTTAGTATTGGTACTTGATATTGAAATACAGAAAAATTACAGAGGGACTACACTGCTTATATCAAAAGGAGAGGTGTGTATCTCACCATTACACAATCGTTGTGGCGAAGCTTTCAGAACATGAATAGCTATCCAAAGGTTGTTTCAGAATAAAAAACCGAGACGAGAGACGCGAGTGAAGACTTGATTAAATCTTGCGAGTAAGACAGCATTGACACACCAAGAATATGAGGGAAAGACGATGGAAGAAAGACGAAATGTGATACGATATTCTTATCGAGATAATGCTACCGTATATCAGATTACTTTTTCATTCAAGAACTTGGAAATGGAGAATTTTCATCAAGAGACTTCTGAAATAAATGACGTTTTCTGCTCTATGAAATGTGTGGCACTTTGTTACTAATCAAAGCATACAGTGAGGTTATGTAAAAAGATTATTTGATTAGCCCACAGTTGGCTTGCTTTCTGATGATGACCAGTGTTACTACGTTGGTGGTGAACACAGGACTGTTTATACCGTAAATATTTTCCACCTAACCCTTTAAGAGATCTCAAAAGAGCTTAAAATCGACTCTTTCTTTGTCTCATCGATCAGATAACCGATCTCAGGTCCTAAGCATAGCTGCTTTTGATTGTAATGGGTTCCAAAGCAAATTTTACAGGATACAATCGGGAAAATATTACTAATGATAGACTGAATAATACCGAACTCTGAATGTAAGTCCTAGTAAGCAGCAAGGACGTTAATTAAACGCATATTTGTCAGCCTAGAGTGTTAACACACAGGAGAGTAATAAATTCGCAAGAACACGCCTGTTTGGATTAAACCGTTTCTATCAGGCTAATAATTAAGAAAAAGGTGAGAGCGTTATGAGTCCTAAGTAGATTTCTTCAGCAGGAAGCACCCTCAAAAAGTAATGTAGTTACATATAAACGGGAGGTATAGCAATTGCTTGATTATCATTGATAAATTAATACTTATGGTTTTTAAATTTGGTATCACAAAAATTTTCAATCCCAAGGGCTCACGTAAAACAAACCGCTGTATATTCCCAAAGTTATATGACTGTGATACCCTCGTCTTATTAAAGGGAGAAGTTAATCCACGGTTTTTAAAATGGTACGTGAAGTATAATGAAAGTTAAGTAGCTATAAAAGCACTACTGCTTCGTTTTTAAAACCTAGGTATACAACACAAATACTGCGGCCACCGATTCATTGTTGAATTTCTTTACTAGCTCTAACGCATTAGAAATTAAAGAATACATGGCGACGTCCACTGCTGATTTCTAAGTTCCCAGCATTTTTAGAGAGACATAAGCCGTCATAAGCCTTTTAGCCCTACCGAACATTTTGAAACAGAACCCTGGAATTATTGTCACGTTTTTTGCACCCTAAACCTCTAATTAAAACTCGAAAATCCACGTCCATCTTTAAAATTATTTCTTGAATCACCGCATCACTTAAAGATCGATATAATCTTTTATTATTATCTTTTATCATACATTGTAGAATACTAATACAGTGAAGTCAATTGACATCTCTGTTAATGTTCTCATTCAAGGTGATTTCTGGTGGTGCTTATGAATATTACAAAATGCTTCACAAGCTCTGGGATGCCTGCCCTACCGCAAGTGACCTATCAAGTTGTCCATCATTATAACGCGCTTTCTCTCTACTATACCTTACGAGCTGACCGTGATATTCAGTCTTTCTCAGCTAAAGACATATTGTTCCCCACATCACTGGTTTTAAATGATGTTCAAGTTGATGGGTCACTTGCGATAGGACAGTCATCCCCGAGCTAGTGATGCTTTTTTTAATATCCATCCAAAACGACAGAAATCGCCTTAAAATGCGTTCTTATTCGCTAGTGTTTCCCATCACGCCAAAGCCCACCCAAAAACCCACGGCACTCCTCATTCATGTCACATGCATCTCAAAATCTTAGAAGCTACTTAGATACAACAGCAACTACAAGCTCTCTCACCAACAACTATCACTTACAATGATCACGAAATAGTAGTAAAACACAGATTAGTAGATGTGAAGGTCTCTAGTGATATCACAAACAATCATATTAACGATGTTACATCTGCGGTGCATCTTCAAAGCCAATCAACGATCCACACAAACTACAGCATTACCACCTGACAAAACAACGTTTGAAATCGGGATGTCAAGTCTGCATTACTGGATAAGGTGCTTTGACTGTCTGTGGCACATTGTACAAAGACTGGACATCATACCTGACAAGTGAGGAAGAGGGTTGAACCAAATGTTGATCAAAGAAAGAAATTACTACAGAAGCTATTTCGTGAAGAAATAGGTTTCTTGACGGATGTGCCCAATCCAGGCTACGGAACAAGAATAAAGGTAATATTGCCCGCAAGTTTTTCTGATACCATCATTATCAGCGTCCATTACTGTCATCAATGAAGAGTTGATTAAACGATTTGCAGTTCTCTTACGTACCATTGCTAGTGGTTGTGTAATTAACTGTGAGGCATTTGGTAAGTGTTCTCTGAAAACTGCACGATTATATGTGGACCAGTATAACTGGTATTACATGCCGGCAACTGGGCATATATTATTGATACATGGGACATCGTGGATTCTGCGCTGGTTCCTATTTGACGGCTTTCCGAAGAGGCACAGGAAGCTCGGAGTAAAGATATTCGATGGTTCCTAGAACATCATGCCAGGAAAAGTTCTCGTCGCGACAACATAGAAGATTTAATGCACATGTTGTTAAGCACGCCGGATCCCTGCATAAACAACCGTAGCAAATTCACACTCAAACACAGTGAACATCTTCCCGAAGAAATACGTCTATTGTTACAAATTCCTCCTACGTGTCAATCATACATTTCAGCTCATCATACTACTGAACACAACAATAGTTCTTCCAGTGAAAATATGTGACTGCTTACCGATTCGTGTCGCTCTGTGTACGTGCTCTGCTGTGTTTTCTCTTGTTATGAATTTTGTCCAACTAGATGTGGCAATTGAACCAGTTTGAGGCCAAGAGAAGCGGGCCTGGCTCTACAAGGTATACACGCACCTAATTACGTAAGGATGTGCTAATAGATTTTCCGGAAATTAACCTGAATGTGAATCCTTTACAAGATTACGACCATAAATCTAATATAACTGTTACAGAAAATTGTTAAGTATCGTGGGATTCTATCTGAAAATTAGCTTGGAAAAGTCGCAAAGGAACAAGGTGCTGAGCAATATAGTCCAGGACCCATAGTATACCCCCGTAAAAAAATCGAGGTCCAGAGAATTTGATTTTTGATTTGTGTTCTCGGATCATTATTGAATTGATTTAGCTTGGGTAGACATTTCTAATCCGGGCCGATTAGGTTCTGAACGTCATTTTAACCCTTTCAATACGGTGCGCCTTTTGATGCTTTCGTTGACGAAGTTATGCAGGTGCTGCAGTTTCCCTAATTATCCTATTGAAACTTTCTATGGTGCGTTGTGTCGGCCAAGGACAAGGCTTTCAGATGCTGGTATATTTGTTTCAAATTAGTTATAAGAGGGAAATTATAGAGGGAAGAATGGGATTTTTTTCAAAATTTTCACTTAAATTCGGGAATTAAAATTTCTCATGGCTGGAAACACTGCCACTAGATAGACGCAATTGATCTTAAAATAAACTTTGGTACATCACTGATATGTCCTAGAAATATCATGTCGATATCTAACAAACTAAGCATGTAATTTAAAAAACATATCATTCTATCTTTAAAAAAATACCCAATTTTTGGACGTCATTATTAAGAATGGCGAATATATTTTAATGATGACTTAATATTTCGTGAATCATGAGACCTACATTCAACATTCTTGTGTCAGACGTAGGTTATGAATGTCTTTCATTTTCTCTGGCCAAGACCACTCCCCAGTCATTTTACTAACAAAGCATTTACAATTGGAGCCTTTGAGAATGTTGACTTTGAAGACAGCTCTTCTTTGTCCGGCACATATGACACACATAATACGGCAATGGTGCTTTTTCAAGACCGTGCCAATGAGTTAGATGCAGGGTAACAATCAGTGTCAGCATTAAATATACAGAAACGAAGTTGTAAACTTATAACACAGCTGCCTTGTCAGTGTGTGCAAAACTACTACAAGCCAAAAACTAGGGATGCGCTCGGGTCGAGACATGTCTCGAATCTCGACTCGACTCGACTCGAATTCGAGTCGAGATTCGAGTCGAGACACACTTTGTAAAATTCGAGTCGAGACACGAGTCGAGTCGAGACAGCTCATAAAAATCTCGACTCGACTCGAATGTCTCGAAAATTTCTCTTAAACTTTTAATATTATTATGAAGAAATTATTTACTCAGGAACAACCTTGAAACCAATTCCAGCATTTATTATTTTAGAAAGGTACAGAACGCATAAATTTAATAGTTAATATTGCGAGATCAAGATTTAATTTTCAGCTCAATTCAGTTAATTAAAACTAGTAATTAATGTCGTGATATTTGATTGTATTTCAAATATAATTGAGCTGAGCGAAGCGAAGCTCTTATACTCGGGTTAGCAGTTTGGTTGTCCGCGAACTCCTCCTAGACCGTTTGGCCGATCTCAACCAAACTTAGCACGCTGATAGAGTAAGTTGTGCTGAGTGACAACATAGGTCGAAATCAAAAATCCGATGTACCATCGAGGAATAATCACCGAAAAACGCTTACTCCTAGACCGTTTGGCCGATCTCAACCAAACTTAGCACGCTGATAGAGTATGTCGTGCTGAGTGAGAACATAATTCGAAATCAAAAATCCGATGTACCATCGAGGAATAATCACCGAAAAACGCTTCCTCCTAGACCGTTTGGCCGATCTCAACCAAACTTAGCACGCTGATAGAGTATGTCGTGTTGAGTGAGAACATAAGTCGAAATCAAAAATCCGATGTACCATCGAGGAATAATCACCGAAAAACGCTTCCTGATTACGTAGTTTAAGCTCGCTCAGCTCATTTCATTGCAATCGGGTATATACATTGCATTCCTAGTAATAATAATAATAATAATAATAATAATAATAATAATAATAATAATAATAATTGATTATCTAGTTTGTATAAAACTATTATCCGTAGCCTATATCTAGTCTGTATAAGAACATTGCAATAAAGTGAACATCATAAATTCTCTGAATGAACAATTGGCAGTCTATAGTAATTTAGCATAGTTATAACTATTGTGTTTTTATTTCCATGAACGCCATAGGGCTACATAACTTCTGGACAGGGCCGGATTTATGGGGGTGCAAAGGTGCACGCAACCCCCCTTTGTTGTAAATATACCTATCTAAAATGAGAAGCTAGCAGTAAAAATACCGCGACACTGGTGCGTCGTGAATGGGCCACTGGTGTACCGCGAGGATATCAAAACAAAATTATTAATTCTATAGCAATCAAATTGCAAAACGTAGGGGAAAATGTATATTTGTATTGCACATTACTATCAACCTCTACTATGAATATACAATTTTAAGTTTCATGCCGTGTTACTTTTTTGTACATTTCTAATGTTGAAAAAAGTATTTGTTATTGTTATGACCATTATTGCTTCTTTATCGTTACAGACTATTTCGTAACTTGAAAATTTAAAATATTATTCAATCCTTTCGATAAATTATTTATATTTGTGTTTTAAAAGTAAAATAGATTTATTTGTTCGTTCGTTATGTAATGATCTTCATTCTTAGTAAAAGGTTGGATACAGTTTTCGAAAGAGTAAGCGTATTTTTAATAACCTGAGTCCAACATTTCATTGCAGTTGTTTTCTCCTTTTAAATTAGAATGAAAAATAAGCATAGTGATTTACCACGAGGAAAACCCAGTGATCGAGCTTTCTTCTCTGTGCGAAGGAGATAAGTAATCAAAGAAAAAAATACCAGTGTGTTTTATATTTACAAATAATAATATCTATAAGTGTGCCGCGAGAATTCATGTAACACCCGTAGTGTGCTGCAAGTTGAAAAAGGTTGAGAAACGCTGGTTTAGAGGAAAGAATAACTGGTACACTCCCTCCTCCCTGCTCTCTCTCTGCCTAGTATATTTTCTTTATTTTATTGTCTCCGAAACACCATTCCAGACAAATGCTTTTCGGTAGAAAAGTTAGAAACAAACCATCCCGCTCTTGGACAAAGTGGGCAACATGCGGTAGTCAGGTCAATGAACCTGCTTTGGAAATTTTCGTGCAATTTAGGTTACTGAGAGGGTGCAGTTTCTTCAACTATGCCGCCTTCTACTATGGCACGTGCCATAAATAAGTCATCGTCTGATCGTATGGGAAACACCGCTAGTTGTCCTTGCCTGACATCTGTTTCATATTCATATTAGCCAGTGACAGCGATAAAGGGCGCGCATACCCTGGGGTGCGGGGGAGCATACTTGAGGGGGCCTCTACAACGTACGCTCAGCAAGGCACCTTTTACTTGTCATTTATAATTTTAATGCATTTTGAAAGCGTTTCTACACAGCTTATAATTAATTCTAACAGTTTCACAGAATTAAACCAGTTGAGAATGCTCCATCAGCATTCCCAGAACGAACTTAAAAAGAATGGAGAGATGGAGCGGGAAGGAAAACTGTCATTGTTCCTACCTCGCAAAAATTAGTAAAATATTATTTCTCTATGACTTACAGTTCTCGAGATATGGCTGCTTAAATATCTTGAAATTTGAACTTTTTGGCCAGTATTTGTGGAGCGGTGGCCAGTTGGCCAGTAGACAGTTAATCAGTGGACACTGGTTATTATTTGGTATTAAAATGTTCACCACCCTCTTAGGTATTGATCAACACCAATATGATCTCTCTACAACTTACGGCTCCCAAGCTATGGCTCGTTAAATATCTAGAAATTGGCCATTTTTGGCCAACATCACGGGAACGGTAAGTCATAGAGAGATGATATTGGTGTTAATCAATACCTAAGAGAAAGGTAAACAATTTGGTACCGATATTAATTCGTGGCCACTGGCCATTGGCCAAACCAGTGGCCAGTTGGCCAGTGGCCACCGGTCACTATTTGGTACCAAAAAATTCACCATCTTCTTAGGTATTGATCAACATCAATGTCATCTCTCTACAACTTATGGTCCCTGAGCTATGGCTCCTTAAATAGGTAGAAATTGGCCATTTTTGGCCAATATCACGGGAACGGTAAGTCATAGAGAGATGATATTGGTGTTAGTCAATACCTAAGAGGATGGTATGCATTTTAGTACTGATATTAATTGGTGACCACTATACAACTGGCCATTGGTCAAACTAGTGGCCAATTGGCCAGTGTTAATCGGTTACTATTTCGTACCAAAATGTTCACCATCCTCGTAGGTAATGAACAACATCAATGTGATCTCTCTGTGACTTATGGTTCCCGAGATATGGCTCCTTAAATCTCTGGAAGTCGGCTATTTTTTGGCCAATATCTTGGGAACGGTAAGAGTGACGCGAAAATGTAATCACTTTTTCTGATAGTTTTTGAAGCTCTATCAAATACACGGTTCAAAATTGAAAAATCGCAAATAACACATAGACGAACAGACAGACAGACAGACACACAGACATAGAGAATTCAGTATCGAACTTTTTAAGTTCGTTGATAATGAACTAATAATTAAAATCAAATAATGAGGAATGACTGTGAACATGAATGTCAGGTTCCTCTTTGCGATTTTCCAAAGATTTTATTTTCCAGTGTAATATTTGCATATTATTATGTTAGTCTATAATGCCATATTTTCGATATCGTGTATCTTAGACTAGAATTACAGTGTATTACAATAAATTATTGTATTTACCAGAAATATCTTCCAAGAAAATAATTCGAGATATAACAACTTGTTATTTGAAGAAGACAGTTGCTTACTGACAAGAGAGTGGCTCCACTGAGATCCGAACGAGACAATTGTGTTCGCATTGGATATGTTATAACTAGACGAATCCCGAAGTTATACGTGTCACCGGGCGGGATATCGTGAGTTACAACATATTCAACGAACTTAAAAAGTTCGTTACTGAATTCTCTATTTTGTACACTGCATTAGATAGAGCATCAAAAACTATCAGACAAAATGATTAAATTTTTCGCGTCAATCTAACCGTTCGCAAGATAGCGGCCAAAAAATGACCGATTTACAGAAATTTAAGCAGCCATATCTCGGGAACCGTAAGTCATAGAGAGATCATATTGGTGTTGATCAATATCTAAAAGGATGGTGAACATTTTGGTACCAAATAGTAACCGGTAGTCACTGTCCAACTGGGCAGTGGTTTGGCCAATGGCCAGTTGGCCAGTGGCCACCAATTAATATCAGAACAAAAATGTTTAACATTCTATTAGGGATTGATTACCACGAATATCATATTTCTATGGCTTACCGTTCCCGTGATATTGGCCAAAAACATGGCCAATTTCTAAATATTTAAAAAACCATAGCTAGGAATTTACCTGCTAGAATAGTTTGAAACGAGTCATTTGTTCGGAAACGATTGGGTAAATGGAAAACTCGGTGAACATGTATCCCATCATTTTCAAGGCCACACTTTTTTGGGGTAAAAAGTTTGCCCCAGGGTTCCCCGCAGGGCCCGAGACGGGATCCAACTGTCAAGGGGGGGTTAAGTAGCACATCGTTTGAAATCTGTTGTAAAATGAAGGAAAATGGACCAAGTCTCGACTCTCTACGACAACCCTGTGCAAAATGGCGGCGGGTCAAAATGAAAACAAAAACTTAATTGAAAAGTCCATGGCCACTCGTATAAATCGAAAATGGTGAGACAAACGTAAAAACAAGAAAGGACGTGTGGCATTACGAAATCGAGCTAAAGAGAATTTCACAGTAAATATCAAGCTCAAGCTCGAATTAGTGAGAAACTTGACTAGTGTGATCCTCATTGAGATTAGCGAACGCGAGCTCCATTGAGGATAGAGAGCATGAGCCCGAGTGAGTCACGTTTGCAAAATTACCAATTTTACTTCTTTCTTTCTTTTCTTTTCTTTTCTTTTTTTCCTACTCCAATGCGTAAGGTTTATGAACAGCAGAAGTGCTTGCTAGAAAGACTTTAATTAGGATTGCTTGAATTATCCATAGACTAGGAACTGCTTAGATATCTAATGCAACTTACCTTCGCATTTTAACAATTCAGGTTGTAATTAAAACCTTGAATACTGAGCAGATGAGCACGCAGAATGTTTTGTTTAGGTGTATTTCTAATACGCAATTAATTCTTCGTAAACAAATACAACTCTATAGTATCTGAAGCGGCTTGAGTTGGATTGAATGAAAACGTGAACATGTATTCGAACTGCGCAATGTATTGTTAATTATCATGAACTGGAACAATTAGGGAAAAAAATGGAAGCGCGACTGATGAGCACCAAACATCAAAATTTCACAAGGCATGGTCAAGCTCACACCTCAAAGACCAGAAAAAATAACATCAACTAACCGTTGTCTTGTCCAAGTCAGTTGCTTCTTTTCATTATGAAATTTCCTGCAAGTTAATCA
Source organism: Thermobia domestica (assembly GCF_964235325.1). Lineage (NCBI taxonomy): Eukaryota > Metazoa > Arthropoda > Insecta > Zygentoma > Lepismatidae > Thermobia > Thermobia domestica. The sequence goes on from NC_137470.1 coordinate 84,771,591, forward strand.
GAATGTTGAAAATTTCCTACATTTTAAATTTATTTAGTATGTACTGATCAGTCAGAACATTATGACTACCAACCTACTATCGATATAATTTCCGTCCAGGCGATATCTGCGTCACCTGCCGACGAATGCCTGCTAGTCAGTCACGCGTACGGTGCATGCAGTATCAGTGAGAGTGCTGGCCGTGTGTAGAATGGGGAAGGCGCGCGATCTGAGTTTGACCGAGGGCAGGTTGTAATGGCCCGCAGACTCGGCAGGAGAATTTCGGAAACTGCAGGACTTGTCGGATGTTCGAGGAGTGCTGTGGTGAGTGTCTTCAACAAGTCGCGAAACCAAGGGAAAACGACGTCCAAACGTCGAGGGGTTGGGCGCCCCCACCTCATTACAGATGTCGGACGTCATAGGCTGGGCAGACTGGTAAAACAAGACAGGCCGCGAACTGTGGCAGAACTAACATCATACTTTATTACTGGGCAAAGTACAAGTGCGTTTGAACACACAGTGCATCGAACACCCCTAACGATGGGCCTCCGAAGCCCATGTCCCATCTATGTGCGAATGTTAACACCATGACATCGGCAACTACGACTGAAATGAACACATGACCACCGTCATTAAACCTTGGCACAGTGGCAGAGCGTTGCATTGTCTGATGAATCCCGATATATTCTTCATCATGACGATGGGAGGGTGCGAATCCGTCGTGTTTCAAGAGAACAGTTCTTTGACACCTGTACTGCGGGACGGAGACAAGCTGGCGGTGGCTTAATTATGCTCCGGAAAATATTTACGTGAGCATCCATGTGTCTAGTGAAGGTCGAGCAAGGCACCATGACGGCCAAGGCGTATCACACACTGCTTGCAGACGACGACCATGTTTCCCAACGGTAGTGGCATTTTTCGAAAAGATAATGCACCATATCACAAGGCCAGGATTGTGATGGAGTGGTTCGAGGAACACAGGGGCAAGTTCCAAGTGATGTGCTGCCCGCCCAACTCGCCTGATCTGAACATAATCGAACACAAATGGGATGTGATTGAACATGACTTCAGAGCGCATCGCCCCTCTCCCTGAAATTTACGGGAATTAGATGACCTGTGTGCAAGGGCGCCGATCCTGGGGGGCCGAGGGGGCCCGGACACTCCCAAAGCTCATGTGAGCCCCCGCATTGTATTTATGAATATACAATATTTGGCATAATTTGAATACAATTTGTCTTAAAATCCTCATATATATGCCTTCTGCATCTGAATGCCCCCCCACATTTACAGAAAAATCGGCGCCCTTGCCTATGTGTACCAATCAACTCTCTCCAGTGACCTTTCAAGGGTCATTGCGTCCATGCCAAGACGCGTCGCCATTGTTATCCGTGCCAAAGTTGGACACACTGACAATAAGGTAGGTAGTCATAATATTCTGGCTGATGTATGGGTATATTTTAACTCGTATATTTTGTCTCGACTCGAATTTCGAGACGTCTCGACTCGAATTCGAGTCGAGTCGAGACAGAGTCTGTCGAGTCGAGACAGAAACATATTTTCGAGTCGAGACACGAGTCGAGACAACATTTTCTCGAGACGAGTCGAGACAGGCTTAAATCTCGACTCGACTCGACTCGAACGCATCCCTACCAAAACACGTCCCGATTTACCAGAAAGTTTCCAAGTGGCTGAGGATATGCATCATGTAGTGCCCGATACTGCTATCTGTAAAACCAAGGAAACTGAATTTGTTATTATTCTTATTCAGTGTGGACTGAAAGATCAGCACAAGCCAGTTCCTCCATGGGCTGGAATTCATTCTCTAATCTCCCAGAGTACCGTCTTATTTAAAAAGGTTGGCAATTTACCAGTAATATCATCTCCTGTCACAAACTACGCAACAGCTATAAAAAATTTCCAAAATGTGCGTGCTCAGCTTGAAGATCAACCAATCCTCCCAATATTCTGTGACAAAGGTGTCTTCCGTATTGTCGCTGAGATCTGTATGAGCAATCCAGAAGAATTTAGTGAACTTTATCCAATGATGGACATTTTTCACATGACAAAAGTTGCACTGCGGTGTGTAGGAAGTTATCTAACAGGATGTGGCATAGAAGATGCAATCATTGAGACTGAAATCTTTGGAGCCAAAACTGTGCAATCTGTATTGAGCGGAACTCATTATGTTCGATCGTTACAGGGTATGCTCACCATCTCTGAGGCTATAGAAACATTGCGTTGGATGGCCTTCTGGAAGAAGAATAACAAATTAGATTTCGCAGATGTTATGGAAGAACTTTGCAAGGTACACAATGCAAAGCCAGGCAACATTCACTACACTTTGTTCAATACCACATACCTTAAGAGCCAAGTTTGAAGAGTTTATCTAAGAGTGCGAGGATAACTCAGAGCTTCGCAAGTACTGGGGAAATGTAATTTTAATCGGTCTAGTGAAGGACCTAGTACATGCGGATAGAAAAGGTGACTGGGAGCTGCAGAAAAAACTGTGGAGTCACTCATTCCTGTTTCGTGAATTCGATTGTATAAACTATGTGATATATGGCTCCTGATATTTGGAAACAATAAAAAAAAAACTAGAACTAGAAAACAAGTACCTTCACAACAAATTTGTTCAAGGACACTTCGTGACCAAAGACAAAGAAGGACGATTCAATGCTGTAGCTCCTGATATAAAATTAGAACAAACCATTCAGAGATCAGAAAAGTTTAAGGAAATTGTCGGTCAAACACCTAAAAGTGACTATGTTGCTCAATGGCAACTAGCTTACCACGAAGTACTTTCTATTTGTAACGTTTTCAAAGAGGTGACTAATTCTAAATTAATAGACCACCGTGAAACTGTTCCTCACCATGAGCTAATGGAAGAGAGAGGAGAACGTTTCAATAGAAATGTTGAGAGCCTTGTTCATTTTATGCAGCGATGAGGAAATCCGTTTGAAATGATTGAGCCTGAGAGGCTGCATAAGTTTGTCACAAAACAACATGTGAATAATGATGTAAAGGCACGTCTATTAGATATCTTTTCACATGGGTCAGAATTATATACACAGCTGAAGCAGGAGAAGTTTGTATTGAAAATAAAATCGTTTTTTGACGTAATCAATAAAGCTAACCTTCCACGCTTTAATCGGAACAGTGTAACAGAACCAGCAACCAGAAAAGCTCCACTGGTGATCTCAAATAAAATTCTTTCCCAAGTCAACATAGAGATAGATCTGGCTAAAGAAAGTGGGGAATCTATCAAGAACATTATGTCTCACGACCTTCTTCCAACAAATGCGTTATTTGATGGAGATGCTGCGACAAAACCAGTAAAACACACACTCTTTAAAGAATTAGAAAAATATCTTTCATCGGGCGATTTTTACTTCGAAAAGGTCCCTGCACTAAACACTGCTGTTATTGTGGATTATATGTCCCAATTGCGAAAGGTCAAGCTGTCATCCATGAAAAATTTTGGAGAGGTTATTCAGAGAGTTCTACAAATATCAAAATCAGTATGTACTCTGCAAGAACTGCATATCATATTTGACAGTTGTCTTGAACTTTCGCTCAAAGAGTGTGAGAAAATGAGGGGAATGTCTACAACTGGATGAATCGAACTTGCATGTATAACAAATTCTACACCTCTGCCTTTGCAACATGATGAATTATGGTCATCTACATCAAACAAGCTTAAGCTGGAGATGTTAATGCGGCGAAATATTACTGATGTTTCAGCAAACTCAGAATTTCCAATTTTTGCTAGTGGAATAATTTTTAATGAGGAATTGATGCCGGCACAAATATATTCAAACGGTGCAGGCCATATTGTGGAAGAACTGAAATACAAATTGGAGGAACCTGACCTTCGTTCATTCCACATGTAGAGTGGGCAGTTCGAAAAGGTTTGAAATGAATAATTGTTCTATCGAATAACACAGATGTAATTATTCTGTTACTTCATTTTGTTGCACTTCTTATAAGTCAAGGATTGGAAGAAGTATGGATGTGTTATGGAACAGGTGTAAAAAGACGCTTCATCCCTCTTCATATTTTGTACCATAGACTCAACACAGAGATTTACAATGTTCTCTTCAAGGCCCATATTCTTACAGGTGATGACATTATGAGCAAAATAGGAACTAAGCGGGGAGCTTTAGCCGCTGAACCAGTGAAGTTTCTAAAAGAATTTGCTGAGATTGACGACGACTGTGACTTCAAAGACGTCGATAAGTATCTTATGCGAGTGTGGAAAACAAAGTGTGATGTTGGCACTTTTGATGAACTTTCCTACAATGAGTTCAAGAGATCAGTCCCACTAAGTGACCTTCCGCCAACGTCATCGTCCGTGCATGGACACATTAAAAGAGCATTTTATTTACTCAGAAAATGTGTAAATGTTTTGAATCGTTCGTATATTCCAAAAGACCTCTGTGAGTTTCGATGGGAAAACGTTGATGGTGTTCTTAAACCTAATAATTTTTTAAAGCCTCTACTCAGTGAACATGTAACTGCAAAACCTGAGATACGAAAAGATGCTCCTGCCGATACGCTCTTCTAAAATGTTCATCATGCTGGAAATGTAATGCAAGTGACTGTAAAAACGCGTAATTGCAAATGGACATAATTAAATCGATCTTCACGATATACGCCTGTAAAAAGAAATCGTGTTTCACAAAATTTAATTTTTGATTTGCAATTTTGAATCATTATAGAATTAATATAGCTTAAGAAAATTGTCACGTATTTCATACAAATGTAAATCAAACAAATTTATATACATGTATTCATTACCTATAATGAGTATTCTTTATAATTTGAATTTGTATACTTGTGTACCCATAGGCAAACTTATGTATTTTATCTACTTGTGTTAATTACTTCTATTCATGATCTAAGACATTCTTTGCTGATCACAATAAAATGATTGAAACCTATTTATATTTAGTTTATTTCAATGCATGTCTATTCGTTATTTATTATAGCCTCAATCATAACTTTCCGTTAGACCTACAGTTAATTTAGTTGCTAGCACGCATGACTTGAGTGTATAGTCCCGGGTTCGATTCCCGGGAGTACAGTTGAACTAAAAAGTGGTTTGGATTCGTCTATAATCAATAGGTCAACGTCTCCTTTAACCACTATGGCATAACTCAAACAAACCAAAAAAATAACATTCTTTATTATAGTTTCCTATATAATATTTGCTATTTTGTAAAATGACTAAAAGGTTGCTCTGATTTCTATGTTTATAAGGATATTTGACCTTCATAATCTACGTTTTGACACAAGAATGTTGAATGTAGATCTCATGATTCACGAAATATTAAGTCATCATTAATATATATTCGCCATTCTTAAAAATGACGTCCAGAAAATGGAGATTTTTTAAAAGATAGAATGATATGTTTTTTTAAATTACATGCTTAGTTTGATAGATATCGACATGATATTTCTAGGATATATTAGTGATGTACCAAAGTTTATTTTAAGATCAGTTGCATCTATCTAATGGCAGTGTTTCCAGCCATGAGAAATTTTAATTCCCGGATTTAAGTGAAAATTTTGAAAAAAATCCCATTTTCCCTCTATAATTTCCCTCTTATTAGCTAGATTGAAACAAATATACCAGCATCTGAAAACCTTGTCTTTGGCCGACATAACGCACCGCAGAAAGTTTCAATAGGATAATTAGGGAAGCTGCAGCACCTGCATAACTTCGTCAACGAAAACATCAAAAAGCGCACCGTATCGAAAGGGTTAAAATAACATTCAGAATCTAATCGGCCCGGATTAGAAATGTCTACCCAAGCTAAATTAATTCAATAATGATCCGAGAACACAAATCAAAAATCAAATTCTCTGGACCTCGATTTTTTTACGGCGGTATACTATGGGTCCAGGACTAATAAGTATTGATTATCCTTATCTCGTATAAAACGTAGGGCAATAAGTCGAAACCAACTGCGATGGACGTGTAGTAGAGCTTTCATTTTTTCAACACGGTCTTGGCATGTATGGAATATCAAAAGATCGTTCTTTATTAAGAGTGTTAAACTTTACTTCCTTGTTAAAAGGTCGAAAACTAAATGGAAGAGCCCTTCTACACGCAATGATGTGCGCTAAAAATGGCCTACTAGCAATGATGTGGTTTATTGTTTAGTTTACATATTTTGGAAATCTTTAACACGAGCGACTTTGGTACCCGAAGAGAAAACGAAATTGTAGCAGGACACACACAAGTTAACGAGCAAAAACTTCAGGAGTGAAATGGTCTAAGCATGAACCCAATCGATCGAGATTGGTGTGTGAAAGAGGATATGCGAAATCCTCACAGGTACCATCAGCTCCAGCCTACTTACCTGTAGATAAAAAGTGACTGAAAGATAGGTTTGTGAACAATCTACATTTTAGTGTAAAAGAGCCTATAAGAAATATTCAGGGTTTTGAGTATTCTGCCAAGAGAGTTCATGTTGAAACGGCAGAATGGAAGGGTATCTGATATAGATGATTAGGAAAAACACCTGTAGAAAATCACCATGTCATTGGCAACGGCATAATTCTTGCTCCAATCAGTTATGATTATTATTTTCTCTTACCGTCACCGTCGAGTACTTGCTCGTCTCGGTGCTCACAGAAAGTAATAAATACTGCTATTAACTTTCGCTTAGCTTGATGGTTAAACTTGCGTCAATAAAAAATTTCGAGGGTCTTTTGCAAACTTCACTCACTTCATCAAGATTCTATATTGATAACGCTACGTATCTATCCCAATAATCTTCAGGCTATAGAAAGTTAAAGTCTTTCTGACTCGCACGATTCATCTTGCATTACAGACTGCCATATCGTACTTCTTTTAATCTTATTGGAGGACTTGAATTTCTCGATCTTCTAAACGTTCAATCACCGGGGAGTAAAGTTCTGATAAGCTATCCCTCTGTAGCAGATTAGTGGAGCTACCCTCTGTAGCAGGTACCATCAGCTCCAGCCGGCTAAGGTTACTAACCTATACATAACAAGTGACTGCAAGATAGGATTGTGGACGAGCCACATGTTAGTATAAAAGAGGAGATATGAAATATTGAAGGTTTTCTCCATTCTGCCAAGGGACTTCATGTACAAATATCACATCGGAAGACAATCTTATATAGATGATGACGAACAACAGCTGTTGAAAACCAATATGTCATTGACAATGGCTTAATTGTTCATCCAATCAGTTATGATTATTATTTTGTAATAACGTCCTCGCCTTATATACCTAACAAAATGGACATGAAGACGTTCTTGATGTAAATATAAAACAAGGTAAAAACAAGGTATAAAACATGAAGGTGGTTTATTGTATAGTTTACATATTTTGGAATTCTTTAACACGAGCTTCTTTGGTACCCGAAGAGAAAACAAATTATTTTAACGAGTTAAACCAATTCATTTAGATATCTCATTCGCGTACTACAGTACCATTCAATTGTACGTTAATAACAATTGTTTATTGTTTGATTGTTTATATGTTAAGATGTTAAACAGCAGATGATTGACACAAAGGATTTTGCCATCTGCCACGACACTAAACATTCTGTAACTACCGTTTAGTTTTCGAATCTCCTAAAAAGAAGCAAAGTTTAATCCTCTTAATAAAGAAAGAAGTTTCGATATGCGGTACATACAAAGACTCCATGTACATTTTTATCCAAGTGGGGCGTAAGAATGAAAGCTCTACTACACGTCGACCCCTGTTGGTTTCAACTTATTGCCCTAGGTTTTATACGACATTAGGACAATCAATGCTTACTGATCAGCACCTTGATCCTTTGCGACTTTACCAAGCTGCTTTTCAGACAGAAGGCCACAAAGCTTATCAATATTCCTTAACAGTTATTTTACATTTATGGTCGTAAGCTTGTAAAGGATTCACATGCAGGTTATTGGCCTGAAATTCTAATAGGAGTTTTTTAGGTAATTGGGAAGGTGGTTGCCTTGCAGACCTTGGCCCGCTTCTCTTGGCCTGTGAGAAAAGTCCGGCCGATGAGTTTATAAAGCTAGCGATTTAATGCACTGACTCGTTATACAAAGTAGTTATACAGGTCTGGAAAAACAGGTGTGGAATACAGACATCAACAAAATTATAATTGATAGAATTTTTTTTGTACTTAGTTTACATTCGGTGATTTTCAGTTAGAACACCTGAAAGATCTAAAATTTAATAGGCTTACTTTCCACATCTTGGAGCAGAAGCCCTGAATTATCTCCCTTAGTAATAGTGTTCGAGTACTTGCCCGTCTCGGTGCCCAAAGAAAGTAATAGATACTGCTATTAACTTTCGATTAGCCTGAAAGTTAAACTTGCGTCTATAAAAAATTTCGAGGCGTCTTTTGCAACCTTCACTCACTTCAGCAAGATGCTATATTGATAACGCTATGTATCTATCACACTAACCTTTAGGCTATAGAACGTTAAAGTCTTTCTGACTCGCACGGTTCATCTTGCACTACAGACTGCCATATCGCCCACTCTTATTAACACATTCAACGTCATACGCGTGCATAGTATGAGCACGGTATTTTGGCTAAGCAGACCATGTACGTGCTATGGGCGTGCAATCAAATGTTACTATATAGGAGCCCTTTTTGCATGCCAGAGACGTGCAAGATGATTTTGCAGAATCTGTATGGATACCTCTGTATGCTGCTACACCCTGGTGGGCATAAAATGGAGTCCGTTTTGGGCAGGAAGGGAGAACAATAAGTATTTGCATTTGATCTCCTTGCATGTTGCACAGAGATATTTTGCAGGTGTGCTCCCGTGAGTCTTTTTCCCCTTTCATTCTGAATGAACACGAATGGCAAGAAAACTAACTGACCAGAATATTGCTGATTTATTAGATGAAATTTATATTATTCTTGATCAGAAGGGGAGTTGGAATTTGAGGATGGCCATGACGATGCTGAACTTGAACCTGATTTTGTACCTGATCCTGACTTTGTGCCTTCCTGTTCCTGGGAAAGGAACACAATGGCTGTTGGAACGTTATGCCAAATAGAAAGGACTTGCCTAAAGCTACAGTTGTTCAAAAGAAACTGAAAAAAGGTGATATGGTGTTTCAGAGTAAAGATCATCTTTTGTGTGTGAAACGGAAAGATACAAGGGATGTCTTGATGCTTTCAACTAAACATCAAGCTACATCCACTGAAGTTACAGTGAAATCAAAGAACGGTCTTGTGGGGATGACAAAACCGAACGTAGTGTTAGACTACAATATAAACTAAGTTGGTGTGGTCAAAAGTGATCAACTAGTGGCGTATTACCCCTTCAATCGGAAGCAACTGAAGTGGTGGACAAATGCATGAATACTATACAAGTAACAAATGCATGAATACTATACAAGAAAACTAGAAGTAGACAAAAGAAGAACAATGTGCATTTAGCAGACTTCGTGCAGAAAGTGGGGTAAGCTTTGAGTGAAAAAGCACGTGTCGAAGCTCAAGTTCCTGAAACCTCAACTTGAACCAACAGATTGACCGGGAGACATTTTGCAAAGAAGGTTCCTGCTACGGAAAAGAAAAAAGAGATCTACTAGATATTGTAAGGTGTGTTCTGATGTAGGAAAGGTATATGATGGCAAACGGAAGCGAAAGAAAACAACGTTGATGTGTCCTGATTGTGATGTGGGTCTCTGCATACTAAAATGTTTACGTTTTTATCATACCAAGGCTAGGTACACTTAAGAACTCAAAGTACTGCCTTTTTCCTATATCGAAAATCATATCCAAGATAAATCATTATAGCTCCCCTTATGACGCATGTATGCTTGTAATGTTTCTTTGCGAATATAGAGAAACCACTGAACTTTCATGTGGTGTAACAAACACACATATTTACCTATAGAATATTTTTTAATTCTTTATTGAAAAATACCAAAAATGGCTGGTCTTCTGAGTACTTTTTAAAAACAAACACGCCGACTTTCAAACTGCTATTGGAGGATTTGAATTTCTCGATCTTCTAAACGGTTTCTCACCGGTGAGTAAAGTTCTGGGAAGTTTCCCTTTGTTGCAGATTAGTGCATCAACTAAATAAGCTTTTTGACACCTTTCATATCTGAGTCGTAATGATTAATAAGAAGAATTTCTGTAATCTTATTTATTAAAATCAACACTACCTCATCTCGCTGACATGAATAGAGCTTGCGTGTCCTCCCACCGAATGAAAGTTGTCTTCTCAAAAGCAGAAAGTATCTCCACAAAATGTACACGATTAATTGCCAGCATTTGAGGCTCACGAAGTGTATTCATCTCTAACACTGAACCAGACTGTCATTTGGCATGGTATGTATTCGAGCAATACCTTTAAGAAAATAGAAGCACCAAATCGTATGTAGATTCCTTCTTAGGTGATCGCTACAGTAATACCATGGGAATCTGCCTAGGGCACATTCCTTAGTAGAGCCGTTAACATAGGCAAAAAAAAGTCAAAATATGTGCTTAGATCTATACTTCAGACTGTTTTGAGAAAACATAGTAATTCTAAGTTACCAAAACGTTCAGATAACATTTTACTAAGAGGAGATGACGAGATACGTGTTGTTGTCTTATCAAAACGTATACAAGCAGTTAGCATGCACTACAACCAACCACACATAGTAATATTTGATAAGAAGCGTAGTGAGATTGGGATTTTTCAATTGCAACTCATACGTTGTAATAGACTAATAACATTTGAATTATAACATTCAAATGGCAGTAGAAATAAGATTTATCTACAAGGCTTCCGAATTTGTCTTTCTGCAGAAATAATGGTAATACTAATTGTAGATATCAGAATGCATTTGGATAAAAAGATAATATCAATAGATGTCGAGATCCAGCATGATATTAACATTAGAACGAGTGGAATTATTTTCATGTAGTACAACCAACGAGAGACGGTGGATTCAAATGGGAAAAGTACTTCAGCACATATTGTCCTTAGGACTTGCAAATTCGAAGTATTCGGTTGAAACCAGTGACTTGCGGAACAAGAAGTCTTTAGCTGAGAAAGACTGAATATCACTCGTTATAATGATGGACAAGTTGATGGGTCACTTGCAATAGGGCAGGCATCCCCGAGCTTGTCAAGCATTTTTCATGATGCAACAGGCTGTGACACGATCTCAGCTATTCTCAGCATTGAATAGTTGGCAGCCTACAAGATCCCTCAAGAAGAAGAAGAATTGTGAAAGTTAGTGAGTCTTCAACCAACCAAAACTCAATCCTGAGATAATGGTCATGATTACACATTTCTTATTCGCCCGTATGGAGAAGGATACATGTCCTCCCTGGTATAAGCCATATCAGGTATAACAAGGGAGGAGTATTACAAAGCTTCAATATGGCCACTTTTCCCCCTACTAACACGGCAGCTTTTCAGCATTAAATTCGGAAGTACCTCCAACTCCACGAGGGAAAGGTCGAAGCATGTACCCAATCGAAAGATGGTGTGTGAAAGAGGATATGCGTATTACAAGAACCCACACAACTACCAACAGCTACCTGATAATCTTACTTACCTGTCGATAAAAAGTGATTGCAAGATATGATTGTCAACGAACCACATGTTAGTGTAAAAGAGATGATATGAAGTTTTTAAGGTTTTGTGCATTCTGCCAGTGAGTTCATGTAGAAATGGCAAATCGGAAGACAATCTGATATACATGTAACGAACAACAGCTGTAAAAAACAGATATGTCTTTGACAACGGCTTAATTGTTGATCCTATCAGCAATCAGTTATGATTATTATTTTGTGATATCGTCCCCGCCTTATAGACCTAAAAAAATGGAGATAAAGACGATCTTGATGAAACTTTAAATGAAGGTGTAAGGAAAAGGTATAAAACATGAAGGTGTTTTATTGTTCTGTTATATATTTTGGAATCCTTTAACACCAACTGTTTTGGTACCCGAAAAGAAAACGAGACCGTAGCAGGACAAACATAAGTTAATGAGCAAAAACCAATTCATTTAGATATCACATTCGCGCGCTATAGTATCATTGAATCGTACGTTTATAACAATTGTTTATTGTTTGATTGTTTATATGTTAAAATGTTCAACAGCATATGATTGACTTCGAGGATACTGCAATTTCCAAGGACACTTAAAATTGTGTAACTGCCATTTAGTTTTCGACCCTTTAACAAGGAAGTAAAGTTTAACACTCTTAATAAAGAACGATGTTTGGTTATTCCATACATGCAAAGACTCCATGTACATTTTTTATCCAAGACCGTGTCGTAAAAATGAAAGCTCTACTACACGTCCATTGCAGTTGGATTCTACTTATTGCCCTAGGTTTTATACGACAAAAGTATAATCATTGCTTATTGCTCAGACCTTGTCCACCTGCGACTTTTCCAAGCTACTTTTCAGATAGAATCCTACGAAGCAACAATTTTCTGTAACAGTTATATTAGACTTATGGTCGTAATCTTGTAAAGGATTCACATTCAGGTTATTGGCCGGAAAATCTATTAGGAGATTCTTAGGTAATTAGGACAAAATTCTGTAGCTTGACAAAATATAGCTGGAGAAAAATCATAACCAAGGAAAACACGGCAGAGCACGTACACAGAGCGACACGAATCGGTAAGCACTCAATTATCTTCACTGGAAGAACTATTGTTTTGTTCAGTAGTATGATCAGCTGAAATGCATGATTGACATGTAAGGAACTTGTAACAATAGACGTATTTCGGACGTATGTAACAATAGACGTATAGACGTAACAATAGACATTCTTCGGGAAGATGTTCACTGTGTTTGAGTGTGAATTTGCTAAGGCTTTTTATGCAGGGATCCGGCGTGATTAACATGTGCATTAAATCATCTACGTTGTTGTCTCGAGAACTTTTCCTGGCATGATGTTCGCGGAACCTTCGACAATCTTTACTCCGAGCTTCTTTTGCCTCTTCGGAAAGCTGTCCAATAGGAACCAGCCCAGAATCGACAATGTCCCATGTATCAATTTTATATGCCCAGTTGCCGGCATGTAATACCAGTTATACTGGTCCACATATAACAGTGCAGTTTTCAGAGAATACATACCAAATGCCTTACAGTTAATAGCACAACCACTAGCAATGGTACGTAAGAGAATTGCAATTCGTTTAATCAACTCTTCATTGATGATAGTAATGGACGATGATATTGATGGATTCATTAAAACTTGCGGGCAATATTACCTCATTGCTTGTTCCGTAGCCTGGATTCGGCATATCCTTCAGGAAACCTTTTTCTTCATGAAATCGCTTGTGTAGTAATTTCTTTCTTTGATCAACATTTGGTTGATCCCTCTTTCTCACTTTTCAGGTATGATGTCCAGTCTTTGTACAATGTGCCACAGACAGTCAAAGCACCTTATCCAGTAATGCAGACTTGACATCCCGATTTCAAACGTTGTTCTTTCAGGTGGTTGTGCTGTAGTTTAGTGTGGATCGTTCATTTGCTTTGAAGATGCACCGCAGATGTAACATCGTTAATATGATTGTTTGTGATATCACTACAGAACTTCACATCTACAAGTGTCGGCATTAATCTGTGTTTCACTACTATTTCATGATCATTGTAAGTGATAGTTGTTGGTGAGAGAGCTTGTAGTTGCTGTTGTATCTTCCTTGCTTCTGAACGTCTTAATTCTGTTTCTTTCATGAACAGTAGCTTGATTGGCCGACAATAGCGTATTGGCAATCGCCGTGGATTATGACATAGTGTCTCTTAACCATATTGTAATTTTAGAGACATTAACGAAATAACAAATATGTATATTCATGTATATCGTCTTCTGTATATTAACTATACCATTGTTTGTATGCGCTCTGGCTTACGAACCATCACAAACACCATTTGAAGAATATGGTCATTTCAACTTCCTGATTGATCTCTCCCAGTATAGTACTGTTCATGGTGATCAACCGCTCGTTAGTATGATCAAGTAACGCTTGCAGCTGCACTTCCGCATACACGTGTGTGATAATATCGGCTGGGTAGCACGCTTTCTTTGCCTCTAACAGTTTATAGCTAGACGAATAGATATTTGCATTGTGAACTTTTTTGCCCGGTTACGAACTAACTAGTGTTTTTTCTTTGTTAATTTCGCGTCAACATATAATGCTAACGCATCATCGTTTGTAATCTTTATTAGTACTGTCGTCTGTGGACTCTTGTACGCCTTTTTGATTCGCGATCCCTCCTGTGTGACACATCAATCTCTTTCACAATATAAGAAGCATCACGTTTTTCTTTTGCACGTAAACCCACGTGCGCTGCATACACTAACTCTTGAGTTGTCGATGTTGTACTAAAGACTGCAAACGTCTTCTCTTTGCTTTCTCACTTGCTTCTTCAAGCACTTCTCTTATACGCCCTACAGGTGTTCTCGGTGTCAGACCTATACTAAATTATACTGGTCGTCGTAATGTCGCTGCATTCCATACGTTTGCAGAAAACTCCACTGTACTGTCAAGCCACTTACCATATTTGATTACAAAGTTATTCATTGCACGATTACATTTTTGCCATTTCTCTTTGACATGTATACAAAAACTATCTGTAACCTTTCTGACGCAGTCTGCTACATCCTCATGACAGTTTTGTAACCTTAATTTGTCCATTGCACAAGTGTAAAATCTATTGGTTCTCTGGCAGCTATTGGGTTGACTTCTCCAGGCGTCGAAGAAAACTCGTTGTGTCAGCGTACACTCCATTTTTGGAAGTACAAGAAGCAACAATTATGCAAACATTTGCACGTCATAGTTATTATGCACACACTACAATCATTACTCTACACTTCTATAGTCATTAGAACCTGGAAACTGGTGGAGAATTGTTTTTACGCGTCAGTTCATTATAACTATTCCTAAGTACAGTATACGTTCTTATTCGCTAGTGTTTCCCATCACGACATAGCTCAACCAAAAACCCACGGCACACCTCATTCATGTCCGATGAACGTCATACCTTCATCTAAAGTTGTTACTCTATATTTTTGGCATTGACCAACAGCTGTCTGTGTTATATGCTGCAGACGTAAGATCTAACACGAAAACTGTCTATCAGTTGATTCTACATTGCATACAATTAATCTTGTTCGTCGGATCCGACATACTTCCCCATTTGTAATTTGGCACCTAAGTGGTCTTTTCCCAAAACTTGGGAACTTGCCCCAAGAATTCCCATCGTTTTCTCACTACTTCTCAGAACTCGGTTATTTACATATTGTCCAGCTAGATGTGGCAATTGAACCATTGCCGGCCTGTGAGACAAGTCCGGCCGATGAATTACTAAGGCTAGCGGTGTAAATACAGATTCGCGATAGAAAGATGTTATGCAAGTCTGGTAGAATAGAGAGAGCAACAAAATAATTGAACGATTCTTTTTTTACTTAGGTTAGATTGGGAGATTTTCAGTTAAGTACACCTGAAAGATATAAAACTTCCTAGGCTCACTTCCCACATCTTGGACCAGAAGCCCTGAAATTGCCCGAGTGGGAATAGTGTCCGAGAATTTGCTCTTCTCGCTGCCCAAAGAAAGTAATAGATTCTGCTATTAACTTTCGCTTAGATTGAAAGTTGAATTTCCGTCTATTAAAAATTTCCAGGCGTCTTTTGCAACCTTGGCTCATTTCATCAAGATGCTATATTGATAACGCTACGTATCTATAGACCTATACAGGCTATAAAACCTCAAAGTCTTTCTGACTCGCACAGTTCATCTTGCACTACAGACTGCCGTATCGCACACTCTTAATAAGCTTATTGGAGGATTAGAATTTCCCGATCTTCTAAACGGTTTCTCAACGGTGACCAAAGATCTGGTAAACTTCCCGTCTATAGCAAATTAGTGCAAAAATTTTATTAGCTTTTCGACACCTTCATACCTGAGACAGAAGGATCAACAAGATGTATTTCTGCTCACGTGAACAGACCTTGCGTGTCCTGTCCATCGACTCAAGGTTTTCTTCTCAAGAGCAGAAAGTTACTCCACAAAAAATACCTTAAAACAGTTGAGGATTA
Organism: Thermobia domestica; assembly: GCF_964235325.1. Lineage (NCBI taxonomy): Eukaryota > Metazoa > Arthropoda > Insecta > Zygentoma > Lepismatidae > Thermobia > Thermobia domestica. Next base: position 84,787,623 of record NC_137470.1, read on the forward strand.
CGAAGTGTACTTATCTCTAACACTGAACCAGACTGTCATTTGCCCTGGTATGTATGCGAGCGTATTCATGGCCGTCGACCAGAGCCATTCTAGATCACCAAGTAATTCCTATACTAAAATAGAAGCACCTGTAGAATGCTGTAGAATTCTGCAAAGATGATCGCATCATATAGCGGAATATCATGGCAAAGTGGCTAGAGTACATTCCTTGTATAGTCCAGCCAAGAGCCGTTAACCCTCGAGAAGTCGCGCTGAAAAATTAATGTGAGTAGTCGCGCGCGGTCAAAAATACCGCACCATCATAATGTGTTGCAAATATCGTTTTAAACATTTTTTTGTATTAGAAACGTAGTTTTGTGTATTTTCTGATTAAGAGAAAATAAAATATTTTGTAACATAATAAGTTTTACAGTAATAGCTATTAAAGGAACCTACAATAACTCATTTTCTATTTTTTATTTGGTATAAAATGTTTTTTTTCGTTACATATTTCTTGAGATAAATAACTAGGCGCTGGTTTTATTGAAAATTCTAAATCTGATGACGATCTTTTGTTTTTTCAACTCTTTGGTTCCTCTAAAATTAGAAATGCAATAGTAAATTATTAAAATAAATACTATATAAATATAACAATAAAACAAAGCTTCACAGTGTATTTTACATTCAATTAGAGCTCACTCGTAGTTAAGCGGTTAGCATAAGCTCCTTTGGCGTGGGATTTCCGGGTTCGATTCTTGGTGGGAGGTCGTGTGGTTCGGATCCCACGTTAAGCAGTAGGTCCACGTCTTACATAGGCTTGGTGCTGAAAGGGGCATTAAATTGAAATCAAATCAAATCAAATCAAATTTATCTTGAATTATTTAACTTTCCTGTTATTTTGAAACCACCTGTACAGCACTACATTAAATTATTTTAGGATACCTTCAAATTTACACTGTTCTACGCATCGTCGTCGCTTATTTTGTCCTCTCCTGCTCTGACTACATTCGCGGAATCGCTGGTCATTTCTGAGTTTAAGTTCTTCCGACTCCTCACTTCATCTTTCGTGTTCACTCAATTCTACATTTTGTTTGTGATGATCCTCAGACAAAGCTTCCAAGAGATCATCTCGGCTGATTTATCCGAATAGTCCATTCCTAACATTTCCCTCCGTTCTTTTAAGCTGTTCATTTCTAATTTCCTCTTTGTCACACTTGGTATCAGTTTGTTAACTCTGTCGACCTCTCTTCCGTCCATTAAAATAATATTTATGTTTATAAAGCTTAAAACATCTCCAAAGCAAATGTCACGTGCAGGGCGAAACACTGAGAAAAAACATTACGCGGTTAGTCGCGCTCGGTGGAAAGCACCGCAGAGTTACTAAACAATCACTAGTAGTTACACTAAACAACTGATAACGGACTGATTGAGCAGGAATGTTCGGGAAGGTGTGGGGGAAGATTAGCTGGACGGTGGAGTCCGTCTGACAAACAGGATTAACACACAATAAGAAATAATTTCCCTGCGGTGCTTTTGACCGCGGCGCGTCTAGTGGAAGGTTAACATTGGCAAGAAGAAAGTCGAAACACACTGACATATGCTTAGAAGTCTTCTTTAGACTGTTTTTAGAGATCATTGTATTACCGACTCACAGAAACACTCAGATATTCACTAAGAAGAGATGTCGAGTTACATGTTGTTCCCTTATGAAAACGAATGCTACCAGTTAGCATGCAATACAACCAACCATACATAGTAATATTTTATAATGGGTGTAGTCAGATTAGAACGAGTGGAATCAGTTTGCATGCAGTAAAATCGGCGAGAGCGGGCGGTTTGAAATGGGAAAAGTACAGCAGCTAATATTGACCTTAGGACTTGCAAATTCGAAATTTTCGAGATCAAACCCTGTGACGTGCGGAACAAGAAGTCTTTAGCTGAGAAAGAATGAATGTCATGGTGAGCTCATAAGGTATAGTAAAGAGAAAGCGCCTTAAAAAGATGGACAAGTTGCTGGGTCACTTGCGATACGACGAGCAACCCGAGCTTCTGAAGCTTTCTATAAAATACATCCACTACGTCAGAAATCGCTTAAAAATGAGAACATTAGAACAGTTGTCACTAGACTTCATTGTAATAGTATTCTACAATTTCTGAAAAGAGATAAAATGAGAGATGAAATCTATCTCTAAGTTAAGCAGTGATAAAAGTAATAATATTGGGGTTGGACGAATATGTTCGATTTTTTGTTTGAATTTTAGGGTGCAACACGCGCGCCAAAATTTCGAGGCTTCTATTTTGAGATGTCCAGTAAGGCTTATGCCGTCTTATGCTCTTCTTACAATGCTCTGAAATTTAGAAGTCAGCAGTGGACATCGGAATCTATTACTTGATTCCTGTTGGCTTACAGCTAGAAAAGAAATTCAACAATGAATCCGAAGCCGTAGAATCTTGTGTTGTGTACCTAGGTCTTAAAAACGAAGCAGTAGTGATTTTAGGGCTTTTTAAATCACATTAAACAATGGCGTACCATTTAAAAAACCGTTAATTTATATCTCCCTTTAATAAGAGAAAGTATCACAGACGTATAGCTTTGGGAACGAAAAGCGGCTTGTTTTAGGTGGGCCCTTAGGATTGAAAAATGTTGGAATACCAAATCTTAAAATAAATACTAATAATTAATTTATCAATGATAATCAAGCAATTGCTATACTTCCAGTTTATTTGGAACTACAATACTATTTGAGAGTGCTTCCTGCTGAACAAATCTACGTAGCAGTCATAACGCTCTCGCCTGATTCTTGATCGTTAGCCTGATAGAAACTGTTTAATAACCTAAAGAATTGTGTTATTAAGGATATAATAAATAAAGAAAGTCTCCTGTGTGTTAACACACGAGGCTATCAAATATGCGTTTAATTAGCGTCCTTGCTGCTCACTAGGGCTTACATACAGAGTTGTGCAGGATTCACTAGGTTCCGGTCTATCATTAATAATAGTTTCCCGATTGTATGATGTAATACTTGCTATGGAACCAATTATATTCTAACCTCCAAAGCAGCCTTAAATTTGGGTCTGACACCGATGATTTGATCGATGAGAAATATGAAGAATTGATTTTAGGTTCTTTTGAGATCTTCCCTTTGACAGCTAATTCGAAAATATTACCCGTACAGTAAGTCCTATGTTCGCTACCAACTTCGTAACACTGGTAATCACAAAGCAACCAAACTTTTGGCTAACCAAATATGCTTTTCATATAAGCTCACTGTATGCTTTGATTAGTATCTGTGCCACACATTTCATAAAGCAAAAAACGTCATTAATTTCAGAGTCAGCTGGTGAAAATTGTCCATATCCAACTTTTAGAATGATATCACGGTAGCATTGTCTTGATAAGAATATCGTATAACATTTCGTCATTCTGACATAATCCTCCCTCTAATGCTATACAATCATGTTCTTAGTGTGTCAATCCTGTCTTACTCGGAAGGTTTAATGAAGTCTTCACCTGTGTCTCGATTTCCTATTCTCAAACAACCTCTTTATAGCTTTTCATCATGTGAAAGCTTCGCCACAACGATTGTGTAATGCTGAGATACACACCTCTTCTTTTGATATAAGAAGTGTAGTACCTCTGTATTTCTTCGATATTTCAACATCTAAAACTAATACTATATATTCTACACTTCTGCATACAGTAAATGACTGCAAGAAAAGTAAACAAAGCACATGCGTTATAACATTAAATCAGCCAATATACTGAAAAGGAGTGAAATAATAACTCAGCTGAAGAAAATTCTCAACGGTCTTAAGTTGTACCCCTTTAGGAGGTTTGCAGTTAAGTAATTTCTAGGAACGAATGGATACATTATGTCAGGAAATGTTATAGAAGGTCTTTGGTGTATCGTGTACACTATGACCACTTTAGTGAAAATGCTCAATGACCATGCCTACTCAAGATCAATTAGAACTCACTTTTAGATATTATACGGGGACCTCTACATATGGTTATGAAGACATTTACAAATGTCGGAGGAGATGACAAAATCTAGGATCTGCGATTTTATTAATAACGTCTGGATGACGAAATCAATATGCGTCATTTACAAAAAATGAAACTGCATGAAAAAAAAACATATTAGGAAATCTCATTTGAAGGCAATTAGATTAATGCTTTCGTTTTCTCACGCAGCTGGTCATCTTTTCTATGAAATATTTGCCCATCACAATACTCAACAGATGGAAGCCCTGGAAGCAAATACGGTATCAGAGTATACAAGAAATTAACAACTCAAAGAACATTCACAATTCGCAGGAAAAGAGGCCTTTTTGAGCGAAGTTCCGAGAAATGATTATCGAAGAGTGCTTAATTTAGGGCACAAAATTTTCTCGGGGATTAACTCAACGTCAGACACAACGTTAGCAGGATTAATCCTTCATTCTCAAATACTGTTATGGTAACAGAAGATCTAGAGGACTTTTGTACTCATCTGTTTATCAGCTTATTAACTTTATAAATTCATCGGCCGGACTTGTCTCACAGGTTAAGAGATCTTGTGTTGTGTACCTTGGTCTGAAAAACGAAGCAGCAGTGCTTTTAGAGCTCCTTTAATCACATTATGGAATGACGTACCATTTAAAAAACCGTGGTTTTAATTCTCCATTTAATAAGACGAGAGTATCACAGACATATAGCTTTGGGAACGAAAAGCGGTTTGTTTTAGGTGGGCCTCTGGAATTAAAAAAAGTTTGATATCAATTGTAAAAAACCTAAGTAATAATATATGAATTATAATCACGCAATTGCTATACTTCCCGTTTATATGCAACTACAATGCTATTAGAGAGTGATTCCTGTTGAAGAAATCTACGTAGCACTAAAAACATTATCACCTTTTTCTTAATTTTTAGCCTGATAGACACGTTTTATTCCAAAGAGTTGTGTTCCTACGAATGTATTACTTGACGAAATTCTCCTGTGTGTTAACACTCGAGGCTATCAAATGTGCGTTTAAATAGCGTCCTTGCTGCTCAATAGGACTTACATACATAGTTGTTTAGGATTCACTAGGTTCCGGTCTTTCATTAATAGTATTCCCGATTCTATCCTATAAAACATGCTATGGAACCCATTATATTCTAACCTGCAAGGCAGCCTTCCTTTGGGCCTGAGACCTGTCATCTGATCGGTGAGACAAATAATCGATTTCACTTCATTTGAGATCTTCTCTTACAGGTATACGGTATAGTCAGTCCTGTGTTCTCTACCAACTTAGTAACACTGGTAGCAACCAAAGCAATCAAAGCAACCATTACAAAGCAACCAAACTGTGTGCTTATCAATTAATCTTTTCATATAAGCTCACTGTATGCTAAGTACCACGCCTTTTATAGAGCAGAAAAAGTTATTTATTTCAAATACCCGTTGATGAAACTACTCCATATCCTAGTTTTTGATTCAAAAAGTAATCTTATATCACGGTACTTTTGTCTGTAGAGAATATCGTCTCACATTTCTTCATTCTGACATCAACCTTTTCTATATCGCTATATAGTCATGTTCTTGGTGTGTCTATGCTGTCTTAGTCGGAATATTTAATCTAGTCTTCACTCAGGTCTCGCGTCTCGATATCCTATTCTCAAAGAACCTTTGGATAGCTATTCATCTTGTGAAAGCTTCGCCACAACGATTGTGTAATGGTGTGATACAGACCTCTTCTTTTCATATAAGCTGTGTAATTCCTTTGTATTTCTTCAATATTTTAACATCAACTACTAATACTAAATATTGTACTTTTCTGCATATTGTAGATAACTGCGAGAAAAGTGACCAAGCACATGCGTTATGACATTACATCAGCCATTATATAGGACAGGTATACAAATCGTAAATCAGCTGAAGAAATCTCTGAACGGTCCAGAGTTTGCAGTTAAATAATTTCTAGGCACGAATGAATACATTATGTCAGGAAATGGTAGAGATGTACTTTGGGTATCCTGTACACTATGTAAACTTTAGTGAAAAAGCTGAATGACCATGCCTACTCAAGATCATTGAGAACTCACTTTTAGATATTATACGGGGACCTCTACAAATGGTTATGAAGACATTTACAACCGTCCCATGAGATGACAAAATCTATGATCCGCGATCTTATTCTACTACGTCTGGATGACGAAATCCATATGCGTCATTTACAAGAAAATAAAACTGCTTAAAAAAAAAAGGAAATCTCAAATTTAAGACGGTTACATTTTCCGAACCTTTAACTTTGGCTGCAGTATATAGAGAAGGTCATAATCGTATTGCAATTCATCCAAAGGGACTAGATTGAACAAGGGACGACAACCTTCATTTGATGGCAATTAAATTAATGATTTCGTTTTCTCACGCAGCTGGTCATCTTTTCTATGAAAAATTTGCACATCACTATACTCAACAGATGGAAGGCCTGGAGGCAAATACTGTATCTGAGTATACAAGAAATTAACAACTCAAGGAACATTCACAATTCGCAGGAAAAGAGGCCTTCTTGAGGGAAGTTCCGAGATATGATTATTGAAGAGCTTTTACGTAAGGGCACGAAAGAGTCGGGGATTAACTCAACGTCAGACACAACGTTAGCAGGATTAATCCTTCACTCCCAAATCCTGTTACGGTAACAGAAGATCTACAGGATTTTTGTGGTCATCTGTTTATCAGTTCATCAGCTTTATAAATTCATCGGCCGGACTTGTTTCACAAGCCAAGAGAAGCGGGTCTGGTTCAACAAGGTAATCACGTACTTAAATACTTAAGGATCTCCTATTAGATTTTCCGTCCAATAACCTGTATTTGTATAATTTACAAGCTTACGACCATAAGTCTAGTATAACTGTTATAGAAAAATGTTAAGCTTCATGGGCTTCTGTCTGAAAAGTAGGTTGGTTCAGTCGCAAAGGAACAAGGTGCTGATCATTAAGCATTGTTTATCCTTATGTCGTATAAAACGTAGGGCAATAACACGAAACCAATTGCGATGGACGTGTAGTAGAGGTTTCATTCTTACGACATGGTCTAGATAAAAATGTACATGTTGTCTTTGCATGTACGCAATATCTAAACTTCGTTCTTTATTAAGAGTTTAAAAAAAAGAACGAAGACTTCTTTTTAGAAACTTGACTTCTTTTTAGGAGAGTCGAAAACTAAACGGCACTTACACAATTTTAAGTGTCCCTGCAGATGGCGGAATCCTCGGAGTCAATCACCTACTGTTGTACATCTTAGCATATAAAACAATCAAACAATAAATAATTGTTATAAACGTAAAATTGAATAATACTTTGGTACGCGAATGTGATACCTAAATGAATAGGTTTTGCTCGCTGTGTGTCCTACTACGGTTTAGTTATCTTTTCAGGTAGCAAAGCAGCTCTTGTTAAAAGATTCCAAAATATGTAAACAGAATAATAAAAAATCACCACGTTGTATACATTTTGTTTATACCTTCATTTAAAGTTTCATCAAGATCGTCTTTATGTCCATTTTATTAAGTCTATAAGGCGAGGACGATATCACAAAATAATAAGAATAACCGATTGGATCAACTATTAAGCAATTGTGAATGACATATTGTCATTTTTAGATGTTTTTCGTTAACATGTATATCAGATTGTGTTCTCTTCTGCCATTTCTACAGGAACTCCATTGGCACAATTCACAAAACCTTGACTACTCCATATCAGCTCTTTTACACTAACATGTGGCTCGTTCACAATTTTATCTTTCAGTCAGTAAGCTTATCAGGCTGGAGCTGATGGTAGCTGTGTTGGTCCTGGAATTCGCATATCCTCTTTCACACACCAACCTCGTTCGATTGGGTTCATGCTTAGACCATTTCACTCCTAAAGTTCGAGGAAATTCCGAATTGAATGCTGCACAGCTGCTGTGTTAGAAATGGGAAAAGTGGCCATATTGAATCTTTGTAACTACTTCCTTGTTATATCTGATATGGCTTATACCAGGAGGACAGGACGGTATCAGAGGATTACAAGAAACTAACAACTCGATGAACACTCACAATTCGCAGAAATAGAGTACTTCTATAACGAAGGTCCAACTCGTATGATAATCCAACAGTGCTTAAAGAAGGCCACGAAATTCTCGTGGGGAGTAACTCAACGTTAGACACAACGTTAGCAAGATTCATCGTTCATTCCCTTATACTGTTACGATAAAAGAAGTTCTACAGGACTTATGAAGGAAACAGTTTATCATCTGAGCGACACGTTGAGTTAATTCCATCTTTTATGTGTGAAAATATCTCAATGCCCAAGAATATAAGTTCGAATGCGGTGAATATTGCTGAGTCTCTGTTGTCTTGTGTTTTAAGACTCACACGTAAAAGGAAGAGTCTTTCTACACGCAATGGCGTGGACTAAAAATGGCAAATCAAATCTGTGTTAAGTGCGTTTATAAATTATGTTAAGCGCTATTTTCATTTGTATTTTATGGTTTTATATTAAAATTAGACACGAAAAGTGCCGAAAGAAAAGAAGGTCTTTCGGGAAATATCTGCAACGATCGAATTTAAATCTGCCATTGAGGCCACGGCAATTCAATCACACTTCTTGAGAAACTAGGAGATTAATACAAGACGGCTTCAAGTGATTCAATCAGTTTTCGAAGGAGTAAATGTAGCTGTATATGGAGAAGAATAAAGCAAGAAACTACAAACTGGAAATCTGTAGCTGTTGATAGATTTCAGTCTGATCTTATCAAAATCTTGCTAGAAGACTTCATGAGCAGTGGTTGATCTGATAGGAAATGCTACGCATTTATTAAATTTTGAGAAACTGTAACGTCATTAAAAGATTGCTTTCACTTTTTTCAGGATGCAAAAGGCTGTGTCACGTCCACAGCTATAATCAGCAGTGAATAGATGACAGCCTTCAAGATCCTTGAAAAAAAGAATTGTGAAAGTTAGTCAAAGTCTTCTACTAAGCAATACTCAATCCTGACAATCTGGGCAAAATTACACATTTCTTATTAGCCTGTATGGAGAAGGAAACATATCCTCTCTAATATAAGCCATATCAGGTATAACAAGGGAGTAGTTACAAAGCTTCAATATGGCCACTTTTACCCCTGCTAAAACAGCAGCTGTTCAGCACTCAATTCAGAAGTCTCTCCAACTCCATTAGCGAAATGGTCTAAGCATGAACCCAATCGAATGAGGTTGGTATGTGAAAGAGGATATGCAAATTCCAGGACCCACACTGCTACCATCAGTTCCAGCCGGGTATTTTTACTAACCTTTAATTAAGAAGTGAACGAGCCACAAGTTAGTATAAAAGAGCAGATATGAAATATTGAAGGTTTTCTCCAATTTTGCCAATGGCCTTCATGTACAAATGCCAGATCGTAGGACAATCTTATATAGATGATGGCGAACAAAGCTGTTGAAACCAACATGTCATTGAAAATTGCTTAGTTGTTGATCCAATCAGTTATGATTATCATTTTGAAAAGACGTCTCTGTCTTATAGACCTAACCAAATGGACATGAAGTTGATCTTGATGTAACTTTAAAAGAAAGTTTAAAAAAAACAAGGTATAAAATATTAAGGTGGTTCATTGTTTAGTTTAAATATTTTGGAAATCTTTAACACGATCGGCTTTGGTACCCGAAGAGAAAACGAAATTGTATCAGGACACACACAAGTTAACGAGCATAAACTTCAGGAGTGAAATGTTCTAAGCATGAACCCAATCGATCGAGATTGGTGTGTGAAAGAGGATATGCGATTTCCTCACAGCTACCATCAGGTCCAGCCGGATAAGCTTTCTTACCTGTAGATAAAAAGTGACTGAAAGATAGGTTTGTGAACGAGCTACGTTTTAGTGTTAAAGAGCAGATATGAAGTATTCAGGGTTTTGTGTATTCTGCTAAGAGAGTTCATGTAGAATTGGCAGAATGGAAGAAAATCTTATATAGATGATTAGGAACAATAGCTGTAGAAAATCAACATGTCATTTACAACGGCATAATTCTTGCTCCAATCAGTTATTGTTTTGTGTTACCGTCACCGACGAGTACTTGCTCGTCTCGGTGCTCAAAGAAAGTAATAAATAGTGCTATTAACTTTCGCTTAGCTTGATGGTTAAACTTGCGTCAATAAAAAATTTCGAGGGTCTTTTGGAACCTTGACTCACTTCATCAAAATTCTACATTGATAACGCTACGTATCTATCCCAATAATCTTCAGGCTATAGAAACTTAAAGTCTTTCTGACTCGCACGGTTCATCTTGCACTACAGACTGCCATATCGCACATTCTTTTAATCTTATTGGAGGATTTTATTTTCTCGATCTTCTAAACGTTTAATCACCGGGGAAGTAAAGTTCTGGAGAGCTTTCCCTCTTTAGCAGACTAGTGCACCGACTGTATTAGGTTTTTGACACCTTTCATATCTGAGACGGAATGATCAACAAGAAGAATCCCAAAATTTAGACGGTTACATTTTCCTAACCGTAAACATTGTCTGCAGTATATAGAGAAGGTCTTAATCGTATTGCAATTCATCGAAAGAGACAAGATTGAACCTGGGACTACAATCTTCATTTGAAGGATATTAAATTAACGCTTCCGTTTTTTCACGCAGCTGGTCATCTTTTTTATGGAAAATTTGCACATTACTATACTAAACAAATGGAAGCCCTCGTAGCAAATACGGTATCAGAGTATACAAGAAATTAACAACTCAAGGAACATTCACATTTCGCAGGAAAAGAGGCCTTACTGAGCTAAGTTCCAAGAGATATGATTATCGAACAGTGCTTAATTTAGGGCACGAAATTTTCTCGGGGATTAACAACTTCAGACACAACGTTAGCAAGGTTAATCCTTTATTCCCAAAAACTGTTGCGATAACAGAAGTTCTAGAGGACTTTTGTGCTCATCTGTTTATCAGTTCATCAGCTTTACAAGTTCATCGCCCGGATTTGTCTCACAAGCCAATAAAAGCGGCCCTGGGGCTACAATTTAATCACGTTCCTATTACCTAAAAGAACTCCTATTAGACTTTTCAGGCCAATAACATACATGTGAATCCTTTACAAGCTTAGGCCCACAGGTGTAATATATAAATGTTACGGAATATTGTTGAGCTTCGTGACCTTCTGTCACAAAAGCAGCTTGGTACAAACGCAAAGGATCAAGTTGCTGAGAAGTATCCATTGATTCACTTATAGCCTATAAAAGCTAGGGAAATAAGTATAAACAAACTGGGATCGACGTGCTGTAGAGGTTTCATTCTTATGCCCCCTCTTGGATGAAAGTGTACATGAGGTCTTTGCATGTAATGCATATTGAAACATCGCTCTTTATTTAGACATAAATTTTTCTTCTTTTTAGGAGATTCGAAAACTAAACTGTAGTTATAAATATAGAATCTGACTACATGAAATTTTGTCAGGGGTCATATTTGGTTTTGGATTTAAGAATCTAATGAGTCCATAAAAATTCGAGGGGGTATTCGTTTTTTTGGGGGAGAGGGGAAACTCGAGGAATATTAAAAACTTAAAAAGTATGTCATCAAGGGTGTCTGCTAATAGGTTTTGAGGTACGCTGAATAGATTAAAGCTAGTATCAAATTGATAAAACAAGTTGTTTTCAAAATAAAAATGATTTTTCTGCTGTAATAATGTAAAAAGACAAGTAAGGGGAATGTGTGTAATAAGTGATTAGAAAAAGCGAAAATGTGCTACAATTAGACTGTGATGAATAAATTTGTATGAAGCATATTATATCATAGATAATCGTTTTAACATAGTAAATAATTCTCATCGTCATCATCAACAATAGCTTCATCAACACCACAGACAAGTTCGACCTCAGCTTCGATATGGGTAGTTGCATTATCCTCTTTTGTTTCCATGTTGAGACATGCTCCTCCTTCACAGACTTTACATAGCGGTGAATACTTGACGCCACTTTTCATGCAAGTACACTGCGAAGTCGAACAAGTTAATTTGCAAGAGCAAAATACCAATTTGAGTACAGCTTGTGGAGCAATCTCGAGTGTGGTCCTGGTGGCTTGCAAAATTCCATTTTTTGTCGAGTCCAACCCCAGTTTTCCGGATTCAGCTTATTTCCCATCCAAAGTTGTACTTGATAGTACGTACGATAGGAATATTGTGCTGCACTTGCGGACGTTGGTGGAAGTGATTCTAGCTTTGCTGTATTTTTTCTTAAAGACTTCTTAAACATAATATATCTAAAAGTACCCAGTGTGTGTGTCCTATCATTAGAACCATTCTGACACAGAAAAATAGTTTCTCCAGCGTTCATGACCTCCTCGTGCGTTGAATCCCTTTTATTAAATATATGGATACTGGTTTTTAAACGGTTGTCTGTCTCAAGCAACTTTAGGATCTGCGCCTTGCCTTACCATAAATAGCGCTGGTGGTATCACAGCCGCTGAACGCGAGAGCCAGGAGAATATAGTCTCTCACAGCGACATGTTGCTCTTGGAGGCTTCGAGAAGAATATAATTTCCGTTTGCGTCGCCCAATCTTTGACTTAAGCACATAAGTTTCCTGATCGACTGGAGCAAGAGCTGTTGTTATGACTAGAATGTCTGTATCTTGAGTGGCAATGGCACTAGAAGGTACTTCAATGGCAGTATGCACGATTAGTCTGTCAGCATCTCCAGTCGACTGTCGAACTTCAATCACACTGCTTTGGAAAGCTCTTGTCAGTAAAACTATCAACTGCTTTTTGTTTTCCTCATTAGACAAGAACCTTATCTGGTTTCCAAACACAGGCAAGTGCTCTTCGACATTAACACGGGGACAGGACAATTTGTACCTGCCCGCATGTTCATCTGATTTGTGCTGTTTGGATCATATTGTCCATCAAACACTACTACAACATGTTTTAGGACCTGACTGACATTTTGAGAATTTGTGATTGATACCGTGACGAAGTTCTTTTGAACATAATTAACGTAGGAGCTGCACATGTCCTTGTGTGATTGTTTTTTCTTCAGTTTGGTGTCCCACTTCAGTGCATATAGCAAGTGGCCGCCATCAATGACGTACCTTGCCACATTTTGCAACAAAATATCCTCACTGTCTGGTTCACAACTTATAAACTCATCGTACAAAGCAGATTTTACATTTTTCCGCATGCCTGAGCTCACAAATAGCGATAAGGGATAAGGAGCTATTTCATACTTGAAGAAATTTGACAGATCTTCGTCTCTTTTGAGGAGCATTCGTTGATACAAAATTAATGGATCAACATTGATGACTCGGTCATGCACTTTTAGCGACGAGTGAACTGCTGTTATGCTGTCCTACTAGTTACTTCATCCTTCGAGTAAATGAAGTAACTAATGCTGTATTAAACTATCTTTAATAATCTCAGAATGAGATTCAAAGTAAGAAGCAAGTCTTTGAATGACATGATTAGATGACATCATTAGTAAAGTATTTATTCACAGAAGTGCTCTACCCTTAAAAGAAGACCCAACTACATAAATCAGGGAACGTAAACTCACGCATGAAAGGAGTACCAGGAGAAGTTGCAAGAAGACTACACATTTAAAAAATATGAAACACACAATTTCTTCACGAAAGTTCCGTAAACACGTAACCTTAATATTTCCTTAATGATCGACATTCGTTAACTTTTCTTAAACAGATATCGACCCCAACAACGTAAACAAAACAGTTTCACATTTTTTGATCTCTCATTCTGGTGATCTTCGTGCCAACTTCCAGTTAAATCTCATCTAAACTTATATCTTGAATTACATTACAGTTTCATCTACAGACAGCAACTAAGAATGATTTTCTCAAAATGTTAAAAGAACCGGTCGCAGTTTTCATTAGAATTGCAAGATTGCCCAAAAAGCGTTATGCTTATATTAAACTATTACCCAACACAAAAAACAACTGCACGTATTTATACTAAACATTTTTATATAAAAAACTACTTATTTTATCAATTTGATACTAGCTTTAATAGATTCAGCGTACCTCAAAACCTATTAGCAGACACCCTACATGACATACTTTTTAAGTTTTTACTATTCCTCGAGTTCCCCCTCGCCCCCCAAAAAACGAACCCTCCCTCGAATTTTTATGGACTCATTAGATTCTTAAATCCAATACCAAATGGGACCCTTTACCAAACTTCCATGTTGGGAATATTTTTTTTATTTTTTCACGATTTCCCCCTCCCCCCAAGAAAACGACTTACCCCCTTCGAATTTTTATGGACTCATTAGATTCTTAAATCCAATACCAAATGTGACCCCCGACCAAAATTTCATATTGGGAATATTTTTTTTTGCAGAATAACACTTTTCTAATAAATTTTTCCGGAATAGAAGCCGTCCTGAATTGATCTCCAAGTTTCTCAAGAAGTGTGATTGAATTGTCGTGGCCTCAATGGCAGATTTAAATTCTATCGTTGCAGATATTTCCCGAAAGACCTTCTTGTCTTTCGGCACTTTTCGTATCTATTTGTATTTTATATCTATAAAATATAAGGTGAAAATAGCGCTTAACATAATTTATAAACGTACTTAACATACATAATTTCGAGGTTTTGTAATATGGTTTCTGTCATGCAATTTCATTTTCTTTTAAATGTTGCATATTGATTTCCTCATCCAGACGTAGTTGAATAAGATCGCAGATCCTAGTTTTTGTCATCTCCTCCGACAGTTGTAAATGTCTTGATAACCACATGTAGAGGTCCCCGAGAAAAGTCTAGAAGTGAGATCTCAATGATCTTGAGTAAGCATGGCCATTCAGCATTTTCACTAAACTTTACATATTGTACAGGATACACCAAAAATCTTCTATACCATTTCTTGACATAATATATACAATCGTGCCTAGAAATTAATTAAATTAGAAATCTCCTAAAGGCGATACATCTTTGGACCGTTCAGAAATTTCTTCAGCTGAGGTACGATTTAACACCATTCCAGTATAATGGCTGATCTATACCATTTCCCGACATGATGTATCAAATCGTGCCTAGAAATTACTTAACTGGAAACCTCTTAAAAACTTGGGCCGTTCAAAAATTTGTTCAGCTCCAGGAACGATTTGAACACCGTTACAGTATAATGGCTGATCTAATGTCATAACGCTACAGCTTTGTTCAATTTTCTTGCACTCATTTACTGTATGCATAAGAGTAGAGTATTAGTATATGATATTAATATACTAAAGAATTACAGAGGGACTATACTGCTTATATCAAAAGGATAGGTGTGTAACTCACCATTACACAATCGTTGTGGCGAAACTTTCAGAAGATGAATAGCTATCCAAGGTTGTTTGAGAAAAGGAAATCAAGATGCGTGACGCTAGAGGGAAGACTTGATTATATCTTCGAAGTAACACAGCATTGACACACCAATAACATGAGTATATAGTATTAGAGGGAAAGAGGATGTCGGAATGAATAAATGTGATACTGATGGATATTCTTATCAAGACAATGCTACTGTAGTATCATTCAAAAACTTGGATATAAAGAATTTTCCTCAAGAGAATTCTGAAATAAATGAATTTTTCTTATATGAAATGTGTGGCACTAAGTTATTAATGAAAGCATACAATGAGCTTACTTGATTATCCCACAGTTTGGTTGCTTTATGATGACTGAGGACTGAGGATTGATTATACCGTATATATTTTCCACATAACCGTGTAGGAAAAGATCTCAAAAGAACTTAAAATCAGTTCTTTACTTGTCTCGTTGTTCAGATCACCGCTCTCATTTCCAAAGTTAGGCTGCTTTAGAGGTTAGAATATAATTGGTTCCTAGCAAGTTTTACAGTATACAATCGGGAAAATATTATTAATGATAGACCGGAACCTAGTGAATCCTACACAACTCTATATGTAAGTTTTAGTGAGCAGCAAGAACGCTAATGATACGCATATTTCAAAGGCTCGTGTTAACACACACGATACTTTCTTTAAATTATATATATCCGTAAGAACACAACTCTTTGGATTAAAAGGTTTCTATCAGGCTAACAATTAAGAAAAACGTAATTGCGTTATGAGTCTTACGTAGATTTTTTCGGCAGAAAGCACTCTCAAATAGTATTGTAGTTAATTATAAAGGGGAAGTATAGCAATTGCTTGATTATCACTGATTAATTAATACTTGAGTTTTTTACATTTGGTATCACAAATTTAAATGGTACAACATTGTATAATGTGAGTTAAGGAGCTCTAAAAGCACTACTGCTTTGTTTTCGAGACCTAGGTACACAACAAAAGATCCTACGGCATCGTATTCAATGTTCAATTCCTTTACTAGCTTTAAGCCAATAGGAATTAAGGAATAGATACCGATGTCCACTGCTGACTTCTAAATGTCACAGCATGTAACAAGGACATAAGCCGGCATAAACACAAGCTCGAGGATGCTTGTCCTATCGCAAGTGATCCATTAACTTGTCCATCATTTTAACGCCCTTTCTGTTTACTATACATTATGAGCTCACCATGATATTCATTCTTCCTCACATACAGAGATCTTGATCCGCATATCACTAATTTTAAACTCGAATAATTCGAATTTCCAAGTCCTAAAGACAATATGTGTTGCCGTCCTTTTTCCATTTCAACCCATCCTCCCTCGTCGGTTGTCCTGGATGCAAAGTGATTCCCCTCGTTCTAATGCAAGTATCATGGCGGATCCTGATATCTGCAATTAGTAATACCATTATTTGTGCAGAAAGCCACAGTCGGCCGCCTTGTAGATATGCCATATGAAATTAATTTTTCAACAGATTTTTGAGTATTACAGCGTGCAAGTTGCAATTGAAAAATTCTAATCTGACTACGCTTTTTATCAAATATATTTCTGTTTAGTTGTAGTGCATGCTAACTGTTTGCATTCGTTTTGATAAGAGAACAACACGTATATCGACATCTCGTCTTAGTAAAATATCTGAATATTTCTGTAACTTGGTAATACAATGTCTCTGAAAACAGTCTGAAGTATAGATCTAAGCACATATCTGTGTGTTTCGATTTTCTTCTTGCCAATGTTGACGGCTCTTAGCTAGACTATGCAAGGAATGTACTCTAGGCAGTTTGCTATGTTATTCCGCTATATGCACCGAACATCTATGCAGAATTCTTCGGACGATTTGTGCCTCTATTTTTGTAAAGGAATTTACTTGGTGTTCTAGAATGGCACTGGTCAACGGCCATGGATAAGCTCGCATACATACCAGGCCAAATGACATTCGGTTCAGTGTTAGAGATGAGTACACTTCGTAAGCCTCAACTGCTGGCAATTAATCGGGTACATTTTGTGGAGTAGCTTTCTACTCTTGAATAGATACTTTTGAGTCGATAGACAGGACACGCAAGCTCTATTCACGTCAGAGAGATAAGGAGTGTTGAATTTAATATATAAGACTGTAGAAATACTTGTTATTGATCATTCCGTCTGATATAAAAGGTGTCAAAAAGCTAAGGCAGTTGGTGCACTAATCTGCTACAGAGGCGAAGCTTACCAAAACTTTGCTCACCAGTGAGAAAACGTTTAGTACATCGATAAGTTGAAATCCTCCGATAAGCTTAATAAGAGTGTCCGATATGGCAGTCTGAAGTGCAAATTGAACCGCGAGATTCAGAAAGACTTTAAGGTTCTATAGCCTGAAGATTAGTGTCATAGATATGTAGCGTTGTCAATATAGTATCTTGATGAAGTGAGTCAAGGTTTCAAAAGACGCCTCGAATTTTTTTGTCTTAAGAATATCCTATCACATTTCTTCATTCTGACATCCTCTTTGCTTCTAACATTTAATCAACTATTGCGTCTCAATTTCCTCTTCTCAAACAACCTTTGGATTGCTATTATCTATATATATAAAAGAGAACGTACAAATCCTTTGTTAGCTCATCACGCTAATACGGCTGAACCAATTTCTTTCATTTTTGGGGGGTTATTAAGATTTGGACCCTAGATGGTTTTTATCATATCACTTTAATTTTCAATTACCAGTGTCTTGAGATAATTGACCATTCAAGTGTCCATAACGTAGAAATCCTTTGTTAGCTCATCATAGCTAAATCTAACCGTATTTATATGCAACCCACATGACCGTGTCACTCGGCGGGTTAACATAAATGACAGGCGATATAATGTTAACATTTACTGCAATCTTCTATGGTTTTTATCATATCACTTGAAAGCGAAAAAGTAAAAATTATCTAAGTAACAAAGTTTATTGCGTTCCGGGGTGACCCCAGCGAAGCGGGGTGAACGCTGCTAGTCTTCTTAAAGTTTCACCGCAACGACAGAGTAATTCTGACATACACACCTCTCCTTTTGA
The DNA here is from genome assembly GCF_964235325.1 of Thermobia domestica. NCBI lineage: Eukaryota > Metazoa > Arthropoda > Insecta > Zygentoma > Lepismatidae > Thermobia > Thermobia domestica. The sequence continues at coordinate 84,805,978 of NC_137470.1, forward strand.
TATTAGCAATGTAACCCCTTTGTATTTCTTCATTATTTCTATATCAAGTACTAATACCATATATTCTACTCTTCTGCATACAGTAAATAAATGCGCCTCAAGAAATTTGTGAACAGTCGAAAGTTTTACCGCCTTTACGAGGTTTCCAGTTAAGTAATTTCTAAGCACGATTTGACACATTACGTCAGGAAAAGGTATAGAAGAACTTTTGGATATCCTGTACACTACGACAACATTACTGAAAGTGCTGAATGGCCATGCCTACTGTAGATCATCAGAACTCACTTCTAGACTTTGCTACGGGACTTCTACATGGGGTTATGAAGACATTTACAACTTCGGACAAGATGACAAAGTATAGGATCTGCGATCTTAATCAACCATGTCTGGATGACGAAATCAATATGACACTTTTACAAAGAAAATGAAACTCCATGTCAAAAACCATAATAGGAAATTTCAAAATTAAGTCTTGTGGTGTACCTAGATGTTAAAAACGAAACAGTAGTGCTCTTATAGCTACTTAACACATAATACATGGCGTACCATTTAAGAAACCATGGATTTACTTCTCCCTTTAATAAGACGAGGGTATCACAGTCATATAGCATTGGGAAAGAACAGCGGTTTGTTTCACGTGGACCCTTGGGATTGAAAAATGTTGTGATACCAAATTTGAAAAACATAGGTATTAATTTATCAATGATAATCAAGCAATTGCTATACTTCCCGTTTATAAGCAACTACAATACTATTTGAGAGTGGTTCCTGCTGAAGAAATCTACTTAACACCCATAACACTCTCACCTTTTCTTGATCGTTAACCTGATGAAAACTGTATAATCCAAAGAGTTGTATTCTTACGGATATATTATTTAAAGAAAGTCTCCTGTGTGTTAACACTCGAGACTATCAAATATGCATTTAATTAGCGTCCTTACTGCTCACTAGGGCTTACATACAGAGATGTGTAGGATTCACTAGTTTCCGGTCTATCATTAATAATATTTTCCGGATTGCATAATGAAAAACTTGTTATGGAACCCAATATATTCTAACCTGCAATACGGTAATAAAGATAAAAGAAGTAATACAGCAGTGATTACTACAGATCAAACAAATAATGGTATTCGTTTTAAAGTTATTCCGGGAGTTCGTATGTTAATTACAGTTGTAATATAATTTACTGCCCCAAGAATTGAGGATACCCCAGCTAGCTGGAAAGAGAAAATAGAAAGATCGACAGAGGCTCCGGCGTGAGCAATGGTTCTGGAGAATGGAGGATATACAGTTCATCCGGTTCTCGCACCACTTTCTACAATTATTCCCGTTAATAGTAGAGTTTGTGAGGGTAGTAGCAATCAGAATCCTATGTTGTTTAGACGGGGGAATGCTATGTCAGTTGCTCATAATATTAAAGGTACTAATCAATTACCAAAGCCCCCGATTATAATTAGCATTACTATGAAGAAATTCATAATAAAAACATTAGCAGTAATAATTACGTTATAAATTTGGTCGTCACCAATTAAGCTACCTGGTCGACGAAGTTCTGCTCGAATGAGAAGACTTAGTGATGTTCCTACTATTCTTGCCCAAGCCCCAAAGATCAAGTATATTGTACAAATGTCTTTATGGTTTGTAGAAAATAATCATCGTTGCAAATGAAATTAAATAGGGTGGCCGAAGCACTAGGCGATAGATTGTAAATCTATTTATGGTTAATAAACCTCCTATTATTTTTTATAGTCAATATTTATGATATCGGACTGCAATTCCGGAGTAGTAGTTAATATACTAAGACCTAAAAGATTGCCTTGTATTTATAGGTTTGAAGGCCATTAGTTTTTTTAACTTAAAATCTTTGTTTAAAGGATGTTGGCAGTTAAAGGTATAATAATTATGCCTCTTAATGAAATAATAATGAATATTGATCTAATCGACGTTTCTTGATTTTTTTCATTAAGGATGTTCATGTTTGGTTATGACGATTAATAATGAAGGGAGCGTAAGCAATTCGCATATAATAGAAAAGGGTAATTAGTGCTGTTATTACTATTAGGGTAAGAATAATAAATGACATTTGTTCGGCAGTTTTTATAATAATGATTCATTTGGGTAAAAATCCTAAGAATGGCGGGAGGCCACCTAAAGATAAAAGACTAGTGAAAATAGCTAATTTTGTTGTTACAACAATTTTATTAGAAAAAGTTTTATTAATATGAAATATTTTGTTTATTGCGAAAAGAGTGGCTGCTATTGCTGAAAGTAAGGCTTAAAATAGGAAGTAGAGGGATCAAGTTATAGCACTTAATAGTAGGGCTATAAGTATTCAGCCAGTGTGATTAATAGATGAGAATGCTATGATTTTACGTAGTGATGTTTGATTTATACCTCCGATTGAGCCTACTACTAAAGATAAAATTAAGGTTAGGTAGATTACATTTGTAGGCTTTAAGCTGTAAGAAAGTAAGCCAAGGGGCGCTAATTTTTGTCATGTTATTAAAATAATGCAGTCTATTCAAAGTATGGCCTCTATTACTTCGGGCATTCTGAAGTGGAGAGGAGATGCGCCTATTTTAAAAAGTAAGGAAATAGTGATTAAATAGTATGTAGTTTGCAGTCCTATGTAGAGTAAAATAATAAATTAAATATGCATTAATAGCCTGTACTAAAAGTTTTTTAAAGCAGATTCGGTTGGACGTTGATTGTTGGATGAATGATAAGAGGTTAATTTCAAGACCAATTCAAGTACCAAATCATGATGAGGAAGTTAGGGAAATAAGAGTTCATAACACAAGAGTTGTGGAGAATAAAAGAGTCTTAGAATTAGTGAGCATTAGAAAAAGAAGAATAATCTTCATATGCGGGGTATGAGCCCACTAGCTTATCTTAGCTTATCTTTCTACACTTTAGTGTACGGCGCACGTTGATTTTTGATGTGAAAGGTGAAAGTTTAATTCTTTTAGGTGTAATAAGCGTATATTGAAATACTTGATTTATCCTATCACGATAATCCTTTAATCAGGCATCTTATTATTTACTAATTTTCTATAGTGGTATATGAGAATTTAAATAGATCAATATTGAGTTATAATAATTAAATTTAGAAATATTATATATTAATAATAATTAAAACTTGAAACCTATTAAATCCTTTTAATTAACCTGAGATACCAGCTAAAGGTATATTAATTAGCTTAACGTATCCAGTATATGCTTGTTTTTTCAGCATATGTGTGAGGAGAAAGTAAATATACTTGTATAGGATACAATTTTGTTTGAGGGGGGAAAAAACTAAATTGTATACTAGACAAGGGGGAAAATAGGGTTTATTAAAAACTAATTTTTATTAATTAGGGCTAGATTAAATACATAATTAATAATTATTTATTTTAGCGTTATAAATTAATAATAAAGTATTATCCTGGCTTTTCTTCTCTTATTTATCTAGTTGTAAATGTAACCTTCCTGATAAGAAATGAATATTATTGATCTTAATGGTAAATAATGAAGTACAATTGGTCGCAGTACTTGTTTTTGTTTATTGATTAATGTTTGAAGCAGTTAAGGTTAAAGGAGACCCGGCGAAATTCGTGCCAGCAGCCGCGGCGAGACGAGGGGGTGAAGGGAAGAGGTAGTGATGGTTAAGCTGTAGTTATAAATTTAAATTAAAGGACTTTGTTTTATTTATTTTTAGGTGAAATTATTTAAAATAATGAGTTCTATGTTTGAGGCTATGAAATTATTTGTTAAACTAGGAATAGATACCCTATTATTTTTAATGTAAAATGTAATACCTGGGTAATAGTAGTTATGTTCTTGAAACTCAAAGGATTTGACGGTATTTTAGGCTGTTCAGAGGAATCTGTCCCGTAATCGACAATCCACGATATTTTTTACTTACTGTTGTTTGGCAGTTTGTATACCGCCGTAGTTGAAGGTATTAGAGACAGTTAGAGACCTTCATTATCTTTATTGAGGAGGACTTCAGTTCAAGGTGCAGCTTATCAGTAAGAGGAGATGGATAACAATAAAATGTTTATACAGATTTTATTTTGAAATTATTTAAATGAAGGTGGATTTCAGTGTAATGTTAGTTATGTTGCTATTATGAGTAGGGCTCTAAGATATGTACACATCGCCCGTCGCTCTCATTTGTTTAGGTGAGATAAGTCGTGACATAGTGGGCGAACCGGAAGGTGTGCCTAGATTGGATTAATAGCAAAATAAAGCTTGTTAGTTGAGCTATTCGTTTACATCGTGAAGGTTTCTGTGCAATTGAATGAAGGATGTTCTTATGCATATAATTTTTTTATATTGAGGCTAAGCGAATCAACTTTAATTGATGATATAGAATTAATCTGTTGATATTATAGCTAATTAGTACCGTAAGGGAATGTTTAAATAAGTGAAATTTTTTTTGGAGAAGAAAACATGAAGTGTTGTATCTCTTGTATAAGGGGGCATTAAATAATATTATTATATAATTATTTCCCGAAATGGAAAGAGCTAAAATATTATGATATTATAGGTAGCATATTATTTATAAATTTGATTTAAGCGGTGAAATGCCTTTCGGTTTCCATTATATCTGGTTGTACAGGAATTGAATTTAATTCAGCTGCGGTTAGACTTGTTGTAAATTTGGTTTGTTATAATTTTGCTGCGAGTAATAGTAAGGGTGATTTGCTCTTTATTTTTATTATTTATAATGTGGTTTTATATTAACACTTTCCCTGGCGTCGGCGCGTTAACACGCCGGCGACATTACAATTTTTCCCTGGCGTTGGCGTGTTTTCACGCTTTGAGATTGTGTTAGATTTAGTTGGGTCTGGCAACATTGCAAAATAGCAGACGTCGGTTGTGCGTACATAATACACTTCGTAAATGTTGTTACATATGTGTAAGCGTTAAGTGTCTTACTTTGTGTGTGTGTAGGCAGACTGATTCATTGTTGAAGTAACGTAATCAGTTGATTTGCAATGGTTGCTCGACGCAAGAAAGAGGTGATTCCAGTTGATAAACTTTCAGATGTAATAAATGAACTCTGTGTAGATGATGACAGTAGCGACGAATCGATGATACCAGAACTGGAAGACAGCAGTGATGATGATGCATGGGAGGAGAAAATTGTGTGTGAAAATGATGAAATATGACTGACAGTGATTCCGAAAGTAATTTGCGCACACAAATGCCAAATACTTCATCTTGGAGTATACCAGATAAATACGTATGCGGTACATTTAGGATGAACGGAGGAGCCCCGAAAGAACTACAACTGGAGGCAAAGAAGCTAAAAAGGGTGGAGTCGACGTATATGCGAAGAGGACAAGTTCTTATTCATGTGTGAAAAGATAAGCGGGAAGTCAAACTGATTTCTACTATGCATACAGCAAACATGGTTGAAATAGAGAAACCCGTAAAACCAGAAATAGTGCGAGACTACAACAAATACATGAAAGGTGTAGATAAAGCTGATCAGCTTCTAAAATACTATCCATGTTCGCGAAAAACAATCAAGTGGACCAAAAAATTTTTATTTGTAATTTTGCAAATGGCAATACTAAATAGCTTCATTCTATTCAGGAAATCCACAACGTCTGCCAAATACAAGAATAGAAGGTATCCACTAACGGACTTTATTCAGGATTTAGTGGAGGAAGTGACAGACCAGATTGAAGAAATTAAAGCTGAGCAGAAGAACATGTGTGAGGAATCAGAAACGGCATCTACTTCAACAGTAACTTCAACCGACTTCGTACCAGAGAGAATAAGAAGACCACCAGCTAAGGATCCATCGAATCGTCTGCAGAGAGATCTGAAAGTTCACAAAATGATCCACGTCCCACCAAACAAGAAGAAAAAAGGAACTGCAATGCGAAAGTGTCGTGTCTGTGCAAAACACGGTGTTCGCAAAGAAATTAGCATTATGTGTTCTACTTGCTGTGTAGCTTTGTGCAAAATTCCCTGTTTCCGTGCGTATCACACTAAGACAATATATTGAATGGGAAGGGGAGGATAGGGGAAAGGATTATATAGAATAGAGGAGAGGGATGGTTAGTAATATGTGATGTTGTTCCTCACCAAAATGTATGAGTCATATTCATTTATTTTGATGTATCTTGGTATAATACAATAAATACGTGCACAGGCAGAAAAACCCAAAATTGTCTGCCAGGACACGGATGTTTCACTGTATGCGCATTGCCAGGGAAAGTGTTAAATGAAAGATGTGGGCTTAGAAGTAGCCATCATTTGTAATTTTGTTATAACTTATTTGAGTTATTTATCAGATTTTTATGCATATAATTTATTACTGTACTTTTGTTTTAAATTAGTTAAGACAATTTATAATGGTGTTATTAGTATATTGGAAAGAATGATTAATGGAATTTGACAAAGGGTTCTTCCGCCTGTTTATCAAAAACATGTCCTTTTGTTAAAATAGAAGGTCTGACCTGCCCAGTGAGGATTTAAACGGCCGCGGTATCTTGACCGTGCGAAGGAAACAAAATCATTAGTCTTTTAATTGAGGGCTTGAATGAAAGGTTGGACGAGTGGAAGACTGTCTTTATTCGTAACGTTGAATTTTACTTTTGAGTGAAAAGGCTTAAATGATTTAAGAGGACGATAAGACCCTGTAGATCTTTATATTTAAGTGGTAATTTTTGTAGTTGGTAATGAATAAATTTGCTATTTAATTGTTGCGTTGGGGCGACGAGAAGATAAAATTAACTCTTCTTAATATAATTACTTTTAAGTATTTTTATGATCCTTTATTAATGATTAATAGACTAAGTTACCTCAGGGATAACAGAGTAATTTTTTTTGAGAGTTCATATCGACAAGAGAGATTGCGACCTCGATGTTGGATTAAGATTTTATCTAGGTGCTGAAGCTTAGTGTATAGGTCTTTTCGACCTTTAAAATCTTACATGATCCGAGTTCAGATAGGCGTGAGCCAGATCGGTTTCTATCCTTTATTTAGAAAATAGTACTTTAGTACGAAAGGACCAAGTACTAGTAAGATTTATTATTAGAGAATAAAAAAATGGGCAATTACTTTGGCAGATAAGTGCATTAGATTTAGGACCTAATAATGGATGAATTGAGTTCAGGTAATAATGTATTATGAAAAGTTATAGGTGTGATTTTTAATTTAATTTTGATTATTTGTGTTTTAATTAGGGTTGCATTTTTAACTTTATTAGAACGTAAGGTCTTAGGGTATATTCAAATTCGTCGGGGTCCCAATAAGGTAGGTATTTGTGGTTTACCTCAACCTTTTGCGGATGCATTTAAGTTATTACTAATGCGCAAGTTTTTCCTACTATGTCTAAATATTATCCTTATTATCTAGCTCCTGTTTTTAGTTTATAACCCTTTATACTCCTTTTTAATCCTTTAGTTAATTCTTCGGAATCCCATAAACAGAAGCAAAGTTTAACTCTCTTAAAAAAGAACGATGTTTCGATATGCGTTACATGCAAAGACTCCATGTACAATTTTATTCAGGAGGAGGCGTAAGAATGAAATCTCTACCACACGTCGATCCCTGTTGGTTTCAACTTATAGCCCTAGGTTTTATACGACATAAGGAGAATCAATGCTTACTGCTCAGCACCTTGATCCTTTGCAACTGTACCAAGCAGCTTTTCTGACTCGCACGGTCCAACTTGCACTACAGAATGCCATATCGCACACTCTTATTAACACATTGAACGCCGTACGCGTGCATAGCACGAGCACTGTATTTTCGCTAAGCAGGCCATGCACTTGCTATGGTCGCGCAAGCAAATGTTCTTCTATAGGATTCCTTTTTGCATGCCAGAGACGTGCAAGGTGATTTTGCAGAATATGTAGGGATACCTATGAGTGCTGTTACACCTACTAGATATTGTAAGGTGTGTTCTGATGTAGGAAAGGTAAACGGAAGCGAAAGAACACAACGTGGATGTGTCCTGATTGTGATGTGGGTCTATGCATGCCAGAATGTTTCCGTGTTTATCATACCACGGCTAGGTACACTTAAGAACTCAAAGTACGTACTTTTTTCCTATTTCGAAAATCATATCCAAGATAAACAATTATAGCTTTCCTTATATCGCATATATGCTTGTAATGTTTGTTTGTGAATGTAGAGGAAACACTGACCTTACATGTGGTGTAATAAACACACATATTAACCTATAGAATATTTTTTAATTCTTTACTGAAAAACACCAAAAATGGATGTTTTTCTGAGTACTTTTTAAAAACATACACGCCGGCTTAAAGTGTTAACCTTATTGGAGGATTTCAATTTTTCAATCTTCTAAACGTTTTCTCAACGGTGAGTAAAGTTCTGGTAAGTTTCCCTCTGTAGCAGATTAGTGCACCTACTGAATTAGCATTCATATCTGAGACGGAATGATCAATAAGAAGAATTTCTGTAATCTTACTTATTAAATTCTACAATACCTCATCTCGCTGACGTGAATAGAACTTGCGTATCCTCCCACCGACTGAAAGTTGTCTTCTCAAGAGCAGAAAGTTACTCCACAAAATGTACATGATTAATCGCCAGCATTTGAATCTCACGAAGTGTATTCATCTCTAACACTGAACCAGACTGTCATTTGGCCTGGTATGAGTGCGAGCATATTCATGGCTGTTGACCAGAGCCATCTTAGATCACCAAATTCCTTTACAAAAATAGAAGCACTGTACATTTCCGTAGATTTCTGTAGATCGTCTGTAGATTTCTGCTTAGGTGTTCGCTGCTTACAGCGGAATACCTTGTTAAGCTGCCTAGGGTACATTCCTTAGTAGTGCCGTTAACATTGGATGGAAGAAAGTCGAAATACACAGATATGTGCTTAGATCTATACTTCAGACTGTTTAGAGAAAAAATATTAATTCTAAGATACTGAAACGTTCAGATAACATTTTGCTAAGAGGGGATGTCGAGATACGTGTTGTCTTCTCAAAACGAATGCAAGCAGTTTGTATGCACTACAACCAACCAGAGATAGTAATATTTGATAGGAAGCGTGGGGACATTATAATTTTTCATTTGCATCTCACACGCTGTAATAGACTAATATCTGTTGAATTATAACATTCATATGGCAGAAGAAATAAGATAGATCTACAAGACTGCCGAATGTGGCTTTCTGCAGAAATAACGGTAATACTAATTGTAGATATAAGAATGCATTTAGATAAAAAGATAATATCAGTAGATGTCGAGATCAAGCATGATACTTGCATTAGAACGATTGGAATCAGTTTGCATGCAGTACACCCGACGAGAGAGGCTGGGATCAAATGGGAATAGTACTTCAGCTCATATTGTTCTTAGGAGTTACAAATTCGAAATATTCAACTTTAATACCAGTGATGTGGGGAACAATATGTCTTTAGCTGAGAAAGACTGAATATCACGTGTTATAATGATGGACAAGTTGATGGGTCACTTGCGATAGGGCAGGCATCCCCGAGCTTGTCAAGCTTTTTATAATATACTTCAGCACCACCAGAAATCACCTTGAAATGAGAACATTAGCAGAAATGTCAGGTGACTTCACTGTATTAGTAATCTACAATGTACGAAAAAAAGATGATAAAAGATTAAATCGATCTCTAAGTGATGCGGTGATTAAAGAAACAATTTTGAAGATGGACGTGGATTTTCGATTTTTAGATAGTGGTTTAGGGTGCAAAAGGCGTGCCAATTATTACAGGGTTCTATTTCAAAATATTCGGTAAGGCTAAAGGGCTTATGACGGCTTATGTCTATCTAAAAATGCTGTGAATTTAGGAATCAGCAGTGGACGTCGCCATGTATTCTTTAATTTCTAATGCGTTAGTGCTAGTACATAATTTCAACAATGAATCGGTTGCCGCAATATCTTGTGTTGTGTACCTACGTCTTAAAAACGAACAGTAGTGCTTTTATAGCTACTTAACTCACATTATACATCGCGTACCTTTTAAAAAACCGTGGATTTACTTCTCCCTTTAGTAAGACGTAGGTGTCACAGTCATATAACTTTGGGAACGTACAGCGGTTTGTTTTACGTAGGCCCTTGTACTAACATAAGTATTAACTTATCAATGATAATCATGCAATTGCTATACTTCCCGTTTATATGCAACTACATTAGTTTTTAAGATTCCTTCCTGCTGAAGAAATCTTCTTTGGATTCATAACGCTCTCACCTTTTTCTTAATTGTTAGCCTGATAGAAACGGTTTAATCCAAACAATCCTGTCCTTGCGAATTTATTAGTCTCCTGTGTGTTAACACTCGAGGTTATCAAATATGCGTTTAATTAGCGTCTTTGCTGCTTACTAGGACTTACATTCAGAGTTCGGTAGGATTCACTATATTGTGTTCATTCATTAGTAATATTTTCCCGATTGTATCCTCTAAAATTTGCTTTGGAACCCATTACATTCCAAAACAGCCTTGCTTAGGGCTTGAGACAGGTTATCTGATCGATGAGACAAACAAAGAATTGATTTTAAGATCTTCTCTTATACGGTTAGGTGGAAAATATTTACGCTAGAGTCTGTCCTGTGTTCGCTACCCATGTAGTAACACTGGTCATCATCAGAAAGCAAACAAACTGTGGGCTAAGCTAATAATCTTTTTACATAAGCTCACTGTATGCTTTGATTAGTAACAAAGTGCCACACATTTCATAGAGCAGAAAACCATTTATTTCAGATGTCTCTTGATGAAAATTGTCCATATCTAAGTTCTTGAATGAAAAAGTAATATCATAATACGTTAGCATGTCTTAATAAGAATATCGTATCACATTTCGTCATTCTTCCATCATCTTTCCCTCTAATGTTATACGCTCATATTCTTGGTGTGTCAATGCTGTCTTACTCGCAAGTTTTAATCAAGTCTTCTCTCGCGTCTCGCGTATCGATTTTTTATTGTCAAATAACCTCTGGATAGCTATTCATCTTTTGAAAGCTTCGAGACAACGATTGTGTAATGGTGAGATACAGACATCTCCTTTTGATATAAGCAGTGTAGTCTATCCGTATTTTTTCCGTATTTCAATATCAAGTACCAATACTAAATATTCTACTGTTTTGCAAACAGTAAATAAATGCAGGAGAAGTGAACAAAGCGCGTGCGTTATGATATTAGATCAGCCTTTATACTGGCAAGGTGTTCAAATCGTACCTTCAGCTGAAGAAATTTATGAACGGTCCAAAGTTGTACCGCATTTAGAAGATTTCCATTTGAGTAATTTCTAGGCACGATTGGATACATTATGTCAGGAAATGGTATAGAAGAACAATTGTGTATTCTGTACACTAAGACAACATTAGTGATAATGCTAAATGGCCATGCCTACTCAAGATCATTGAGAACTCACTTCTAGACTTTGCTCCTGGACCTCAACAAGTGGTTGTGAAAACATTTACAACTCACAGAGGAAATCACAAAATATGGGATCTGCGATCTTATTCAACAATGTCTGGACGACGTAATAAATAAGCAACATTTACAAGAAAATGTTACTGCATCTCAAAAACCATATTAGGAAATCTCGAAATTAAGACGGTGACATTTTCCGAACCGTAAATTTTGGCGGCTGTATATAGATGTCTTAATCTTATGGCAATTTATCCAAAGGGATTACATTGAACAGGGGACTAGAAATTTACTTGTAGGCAATTAAATGAATGCTTCCGTTTTCTGATGCAGGTGGTCATCTTTTCTATGAAAAACTTGCACATCACTATACTCAATATTTGAAAGCCCTGGAGGCAACTACGGTATCAGAGGATTACAAGAAATTAACAATACCAGGAACATTCTCAATTCGCTGATTAAGAGGCTTTTTTGAGCGTAGCTCCAAGTGATATGATTATCGAAGTGCTCAAAGAAGGCACGAAATTTTCTGGTGATTAACTTAACGTGACAAACAACGTTAGGAAGTTAAATCCTTCATTCCCAAATACTGTTACGATAAAAGAAGTTCTACAGTACTTTTGAAGGAAACAGTTTATCATATGAGTGGCACATTGAGCTAATGCCACCTTCCTTGTGTGAAAATTTATCAATGCGCAGTCTCATTAGTACTGAGTTTTAAAACCCATACGTAGAAGGAAGAGTTCTTCTATACGCAATGGTGTGGACTAAAAATGGCAACTCAAATCTGCCTTTAGTACGTATATAAATTATGTTAAGCGCAATTTTAACCTTATATTTTATGGATTTAAATTACAATCAGACACGGAAAATGCCGAAAGAGAAAAAAGAGCCTTCAGGAAACATCGGCAACGATCCAATTTAAATTTGCCATTGAAGCCACGACAATTCAATCAATGTTCTTGAGAAACTTGGAGATCAAAACTAGACGTTTCAAATAATTCAAACAGTTTACGAAGGAGTAAAGAGTAATGGTAGAAACTAGAAACGGGAAATCTGTAGCTGTTGATGGTACTGATTCAGATCTTCTAAGAATCTTGCTAGAAGACTTCGTGAGATGTTGCTCTATCTTTTGAGCACAGCACAACTAAAAGGAAATGCTACGTAAATATTAAAGTTAAACATTACGTGATTACCTTGTAAAACCAGACCCGCTTCTCTTGTCCTGTGAGACAGTCCGGCCGATGAATTACTAAAGCTAGCGGTGTAATTCACTGATTAGCGATACAAAGATGTTATATAGGTATGGTAGAACAGGTGTATAACAGAGACAGCAAGAAAATAATCAATGACAGATTTTTTTTTACTTATTTTACACTGGGAGATTTTCAGTTAAGTCACCTGAAAGATATAAAACTTTTTAGGCTCACTTCCCACATCTTCCACCAGAACCCCTGTAATTCCCTTCTTGGGAATAGTGTGCGATGGTATGTTCGTCCCGCTGCCCAAGGAAAGTAAAACCGACTGCGATAACATTACTATTAGCCAGAAAGTTAAACGGGAGTTTATAAAAAATATCGAGGTGTCTTTTGCAAGGTTGACTGATTTCATCAAGATTCTATATTTATAACTACCGTTTAGTTTTCAGATCTCCTGAAAAGAACCAAGGTTTAACTCTCTTAATAAAGAACGATGTTTCGATATACGGTACAAGCAAAGACCTCATGTACACTTTCATCCAAGAGGGGGCGTAAGAATTAAACCTCTACAACACGTCGATCCCAGTTGGTTTCAACTTATTTCCCTAGGTTTTATAGGCTATAAGGACAATCAATGGGTACTTCTCAACAGCTAGATCCTTGAGACTGAGCCAAGCTGCTTTTGAGACAGAACGTCACGAAGCTTAACAATATTCCGTAGCAGTTATATTAAACCTTTGGTCGTAAGCTTGTAAAGGATTCACATGCAGGTTATTCGCCTGAAACTCTAATAGGAGTTCTATAGGTAATTAGTAACGTGATTAAATTGTAGACCTAGGGCCGCTTCTCTATGCCTATAAGACATGTCCGGCCGATGAATTTAAAAAGAGGATGAACTGATAAACAGATGAGCACAAAAGTCCTGTACAACTTCCATTACGGTTTTTTTTTTTTTTTTTTTTGCTAGCCGAGGCTAGCACCCACCCAAAGAGTTTGTGTGGAGACCTTTATTTGGGAGGAGAATGAAAGAGGAACTATATATGGAAGGCAATTGTCGGGAGGCAAAGGAGATTTCATAAACTTTATTGTAACAATGTTTTCCATATTGCAGTACATTATGGCCTTTAACCATAATCATAAGCATAGGTAAGGATAGGAACACTATTTAACAATACATCAGGAGAGTGATAAGAGCTGAATATTGGTGATAAAATGAAACTATGAGGTGCACTTCACATCACAACACAACACAGATAGGAAGTTAGTTAGACGAATGAGTGTTATCTTCTGTCCAGGGGTTGCTCGGGACGCAATGAGGACGACGGGAGCCCAATTAGTACGGTAGGGTTACTGTGCAACATAAGATGTAGTGATGTATGGGGGGGGGGTGGCAATGAGAAAATCATTTAGAAGTTGCATGTCCGGGCTATTTGGCGAAAGAACGTAATGGTATAGAGTCAACAGTAGAGTAAGTGGGGAAGGCTGTATAATAGAAGAGGGTTTGCGGAGAGTGGCTTCGTGGTGCATAGCATCAAACAGTAGCGGATGGTGAGTCTGGAATCGCTTCGTAACGTATCGGAGTCTGAGATCTTCCAGGTGGTGAAGGATATGCGGAAAAGGCGTTTGCTCGTACAAGTCTATGGTTGGGCTTGGTAATCTAAAACGGAAGGCAAGGCGGAGGGCGTGACGCTCAATAATTTGGAGTCTCCGGTAGTATGATTCGGGTGCAGAAAGCCAAGCTGTAAATCCATATGTTAAGACAGGTCGTAAAAAGGCTTTGTAGGTGTTAAGAAGAGTGTGAGGTTTTAATCCCCAGTTAGTCCCAGTTAGGCGTCGGAGTAGGTTCAGGCGGTTTGTCGCTTTAAGAGCAAGACTCCTAAGATGAGCAGACCATTTTAGGTGGGAGTCGAAGACAATGCGCAGGTATGTCACACTGGGACTTGCAGCAAGGGGAGTACCTGCAATCTCGATTCTGAGGTTGGCCGGATTGCGATGGACACGACTTCCTTTCCCTGGTGGTAGAAAGATAATTGCTTGAGTTTTATTGGCGTTAAGTTTAAGGCACCACATATCACACCATTGGATGAATGCGTCGATGGCAGTTTGAAGGATGTGGTTGATATTATGAATAGTTGTCGCCGTTGCCAGGAATGCCGTATCGTCCGCATACTGAAAAAGACTGACGTTTTGAGGAAGAGCAGGAAAGTCAGCAACATACAATAAGTAAAGAAGCGGGGACAGGGCAGAGCATTGAGGAACTCCAGAATGGATAAACACAGGGTGAGATAGAACATTATTGATAGAAACGTAGGTCAGGCTGCTAGAGAGAAAGTGGTAAATGAAGCGAATGTAACAGATTGGAAGGCGGAAAGAAAAGAGTTTGTACAGAAGGCCGAGATGCCACACTTTATCGAAAGCCTTTTCTAAATCGAAAAGGACGAGACAGGAAGGCTTAGATTGATTAAACTGAGCAGTGATGTACGTGGTCAGAGGGAGAAGTTGATCATTGATACTGTAGTTTGGGCGGAATCCAGCCTGATGAAGTGGAATTAGGTTGTGATCAGCAAGATGTGTGTGGAGGTGAGAGACCAGTATCCGTTCAAGTATATTACTGAAGACTAGGGTGAGTTGAATTGGACGATAGGAAGGCATACGTAACTGGTTTGTTCGGTTTCAGGAACATTAAAGTTTTGGATGTTTTCCAATCGCTAGGGATAAAACCAGTACGGAGGATGAACGTGAAGATGAGAGACAGAAGATAATGGAGAATGTATGGTCCTTCCTTGATATGGCGATACGTAATAGAATCTAGTCCTGGAGCGGTGTTGCGTTTACCAGAGAAGGTAGAGGCGATTTCTGTAACGGTGACATGAGCTGTCAAAGGAGAATTGGCGGGTAAAAGATGGTCAACATGAGGTTGGAGTGAAGGCGAGTTGAGATTGAGCCAGTTAGTAGGATGAGTGCGAGCAGATAGAGCAGGTCCAAGTGGCGTGAAGACATCTTGAAGTTGATCAGCAAAGGCATTGGCTTTCTCCATGTCAGTGTGTAAGGGCGTATCGTTGAGAATGAGTGGATATGAAGTGCGAGAAGTTTTACCAGTGAGCTGATGAAAGCGTTTCCAGTACTTAGTTGGTTGTGCTGTATCAGAGAGAGTGTTACTGGTTTTAACCCAGCTTCTGGTCTTATAGGCAACGAGATAGTTATGCACCGCCCGCTGGCATTGACGATGTTGCCGAAGCGATTAAAGGGAACACCGTATTAAAGGTGCGTATTGTGGTGACAATGTTGGTCTATAGGGATCAATTGTAGTCTGAGGAATATACTGCGAAGACGCCTGATGACTACTATCAGTGATCACATCAATTGTGTCGTATAGTTCAGACTCTGAAGTGGGAGCTGATAAAGGTGTTAACCTGTTGCAAAGGAATTCCCTATAGTTAGGCCAACGGGCACGGTCGAAACGAGCCACTGTGCGGGGAGTTGGAAGCGGAGCGGGTTGAGGTGTACCTCGATTTTGAAGAGTAGCTTTAATTGGGATATGATCACTTCCAAGCGGGTCAAGCACAGAAAGAGTTAGCTTGGAGAGAATATTGGGCGATGTTATCACTATATCGGGAGTTGTATTCGAAGCCGGTCGAGTTGGTTTAGGAATGGGATCTATGAATCCCGTCGTTTGGGTCTGAATATAATTACAAAAGGTGCGTTTTTGGTTATCTATGGTAATTAATATCGGCCATTATGATGTAGGTCCGGAAATTGTCAGAAATATATTGAAAGAAACGTAGAGGAAAAGGATGGCCTGGTCGTACATAGATGGTAGCAACAGTGACGTAGCATTGTTTGAAATATAAAGTAGCGATAAGATGTTCAGGCAGTGATGTATCTCCAGTAGCGTGTACTCTATGTGAAATAGAGTGTGGAAAATCAATAGCGACGCCACCATTAGCACGTCGAGTGGGAATGGTATTATCGTGTCGAAGAAGGAGATAAGATGAGAGTTTGCATGAGATTTTAGGAGTAAGAAAGGCTTCGTTGAGAAGAAAACAATGAACGTGTTCCTCCAGAAGTTGCTGCTCAAACAAAGGCTTGTTTTTTTGCAGAGATCGAATATTCAGAAAGAGAAAATTCACAGCCATAACGAAAAATAATGAGAAGAGATGCGGAGAGAAGTTAGACTGCAGATTCAATGACTGTAGAATGAAAATGTCATAGTTGTTGGAATAAGTGCCGGTGAAGTTGGCATGTAGGATAGTTTTAGCAGCGAGTTGTACTAGTTGGAGGATATGTTGACGAAGAAATGAATGTATGTTCTGCAGGGTAACAGTGAGAAATGACAAAAATTTGTCGATGGTGATGGGTTGTTGTGCAGAACTAGGAGGCGGAGTAGTAGAATCAGTGTTATGAATGCGGATAGATACAGTGAGCTCTTGTTTAAGTATCTCTGCAGCGGGTTTGGGCTTACATTTATAGCTGTACGTAGGATGCCGATCTGGGCAGGTCGAGCATTGCGGTGGATTACTGAGATTGGGGCAAGACTTGGTGGAATGGGGACCTGCAGAGTACCCGCATTTGAAAGGGTTCCTGCAGTAGTTAGTGTGATGGGAGTTATAAGCTTGACATCGCTCACAACGTACAGGAAGAGGCGGAGGTGAGTGAGACGGTTCCACACGATGTCTTTTCAGGTATATGTACACACCATTGCTAAGAAGGTCATCCACGGTCTCTTGACTGTTTGTGAGAACTCGGACCTTATAAGTCGGTCCGTTTGCGTTCTTTATGCGAAGGCATTTCAAGATTGAATGACCTTCCAGCTTAAGTTCATCAGAGACTTCGGCATCCGTGAACTGGGGCCTACTCCTCGTATTACAACAGATAGAGCTGGAGGCTTGCGAGGAGGTGGAGGCTGCTTCGCCTGGTTTGATGAAAGCTTTTCTAGGTTTGCCGAGGTGCCAAAGATCTCGAAGGAGTAGGTGTTACGGAGAGTGGCTGCCATGTTAGGATCTGTCGATCGGATGATAATACCATTTTTTCTATTACCGGAAAAGTATTTGGGAATGAAGTATTAATCCTGCTAACGTTGTGTCTGACGTTGAGTTAATACCCGAGAATTAATTATGCACTGTTCGATAATCTTATCTCTTGGAACTTCGTTCAAGAAGGCCTCTTTTCCTGCGAATTGTGAATGTTCCTTGAGTTGTTAATTTATTGTATACTCAGATACAGTATTTGCCTCCAGGCCTTCCATCTGTTGAGTACAGTGATGTGCAAATTTTTCATAGAAAAGATGACCAGCTGCGTGAGAAAACGGAAGCATTAATTTGATAGCCTTCAATTGAAGGTTGTAGTAACCTGTTCAATCTAGTCCCTTTGGATGAATTGCAATACGATTATGACCTTCTCTATATAGTGCAACCAAAGTTATAAGTTCGGAAAATGTAACCGTCTTAATTTTGAGATTTCCTTATATGGTTTTTGTCATGCAGTTTCATTTTCTTGTTAATGTTGCATATTGATTTCGTCATCCAGACGTTGTTAATAACATCGCAGATCCTAGATTTTGTCACCTTTTCCGACAGTTGTAAATGTCTACATAACCACATTTAGAGGTCCCCGAGCAAAGTCTAGAAGTGAGTACTCAATGATCTTGAGTAGGCATGGTCATTGAGCATTTTCATTAAAGTTGTCATAGTGTACACGATACACGAAAGATCCTGTATACCGTTTCCTGATATAATGTATCCATTCGTTCCTAGAAATTACTTAACTGCAAACTTCCAAACGAAGCTTTAAGACCGTTCAGAAATTTCTTCAGCTGAGTTATAATTTCAACTTCTTTCCAGCATAATGGCTGATGTAATGTCAAACGCATGTGCTTTGTTCACTTTTCTTGCAGTCATTTTCTGTAAGCAGAACTGTAGAATATGCAGTATTAGTATTTGATGTTGAAATATCGAAGAAATACAAAGGTACTACACTGGTTATATCCAAAGAAAAGGTGTGTATCTCACTATTACACAATCGTTGTGGCGAAGCGAATAGGCAATCGAGACGCGAATGAAGGCTTGATTAAATCTTCCGAGTAACAATGAATTGACACATCAAGAACACGAGTGTATAGCATTAGAGGGGAGGAGGATGTCAGATAAATGAAATGTGATACCATATTCTTATCACAAGACAATGCTATCGTGATATCATTCTAGAATTAGATATGGACAATTTTCACCAACAGACTTCTAAAAAATGATACTATAGCTCGCGAATGTGATATCTAAATGAATTGGTTTTTGCTCGTTAACTTATGTGTGTCTTGCTACGGTTTCGCTTTCTCTTCGGGTACCAAAACAGTTCGTGTTAAAAGATTCCAAAATATATAACAGAACAATAAACTACCTTCATGTTTATACCTTTTCCTTACACCTTCATTTAAAGTTTCATCAAGATCGTCTTTATGTCCATTTTTTTAGGTCTATAAGGCGGGGACGATATCACAAAATAATAATCATAACTGATTGCTGATTGGATCAACAATTAAGCTGTTGTCAAAGACATATCTGTTTTTTACAGCTGTTGTTCGTTATCATCTATATCAGATTGTCTTCCGATCTACCATTTCTACATGAACTCACTGGAAGAATGCACAAAACCTTGAAAACTTCATATCAGCTGTTTTACACTAACATGTGCTTCGTTGACAATCATATCTTGCAATCACTTTTTATCGAGTGGTAAGTAAGTTTATCAGGTAGCTGTTGGTAGTTGTGTGGGTTCTTGTAATACGCATATCCTCTTTCACACACCACATTCTTTCGATTGGGTACATGCTTCGACCTTTCGCTCGTGGAGTTGGAAATACTTCCGAAATGAATATTGAACAGCTGCCGTGTTAGTAGGGGAAAAGTGGCCATATTGAAGCTTTGTAATACTCCTCCCTTTTTATACCTGATATCATGTATCCTTCTCCATACGGGCGAATAAGAAATATGTAATCATGACCATTTTGTCAGGATTGAGCTTTGGTTCGTTGAAGACTCTAACTAACATTCACAATTCTTCTTCTTCTTGAAGGATCTTGTAGGCTCCCAACTATTCACTGCTGAGAATAGCTAAGATCGTGTCACAGCCTGTTGCATCATGAAAAAAGTGAAAGCATATTACAAAAAGCTTGACAAGCTCGGGGATGCCTGCCGTATCGCAAGTGACCCATCAACTTGTCCATCATTATAACGCGTGATATTCAGTCTTTCTCAGCTAAAGACTTCTTGTTCCGCACGTCACTCGTTTTAACCGAATATTTCAAATTTGCAAGTCCTAGGGACAATATGTGCTGAAGTACTTTTCCCATTTGAAACCACCTTCTCTCGTTGGTTGTACTACATGAAAATTGATTCCACTCGTTCTAATGTTAATATCATCCCGGAACTCGACATCTACTGATATTATCTTTTTATCTACATGCATTCTAATATCTACAATTAGTATTATCATTATTTCTGCAGAAAGCCAAATTCGGAAGCCAAGTAGATAAATCTTATTTCTTCTGCCATATGAACGTTATAATACAACAGATATTATTCTATTACAACGTATGAGTTGCAATTGAAAAATCACAATCTCACTACGCTTCCTATTAAATATTACTATGGATGGTTGGTTGTAGTGCATGCTAACTGCTTGCATACGTTTTGATAAGATAACAACACGTATCTCGTCATCTCCTCTTAGTAAAATGTTATCTGAACGTTTCGGTAACTTAGAATTACTATGTTTTCTGAAAACAGTCTGAAGTATAGATCTAAGCACATATCTGTGTTTTTTGAGTTTTTTTTGCCTAGGTTAACGTCTCTATTAAGGAATGTGCCCTAGGCAGATTCCCATGGTATTACTCCAGCGAACACCTAAGCAGAAACCTACATTCGATTTGGTGCTTCTATTTTTTTAAAGGGATTTATTTGGTGATCTAGGATGGCTCTGGTCAACGGCCAAGGAATTGCGTGCATACATACCAGGATAATGACAGTCTGGTTCAGTGTTAGATATGAATACACTTCGTGAGCCTCAAATGCTGGCAATTAATCATGTACATTTTGTGAGGTTACTTTCTGCTCTTGAGAAGACAACTTTCATTCGGTGGGAGGAAACGCAAACTGTATTCATGTCAGCGAGATGAGGTAGTGTTGAATTTAATAAATAAGATTACAGAAATTCATCTTATTGATCATTCCGTCTCAGATATGAAAGGTGTCAAAAAGCTTATATAGTTGGTGCACTATTCTGCTACACAAGGAAACTTACCAGAACTTTACTCACCGCTGAGAAACGGTTTAGAAGATCGAGAAATTCAAATCCTCCAATAACTTTAGCAGTTTGAGAGCCGGCGTGTTGGTTTTTAAAAAGTACTCAGAAGACCAGCCATTTTTGGTGTTCTTCAATAAAGAATTAAAAAATATTCTATAGGTTAATATGTGTGTTTATTACACCACATGAAAGGTCAGTGCTTTCTCAACATTCGCAAACCAACATTACAAGCATACATGCGTCATAAGGGGAGCTATAATGGTTTATCTTGGATATGATTTTAGATATAGGAAAAAGGCAGTACGTTGAGTTCTTAAATGTACCTAGCCTTGGTATGATAAATAGGAAAACATTTTAGCATGCAAAGACCCACATCACAATCAAGACACATCAACGTTGTGTTCTTTTGTTTCCGTTTGCCATCATATACCTTTCCTACATCAGAACACACCTTACAATATCTAGTAGGTCTCTTTTTCTTTTCCGTAGCGGGAAACTTCTTTGCAAAATGTCTCCCGGTTAATCTGTTGGTTCAAGTTGAGGTTTCAGGAACTTGAGCTTCGACACATGCTTTTTCACTCAAAGCTTACCCCACTTTCCGCACGAAGTCTGCTAAATGCACATTGTTCTTCTTTTGCCTACTTCTAGTTTTCTTGTATAATATCCATGCATTTGTTACTTGTATAGTATTCATGCATCTGTCCACCACTTCAGTTGCTTCCGATTGAAGGGGTAATACGCAACTAATTGATCACTTTTGACCACACCAACTTAGTTTATATTATAGTCTAACACTACGTTCGGTTTTGTCATCCCTACAAGACAGTTCTTTGATTTCACTGTAACTTCAGTGGATGTAGCTTGATGTTTAGTTGAAAGCATCAAGACATCCCTTGTATCTTTCCATTTCACACACAAAAGATGATCTTTACTCTGAAACACCATATCACTTTTTTTCAGTTTCTTTTGAACAACTGCAGCTTTAGGCAAGTCCTTTCTATTTGGCATACACGTTCCATCAGCCATTGTGTTCCTTTCCCAGGAACACGAAGGCACAAAGTCAGGATCAGGTACAAAATCAGGATCAAGTTCTGCATCGTCATGGCCATCCTCAAATTCCAACTCCCCTTCTGATCAAGAATAATATAAATTTCATCTAATAAATCAGCAATATTCTGGTCAGTTAGTTTTCTTGCCATTCGTGTTCATTCAGAATGAAAGGGGAAAAAACACTCACGGGAGCACACCTGCCAAATATCTCTGTGCAACATGCTACGAGATCAAGTGCAATTACTTATTGTTCTTCCTTCCTGCCCAAAACGGACTTCATTTTATTGCCACCAGGGTGTAGCAGCATACAGAGGTATCCCTACAGTTTCTGCAAAATCATCTTGCACGTCTCTGGCATGCAAAAAGGACTCCTATATAGTAACATTTGATTGCACGTCCATAGCACGTACATGGCCTGCTTAGCCAAAATACCGTGCTCGTACTATGCACGCGTATGACGTTCAATGTGTTAATAAGAGTGTGCGATATGGCAGTCTGTAGTGCAAGATGAACCGTGCGAGTCAGAAAGACTTTAAGGTTCTATAGCCTAAAGGTTAGTGTGATAGATACATAGCGTTATCAATATAGCATCTTGCTGAAGTGAGTCAAGGTTGCAAAAGACGCCTCGAAATTTTTTATAAACGCAAGTTTAACTTTCAGGCTAATCGAAAGTTAATAGCAGTATCTATTACTCTCTTTGGGCACCGAGACGGGCAAGTACTCGAACACTATTACTAAGGGAGAAAATTCAGGGCTTCTGCTCCAAGATGTGGAATGTAAGCCTAAGAGTCAGTGCATTAAACCGCTAGCTTTATAAATTCATCTGCCGGACTTTTCTCACAGGCTAAGAGAAGCGGACCTAGGTCTACGAGGCAACCACCTTCCCAATTACCTAAAAAACTCCTATTAGAATATCAGGCCAATAAGCTGCATGTGAATCCTTTACAAGCTTACGACCATAAATGTGAAATAACTGTTACGGAATATTGTTAAGCTTTGTGGCCTTCTCTCTGAAAAGCAGCTTGGTAAAGTCGCAAAGGATCAAGGTGCTGATCAGTAAGGATTGATTGACCTAATGTCGTATAAATCCTAGGACAATAAGTTGAAACCATCAGGGGTCGACGTGTATTAGAGCTTTCATTCTTACGCCCCACTTGGATAAAAATGTACATTCAGTCTTTGTATGTACCGCATATCGAATCATCTTTCTTTATTAAGAGGGTTAAACTTTGCTTCTTTTTAGGAGATTCGAAAACTAAACGGTAGCTACACAGTGTTTGGTGTCCTTGCAGATGGCGAAATCCTTTGTGTCAATCATCTATTGTTGAACTTCTTAGCATATAAACAATCAAACAATAAACAATTGTTATTGACGTACAATTGAATGGTAGTGTAGTACGCGAATGAGATATCTAAATGAATTGGTTAACTCGTTAAAATTGATTTGTTTTCTCTTCGGGTACCAAAGAAGCTCGTGTTAAAGAATTCCAAAATATGTAAACTATACAATAAACCACCTTCATGTTTTATACCTTGTTTTTACCTTGTTTTATATTTTCATCAAGATCGTCTTCATGTCCATTTTGTTAGGTGTATAAGGCGAGGACGTTATTACAAAATAATAATCAACTGATTGGATCAACATTTAAGCCATTTTCAATGACATATTGGTTTTCAACAGCTGTTGTTCGTCATCATCTATATTAGATTGTCCTCCGATGTGATATTTGTACATGAAGTTCCTTGACAGAATGGAGAATACCTTCAATATTTTTATCTACTCTTTTATACTAACATGTGATTCGTCCACAATCCTATCTTGCTGTCACTTGTTATGTATAGGTTAGTAACCCTAGCCGGGTGGAGCTGATGGTAGCTGATGGGTCCTGGAATTCGCAAATCCTCTTTGACATATACACCTCATTCGATTGGGTTCATGCTTAAACCATTTAGCTCCTGGAGTTGGAGGGACTGCTGAATTGAATGCTGAACAGCTGCTGTGTTAGTAGGGGAAAATATGGCCATATTAAAGCTTTGTAACTGCTCCCTTGTTATACCTGATATTGCTTATAAGATGGAGGACATGTTTCCTTCTCCATACAGGCGAATAAGAAATGTGAAATCTTGACCATTTTGTCGGAATTAGTTTCGGTTGGTTTTAGACTCTGACTAACTTTCACAATTTTTCTTCTTTTTGAAAGATTTTGAAGACTGCCATCTATTCACTGCTGAGTATAGCTGAGGTCGTGTAACAGCCTGTTGCATCATGAAAAAAGTGAAACCAATCTTTTAATGACGCTAAAGTATTTTTAAATTTAATAATTTCGTAGCACTTCCTTTCAGTTGTGCTTGCATTGGCCTCAAAAGAATCAGCAACTGCTCATGAAGATTCTTAGAAGTACTGAATCAGTCCCATCAACTGCTACAGATTTCCCCTTTGTAGTATTTTCCATTATTCTTGTCCATGTACATCTACCTTTACTCTTTCGGAAACTTTTTGCATCATTTGAAGGAGTCTTGTATTGATCACCAAGTTCTCAAGAACTTTGTTGAATTGCCGTGGCTCCAAAGGCTGATTTAAATTGGATCGTTCCAGGTATTTCCCGAAAGTTCTTTTTTGTCTTTCGGCACTTTCCGTGTCTAATTGTAATTTAAATCTATAAAATATAAGGTGAAAATAGCGCTTAGCTGATTTGAGTTGCCATTTTTAGTCCACACCATTGCTTGTAGAACTCTTCCTTCTACGTGTGCGTTTTAAAACTCTTTACAACAGAGACTGCAATACTCAGTGCAGTCGAAATAAATTCTAGCGGATTGAGATATTTTTAAACAAGGAAGGAGGCGTGCCGCTCAGATGATATACTGTTTCCTTCCAAAGTACTCTAGAACTTCTTTTAACGTAACAGTATTTAGGAATGAAGGATTAGATTAATCTTGCTAACTTTGTTTCTCACGTTGAGTTAAAGCCCAGAAAATTTCACGGCCTTCATTAAACTCCGTTCGATAATAATATCACTTGGAACTTCGCTCAAGAAGGCCTCTTATTCTGCCCAGTAGTGTTTGAGTACTTGCTCGTCTCGGTGCCCAAAGAAACTAGTAATACAGGTATTAACTTTCGCTTAGCCTGAAAGTTAAACTGACGTCTATAAAAACACACAAAACATGCTGACAGGAAAAAAGTGTTTATAATAGTGGTGATGTACCTTACAAGAAAGTGAAGCAACGAGCATATCAGTGGCTGAACAATCTAGTTTTATCTCTGAACGTAGGTCCGGAAGACACGAGGTCTTCACAAACCAATGTGGACGCGGAGACAAAGATGAAGTGGTTTCTCATAACAAAGACTTGATAGTTTCTTCAACGGAGTGCTTTGAACTTTTTTTTCTGATGTAGTTATTGAACACATTTGTGAAAGGTCAAATAGATATGCTTCACAAAACAATCACGCACTCGACGTAACAACAGATGAGATTAGGGTTTATATTGCGACACCAAAATACTTACGTATGCTGTGGGAAATCAAGGCTGATACTTACAACAAGATGGTTGAAACTATGAGAAGAAACTGCATCTGTCAAACTGCATAAATCTCCCAGAAAACGACAAATTTGGGAAAGTTCGGGCAAATTTTACAATTCTAAATAACAAATTTAATGACAATTTAAAAAAAAGTAACTTCCTCTGATGTATCTATAGATAAATCCAAGATTCCTTATTTTGATCGCCACGGCACCAAACACCATATCCATGGCAAGAATTTGCGCTTTGTTACAAAGTGTGGTATGCTGCTACACGCGAGGGATACCTGATCACATTTGATCCTTATCAAGGATCTAAATCTGCACATTTACCCAAGCAAGACGATATCGGTTTTTGAGCTGCTGTTGTACTCGAGATAGAATCACGTCTTCCTCGTGAATTAGGTCCATGTAATCTGTATTTTGACAACTTCTTTACATCCTTGCCCCTTCTAACAGAACTTTCAAACCGTAACACTGGTGGAACAGGGACTATTAGGGAAAACAGAACTCAGAAATGCCCTTTGGAACACACACATCTCCTAAAGATAATCAATCGACAATCCATGTCATTCAAATGCACCAAAGACATTACGATTGTAAAGTGGAATAATAGTGTAGTGACTCTTGCGTCTAACTGTCACTCCCAACTCCCAATTTCGAAAGTTGATAGAATAGGAATGATCGAATCGAAAAGAAGAAAGATTCAATTTGAATGCCCGTCAGTTATACAAAATTATAACAGATACATGGGAGGGGTAGATAGGTTTGAAGAAAATTTTTACCGTATGGGCATAGGTTACCGTGGTAAATAGTGGTGGTTCCCTCTGTTTCTTTTTGGAATCGACGCAGGGTGCCAGAATGCTTGGCTAATATTTAGAATCACAACCACTGGGATTCGATTTACATATTGTGATTTCAGGAGAGCAGTAGTGCAAGCCTATTGCCAAAAATATGGGAAGCGTGCTAAGAAAAGTGTTATGTGTGCATCACCTGTTTCATCAAGAGTTTCACTGGTGCAGCGAAATAGTGGAAATGTTGCAGATCATGACCCTGTGGATTGTCCCCACGGAAGATACGGTTTCTGCTACAAAAGAACAAGTTCGGAAAGTGCGAGGTTGGGTTACATCAGCATTGCTGGTACAAGTTCCATAATGCCAATCGATGACGTTTTTTCAAATCCGAACGCAAGGTTGGCAGAAAAGGCAAACAAACTCTCAGTTTGATTGCGATCAAACTGTCTCATAAACTGCTTTGGTTTTTGAACCTCAATTTATGCTGAATATTTGTTGTAATGTGTGTGCAATTATTATATAGGTTGAATTTTTGTTGCCTTCAAAATATATATACTTACAGTAAAACTTCCACTCCCATTAAGTTTAGCATGGTGTCAGTTTGTACACGTATTGCCAGTGTCACCTGTAGGTGACACCAAGGTACCAGGGTACCGAGGTATTTTCTCAAAATAAAATGAAAAATGTATTAAGGAATGCCTAAATAAAAACTTTTATTTGCGAGAACGTTTAATCTTTATAAATATCGCTATGAATATTGCCGGGTTAAATCGATCTCTAAGTGATGCGGTGATTAAAGAAATAATTTTTAAGTTGGACGGGGATGTTCGATTTTTATTTATGGTTTAGGGTGCAACAATCGTGCCAATAATTCGAGGGTTCTATTTGGAGGTGTCCGGTAAGGCTAAAGGGCTTATGGCGGCTTATGTCTTTCTAAAAATGCTGTCAAATTTAGAAATCAGCAGTGGACGTCGCCATGTATTCCTTAATTCCTATTGGCTTAAAGCTATTAATGAAATTCAACAATGAATCGGTGGCCGTAGTATCTTGTGTTGTGTATTTAGGTCTTAAAAACGAAGCAGTAGTGCTTTTATAGCTACTTAACTCACATTATGCAATGGAGTATCATTTAAAAAACCGGGAATTTACTTCTCCCTTTAATAAGACGATGGTATAACAGAACGAACAGCGGTAATTAGTTTTCAGATTTTTTTACGTAGGTTAGATTGGGAGATTTTCAGTTAAGTAAACCTGAAAGATATAAAACTTCCTAGGCTCACTTCCCACATCTTGGACCAAAAGAAGTGAAATTCACCTCTTGGAAATAGTGTCCGAGAATTTGATCGTCTCGCTGCCCAAAGAAAGTAATAGATTCTTCTATTAACTTTCACTTAGCCTGAAAGTTAAACTTGCGTCTATAAAACATTTCGAGGCGTCTTTTGCAACCTTGACTCACTTCATCAGGATGCTATATTGATAACGCTACGTATCTATCCCAATAATCTTCATTTTATAAAACCTTAAAGTCTTTCTGACTCGCACGGTTCATTTTGAACTACAGAGTGCCATATCGTACACTCTTATTAAGTTAATTGGATAATTTTAGTTTCTAATTTTAATTTTAGTTCTAACGTTTTCCCACCGCTGAGTAAAGTTCTGGTAAGCTTCCCCTCTGTAGCAGATTAGTGCACGAACTGTATTAGCTTTTTAACACCTTTCATATCTGAAACAGAATTATCAACAAAAGGTATTTCTGTAATCTCATTTATTAAATTCAACACTACCTAATCTCGCTGACGTGAATACAGCTTGCGTGTACTGTCCATCGACTGAAAAGTATCTTCTCAAGAGCAGAATGCTACTCCACTAAATGTACCCGATTAATCGCCAGCAGTTGAGGTTTAGGAGTGTACTCATTTCTAACACTGAACCAGACTGTCATTTGCCATGGTACGTATGAGAGCATGTCCATGGCCGTTGACCAGAGCCATCTTAGATCATCGAGTAAATTCCATTACAAAAATGGAAGCACCAAATCGTTTGTAGAATTCTGCATATAGTGGAATATCATGGCAAACTGCCAAGAGTACATTCCTTGCAAAGTCCAGCTAAGAGCCGTTAACATTGGCAAGAAGAAAGATGAAGCACACAGATATGTGTTTTGATCTATACTTCAGACTGTTTTCAGGGAACATTGTATTATCAAGTTACAAAACATTCAGATATTTTACTAAGAAAAGATGTCGAGATACGTGCTGCTCTCTTCTTAAAACGAATGCAAGCAGTTAGCATGCAATACAACCCACCAGAGATAGTAATATTTGATAAGAAGCATAGTGAGATTAGGATTTTTCAATTCCGACTTCCACGCTGTAATACTCTAAGCCTTGTGGAAAATTTACTTTCATATGGCTAAGGATTCAAGATTTATCAACAAGGCTGCCTACTGTGGTTTTCTTAAGAAATAATGGTAATACTAATTGTAGATATGAGGATGCATTTAAATAAAAAGATAATAACAATAGATGTCGAGATCCGCCATGATACTTGCATTAGAACGAGTAGAATAAGTTTGCACGCATTACAACCGACGAGAGCGGGCGGCTTGAAATGGGAAAAGAACGGCAGCTCATTTTGTTTTTTGGGACTTGCAAATTCGAATATTCGAGTTTAAACCCTGTGACGTGCTGTAGAATAAGTCTTTAGCTGTGAAAGAATGATTAGCAAGGTGATCTTATAAGGTATAACATAAAGAGAAAGCACGTTACAATGATGAACAAGTTGCTGGGTCACTTGCGATAGGACAAGCACCCCGAGTTTATGAAGTTTTCTCGGAAATGCATCCATTACGTTAGAAATCGCCTTAAAATGAGGACATTAGATAAGATGTCACTAGACTTCATTGTAATAGAATTCTAAAGTTCTGAAAAGAGATAATAAGAGATTAAATCGATCTGTAAATGTCACGGTGATAAAAGTAATAATTTTGGGGTTGGACGGGGATGTTCGATTTTTAATTGTAGTTTAGAGTGCAACACGCGCGCCAATAATTCGAGGGTTCCATTTCGAGATATCCGGTATGACTAAACGGTTTATGCCGTCTTATGTTCTTCTCAGAATGCTGTGAAATTTAGAAGTTAGAAGTGGACATCGGCATCTATTACTTGATTCCTATTGGCTTACAGGTAGAAAAGGAATTCAAAAATGAATCCAAAGCCGTAGGATCTTGTGTTGTGTACCTAGGTCTTAAAAACGAGGCAGTAGTGCTTTTAGAGCTCCTTAACTCAGAAAATACAATTGCGTACCATTGAAAAAACCGTGGAATTACTTCTGCCTTTAATAAGACGAGGGTAACACAGACGTATAGCTTTGGGAACGAACAGCGGCTTGTCTTAGGTGGGCCCTTGGAATTGAAAAATGTTGGGATACCAAATCTTAAATAATTACTATTAATTTATCAATGATAATCAAGCAATTGCTATATTTCCAGTTTATATACAGCTACAATACTATTTGAGAGTGCTTCCTGCTGAAGAAATTTTCCTAGCACTCATAACGCTCTCGCCTGGTTCTTCATCGTTAGCCTGATAGAAACTGTTTAATCGAAAGAATTGTGTTCTTACGGATATATTATTTAAAGATCGTCTCCTTTGTGTTAACACTCGAGGCTATCAAATATGCATTTAATTAGCGTGCTTCCTGGTCACTAGGCCTTACATACAGATTTGAGCAGGATTCACTATGTTCTGGTCTATCATTCATAATATTTTCCCTATTGTATGCTTTAATACTTGCAATGGAACCAATTATATTCTAACCCCCGAAGCAGCCTTACTTTGGGGTCTGAGACCGGTGATCTGATCGATGAGCGAAATAAAGAAATGATTTTAAGTTTTTTGGGATCTTCTCTTACACGGTTAGGTGGAAAATATATACGGTATAGTATGTCCTCTGTTCGCTACCAATTTAGTAACACTGGTCATCACAAAGCTACCAAACTGTTGGCTTTCATATAAGCTCACTGTATGATTTGATTAGTAACTGAGTCTCACACATTTCATAGAGCAAAAAAAGTCATTAATTTTAGAAGTCTGTTGGTGAAAATTGTCCATATTTAATTCTAGAATGATATCACGATAGCATTGTCTTGTGATAAGAAACACCACATTTCATTTATCTGACATCCTCCACCCCTCTAATGCTATACACTCATGTTCTTGATGTGCCAATTCCTTGTTACTCGGAAGATTTAATCAAGCCTTCATTCGCGTCTCGATTGCCTATTCGCTAACAACCTTTGGATACCTTCGCCACAACGATTGTGTAATAGTGAGATACACACCTTTTCTTTGGGTATAAGCAGTGTAGTACCTTTGTATTTCTTCTATATTTCAATATCAAATACTAATACTGCATATTCTTCAGTTCTGCTTACAGAAAATGACTGCAAGAAAAGTGAACAAAGCACATGCGTTATGACATTACATCAGGCATTATGCTGGAAAGAAGTTGACATTATAACTCAGCTGAAGAAATTTCTGAACGGTCTTAAAGGTTCGTTTGGAGGTTTGCAGTTAAGTAATTTCTAGGAACGAATGGATACATTATATCAGGAAACGGTAATCAAGATCTTTCGTGTATCGTGTACAATATGACAACTTTAGTGAAAATGCTCAATGACCATGCCTACTCAAGATCATTGAGTACTCACTTCTAGACTTTGCTCGGGGACCTCTAAATGTGGTTATGTAGACATTTACAACTGTCGGAAAAGGTGACAAAATCTAGGATCTGCGATGTTATTAACAACGTCTGGATGACGAAATCAATATGCAACATTAACAAGAAAATGAAACAGCATGACAAAAACCATATAACGAAATCTCAAAATTAAGAGGGTTACATTTTCCGAACATATAACTTTGGTTGCACTATATAGAGAAGGTTATAATCGTATTGCAATTCATCCAAAGGGACTAGATTGAACAGGTTAGTACAACCTTTAATTGAAGGCTATTAAATTAATGCTTCCGTTTTCTCACGCAGCTGGTCATCTTTTCTATGAAAAATTTCCACATCACTATAATCAACAGATGGAAGCACTGGAGGCAAATACTGTATCTGTTTATACAAGAAATTAACAACTCAAGGAACATTCACAATTCGCAGGAAAAGGGGCCTTCTTGAACTAAGTTCCAAGAGATATGATTATCGAACAGTGCATAATTAAGGTCACGAAATTTTCTCGGGTATTAACTCAACGTCTGACACAACGCTAGCAGGATTAATCCTTCATTCCCAAATACTCTTACGGTAATAGAAAGAATGGTATTATCATCCGATCGACAGATCCTAACATGGCAGCCACTCTCCGTAACACCTACTCCTTCGAGATCTTTGGCACCTCGGCAAACCTAGAAAAGCTTTCATCAAACCAGGCGAAGAAGCCTCCACCTCCTCGCAAGCCTCCAGCTCTATCTGTTGTAATACGAGAAGTAGGTCCCCAGTTCACGGATGCCGAAGTCTCTGATGAACTTAAGCTGGAAGGTCATTCAATCTTGAAATGCCTTCGCATAAAGAACGCATCCGGACCGACTTATAAGGTCCGAGTTCTCACAAACAGTCAAGAGACCGTGGATGACCTTCTTAGCAATGGTGCCTACATATACGTGAAAAGACATCGTGTGGAACCGTCTCACTCACCTCTGCCTCTTTCTGTATGTTGTGAGCGATGTCATGCTGTAACTCCCATCACACTAACTACTGCAGGAACCCTTTCAAATGCGGGTACTGTGCAGGTCCCCATTCCACCAAGTCTTGCCCCAATCTCAGTAATCCACCGCAATGCTCGACCTGCCCAGATCAGCATCCTACTTACAGCTATAAATGTAAGGCCAAACCCGCTGCAAAGATGCTTAAACAAGAGCTCACTGTACCTATCCGCATTCATAACACCGATACTACTACTCCGCCTCCTAGTTCTGCACAACAACCCATCACCATCGACAAATTTTTGTCATTTCTCACTGTTACCCTGCAGAACAAACATCCATTTCTTCGTCAACATATCCTCCAACTAGTACAACTCGCTGCTAAAACTATCCTGCATGTCAACTTCACCGGCACTAATTCCAACAACTATGACATTTTCATTCTACAGTCCATGAATCTGCAGTCTAACTTCTCTCCGCATCTCTTCTCATTATTTTTCATTATGGCTGTGCATTTTCTCTTTCTGAATATTCGATCTCTGCAAAAAAACAAGGCTTTGTTTGAGCAGCAACTTCTGGAGGAACACGTTCATTGTTTTCTTCTCAACGAAACCTTACATACTCCTAAAATCTCATGCAAACTCTCATCTTATCTCCTTCTTCGACACGATAATACCATTCCCACTCGACGTGCTAATGGTGGCGTCGCTATTGGTTTTCCACACTCTATTTCACATAGAGTACACGCTACTGGAGATACATCACTGCCTGAACATCTTATCGCTACTTTATATTTCAAACAATGCTACGTCACTGTTGCTACCATCTATGTACGACCAGGCCATCCTATTCCTCTACGTTTCTTTAAATATATTTCTGACAATTTCCGGACCTACATCATAATGGCCGATATTGATTACCATAGATAACCAAAAACGCACCTTTTGCAATTATATTCAGACCCAAACGACGGGATTCATAGATCCCATTCCTAAACCAACTCGACCGGCATCGAATACAACTCCCGATATAGTGATAACATCGCCCAATATTCTCTCCAAGCTAACTCTTTCTGTGCTTGACCCGCTTGGAAGTGATCATATCCCAATTAAAGCTACTCTTCAAAATCGAGGTACACCTCAACCCGCTCCGCTTCCAACTCCCCGCACAGTGGCTCGTTTCGACCGTGGCCGTTGGCCTAACTATAGGGAATTCCTTTCCAACAGGTTAACACCTTTATCAGCTCTAACTTCAGAGTCTGAACTATACGACACAATTGATGTGATCACTGATAGTATTCATCAGGCGTCTTCGCAGTATATTCCTCAGACTACAATTGATCCCTATAGACTAACATTGTCACCACAATACGCACCTTCAATACGTTGTTCCCTTTAATCGCTTCGGCAACATCGTCAATACCAGCGGGCGGTGCATAACTATCTCGTTGCCTATAAGACCAGAAGCTGGGTTAAAACCAGTAACACTCTCTCTGATACAGCACATCCAACTAAGTACTGGAAACGCTTTCATCAGCTCACTGGTAAAACTTCTCGCACTTCATATCCACTCATTCTCAACGATACGCCCTTACACACTGACATGGACAAAGCCAATGCCTTTGCTGATCAACTTCAAGATGTCTTCACGCCACTTGGACCTGCTCTATCTGCTCGCACTCATCCTACTAACTGGCTCAATCTCAACTCGCCTTCACTCCAACCTCATGTTGACCATCTTTTACCCGCCAATTCTCCTTTGACAGCTCATGTCACCGTTACTGAAATCGCCTCCACCTTCTCTGGTAAACGCAACACCGCTCCAGGACTAGATTCTATTACGTATCGCCATATCAAGGAAGGACCACACATTCTCCATTATCTTCTGTCTCTCATCTTCTCGTTCATCCTCCCAACTGGTTTTATCCCTAGCGATTGGAAAACATCCAAAACTTTAATGTTCCTGAAACCGAACAAACCAGCTTCGTATGTGTCTTCCTATCGTCCAATTCAACTCACCCTAGTCTTCAGTAATATACTTGAACGGATACTGGTCTCTCACCTCCACACACATCTTGCCGATCACAACCTAATTCCACTTCATCAGGCTGGATTCCGCCCAAACTACAGTATCAATGATCAACTTCTCCCTCTGACCACGTACATCACTGCTCAGTTTAATCAATCTAAGCCTTCCTGTCTCGTCCTTTTCGATTTAGAAAAGGCTTTCGATAAAGTGTGGCATCTCGGCCTTCTGTACAAACTCTTTTCTTTCCGCCTTCCAATCTGTTACATTTGTTTCATTTACCACTTTCTCTCTAGCAGCCTGACCTACGTTTCTATCAATAATGTTCTATCTCACCCTGTGTTTATCCATTCTGGAGTTCCTCAAGGCTCTGTCCTGTCCCCGCTTCTTTACTTATTGTATGTTGCTGACTTTCCTGCTCTTCCACCAAACGTCAGTCTTTTTCAGTATGCGGACGATACGGCATTCCTGGCAACGGCGACAACTATTCATAATATCAACCACATCCTTCAAACTGCCATCGACGCATTCATCCAATGGTGTGATATGTGGTGCCTTAAAATTAACGCCAATAAAACTCAAGCAATTATCTTTCTACCACCAGGGAAACGAAGTCGTGTCCATCGCAATCCGGCCAACCTCAGAATCGAGATTGCAGGTACTCCCCTTGCTGCAAGTCCAACTGTGACATACCTGGGCATTGTCTTCGACTCCCACCTAAAATGGTCTCCTCATCTTAAGAGTCTTGCTCTTAAAGCGAGAAACCGTCTGAACCTACTCCGACGCCTAACTGGGACTAACTGGGGATTAAAACCTCACACTCTTCTTAACACCTACAAAGCCTTTTTACGACCTGTCTTAAGATATGGATTTACAGCTTTGCTTTCTGCACCCGAATCATACTACCGGAGACTCCAAATTATTGAGCGTCACGCCCTCCGCCTTGCCTTCCGCATTAGATTACCAAGCCCAACCATAGACTTGTACGAGCAAACGCCTTTTCCGCATATCCTTCACCACCTGGAAGATCTCAGACTCCGATACGTTACGAAGCGATTCCAGACTCACCATACGCTACTGTTTGATGCTATGCACCACGAAGCCACTCTCCGCAAACCCTCTTCTATTATACAGCCTTCCCCACTTTCTCTACTGTTGACTCTATACCATTACGTTCTTTCGCCAAATAGCCCGGACATGCAACTTCTTGATGATTTTCTCATTGCCACCCCCTCATACATCACTACATCTTATGTTGCACAGTAACCCTACCGTACTAATTGGGCTCCCGTCGTCCTCATTGCGTCCAGAGCAACCCCTGGACAGAAGATAACACTCATTCGTCTCACTAACTTCCTATCTGTGTTGTGTTGTGATGTGAAGTGCACCTCATAGTTTCATTTTATCACCAATATTCAGCTCTTATCACTCTCCTGATGTATTGTTAAATAGTGTTCCTATCCTTACCTATGCTTATGATTATGGTTAAAGGCCATAATGTCCTGCAATATGGAAAACATTGTTACAATAAAGTTTATGAAATCTCCTTTGCCTCCCGACAATTGCCTTCCATATATAGTTCCTCTTTCATTCTCCTCCCAAATAAAGGCCGTAACTCTTTGGGTGGGTGCTAGCCTCGGCTAGCAAAAAAAAAAAAAAAAAAAAAAAAAAACGGTAATAGAAGTTGTACAGGACTTTTGCGCTCATCTGTTTATCAGTTCATCCTCTTTATAAATTCATCGGCCGGACTTGTCTTATAGGCAAAGAGAAGCGGCCCTAGGTCTACAATTTAATCACGTTACTAATCTATTATATAAAAGAGAACGCACAAATCCTTTGTTAGCTCATCACGCTAATACGGCTGAACCAATTTCTTTCATTTTTGGGGGGTTATTAGGATTTGGACCCTAGATGGTTTTTATCATATCACTTTAATTTTTAATTACTAGTGTCTTGAGATAATTGACCATTCAAGTGTCCATAACGTACAAATCATGTGTTAGTTCATCATAGGTATAAAAATAAACGTATTTATATGCAACCCGCATGACCGTGTCACTCGGCGGGTTAACATAAATGACAGGCGATATAATGTTAACATTTACTGCAATCTACTATGGTTTTTATCATATCACTTGAAAGCGAAAAAGTAAAAATTATCTAAGTAACAAAGTTTATTGCGTTCCGGGGTGACCGCAGCGAAGCGGGGCGGGTTAACATAAATGACAGGCGATATAATGTTAACATTAACTGCAATCTTCTATGCTTTTTATCATATCACTTGAAAGCGAAAAAGTAAAAATTATCTAAGTAACAACGTTTATTGCGTTCCGGGGTGACCGCAGCGAAGCGGGGTGAACGCTGCTAGTTACCTATAAAACTCCTATTAGAGTTTCTGGCCAATAACCTGCATGTGAATCCTTTACAAGCTTACGACCAAAGGTTTAATATAACTGTTACGGAATATTGTTAAGCTTCGTGACGTTCTGCCTCAAAAGCAGCTTGGTACAGTCGCAAGGATCTAGCTATTGAGAAGTACCCATTGATTGTCCTTATAGCCTACAAAACCTAGGGAAATAAGTTGAAACCAACTGGGGTAGACGTGTTGTAGAGGTTTAATTCTTACGCCCCCTCTTGGATGAAAGTGTACATGAGGTCTTTGCTTGTACCGTATATCGAAACATCGTTCTTTAATAAGAGAGTTAAACTTTGCTTCTTTTTAGGAGATCCGAAACCTAAACGGTAGTTATAAATATAGAATCTTGATGAAATCAGTCAACCTTGCAAAAGACGCCTCGATATTTTTTATAAACTCCTGTTTAACTTTCTGGCTAATAGAAATGTTATCACAGTCGGATTTACTTTCCTTGGGCAGCGGGACGAACATGCTATCGGACACTATTCCGAAGAAGGGAATTACAGGGGTTCTGCTGGGAAGTGAGCCTAGGAAGTTTTATATCTTTCAGGTGACTTAACTAAAAATCTCCCAGTGTAACATAAGTAAAAAAAATCTGTCATTGATTATTTTCTTGCTGTCTCTGTTATACACCTGTTCTACCATACCTGTATAACATCTTTGTATCGCGAATCAGTGAATTACACCGCTAGCTTTAGTAATTCCTCGGCCGGACTGTCTCACAGGCCAAGAGAAGCGGGTCTGGTTTTACAAGGTAATCACGTAATGTTTAACTTTAATATTTACGTAGCATTTCCTTTTAGTTGTGCTGTGCTCATAAGGTACAGCAACATCTCACGAAGTCTTCTAGTAAGATTCTTAGAAGATCTGAATCAGTACCATCAACAGCTACAGATTTCCCGTTTGTAGTTTCTACCATTACTCTTTACTCCTTCGAAAACTGTTTGAATTATTTGAAACGTCTAGTTTTGATCTCTAAGTTTCTCAAGAACATTGATTGAATTGTCGTGGCTTCAATGGCAGATTTTAATTGGATCGTTGCCGAAGTTTCCTGAAGGCTCTTTTTTCTCTTTCGGCATTTTCCGTGTCTGATTGTAATTTAAATCCATAAAATATAAGGTTAAAATTGCGCTTAACATAATTTATATACGTACTTATAGTAGATTTGAGTTGCCATTTTTAGTCCACACCATTGCGTGTAGAAGAACTCTTCCTTCTACGTGTCGGTTTTAAAACTCAGTACAAATGAGACTGCACATTGATAAATTTTCACACAAGGAAGGTGGCATTAGCTCAACGTGCCACTCATATGATAAACTGTTTCCTTCAAAAGTACTGTAGAACTTCTTTTATCGTAACAGTATTTGAGAATGAAGGATTTCACTTGCTAACCTTGTTTGTCACGTTGAGTTAATCCCCAGAAAATTTCGTGCCCTTCTTTGAGCACTGTTCGATAATCATATCACTTGGAGCTACGCTCACAAAAGCCTCTTAATCTCCGAATTGAGAATGTTCTTCGTATATTTAATTTCTTGTAATCCTCTGATACCGTAGTTGCCTCCAGGGCTTTCAAATATTGAGTATAGTGATGTGCAAGTTTTTCATAGAAAAGATGACCACCTGCATCAGAAAACGGAAGCATTCATTTAATTGCCTACAAGTAAATTTCTAGTCTCCTGTTCAATGTAATCCCTTTGGATAAATTGCAATACGATTAAGACCTTCTCTATATACTGCAGCCAAAATTTACGGTTCGGGAAATGTCACCGTCTTAATTTTGAGATTTCCTAATATGGTTTTTGAGATGCAGTTTCATTTTCTTGTAAATGTTGCTTATTTATTACGTCATCCAGACATTGTTGAATAAGATCGCAGATCCTATATTTTGTGATTTCCTCTGAGAGTTGTAAATGTTTTCCCAACCACTTGTTGAGGTCCAGGAGCAAAGTCTAGAAGTGAGTTCTCAATGATCTTGAGTAGGCATGGCCATTTAGCATTATCACTAATGTTGTCTTAGTGTACAGGATACAATATAGTTGTTATATACCATTTCCTGACATAATGTATCCAATCGTGCCTAGAAATTACTCAAGTGGAAATATTCTAAATGCGGTACAACTTTCGACCGTTCATAAATTTCTTCAGCTGAAGGTACGATTTGAACACCTTGCCAGTATAAAGGCTTATCTAATGTCATAACGCACGCGCTTTGTTCACTTCTCCTGTAATTATTTACTATATGCAGAACAGTAGAATATTTAGTATTGGTACTTGATATTGAAATACAGAAAAAATACAGAGGGACTACACTGCTTATATCAAAAGGAGATGTGTGTATCTCACCATTACACAATCGTTGTGGCGAAGCTTTCAAAAGATGAATAGCTATCCAAAGGTTGTTTGAGAATAAAAAATCGATACGCGAGATGCGAGAGAAGACTTGATTAAATCTTGCGAGTAAGACAGCATTGACACACCAAGAATATGGGCGTATAACATTAGAGGAAAAGATGATGGAAGAATGACGAAATGTGATACGATATTCTTATTAAGACAAGGCTAACGTATTATCAGATTTTTTTCATTCAAGAACTTAGATATGGACAATTTTCATCAAGAGACATCTGAAATAAATGATGTTTTCTGCTCTATGAAATGTGTGGCACTTTGTTACTAATCAAAGCATACAGTGAGCTTATGTAAAAAGATTATTTGATTAGCCCACAGTTTGCTTGCGTCTGATAATGTCCAGTGTTACTACGTTGGTAGCGAATACAGGACTGACTATACCGTAAATATTTTCTACCTAACCGTGTAAGAGAAGATCTCAAAAGAGCTTAAAATAGATTCTTTCTTTGTCTCATCGATCAGATAACCGGTCTCAGGCCCTAAGGAAGGCTGCTTTGGTTTGTAACTGGTTCCAAAGCAAGTTTTACAGGTTACAGTCAGGAAAATCATAATAATAGACATCAACATAGTGAATCCTACCGAACTCTGAATGTAAGTCCTAGTAAGCAGCAAGGACGCTAATTAATCGCATATTTGTTAGCCTCAAGTGTTAACACACAGGATACTAATAAATTCGCAAGAACACGACTGTTTTGATTAAACCATTTCTATCAGGCTAACAATTAAGAAAAAGGTGAGAGCGTTATGAGTCCTAAGTAGATTTCTTCAACAGGAAGCAATCTTAAAAACTAATGTAGTTGGATATAAACGGGAAGTATAGCAATTGCTTGATTATCATTGATCACACTGTTATACAAATTTTGATCAAGGTCGTGCTTATGTTGGTTTTTAGTCGTTTTCTTAATGATTTGCATCCACTGAACACGAATATGGCAGTTAATTTCCCGTAATGTCAAAATTTGTAATGGTATAAGCATTTATGATTTTACTCAAACACAGCAAAGGAACATTGAACTACAAACATAACACACACATTTTGGATATCAACTTTCTGGGTAACAAAAATCTATATAGCAATACAAAAATATATTCAAAAGCACTTGAGATTGGAGGAAAGTGTTCATCAAGTACTGGAATTCCGTAGTCAAAAGTGAAGGTTAGTGGTTCTTTTTCTTTTGTGGGGAAACGTTCACTTCGTCACGGACTAACCCCCAAACATAATCACCCATCATTGCACAGTCCCACCTTCCTTCGTATCTGCTTTCCATTACCTGAATGTCCTTATGGAAACGTTCCCCGTGCACTTCGCTAACATCTCCTTAATTCTCCCTAAAGAAATCCAGGTGTGAATGAAACAGATGTAATTTTAAAGACATTCTACATCCCAATGCTCGATATTGATCAATGAATGTCTTAACTTGATCAAACGCTTCACTTCGGTTATGCACAAGAAATCCCGTCACCAATTCATGAAAGGCCTCCCAAGCGTTTCTTTCCAACTCCGTCATATTTTTCTTTGTTTAAGTGTAGCACTATAGTGTATGACATAAATCTAAGGCCCTGTGAAAATACCAGCCAGAACTTTTGCCTCTGATAAAGCTGGAAAAATTTGTTTGATACATTGTAGGGCAGGTGAATTGGGATCCAGAGCTTGCAGAAATTGTTTTGCCAATCCCAGCTTCATATGTAATGCTGGCATGAGAATCTTCTCCTTATGCACTAGTGCTTCATTTATCACATTTTGTGTTCCTGGAATAAGCTACGTTCTTTAAGGTTACATGGTTTTATGATAATGCTATTTAGTTGCCCGACATATAAAGCAGGAATTTTTAGTATAACCACTTTGCAACCCAATAAGAAAACCAACAATTTTGAAAACCCACACACGTTCCATTGATGTTACTCATATTTAGTTTTCTCCAACATCAGCTTCACATTTGAATAACTCTACTTAATCAATTTACAATTCTGCTATGAATCTTTAGATTCTATATTCTCTGTTTGCTACTCCGAACAATTATCTTTAATAAGAAATGCGATAAAACCTAGCGAATATCAAAATAAAAGCACGCAAATGCTCTGCATAAATCAGTATAGGAGAAAATAAAACATGCTTATATCACTGAAAATATTGACACTACATAAATACAAGTGTCAGATTCATGTTCAGGAGGCAAAAATACATAAAAATTCATCAAGAAATTATAATAAGCAAAATTTTGTATACCAGTGTAATAACACACTGGTAATTTTTTAAATTTGGTACCACAAAAATTTTCAATTCCAAGGGCCCACGTAAAACAAACCGCTGTACTTTCCCAAAGTTATATGACTGTGATACCCTCGTCTTATTAAAGGGAGAAGTAAATCCACGGGTTTTTAAAAGGTACGCCATGTATAATGAGAGTTAAGTACCTATAAAAGCACTACTGCTTCGTTTTTAAGACGTAGGTACACAACACACGATACTACGGCCTCCGATTCATTGTTGAATTTCTTTACTAGCTCTAACGCTTTAGAAATTAAAGAATACATGGCGACGTCCACTGCTGATTTCTAAATTACACAGCATTTTTAGATAGACTTAAGCCGTCATAAGCCCTTTAGCCTTACCGAACATTTTGAAACAGAACCCTGGAATTATTGGGACGTTTTTTGCACCCTAAACCACTAATGAAAACTCGAAAATCCACGTCCATTTCTTTAAACACCGCATCACTGAGAGATAGATTTAATTTTTTATTATCATTTTTTTCCATTCATGCTAGAATACTAATACAGTGAAGTCACTTGACATCTCTGCCAATGTTCTCATTTAAAGGTGATTTCTTGTGGTGCTGATGCATATTACAAAAAGCCTCACAAGCTCGGGGATGCCTGCCCTACCGCAAGTAACCCATCAACTTGTCCATCATTATAACGCGCTTTCTCTCTACTATACCTTAAGAGCTCACCGTGATATTCAGTCTTTCTGAGCTAAAGACATATTGTTCTCCACATCACTGGTTTTAAACTCGAATAATTCGAATTTGTAAGTCCTAAGGACATTACGAGCTGAAATACTTTTCCCATTTGAAGCCACCCTCTCTCCTCGGTTCCACGGCATGCAAACTGATTCAACTCGTTCTAATGCAGGTATCATGTCGGATTTCGACATCTACAGATATTATATTTTTAAATGCAATCGGGAAAATATTATTAATGATAGACCGGAACCTAGTGAATCCTGCAAAACTCTGTATGTAAGCCCTAGTGAGCAGCAAGGACGCTAATTAAACGCATATTTGATAGCCTCGTGTGTTAACACACAGGAGACTTTCTTTATATATTATATCCGTAATAACACAATTCTTTGACTTATTAAACAGTTTCTATGAGGCTAACGATCAAGAATCAGGCGAGAGCGTTATGACTGCTACGTAGATTTGTTCAGCAGGAAGCACACTCAAATAGTATTGTAGTTGCAAATAAACTGGAAATATAGCAATTGCTTGATTATCATTGATAAATTAATTAATAGTATTTATTTTAAGATTTGAAATTCCAACATTTTTCAATCCTAAGGGCCCACCTAAAACAAGCCGCTTTCCGTTCCCAAAGCTATACGTCTGTGATACTTTCTCTTATTAAAGGGAGATATAAATCCACGGTTTTTTAAATGGTACGCCATTGTTTAATGATTAAAAAGTCCTAAAATCACTACTGCTTCGTTTATAAGACCTAGGTACACAACACAAGATTCTACGGCTTCGGATTCATTGTTGAATTTCTTTTCTAGCTGTAAGCCAACGGGAATCAAGTAATCCGATGTAGACTGCTGACTTCTAAATTTCAGAGCATTGTAAGAAGAGCATAAGACGGCATAAGCCTTACTGAACATCTCAAAATAGAAGCCTCGAAATATTGGCGCGCCTGTTGCTCTAAACTTAAAATAAAAAATCGAACATATTCGTCCAACCCCAATATTATTACTTTTATCACAGCTTAACTTAGAGATAGATTTCATCTCTCATTTTATCTCTTTTCAGAAATTGTAGACTACTATTACAATGAAGTCTACTGACAAGTGTTCTAATGATCTCATTTTTAAGCGATTTCTGACGTAGTGGATGTATTTTAGAGAAAGCTTCAGAATCACGGGATGCTCGTCCTATCGCAAGTGACCCAGCAACTTTTCCATCATTTTAAGGCGCTTTCTCTTTACTATACCTTATGAGCTCACCATGATATTCATTCTTTCTCAGCTAAAGACTTCTTGTTCCGCACGTCACAGGGTTTGATCTCGAAAATTTCGAATTTGCAAGTCCTAAGATCAATATTAGCTGCTGTACTTTTCCCATTTCAAACCGCCCGCTCTCGCCGATTTTA
Organism: Thermobia domestica; assembly: GCF_964235325.1. Lineage (NCBI taxonomy): Eukaryota > Metazoa > Arthropoda > Insecta > Zygentoma > Lepismatidae > Thermobia > Thermobia domestica. The sequence goes on from NC_137470.1 coordinate 84,849,151, forward strand.
CTGCATGCAAACTGATTCCACTCGTTCTAATCTGACTACACCCATTATAAAATATTATTATGTATGGTTGGTTGTATTGCATGCTAACTGGTTGCATTCGTTTTCATAAGGGAACAACATGTAACTCGACATCTCTTCTTAGTAAATATCAGAGTGTTTCTGTAAGTCGGTAATACAATGATCTCTAAAAACAGTCTAAAGTAGACTTCTAAGCACATGTCAGTGTGTTTCAACTTTCTTCTTGCCATGATATTCCGCTATATGATGCGATCATCTTTGCAGAATTCTACAGCATACTACAGGTGCTTCTATTTTAGTATAGGAATTACTTGGTGATCTAGAATGGCTCTGGTCAACGGCCATGAATATGCTCGCATACATACGAGGGAGATGACAGTCTGGTTCAGTGTTAGAGATAAGTACACTTCGTAATCCTCAACTGTTGTAGGGTATTTTTTGTGGAGTAACTTTCTGCTCTTGAGAAGAAAACCTTGAGTCCATGGACAGGACACGCAAGGTCTGTTCACGTGAGCAGAAATACATCTTGTTGATCCTTCTGTCTCAGGTATGAAGGTGTCAAAAAGCTAATAAAATTTTTGCACTAATTTGCTATAGACGGGAAGTTTACCAGATCTTTGCTCACCGTTGAGAAACCGTTTAGAAGATCGGGAAATTCTAATCCTCCAATAAGCTAATTAAGAGTGTGCGATACGGCAGTCTGTAGTGCAAGATGAACTGAGCGAGCCAGAAAGACTTCGAGGTTTTATAGCCTGTATAGATCTATAGATACGTAGCGTTATCAATATAGCATCTTGATGAAATGAGCCAAGGTTGCAAAAGACGCCTCGAAATTTTTTATAGACGCAAATTCAACTTTCAATCTAAGCGAAAGTTCATAGCAGAATCTATTACTTTCTTTGGGCAGCGAGAAGAGCAAATTCTCGGACACTATTCCCACTCGGGCAATTTCAGGGCTTCTGGTCCAAGATGTGGGAAGTGAGCCTAGGAAGTTTTATATCTTTGAGGTGTACTTAACTGAAAATCTCCCAATCTAACCTAAGTAAAAAAAAATCGTTCTATTATTTTGTTGCTGTCTCTGTTCTACAAAACTTGCATAACATCTTTCTATCGCGAATCTGTGCTTTACACCGCTAGCCTTAGTAATTCATCGGCCGGACTTGTCTCACAGGCCCGCAATGGTTCAAGTGCCACATCTAGCTGGACAAAATGTAAATAACCGAGTTCTGAGAAGTAGTGAGAAAACGATGGGAATTCTGGGGGCAAGTTCCCAAGTGGTGTGAAAAGACCACTTAGGTGCCAAATTACAAATGGGGAAGTATGTCGGATCCGACGAACAAGATTAATTTTATGCAATGTAGAATTAGCTGATCGACAGTTTTCGTGCTAGATCTTACGTCTGCAGCATATAACACAGACAGCGGTTGGTCAATGCCAAAAATATAGAGTAACAACTTTAGATGAAGATATGACGTGCATCTGACATGAATCAGGTGTGCCGTGGGTTTTTGGTTGAGCTGTTTCGTGATGGGAAACAGTAGCGAATAAGAACGTATACTGTACTTAGGAATAGTTATAATGAACTGACGCGTAAAAACAATTCTGCACCAGTTTCCAGGTTCTAATGACTATAGAAGTGTAGAGTAAAGATTGTAGTGTGTGCATAATAACTATGACGTGCAAATGTTTGCATAATTGTTGCTTCTTGTACTTTCAAAAATGGAGTGTACGTTGACACAACGAGTTTTCTTCGACGCCTGGAGAGGTGAACCCAATAGCTGCAAGAGAACCAATAGTTTTTACACTTGTGCAATGGACACATTAAGGTTACAAAACTGTCATGAGGATTTAGCAGAGTGCGTCAGAAAGGTTACAGATAGTTTTTGTATACATGTCAGAGAGAAATGGCAAAAATGTAATCGTGCATTGAATAACATTGTAATCAAATATGGTAAGTGGCTTGACAGTACAGTGGAGTTTTCTGCAAACGTATGGAATGCAGCGACATTACGACGACCAGTATAATTTAGTATAGGTCTGACACCGAGAACACCTGTAGGGCGTCTAAAAGAAGTGTTTGAAGAAGCAAGGGAGAAAGTAAAGAGAAGCCGTTTGCAGTCTTTAGTACAACATCGACAACTGAAGAGTTAGTGTATGCAGCGCACATGGGTTTACGTACAAAAGAAAAACGTGATGCTTCTTATATTGTGAAAGAGATTGATGTGTCACCCAGGAGGGATCGCGAATCAAAAAGGCGTACAAGAGTCCAGAGACGACAGTACTAATGAAGGTTACTAACGATGATGCATTAGCATTATATGTTGACGCGAAATTGACGAAGAAATAACACTAGTTAGTTCGTAACCGGGCAAAAAAGTTCACAATGCAAATATCTATAAACTGTTAGAGGCAAAGAAAGCGTGCTACCCAGCCGATATTATCACAGACGTGTATGCGGAAGTGCAGCTGCAAGCGTTACTTGATCATACTATCGAGCTGTTGATCACCAGGAACAGTACTATAATGCTAGAGATCAATCAGGAAGTTGAAATGACCATGTTCTTGAAATGGTGTTTGTGATGGCGCGTCAGGTCAGACCGCATACAAACAATGGTAAAGTTCATATACAGAAGACGATATACTTGAATATACATATTTGTTATTTCGTTAGTGTCTCTAAACTTACAATATGGTTAAGAGACACTCTGTCGTAATCCACGGCGATTGCCAATACGCTATTGTCGGCTAATCAAGCTAGTGTTCATGAAAGAAACAGAAGAACTAAGACGTTCAGAAGCAAGGAAGATACAACAGCAACTACAAGCTCTCTCACCAACAACTATCACTTACAATGATCATGAAATAGTAGTGAAACACAGATTAATGCTGACACTTGTAGATGTGAAGTTCTGTAGTGATATCACAAACAATCATATTAACGATGTTACATCTTCGGTGCATCTTCAAAGCAAATGAACGATCCACACAAAAGTACAGCACAACCACCTGACAGAACAACGTTTGAAATCGGGATGTCAAGTCTGCATTACTGGATAAGGTGCTTTGACTGTCTGTTGCACATTGTACATAGACTGGACATGATACCTGAGAAGTGAGAAAGAGGGATCAACCAAATGTTGATCAAAGAAAGAAATTACTACAGAAGCGATTTCATGAAGAAATAGGTTTCCTGAAGGATGTGCCGAATTCAGGCTACGGAACAAGCAATGAGGTAATATAGCCCGCAAGTTTTTCTGAATCCATCAATATCAGCGTCCATTACTGTCATCAATGAAGAGTTGATTAAACGAATTGCAATTCTCTTACGTACCATTGCTAGTGGTTGTGCAATTAACTGTAAGGCATTTGGTATGTATTCTCTGAAAACTGCACTGTTATATGTGGACCAGTATAACTGGTATTACATGCCGGCAACTCGGCATATAAAATTGATACATGGGATATTGTTGATTTTGGGCTGGTTCCTATTGTACAGCTTTCCGAAGAGGCACAAGAAGCTCGGAGTAAAGATTGTCGAAGGTTCCGCGAACATCATGCTAGGAAAAGTTCTCGAGACAACAACGTAGATGACTTAATGCAGATGTTAATCACGCCGGATCCCTGCATAAAATGCCTTAGCAAATTCACACTCAAACACAGTGAACATCTTCCCGAAGAAATACGTCTATTGTTACAAGTGCCTTACGTGTCAATCATGCATTTCAGCTGATCATACTACTGAACAAAACAATAGTTCTTCCAGTGAAGATATGTGAGTGCTTACCGATTCGTGTCGCTCTGTGTACGTGCTCTGCCGTGTTTTCTTTGGTTATGATTTTTCTCCAGCTATATTTTGTCAAGCTACAGAATTTTGTCCTAATTACCTAAGAATCTCCTAATAAATTTTCCGGCCAATAACCTGAATGTGAATCCTTTACAAGATTACGACCATAAGTCTACTATAACTGTTACAGAAAATTGTTGTTTCGTGGGATTCTACTGAAAAGTAGCTTGGAAAAGTCGCAGGTGGACAAGGTGCTGAGCAATAAGCAATGATTATACTTTTGTCGTATAAAACCTAGGGCAATAAGCCGAACCCAACTGCAATGGACGTGTAGTAGAGCTTTCATTTGTACGACACGGTCTTGGATAAAAAATGTACATTGAGTCTTTGCATGTATGGAATAACCAAACATCGTTCTTTATTAAGAGTGTTAAACTTTACTTCCTTGTTAAGGGGTCTAAAACTAAATGGCAGTTACACAATTTTAAGTGTCCTTGCAAATTGCAGAATCCTCGAAGTCAATCATATGCTGTTGAACATTTTAACATATAAACAATCAAACAATAAACAATTGTTATAAACGTACGATTCAATGATACTATAGCGCGCGAATGTGATATCTAAATGAATTGGTTTTTGCTCATTAACTTATGTGTGTTCTGCTAAGGTCTCGTTTTCTTTTCGGGTACTAAAACAGGTCGTGTTAAAGGATTCCAAAATACATAACAGAACAATAAACCACCTTCATGTTTTATACTTTTTCCATACACCTTCATTTAAAGTTTCATCAAGATCGTCTTTATGTCCATTTTTTTAGGTCTATAAGGCGGTGACGATATCACAAAATAATAATCATAACTGATTGGATCAACAATTAAGCTGTTGTCAAAGACATATCTGTTTTTTACAGCTGTTGTTCGTTACATCTATATCAGATTGTCTTCCGATCTGCCATTTCTACATGAACTCACTGGCAGAATGCACAAAACCTTGAAAACTTCATATCAGCTCTTTTACACTAACATGTGGTTCGTTGACAATCATATCTTGCAATCACTTTTTGTCGACAGGTAAGTAAGATTATCAGGTAGTGGTTGGTAGCTGTGTGGGTTCTTGTAATACGCATTTCCTCTTTCACACACCATCTTTCGATTGGGTACATGCTTCGACCTTTCCCTCGTGGAGTTGGAGATACTTCCGAATTGAATGCTGAACAGCTGCCGTGTTAGTAGGGGGAAAAGTGGCCATATTGAAGCTTTGTAATACTCCTCCCTTGTTATATCTGATATGGCTTATACCAGGGAGGACATGTATCCTTCTCCATACGGGCGAATAAGAAATGTGTAATCATGACCATTTTCTCAGGATTGAGTTTTGGTTGGTTGAAGACTCACTAACTTTCACAATTCTTCTTCTTCTTGAGGGATCTTGTAGGCTGCCAACTATTCAATGCTGAGAATAGCTGAGATCGTGTCACAGCCTGTTGCATCATGAAAAAAGTGAAAGCATATTACAAAAGGCTTGACAAGCACGGGGATGCCTGCCCTATTGCAAGTGACCCATCAACTTGTCCATCATTATAACGCGTGATATTCAGTCCTTCTCAGCTAAAGACTTCTTGTTCCGCACGTCACTGGTTTTAACCGAATACTTCGAATTTGCGAGTCTTAAGGACAATATGTCCTGAAGTACTTTTCCCATTTGAATCTATCGTCTCTCGTTGGTTGTACTACATGAAAATTGATTCCACTCGTTCTAATGTTAATATCATGCTGGATCTCAACATCTACTGATATAATTTTTTTACCAAATGCATTCTAATATCTACAATTAGTATTATCATTATTTCTGCAGAAAGACAAATTCGGAAGCCTTGTAGATAAATCTTATTTCTTCTGCCAATTGAATGTTATAATTCAACAGATATTAGTCTATTACAACGTATGAGTTGCAATTGAAAAATCCCAATCTCACTACGCTTCTTATCAAATATTACTATGTGTGGTTGGTTGTAGTGCATGCTAACTGCTTGTATACGTTTTGATAAGACAACAACACGTATCTCGTCATCTCCTCTTAGTAAAATGTTATCTGAACGTTTTGGTAACTTAGAATTACTATGTTTTCTTAAAACAGTCTGAAGTATAGTTCTAAGCACATATCTGTGTATTTTGACTTTTTTTTGCCTATGTTAACGGCTCTACTAAGGAGTGTGCCCTAGGCAGCTTCCCATGTTATTTCTGTAGCGATCACCTAAGCAGGAATCTACAGACGATTTGGTGCTTCTATTTTTTTTAAAGGAATTTATTTGGTGATCTTGGATGGCTCTGGTCAAATGCCAAGGAATTGCTCGCATACATACCAGGCCAAATGAGAGTCTGGTTCAGTGTTAGAGGTGAATACACTTCGTGAGCCTCAAATGCTGGCAATTAATCGTGTACATTTTGTGGAGATACTTTCTGCTTTTGAGAAGACAACTTTCATTCGGTGGGAGGACACGCAAGCTCTATTCATGTCAGCGAGATGAGGTAGTGTTGAATTTAATAAATAAGGTTACAGAAATTCTTCTTATTGATCATTCCGACTCAGATATGAAAGGTGTCAAAAAGCTTATATAGTTCATGCACTAATCTGCAACAGAGGGAAACTTACCAGAACCTTACTCACCGGTGAGAAACCGTTTAGAAGATCGAGAAATTCAAATCCTCCAATAACTTTAACAGTTTGAAAGTCGGCGTGTTTGTTTTTAAAGAGTACTCAGAAGACCAGCCATCATTGGGGTTTTTCAATAAAGAATTAAAAACTATTTTATAGGTTAATATGTTTGTTTGTTCAGTGGTTTCTCTGTATTCGCAAAGAAACATTACAAGCATACATGCGTCATAAGGGGAGCTATAATGATTTATCTTGGATATGATTTTCGATATAGGAAAAAGGCAGTACTTTGAGTTCTTAAGTGTACCTAGCCTTGGTATGATAAAAACGTAAACATTTTAGCATGCAGAGACCCACATCACAATCAGGACACATCAACGTTGTTTTCTTTCGCTTCCGTTTGCCATCATTTACCTTTCCTACATCAGAGCACACCTTACAATATCTAGTAGGTCTCTTTTTCTTTTCCGTAGCAGGAACCTTTTTTGCAAAATGCCTCCCAGTCAATCTGTTGGTTCAAGTTGAGGTTTCAGGAACTTGAGCTTCGACACGTGCTTTTTCACTCAAAGCTTACCCCACTTTCTGCACGAAGTCTGCTAAATGCACATTGTTCTTCTTTTGTCTACTTCTAGTTTTCTTGTATAGTATTCATGCATTTGTTACTTGTATAGTATTCATGCATTTGTCCACCACTTCAGTTGCTTCCGATTGAAGGGGTAATACGCCACTAGTTGATCACTTTTGACCACACCAACTTAGTTTATTTTGTAGTCTAACACTACGTTCGGTTTTGTCATCCCTACAAGACCGTTCTTTGATTTCACTATAACTTCAGTGGATGTAGCTTGATGTTTAGTTGAAAGCATCAAGACATCCCTTGTATCTTTCCATTTCACACACAAAAGATGATCTTTACTCTGAAACACCATATCACCATTTTTCAGTTTCTTTTGAACAACTGTAGCTGTAGGCAAGTCCTTTCTATTTGGCATACACGTTCCAACAGCCATTGTGTTCCTTTCCCAGGAACAGGAAGGCACAAAGTCAGGATCAGGTACAAAATCAGGTTCAAGTTCTGCATCGTCATGGCCATCCTCAAACTCCCCTTCTGATCAAGAATAATATAAATTTCATCTAACAAATCAGCAATATTCTGGTCAGTTAGTTTTCTTGCCATTCGTGTTCATTCAGAATGAAAGGGTAAAAAACACTCACGGGAGCACACCTGCCAAATATCTCTGTGCAACATGCAAGGAGATCAAATGCAAATACTTATTGTTCTCCCTTCCTGCCTAAAACGGACTCCATTTTATGCCCACCAGGGTGTAGCAACATACAGAGGTATCCCTACAGATCCTGCAAAATCAACTTGCACGTCTCTGGCATGCAAAAAGGGCTCCTATATAGAAACATTTGATTCCACGCCCATAGCACGTACATCGCCTGCTTAGCCAAAATACCGTGCTCGTACTATGCACGCGTATGACGGTGAATGTGTTAATAAGAGTGTGCGATATGGCAGTCTGTAGTGCAAGATGATTCGTGCGAGTCAGAAAGACTTTAACGATTTATAGCCTAAAGGTTAGTGTGATACATACATAGCGTTATCAATATAGCTTCTTGCTGAAGTGAGTCAAGATTCCAAAAGACGCCTCGAAATTTTTTATAGACGCAAGTTTAACTTTCAAACTAATCGAAAATTAATAGCAGTATCTATTACTTTCTTTGGGCACCGAGACGGGCAAGTACTCGAACGCTATTACTAAGGGAGATAATTCAGGGCTTCTGCTCCAAGATGTGGAAAGTAAGCTTAAGAAATTTTAGATCTTTCAGGTGTTCTAACTGAAAATCACCGAATGTAAACTAAGTACAAAAAAAATTCTGTCAATTATAATTTTGTTGATGTCTATATTCCACACCTGTTTTACCAGACCTGTATAACTACTTTGTATAACGAGTCAGTGCATTAAACCGCTAGCTTTATAAACTCATCGGCCGGACTTTTCTCACAGGCCAAGAGAAGCGGGCCAAGGTCTGCAAGGCAACCACCTTCCCAATTACCTAAAAAACTCCTATTAGAATTTCAGGCCAATAACCTGCATGTGAATCCTTTACAAGCTTACGACCATAAATGTAATATAACTGTTACGGAATATTGTTAAGCTTTGTGGCCTTCTGTCTGAAAAGCAGCTTGGTAAAGTCGCAAAGGATCAAGGTGCTGATCAGTAAACATTGATTGTCCTAATGTCGTATAAAACCTAGGGCAATAAGTTGAAACCAACAGGGGTCGACGTGTAGTAGAGCTTTCATTCTTACGCCCCACTTGGATAAAAATGTACATGGAGTCTTTGTATGTACCGCATATCGAAACTTCTTTCTTTATTAAGAGGGTTAAACTTTGCTTCTTTTTAGGAGATTCGAAAACTAAACGGTAGTTACACAATGTTTACTGTCCTTGCAGATGGCAAAATCCTTTGTGTCAATCATCTGCAGTTGAACCTCTTAACATATAAACAATCAAACAATAAACAATTGTTATAAACGTACAATTGAATGGTACTGTAGTACGCGAATGACATATCTAAATGAATTGGTTTAACTCGTTAAAATTGATTTGTTTTCTCTTCTGGTACCAAAGAAGCTCGTGTTAAAGAATTCCAAAATATGTAAACTATACAATAAACCACCTTCATGTTTTATACCTTGTTTTATATTTACATCAAGATCGTCTTCATGTCCATTTTGTTAGGTATATAAGGCGGGACGTTATTACAAAATAATAATCATAACTGATTGGATGAACATTTAAGCCATTGTCAATGACATATTGGTTTTCAACAGCTGTTGTTCGTCATCATCTATATAAGATTGACTTCCGATGTGATATTTGTACTTGAAGTCCCTTGGCAGAATGGAGAAAACCTTGAATATTTCATATCTGCTCTTTTATACTAACATGTGGCTCGTCCACAATCCTATCTTGCAGTCACTTGTTATGTATAGGTTAGTAACCTTAGCCGGCTGGAGCTGATGGTAGCTGCTACAGAAGGTAGCTCCACTAATCTGCTACAGAGGGATAGCTTATCAGAACTTTACTCCCCGGTGATTCAACGTTTAGAAGATCGAGAAATTCAAATCCTCCAATAAGATTAAAAGAAGTGCGATATGGCAGTCTGTAGTGCAAGATAAATCTTGAGAGTCAGAAAGACTTTAAGTTTCTATAGCCTGAATATTATTGGGATAGATACGTAGCGTTATCAATATAGAATCTTGATGAAGTGAGTGAAGTTTGCAAAAGACCCTCGAAATTTTTTATTGACGCAAGTTTAAACATCAAGCTAGGCGAAAGTTAATAGCAGTATTTACTACTTTCTTTGAGCACCGAGACGAGCAAGTACTCGACGCTGAAGGTAACAGAAAATAATAATCATAACTGATTGGAGGAAGAATTATGCCGTTGCCAATGACATGGTGATTTTCTACTGGTGTTGTTCCTAATCATCTATATCAGATTGCCTTCCATTCCGCCGTTTCTACATGAACTCTCTTGGCAGAATACTCAAAACCCTGAATACTTCATATAGGCTCTTTTACACTAAAATGTAGATCGTTCACAAACCTAACTTTCTGTCACTTTTTATCTACAGGTAAGTAGGCTGGAGCTGTTGGTAGCTGTGAGGATTTCGCATATCCTCTTTCACACATCAATCTCGATCGATTGGGTTCATGCTTACACCATTTCACTCCTGAAGTTTTTGCTCGTTAACTTGTGTATGTCCTGCTACAATTTCATTATGTCTTCGGGTACCAAAGCCGCTCGTGTTAAAGATTTCCAAAATATGTAAACTAAATAATAAACCACATCATTGCTAGTAGGCCATTTTTAGCGCGCATCATTGCGTGTAGAAGGGCTCTACCATTTTGTTTTCGACCTTTTAGCAAGGAAGTAAAGTTTAACACTCTTAATAAAGAACGATCTTTTGATATTCCATGCATGCCAAGACCGTGTTGTAAAAATGAAAGCTCTACTACACTTCCATCGCAGTTAGTTTCGACTTATTGCCCTAGGTTTTATACGAGATAAGGATAATCAATGCTTATTGCTCAGCACCTTGTTCCTTTGCGACTTTTCCAAGCTAATTTTCAGATAGAATCCCACGATATTAACAATTTTCTGTAACAGTTATATTAGACTTATGGTCGTAATCTTGTAAAGGATTCACATTCAGGTTAATTTCCAGAAAATCTATTAGCAGCTCCTTACGTAATTAGGTGCGTGTATACCTTGTAGAACCAGGCCCGCTTCTCTTGGCCTCAAACTGGTTCAATTGCCACATCTAGTTGGACAAAATTCATAACAAGAGAAAACACAGCTGAGCACGTACACAGAGCGACACGAATCGGTAAGCAGTCACATATTATCAGTGGAAGAACTATTGTTGTGTTCAGTAGTATGATGAGCTGAAATGTATGATTGACACGTAGGAGGAATTTGTAACAATAGACGTATTTCTTCGTGAAGATATTCACTGTGTTTGAGTGTGAATTTGCTACGGTTGTTTATGCAGGGACCCGGCGTGCTTAACAACATGTGCATTAAATCTTCTATGTTGTCGCGACGAGAACTTTTCCTGGCATGATGTTCTAGGAACCTTCGAATATATTTACTCCGAGCTTCCTGTGCCTCTTCGGAAAGCTGTCAAATAATAACCAGCGCAGAATCCACGATGTCCCATGTATCAATAATATATGCCCAGTTGCCGGCATGTAATACCAGTTATACTGGTCCACATATAATCGTGCAGTTTTCAGAGAATACTTACCAAATGCCTCACAGTGAATTGCACAACCACTAGCAATGGTACGTAAGAGAACTGCAAATCGTTTAATCAACTCTTCATTGATGACAGTAATGGACGCTGATAATGATGGTATCAGAAAAACTTGCGGGCAATATTACCTTTATTCTTGTTCCGTAGCCTGGATTGGGCACATCCGTCAAGAAACCTATTTCTTCACTAAATAGATTCTGTAGTAATTTCTTTCTTTGATCAACATTTGGTTGAACCCTGTTCCTCACTTGTCAGGTATGATGTCCAGTCTATATACAATGTGCAAAAGACACTCAAAGCACCTTATCCAGTAATGCGGACTTGACAACCCGAATTCAAACGTTGTTTTGTCAGGTGGTAATGCTGTAGTTTGTGTGGATCGTTCATTGGCTTTGAAGATGCACCGCAGATGTAACATCGTTAATATGATTGTTTGTGATATCACTACAGACTTTCACATCTACCATTCTCAGCATTAATCTGTGTTTCACTACTATTTGATGATCGTTGTAAGTGATAGTTGTTGGTGAGAGAGCTTGTAGTTGCTGCCGTATCTTAGTAGCTTCTGAGATTTTGAGATGCATGTGACATGAATTAGGAGTGCCGTGGGTTTTTGGGTGGGCTTTGGCGTGATTGGAAACACTAGCGAATAAGAACGCATTTTAAGGCAATTTCTGTCGTTTTGGATGGATATTAAAAAAAAACATCACTAGCTCGGGGATGACTGTCCTATCGCAAGTGACCCATCAACTTGAACATCATTTAAAAGCAGTGAAGTGGGGAACAATATATCTTTAGCTGAGAAAGACTGAATATCACGGTCAGCTCGTAAGGTATAGTAGAGAGAAAGCGCGTTATAATGACGGACAAGTTGGTAGGTCACTTGCGGTAGGGCAGGCATCCCAGAGCTTGTGAAGCATTTTGTAATATTCATAAGCACCACCAGAAATCACCTTGAATGAGAACATTAGCAGAGATGTCAATTGACTTCACTGTATTAGTATTCTACAATGTATGATAAAAGATAATAATAAAAGATTATATCGATCTCTAAGTGATGCGGTGATTAAAGAAATAATTTTAAAGATGGACGTGGATTTTCGAGTTTTAATTAGAGGTTTAGAGTGCAAAAAACGTGACAATAATTCCAGGGTTCTGTTTCAAAATGTTCGGTAGGGCTAAAGGGCTTATGACGGCTTATGTCTATCTAAAAATGCTGGGAATTTAGAAATCAGCAGTGGACGTCGCCTTGTATTCTTTAATTTCTAATGCGTTAGAGCTAGTAAAGAAATTCAACAATGAATCGGTGGCCGCAGTATTTGTGTTGTATACCTAGGTTTTAAAAACGAAGCAGTAGTGCTTTTATAGCTACTTAACTTTCATTATACTTCGCGTACCTTTTTAAAAACCGTGGATTAACTTCTCCCTTTAATAAGACGAGGGTATCACAGTCATATAACTTTGGGAATGTACAGTGGTTTGTTTTACGTGAGCCCTTGGGATTGAAAATTTTTGTGATACCAAATTTAAAAACCATAAGTATTAATTTATCAATGATAATCAAGCAATTGCTATACCTACCTTTTATATGTAACTACATTACTTTTTGAGGGTGCTTCCTGCTGAAGAAATCTACTTAGGACTCATAATGCTCTCACCTTTTTCTTAATTGTTAGCCTGATAGAAACGGTTTAATCCAAACAGTCGTGTTCTTGCGAATTTATTAGTCTCCTGTGTGTTACTCAAGGCTGCCAAATATGCGTTTAATTAACGTCCTTGCTGCTTACTAGGACTTACATTCAGAGTTCGGTATTATTCAGTATGTTGTGGTCTATCATTAGTAATATTTTCCCGATTGTATCCTGTAAAATTTGCTTTGGAACACATTACATTCCAAAGCAGCCTTGCTTAGGGCCTGAGATCGGTTATCTGATCGATGAGACAAAGAAAGAGTCGATTTTAAGTTCTTTTGAGATCTCTTAAAGGGTTAGGTGGAAAATATTTACGCTATAACAAGTCCTGTGTTCACCACCAATGTAGTAACACTCGTCATCATCAGAAAGCAAGCCAACTGTTGGCTAATCAAATAATCTTTTTACATAAACTCACTGTATGCTTTGATTAGTAACAAAGTGCCCCACATTTCATAGAGCAGAAAACGTCATTTATTTCGGAAGTCTCTTGATGAAAATTCTCCATTTCCAAGTTCTTGAAGGAAAAAGTAATCTGATAAACGGTAGCATTATCTCGATAAAAATATCGTATCACATTTCGTCTTTCTTCCATCCTCTTTCCCTCATATTCTTGGTGTGTCAATGCTGTCTTACTCGCAAGATTTAATCAAGTCTTCACTCGCGTCTCTCGTCTCGGTTTTTTATTCTGAAACAACCTTTGGATAGCTATTCATGTTCTGAAAGCTTCGCCACAACGATTGTGTAATGGTGAGATACACACCTCTCCTTTTGATATAAGCAGTGTAGTCCCTCTGTATTTTTTCTGTATTTCAATATCAAGTACCAATACTAAGTATTCTACTGTTCTGCATTAAGTAAATAATTGCAGGAGAAGTGAACAAAGCGCGTGCGTTATGACATTAGATTAGCCTTTATACTGGCAGGGTCGTCAAATCGTAACTTCAGCTGAAGAAATTTATGAACGGTCGAAAGTTGTACCGCATTTAGAAGTTTTCTACTTGAGTAATTTCTAGGCACGATTGGATACATTATGTCAGGAAATGGTATATAACAACTATATTGTATCCTGTACACTAAGACAACATTAGTGATAATGCTAAATGGCCATGCCTACTCAAGATCATTGAGAACTCACTTCTAGACTTTGCTCCTGGACGTCAACAAGTGTTTGTGAAAACATTTACAACTCTCGGAGGAAATCACAATATATAGGATCTGCGATCTTATTCAACAATGTCTGGATGACGAAATAAATATGCAACATTTACTAGAAAATGAAACTGCATGTCAAAAACCATATTAGGAAATCTCATAATTAATACGGTGACATTTCCCGAACCTTAATTTTTGGCTGCAGTATATAGAGAAGGTCTTAATCGTATTGCAATTTATCCAAAGGTATTACATTGAACTGGGGACTAGAAACTTTATTTGTAGGCAATTAAATGAATGCTTCCGTTTTCTCATGCAGGTGGTCATCTTTTCTATGAAAAATTTGCACATCACTATACTCAACATTTGGAAGCCCTTGGAGGCAACTACAGTATCAGAGGATTACAAGAAATTAACAATTCAAGGAACATTCTCAATTCGCAGATTAAGAGGCTTTCTTGAGCGAAGCTCCAAGTGATTTGATTATCAAACAGTGCTCAAAGAAGGGCACGAAATTTTGTGGGGATTAACTCAACGTCAGACACAACATTATTCAATCAGCTTACCAGAACTTTAATCACCGGTGAGAAAACGTTTAGATAATCGACAAACTCAAATCCTCCATTAAGCAAGTTTAACTTTCAAGCTTATCGAAAGTTTGTCGCAGTCTCTATTACTTACATTGGGCACCGAGTCGAGCACGTACTCAAACACTGTTACCAAGGGAGAACATTCACGGCTTCTGCTCCAAGATGTGGAAAGCAAGCATAGCAAATTTTATATCTTTAAGGTGTACATGACTGAAAATCTCCCAATATAAAAAAGTACAAAAAAAAAAAAATTTTCACCTGATAATTTTAATTTTGTTAATGTTTCTGTTATACACCTGTTCTACCAAGCCTGTATGACTTCTTTCTATCGCGAATCAGTGTTTTACACCGCTAGTTTTAGGAATTTACTGGCCGGACGCCTCACAGGTTGAGAGAAGCGGGCCTGATTCTGCAATGTAATCACCCACCTATTTACCTAAGGATCTCCTATTAGATTTTCAGGCTTACGACCATAAGTCTAGTATAACTTTTACAGAAAATTGTTAAACTTCGCGGGCTTCTGTCTGAAAAGTAGGTTGGTACAATCTAAAAGGAGCAGTAAGCATTGATTATACTTATGTCGTATTAAAACTAGGCCAATAAGTTGAAACCAACTGTGATCGTCGTGTAGTAGAGCTTTCAGTTTTAGAACATCTTCTTAGATAAAAATGTACATGGAGTCTTTCCGTGTTCGGAATATCCAAACTTCGTTTTTTATTAAGAGTGTTAAACTTTACTTCCTTTTAGGTTGAGTCGAAAACTAAGCGGCAGTTATATAATCTTAAGGGTCCTGGCAGAAGACAGAATCCTTGGAGTGAATCATCTGCTGTTGAACATCTTAACATATAATCAATCAAACAATAAACAATTGTTATAAACGTACAAGTGAATGATACTGTAGTACGCGAATGTGATATCTAAATGAATTGGTTTTTGGTCGTTACCTTTAATGTGTGCTGCTACGGTTTCGTTTTCTCTTCGGGTACCAAAGCAGCTCGTGTTAAAAGATTCCAAAATAAGTAAACAGAACAATAAACCACCTTCATGTTTTATACTTTGTCCTCACACCTTCATTTAAACTTTCAACAAGATCTTCTTCATGTGCATTTGGTTAGGTCTATAAGACGTGGACGTTATTACAAAATAATAATCATAATTGATTGGATCAACAATTAAGGTGTTGTCTATAGCATATTAGTTTTCTACAGCTGTTGATAGTCATAATCTAAATCAGATTGTCTTCCGATCTTCCAATTGTAAACGAATCCCTGGCAGAATGCAGAAAACCTTGAATACTTCATATTGGCTCTTTTACACTTAGATGTGGCTCGTTCATTATCCTATGTAGCAATAACTTTTTATCTATAGATAAGTAAGCTTATCCGGCTGCAGCTGATGGTAGCTGATGGCATATACTCTTTTACACACCAACCTCAATCGATTCGGTTCATGCTTAGACCATTTCGCTCCTGGACATGGAGATACTTCCAAATTGAATGCTGCAAACCTGCTGTGACAGCAGGGGACAAAGTGGCCAAATTGAAGCTTTGTAACTACTTTTTTGTTATATCTGATAGGCTTTTACCTAGAAGGACATGTTTCTTTCTCTATACAGTCGGATAAGAAATAAATCTTGACTATTGTTTTAGAATTGAGATTTGGCTGGTTGAAGACTATGACTTACTGGAACAATTCTTTTTCGTTTAGGAGGATCTTTAGGTAGGCAACTATTCTCTCCTGAGTATAGCTGAGATCGTGTCACTGCCTGTTGCATAATGGAAAAAGTAAAAGCGCTCTTTAATGAATCTAAAGATTCTTTAAATTTGATAAATTCATAGCATTTCTTTTCGGTTCTGCTTCGATGTGGCCTTAAAAGAATCAGCAACTGCTCACGAAGAATTCTACCAAGATTCTTAAAAGGTCTGAATCAGATCCACCAACAACTACAGATTTCCCGTTTGTAGTTTCTTCCCTTATTCTTGTCAATATACCGCTACCTTTACTCCTTCGAAAACTGCTTGCATCGCTTGAAGCCGTCTAGTATTGATCTCCATGTTTCTGAAGAAACGTGGTTGAATTGTGGTGACTTCAATGGCATAATTAAATTCGATCGTTAAGATATTTCACGAAAGTTTTTTCTTGTCTTTCGTCAATTTATGTGTCCAATTGTTATTTATATCCATAAAATATAAGGTGAAAATAGCGCTTAACATATTTCATATACGCAGATTTGACTGGCCATTTTTAGCTCACATCATTGCGTGTAGAAGGGCTCTTCCATTTACGTGTGGGTTTTAATACACAAGATAACAGAGACTCTGCAATATTCACCCTAATCTAATTGATATTCTTGCGCATTGAATTATTAACACACAAGGAAGGTTTCATTAGATCAACGTGTTGCTCTGATGATAAACTGATGGCCACAAAAGTCCTGTAGTACTTCTGTTATCGTAACTGTATTTGGGAATGAAATAATAATCTTGCTAACGTTGTGCCTGACGTTGAGTTAACCACCCAGAAAATTTCGCGGCCTTCATTAAGCACTCTTCGATAATCATATCACTTGGAACTTCGCTCAAGAAGGCCTTTTTTTTTTTTTTTTTTTTTTTGCGAATTGTCTATGTTCCTTTAGTTGTTAATTTCTTGTAATTCATTGATACCGTATTTCCCTCCAGGGCTTCCATCTATTGAGTATATTGATGTGGAAATTTTTCATAGAAAAAATGACCAGCTGCGTGAGAAATCGTAAGCATTAATTTTATAGCCTTGAAATAAGGTTTATAGTCCCCTGTTCAATGTAGCCCCTCTGGAAGAATTGCAATATGATTATGACATTCTCTATATACTGCAGCCAAAGTTAACGGATCGGGAAATGTCACCGTCCTAATTTTGGGATTTCCTTCTATGTTTTTTGTCTTGCTGTTTCATTTTCTTGTAAATGTTACATTCTGATTTCCTCTTCCAGGCGTTGTCGAATAAGATCGCACATCCTAAATTTTGCCATCTCCTCCGATGGTTGGAAATGTCTTCAAACCACATGTAGGGTTTCTCGGCCAAAGTCTAGAACTGATTTCTCAATGATTTTGAGTAGGCATGGTCATTCAGCATTTTCTTTAAGTTGTCACAGTGTACAAGATGCACCAAAGTATTTCTATGCCATTCGTGCCTAGAAATTACTTAACTGCAAACCTCCCAAAGGCGGTAAAACTTTGGACTGTTCAGAAATTTCTTAAGCTGAGTTAGGGTTTGAACATATATCCTGTATAATGGCTGATCTAATTTCATAACGCATGCGCTTAGATCACTTTCCTTGCATTTTTTACAGTATATGGATAAGTAGTTGGTTCTCGACAACGGCAATGGTTATGTTCGCATACATACCAAGCCTGGATGAGTACACTTCGCAAGCCTCAACTACTTGCCTTTTATCGGGTACATTTTGTGGAGTATCTTTCTCCTCTTGAGAAGATACCTTTGAATCAGTGGCGTAGGGAAGGGGGGGCCCGGAGGGGCCGGGCCCCCCCCAAAGAGGTCCGACAATGTACTTTAGTACTTTGATGTATGTAATTTTTTATATATTTTTATGTTTATATATTTTTTTGTTTGTAATTTTTCTATATGTACCTATAACAGCACTTGGGCCCCCCCCAAACACACCTCCTGGCTACGCTACTGCTTTGAATCAATGCACAGGACACGCAAGCTCTATTCACGTCAGCGAGATGAGGTCGTGTTGAATTTAATAAATAAGATTACAAAAATACTTCTTCCTCATTATTCCGTCTCAGGTATGAAAGGTATCATAAAGCTAATACAGTTGGTGCACTAATCTGCTACAGAGAGGATGCTTATCAGAAGTTTACTCACCGGTGAGAAAACGTTTAGAAGATCGAGAAATTGAAATCCTCCAATAAGCTTAATAAGAGTGTGCGATATGGCACTCTCTAGTGGAAGATGAACCGTGCGAGTCAGAAAGATTTTCAGGTTCTATAGCCTAAAGATTATTGGGATATATACGTAGCGCTATCAATATACAACCTTGATGAAGTGTGTGAAGGTTGAAAAGCGCCTCGAAATTTTTTATAACGAAGTTTAATTTTCAAGGTAATCGAAAACTAATAGCAGTATCTATTACTTTCTTTGGGCACCGAGACGAGCAAGTACTCGCACACTATTACTAAGGGAGAAAATTCAGGGCTTTTGCTCCAAGATGTGGAAAGTGAGTAAGGACATAAGCCGGCATATAAGCTGCTTATATGCCGGCAGGGCTGCTCGTGTTAAAGAGTTTCAAAATATGTAACAGAACAATAAACCACCATTTTTTTACCGTGTTTTTATACCTTCATTTAAAGTTACATCAAGATCAACTTCATGTCCATTTTGTTAAATCTGTAAGGCGGTGACGCTATCTGAAAATAATAATCAAAACTGATTGGATCTAGAATTAAGCCGTTCTCAATGACGTTTATTTTCAACTGCTGTTGTTCCTAATCATCTATATCAGATTGTCTTCCATGAACCACATGAACTACATGAACTCTCCTTTTCTACTTGAACTCTCTTGGCAGAATACACAAAACCCTGATTGCTTAATATCGGCTCTTTTACACTAACATGTGGTTCGTTCACAATCCTACCTTCAGTCAGTTTTTATCTACAGGTAAGTAAGCTTATCTGCCTGGAGCTGATGGTAGCTGTGTGGCTCCTGGAATTCGCATATCCTATTTCACACACCAACCTAGTTCGATTGGGTTCATGCTTAGACCATTTCACTCCTGAAGTTCGAGGTACTTCCGAATTGAATGCTGCACAGCTGCTGTGTTAGAAATGGGAAAAGTGGCCATATTGAATCTTTGTAACTACTTCCTTGTTATATCTGATATGTCTTATACCATGAGGACAGGACGGGATCAGAGGATTACAAGAAACTAACAACTCAAAGGACATCAACAATTCGCAGAAATAGAGAACTTCTTAAACGAAGGTCCAACTCATATGATTATCCAAGAGTGCTTAAAGAAGGCCACGAAATTTTCGTGGGGAGTAACTCAACGTTAGACACAACGTTAGCAAGATTCATCGTTCATTCCCTTATACTGTTACGATAAAAGAAGTTCTACAGGACTTATGAAGGAAACAGTTTATCATTTGAGCGACACGTTGCGTTATGCCATCTTTCATGTGTGAAAATATCTCAATGCGCAAGAATACAAGTTCGAATGCGGTGAATATTGCAGAGTCTGTTGTGTTGTGTTTTAAGACCCACACGTAGAAGGAAGAGTCTTTCTACACGCTATGGCGTGGACTAAAAATGGCAATCAAATCTGTGTTAAGTACGTTTATAAATTATGTTAAGCGCTTTTTTCACTTGTATTTTATGGATTTAAATTACAATTAGACACGGAAAGTGCCGAAAGAAAAAAAAAGAACTTTTGGGGAAATATCTGTAACGATCGACTTTAAATCTGCCATTGAAGCCACGACAATTCAATCACAGATCTTGAGAAACTTGGAGATCAATACTAGACGTCTTCAAGTGATGGAAGCAGTTTTCGAAGGAGTAAAGGTAGCTATGTATGGAAAAGAATAAAGGAAGAAACACAAACGGGAAATCTGTAGCTGTTAATGGGTCTTATTCTGATCTTCTAAGAATCTTAGTAGAATACTTCATGAGCAGTTGCTGATTCTTTTAAAGCCTCATATAAGCAAAACTGATAGGAAACTCTACCAAATTACTAAAATAAAATAAAACTTTATCGTCAATTAAATATAGCTTTACTTTTTTCATGATGCAACAGGCTGTGACACGTCCTCAGCTATATATTCAGCAGTGAATAGTTGGCTGCCTTGAAGATCCTTCATAAAGAAGAATAATTGTGAAAGTTAGACAGGGTCTTCAACCAACCAAAACTAAATCCTGACAAAATGGTCAAGATTACACATTTCTTATTCGCCTGTATGGAGAAGGAAACATGTGCTCCTTGGTATAAGCCATATCAGATATAACAAGGGAGTAGTTACAAAGCTTCAATATGACCACTTTTTCGCATGCTAACACGGCAGTATTCAGCATATAATTTGAAAGTCCCTACAACTCCAGGAGCTAAAACGTCTAAGCATGAACCCAATTGAAATAGGATATGCGAATTCGAGGACCCACACAGCTACCATCAGCTCCAGCCGGCTAATGTTACTAACCTTTAAATAACAAGTGACTGCAAGATAGGTATGTGAACGAGCCACATGTTACTATAAAAGAGCAGATATGAAATACTGAAGGTTTTCTCCATTTTGCTAAGTTACTTCATGTACAAATGGCAGTTCGGAATACAATCTTATATATATGATGACGAACAAAGCTGTTGAAAACCAATATGTCATTCACAATTGCTTAATTGTTGATCCAAACAGTTATGATTATTATAATGAAATAACGTTCCTGCCCCATAGACCTAACAGAAAGGATTTGAAGACGATATTGAAGTAACTTTAAAAGAACGTATAAAAACAAGGTTTAAAATATGAAGGAGGATTATTGTTTACATATATTGGAATTCTTTAACATGAGCTGCTTTAGTACCCGAAGAGAAAATAGAACCTTAGCAGGACACACACAAGTTAACGAACAATAACCAATTCATTACGATATCACATTCGGGTACTACAGTACAATTCAATTGAATTTTTATAAGAATTGTTTATTGTTTGATTGTTTATATGATAAGATGTTCTACAGCAGATGATTGACTCCAAGGATTCTACCATCTGCAAGGATAGTAACAATAGTGTAACTACCCTTTAGTTTTCGAATCTCCTAAAAAGAAGCAAAGTTTAACTCTTTTAAAAAAGAACGACTCCATGTACATTTTTATCCAAGAGCGGGCGTAAGAATGAAAGCACTACTACACGTTGATCCCTGTGGTTTTCAACTTTATAAGGCCCTAAGTTTTATACAACATAAGTCCACTCAATGCATACTGCTCAGCACCTTGATCCTTTGCGACTCTACCAAGCTGCTTTTGAGACAGAAGGTCGCGAAGCTTAACAATATTCCGAAACAGTTATATTACACTTATGGTCGTAAGCTTGTAAAGGATTCACATGCAGGTTATTGGCCTGAAAATTTAATAGGAGTTCTTTAGGTGATTACGAACGTGATTACCTTGTAGACCCAGGCCCGCTACTTTTGGCCTGTGAGAGAAATATGTCCATTGAATTTATAAAGCTAACGGTAAAAAACACTGGTTCGCAAGACAAAGTAATTATACAGGCCTGGTAGAAAGGTGTAGAAGACAGACATCAACAAATTTATCAATTACAGATTTTTTTTGTACTTAGGTTACATTCGATGATTTTCAGTTAAGAACACTTGAAAGATATAAAACATCATAGGCGCACTTTCCACATCTTGGAGCAGTAGCTCTTAATCTTCTCCCTTAGTAATAGTGTTCGAGTACTTGCTCGTCTCGGTGCCCAAAGAAAGTAACAAATACAGTTAATAACGTTCCCTTAGCCTGACAGTTAAACTTGCGTCTATAAAAAATTTCGAGGGTCTTCTGCAACCTTGACTCACTTCATCAAGATTCTATATTGATAACACTACGTATCTATCCCAAAAATCTTCAGCCTATAGTACCATAAAGTCTTTCTGACTCGCACGGTTCATCTTGCACTATAGACTGCCATATCGCACACTCTTTTAATAAGGAGGATTTGAGCTTATTGGAGGATTTGAGTTTCTCGATTTTCTAAATGTGTTCTCACCGGTGAGTAAAGTTCTGGTAAGCTTCCCCTCTGTAGCAGATTAGTGCACCAACTGTATTAGCTTTTTGACACCTTTCGTATCTGAGATGGAATGATCAACAGGAAGAATTTCTGTAATCTTATTTATTAAATTCAACACTACCTCATTTCGCTGACGCTTGCATGTAAGGTAGCTCCTCAAGAGCAGAAAGCTACTCCACAAAATGTATCAGATTAATCGCCAGCAGTTGAGGCCTACGGAATATACTAACCCTAAGACTGAATGAGAATATCAATTTTTTTTTGGTATGTATGCGAGCATATCCATGGCTGTTGGCCAGAGCCCTCCTACAACACCAAGTGATACCTTTACAAAAATAGAAGCAGCAAATCGTATGTAGAATTCTGCATATATGATCGCTACATATAGCGGTATATCATGGCAAACTCCCTAGAGTACATTCCGTGCACAGTCCAGCTAAGAGCCGTTAACATTGGCAAGAAGAAAGGCGAAACACACAGATATATGCCTAGATCAATACTTCAGACTGTTTTAAGAGAACATTGTACTACATAGTTACAGAAACATTAAGATATTATACTAAGAGTAGTTATCCAAATACGTGTTGTTGTCTTATCAAACCGAATGCAAGCAGTTAGCATGCACTACAACCAACCAGACAGTAATATTTGATAAGAAGCGTAGTGTGATTAGGATTTTTCAATTGCAACTCATACGTTGTAATAGTCTAATATCTGTTGAATTACACGTATAACATTCATATGGCAAAAGAAATTAGTTTTATCTACAAGGCTGCCGAATGTGGCTTTCTGCCGAAATAATGATAATACTAATTGTAGATATTAGAATGCATTTAGATAAAAAGATAATATCAGTAGATGTCGAGATCCGGCATGATATTTGCATTAGAACGAGTAGAATCTATTTGCATGTAGTACAACCAACGATAGACAGTAGGTTCAAATTGGAAAAGTACTTCAGCACATATTGTCCCTAGGACTTGCAAATTCGAAATATTCGATTAAAACCAGTGACGTGCGGAACAAGAAGTCCTTAGCTGAGAAAGACTGAATATCATGGTGAGCTCATAAGGTATAGTAAAGAGAAAGCGTGTTATAATGATGGACAAGTAGATGGGTCACTTGAGATAGGGCATCCCGGAGATTGTCAAGCTTTTTGTAATATACTTTCACATTTTTCATGATGCAACAGGCTGTGACACGACCTCAGCTATTCTCAGCAGTGAACAGTTGGCAGCCTAGAAGATCCTTCAAAAAAAGAAGAATTGTGCAAGTTAGTTGAGTCTTCAACCAACCAAAACAATCCTGACAAAATGGTCATGATTACACATTTTTTACTCGCCCGTATGGAGAAGGTTACATGTCCTCCCTGGTATAAGCCATATAACGTATAACAAGGGAGGAGTATTACAAAGCTTGAATATCGCCACTTTTCCCCCTACTAACACGGCAGCTGTTCAGCATCAATTCGGAAGGACCTCCAACTCCACGAGCGAAAGGTCGAAGCATGTACACAATCGAAAGAATTTGGTGTGTGAAAGAGGATATGCGTATTACAAGAACCAACACAGCTACCAACAGCTACCTGATAATTTTACTTACCTGTCGATAAAAAGTGAGTGTAAGATAGGATTGTAAACGAACCACATGATAGTGTAAAAGAGCTGATATGAAGTTATCAAGGTTTTGTGCATTCTGCCAGAGAGCTCATGTAGAAATGGCAACAGTTAACAATTTTCTGTAACAGTTATATTAGACTTATGGTCTTAATCTTGTAAAGGATTCACATTCAGGTTAATTTCCGGAAAATCTATTAGCAGATCCTTACGTAATTAGGTGCGTGTATAACTTGTAGAACCAGGCCCACTTCTCTTGCCCTCAAACTAGTTCAATTGCCGCATCCAGCTGGACAAAAATCATAACAAGAGAAAACACAGCAGAGCACGTACAGAGAGCGACACGAATCGGTATGCAGTCACATATCCTCACTGGAAGTACTATTGTTTTGTTCAGTAGTATGATCAGCTGAAATGTATGATTGACACGTAGGAGGAATTTGTAACAATAGACGTATTTCTTCGGGAAGATGTTTACTGTGTTTGAGTGTGAATTTGCTAAGGTTTTTTTATGCAGGGATCCGGCGTGCTTAACAGCATGTGCATTAAATCTTCTATGTTGTCGCGACGAGAACTTTTCCTGGTATGATGTTCTAGGAACCTTCGAATATCTTTACTCCGAGCTTCTTGTGCCTCTTCGGAAAGCTGTCCAATAGGAACCAGCGCAGAATCGACGATGCCCCATGTATGAATAATATATGCCCAGTTGCCGGCAGGTAATACCAGTTTTACTGGTCCACATATAATCGTGCAGTTTTCAGAGAATACATACCAAATGCCTCACAGTTCATTGCATAACCACTAGCAATGGTGCGTAAGAGAACTGCAAATCGTTTAATCAACTGGTCATTGATGACAGTAGTGGACGCTGATAATGATGGATTCAGAAAAACTTGCGGGAAATATTACCTCATTGCTTGCTCCGTAGCCTGGATTCGGCACATCCGTCAGGAAACCTATTTCTTCACGAAATAGCTTCTGTAGTAATTTCTTTCTTTGATCAACATTTGGTTGAACCCTGTTCCTCACTTGTCAGGTATGATGTCCAGTCTATATACAATGTGCAACAGACACTCAAAGCACCTTATCCAGTAATGCAGACTTTACAACCCGAAATCAAGCGTTGTTGTGTCAGGTGGTAATGCTGTAGTTTTGTGTGGATCGTTCATTTGCTATGAAGATGCACCGCAGATGTAACATCGTTAATATGATTGTTTGTGATATCACTACAGACCTTCACATCTACTATTGTCAGCATTAATCTGTGTTTCACTACTATTTGATGATCATTGTAAGTGATAGTTGTTGGTGAGAGAGCTTGTAGTTGCTGCCGTATCTTAGTAGCTTCTGAGATTTTCAGATGCATGTGACATGAATGAGGAGTGCCGTGGGTTTTTGGGTGGGCTTTGGCGTGATGGGAAACACTAGCGAATAAGAACGCATTTTAAGGCGATTTCTGTCGTTGTGGATGGATATTACAAAAAGCTTCACAAGCTCGGGGATGACTGTCCTATCGCAAGTGACCCATCAACTTGAACATCACTTTAACGCGCTTGCTCTTTACTATACCTCATTAGCTCACCGTGATATTCATTCCTTCTAAGCTAAAGACGTCTTGTTCAGTACGTCACTGGGTTTGAACTCGAATATTTCGAATTGCATGTCCTAAGGACAATATGAGCTGCCATACTTCACCCATTTCAACCCGCCCGGTCGCGTCGGTTGTACTTCATGCAAACTGATTCCACTCGTTCTAATGGATGTATCATGGGGCATCTCGACATCTACTGTTATTATCTTTTTATTTAATGCATCATTTATTCTACAATTAGAAATACCATTATTTTTGCAGAAAAAAAACAGTCGGCAGTCTTGTAAGTAAATCTTAAATCTTTTGCCATATGAAGGTAATTTTACAACAAATTTTTTGAGTATTACAGCGTGTAAGTTGTAATTGATAAATGCTAATCTCAGTACGCTTCTTATCAAATATTGCTATGTCTGGTTTTTTGTAGTGCATGCTAACTACTTGCATTCGTTTTGAGAAGAGAACAACACGCGTCTTATTACATGTCTTATTACGCAGTATTTATTACTTTCTTTGTGCACCGAGACGAGCAAGTACTCGAACACTATTAATAAGGGAGAAAATTCATGGCTTCTGCTCCTAGATGTGAAAAGTGAGTAAGGAAATAAGCCGACATATATTCTGCTCGTGTTAAAGAAGTCCAAAAAATGTAAACAGAACAATAAACCACCTTCTTTTATACCTTTTTTTTTTTACCTTGTTTTAAAGTTAAATCAAGATCGTCTTCATGTCCATTTGGTTAGGTGTATAAGGCGGGGACGTCTTTTCAAAATAATAATCATTACTGATTGGATCAACAATTATCAATTGTCAATGACATATTGGTTTCCAACAATTTTGTTCGTCATCATCTATATGATTGGCTTCCGATGTGATATTTGTACATGAAGTCCCTTGGCAGAATGGAGAAAACCTTTAATATTTGATATCTGCTCTTTTATACTAACATGTAGTACGTTCACATCTTGCAGTCCTTTGTTGTAAACAGGTTAGTAACATTAGACGGCTGGAGCTGATGGTAGCTGTGTGGGTCCTTAAAATTTTCATATCCTCTTTCACACACCAAACTCTTTCGATTGGGTTTATGCTTAGACCACTTCGCTCGTGGAGTTGGAGGTACTTCCGAATTGAATGCTGAACAGCTTCCGTGTTAGTAGGGGAAAAGTGGCCATATTGAAGCTTTGTAATATTCCTTCCTTGTTATACCTGATATGCGTTATACCACTGAGGATTTGTTTCCTTCTCCATACGGGCGAATAAGAAATGTGTAATCTTGAACATTTTGGCCGGATTGAGTTTTGGTTGGTTGAAGAATCTAACTAACTTGCACAATTCTTCTTCTTTTTAAAGGATCTTGAAGGCTGCCAACTATTCACTGCTGAGAATACCTCAGGTCGTGTTACAGCCTGTTGCATCATGAAAAAGGTGAAAGCAATCTTTTAATTATGCTAAAGTTTCTTTAAATTTAATAATTACGTAGCATTTCCTATCATTAGTGCTTATATAGACATTAGAAGAATCAGCAACTGCTTATGAAGTCCTCTGGTAGGATTCTTAAAAGATCTGGATCAGACCCATCAACAGTTACAGATTTCCCGTTTGTAGTTTCTTCTATTACTCTTGTCCATATACAGGTACCTTTATCTTTTGATCACAGTTTGCATAATTTGAAACCGTCTACTGTTGATAACCAAGTTTCTCAACAACTCTGATTGAATTGTCGTGGCTTCAATGGCAGAAAAAAATTGGATCGTTGCAGATATTTCCAGAAAGCTCTTTTTTCTCCTTTGGCACTTTCCATGTCTAATTTTAATTTATATCCATAAAATATAAGGTCAAATAGAGTTTAACATAATTTATAAACGTACTTGATTGCCTGTAGAAGCTTCCTTCTACGTGTGGCTTTTAAAACATAAGACAATAGCGATTCTGCAAAATCACCGCAGTCGAATTGACATTCTTGCACATTCACATATTATCACACACGGAGAGTGGCATTAGATCAACGTATCGCTCTGATGATAAACTGATGCCCACAGAAATCCTGTAGACTTCTTTTATCGTAACAGTATTTGGGAATGAAAAATTAATCTTGCAAACGTTGTGTCTGACGTTGAGTTAATCAACCAGAAAATTTCGTTGCCTTCATTAAAAACTGTTTGGTAATCATATCACTTGGAACTTCGTTCGTGAATGTCAATGTTCCTTGAGTTTTTAATTTGTTGTAATCCTCTGACACCGTATTTTGCCTCCAGGGCTTCCATTTGTTAATATAGTGATGTGCAATTTTTTCAAAGAAAAGATGACCAGGTGCGTGAGAAAAAGGAAGCATTAATTTAATTGCCATCAAATGAAGTTTCTAGTCCCCTGTTCAATTTAGTCCCATGGATGAATTGCAATACGGTTATGACCTCTTCTATATACTGCAGTCAAAGTTAACGGTTGGGAAAATGTAACCATCTTAATTTTGAGATATCTTAGTATGGTTTTTGTCATGCAGCTTAATTTTCTTATAATGTTGCATAGTGATTTCCTCATCCAGACGTTGTTGAATAGATCGCATATCCTAGATTTTGTCATCTCCTTCGACGGTTATAATGTCTTCATAACCACATGTAGAGGTCCCGGAGCAAAGTCTACAAGAGAGTTCTCAATGATCTTGAGTAGGCATGGCCATTCAGCATTTTCACCAAAGTTGTCATAATGTAGAGGATACAGCAAAGTTCTTCTATACCATTTCCTGACTTAATGTGTCTATTCGTGCCTAGAAATTACTTAACTGCAAACCTGCTAAAGGCGGTACAACTTTGAACCGTTCACAAATTTCTTCAGCTGAGGTAAGATTTGAACACTTTCCCAGTAAATTACTGATCTAATGTCATAACGCATGTGCTTTATTCACTTTTCATGCACTTATTTATTGTATGCAAAGAGTAGAATATATAGTAATAGTACTTGATCTTGAAATATTGAAGAAAAAAAGATTGACTACACTGCTTATATCAAAAGGAGAGGTGTGTATCTCACCATTACACAATCGTTGTGGCGTAGGTTTGTCAAGATGAATAGCTATCCAAAGGTTGTTTGAGAATAGGAAATCGAGACGCGTGATGCGAGTGAAGATTTGAATCTTCCGAGGAAGACAGCATTGACACACCAAAAACCTTAGAGGAAAAGTGGATGTCAGAATGAAGAAATGTGATACGATATACTTATCAAGACAATGCTACCGTGATATAGTATTACTTTTTCATTCAATAACTTGGATATGGAGTATTTTCATCAAGAGACATCTGAAAAAATGACTTTTTCTGCTCTAAGAAATGTGTGGCACTTAGTTACTAATCAAAGCACACAGTGAGCTTTATATGGAAACATTATATGATTAGCCCTCAGTTTGGTTGCTTTGTGATCATCAGTGCTAATAAGTTGATGGCGAACACAGGAGTTAATATACCGTAAATGTTTTCCACCTAACCGTGTAAGAGAAGATCTCAAAAGAACTTAAAATGGATTCTATACTTGGCTCATCGATCAGATCACCGGTCTCAGGCCGAAAGTAAGGCTGCTTTGGTGGTTAGAATATAATCGATTCCATAGAAAGTATTACAGCTATGAATCGGGAAAATATTATTAATTATAGACCGGAACCAAGTGAATCCTGCACAACTCTGTATGTAAGCCCTACTGAGCAGCAAGGACGCTAATTAAAGGCATATTTGATAGCCTCGAGTGTTAATACACAGGAGACTTTCTTAAAATAATATATCCGTAAGAACTCAATTCTTTGGATTAAACAGGCTAACGGTCAAGAACCAGGCGAGATCGTTATGGGTGCTAGGTAGATTTCTTTGGCAGGAAGCACTCTCAAATAGTATTGTAGTTGCATATAAACAGCAAATATAGCAATGGCTTGATTATCATTTATAAATTAATAGTAATTATTTTACATTTGGTAACCCAACAATTTTTCAATCCCAAGGGCCCACCTAAAACAGCCGCTGTTCCCAAAGCTATACGTCTGAGATACCCTATAATTATTGTAGGGGGAAGTAAATCCACAGTTTTTTAAATGTTACGCCATTGTATAATGTGAGTTAAGGAGCTCTAAAAGCACTACTGCTTCGTTTTTAAGACCTAGGTACACAACACAAGATCCTACGGCTTCGGATTCATTGTTGATCTCCTTTACTAGCTGTAAGCCAATAGGAAAAGATGCCAATTTCTACTGCTGACTTCTAAATTTCACAGCATTGTAAGAAGAACATAAGCCGGCATAAGCAGTTTAGCCTTACCGCACACTTTGAAATGGAACCCTCGAACTATTGGAGCGCGTGTTGCCTTCTAAACTACTAATTAAAACTCGAACATCCCGTCCATTTCCAAAATATTACATTTATCACCGCGTCACTTAGAGATCGATTTCATATCTTATTAATATCTCTTTTCAGTATATGTAGAATACTATAACAATGAAGTCTAGTGTCATCTCTTCTAATGTTCTCATTTTAATGCGATTTGTTACGTAGAGAATGAATTTTACAGAAAGCATCACAACCTCGAAGTGCTTGTCCTATCGCAAGTGACCCTGCAACTTGTCCATCATTTTAACGCACTTTCTCTTTACTATACCTTATGAGCTCACCATGATATTCATTCTTTCTCACCTAAAGATTTCTTGGTCCGCACGTCACAGGGTTTAAACTGGAATATTTCGAATTTAATATGAAGTGCCGCATCCTGGTATAAGCCATACAAGATATAAGAAGGAAGTAGTTACGAAGATTCAATATAGCAACTTTTCCCATTTCTAACACAGCAGCTGTGCCGCATCGAATTCGGAAGTAACTTGAACTTCAGGAGTGAAATGGACTAAGCATGAACCCAATGGAACGTGGTTGGTGTGTGAAAGAGGATATGCGAATTCCATGACCCACACAGCTACCATCAGTTCCAGCCGGATAAGCTTACTTACGTGTAGATAAAAAGTGACTGAAAGATAGGTTTGTGAACGAGCCACATTTTAGTGTAAAAGAGGCGATATCAAATATTCAGGGTTTAGTGTATTCTGCCAAGAGAGTTCATGTTGAAATGGCAAAACGGACGACAATCTGATATAGATCATTAGGAACAACAGATGTAGAAAATCAACATGTCATTGACAACGGCATAATTCTTGCTCCAATCACTTATGATTATTATTTTGTGAAAACGTCACCGACTCATAGACCTAACAAAATGGACATAAAGATGATCTTGTTGTAACTTTATATGAAGGTATAAAAGATGGTGGTTTATTGTTCTGTTAAATTTTTTGGAATTCTTTAACACGAGCAGCATATATGCCGGCTTATGTCCTTACTCACTTTCCAGATCTTGAAGCAGTAACCATGAATTTTCTTCCTTAGTAAAAGTGTTCGAGTATTTGCTCGTCTCGGTGCCCAAAGAAAGTAATAAATACTGCGTAATAAGACACGTGTTGTTCCCTTATCAAAACGAATGCCAGCAGTTAGCATGCACTTCAACAACCAGACATAGTTATATTTGATTAGAAGCGTACTGAGATTAGCATTTTTCAATTACAACTTACACGCTGTAATACTCAAAAAATTTGTAAAATTACCTTCATATGGCAAAAGACTTAAGACTTAAGATTTACCTTCATATGGCAAAAGATTTAAGATTTACTGCCGACTGTTGTTTTCTGCAGAAATAATGGTATTACTAATTGTAGATATCAGGATGCATTTAGATAAAAAGATAATAACAATAGATGTCGAGAAGCCCCATGATACATTGATTAGAACGAGTGGAATCAGTTTGCATGCAGTATAACCGACGAGAGGTGGCGGGTTGAAATGGGAAAAATACTGCAGCTTATATTGTCCTTAGGACATGCAAATTCGAAATATTGAAGTTCAAACCCATTGACGTACTGAACAAGAAGTCTTTAGCTTAGAAGGAATGAATATCACGGTGAGCTCATAAGGTATAGTAAAGAGAAAGCGCGTTAAAATGATGTTCAAGTTGGTGGGTCACTTGCGATAGGACAGTCATCCCCGAGGTTGTGAAGCTTTTTGTAATATCCATCCACAACGACAGAAATCGCCTTAAAATGAGAACATTAGTTGAGATGTCACTTGACATAATTGTAAAGGTATTCTACAAAGTCTGAAAACAGATATTAATAAGAGATTAAAACGATCTTTAAGTGATGCGGTGATTATAGAAAAAACTTTGAGGATAGACGGGGATTTTCGATTTTTATTTTGTGGTTTAGAGTGCAACAGGCGTGCCAATAATTCGAGGGTTCTATTTCGAAGTGTCCGGTAAGGCTAAACGGCTTATGCCGGCCTATGTCCTAAATACAATGCTGTGAAAATTAGAAGTCAGCAGTGGACTTCGGTATCTATTCCTTAATTCCTATTGGTTTACAGTTAGTAAAGGAATTTAACAACGAATCTGAGGCCGTAGGATCTTGTGTACCTCACTCTCAAAAACGAAGCAGTAGTTCTTTTAGAGCTCCTTAACTCACATTATGCAATAGCGTACCATTTAAAAAACTGTGGATTTACTGGTCCCTTTAATAAGACGATGGTATCACAGAATGAACAGCGGTTTGTTTTAGGTGGGCTATTGGAATTTAAAAATGTGATACCAAATGTAAAAATATAAGTATTAATTTATCAATGATAATTAAGCAATTGCTATACTATTCGTTTATATGTAAGTACATTATTTTTTGAGAGTGCTTCCTGCTGAAGAAATCTACTTAGGACTCATAACCTTTTTCCTAACTGTTAGCCTGATAGAAATTGTTTAATCAAAAGAATTTTCTTCTTATGGATATATTATGTAAAAAAAAGTCTCCTGTTTTTTAACACTCGAGGCTATCAAATATGAGTTTAATAAGCGTCGTTTGTGTTCACTATTACTTAGATACAGAGTTGTGTAGGATTCACTAGGGTCCGGTCTATCATTAATATTTTCCCGATTGTATCCTGTAAATCTAGCTATTGAACCCATTATATTCTAACCTCCAAAGGAGCCTTGCTTTGGGTCTGAGACCGGTGATTTAATCGATGCTAAATATGAAGAATTGATTTTAGGTTCTGTTGTGATCTTCCCTTAGACGGTTAGCTGGAAAATGTTTACCGTACACTCAGTCCTGTGTTCGCTACCAACTTAGTATCGTCTCCTCCGAGGGTTGTAAATGTCTACATAACCACATGTAGAGTTCCCCGAGCAAAGTCTAAAAGTGAATTCTCAATGATCTTGAGTTGGCATGGCGTTATGAGTACTAAGTACATTTCTTCAGCAGGAAGCACTCTCAAAAAGTAATGTAGTTACATATAAACGGGAAGTATAGTACTTGCTTGATTATCATCGAAAAATTAATAGTTATATTTTTACATTTGTTATCACATTTTTCAATCACAGGGGCCCACCTAACAAACCGCAGTTCGTTCTTTGATACCCTCGTCTTATTAAAGGGAGAAGAAAACCCACGGTTTTTTAAATGATACTCCATTGCATAATGTGAGTTAAGTAGCTACAAAAGCACTACTGCTTCGTTTTTAACACCTAATTACACAACACAAGATACTACGGCCTCCGATTGATTGTTGAATATCTTTACTAGCTCTAAGCCAATAGGAATTAAGGAATACATGGCGACGTCCACTGCTGATTTCTAAATTTCACAGCATTTTTAGAAAGACATAAGCCGCCATAAGCCCTTAGCCTTACCTGACACCTCGAAATAAAACCCTCAAATTATTGGCACGCTTGCTGCAATCTAAACCACTAAATAAAAAACGAAGCTTCTCCGTCCAACTTAAAAATTATTTTTTTAATCACCGCATCACTTAGAGATCGATTTAACTCGGCAGTTCCCATAGCGTTACTTATAAAGATTTAACTTTCTCGCAAATAAAAGTTTAAATTAGGCATTCCTTAATACATACTCCTATATACATATTTTGAGAAACTCATACTCCGGTACCCCGGTACCGTGGTGTCACCTACAGCTGACACTGGCAAATACGTGTACAACTGACACCATGCTAAACTTAATTAGAGTGGAAGTTTTATTGTAAGTATATATGGTTCACTTGTATATATTTTGAATGCAACAAAAACTCAACCTATATAAGAGATTGCACACACATTACAACAAATATCCAGCATAAATTGAGGTTCAAAAATCAAAGCAGTACATGAAACAGTTTGAACGCCATCAAACTGAGAGTTTCTTTGCGTTTTCTACCAAACTTGCGTTCGGATTTGAAAAAAAAAAATCATCGACTGGCATTATGTAACTTATAGCAGCAATGCTGATGTAACCCAACCTCTCACTTTCCACACACTATAGTTCTTTTGTAGCAGATACAAAGCAATTATACAGGCCGCCATGATACTTGCATTAGAACGAGTGGAATCAGGTTGCATCCAGGACAACCGAGGAGAGAGGGTGGGTTAAAATGGGAAAAGTACGGCAGCACATATTGTCCTTAGGACTTGGAAATTCGAAATATTCGAGTTTAAAACCAGTGACGTGCCGATCAAGAAGTCTTTAGCTGAGAATAAATTAATCTCATGGTGAGCTCATAAGGTATAGTGAAGAGAAAGCGCGTTAAAATGATGGACAAGTTAATGGATCACTTGAGACAGGACAAGCATCCTCGAGCTTGTGAACCTTTTTTTAATATGCATTAACTACGTCAGAAATCGCCTTAAAATGAGAACATTAGCAGAGATGCCACGACTTCATCGTAATAGTATTCTACAATGAATGAAAAAAGATAATAATAAGAGATTAAAACGCTCTCTAAGTTACCCACTACTTTGGATGCATGTAATTTAATTTCTTTTTTTGAAACTTAGTTTCAATTGTCAAAGGGTGAAGAACTGTCCTTAAACAAACAAATGAGTAGCATTAGAACTCGACGGCCATCTAATGGAAACTTCTGCATTGATATTTCCAGAATGGCTTCACCGAATATTAACAAGATGAGCAGGAGTGCCCGAAATGACGCTTCCACTAGTCACAGAAGGTGAGTGGGTATAATATAAATGTTATAGTATTTTTCTTCATTATCAGTTAGTGATAATATTTGTTTGTAGAAAAGAAATCTAAACTCTAATATATCTTATGACCAGTTGAATTTCCTTTGTCACCTACAGGTGACACTGGGATATAGAGCTACTTTTTGTATTGAAGAATATAATATGTACTACTATCGTATAACCTGTAATATGGTGCTTCTGTGTGTCCGTATATGTGTGTGATAGCTTCCGCGCGTGTTTGTGTGTGTGTGAGAGAGAGATTGATGGTGGGAGAGAGAAAGGGAAAGAGATGTACGTTACTTCTTCACTTGTCGCAATAGAAAGGGTAAACATGGGCCCACTTTCTATATTACTATTTATGTTAGGTAAAGTTAGTCTACTTGTGTGATAAAAGATAAGAAGTCAAGATTGCTGTTTGGTGATATTTTGTCCCTTGTACAGAAAAAAATACACAATTAGTTACCTTCTACATTGGTAGAAATAATTTAGTCATATTTACCGTCAGTAAACTAATAAATTTAGTTTTAAATTGGTGCAGAATTTTCTCGCAAAGAATATGCACCTTTTTTAGTGATTTTATTTCACTTCGTTTACATTCCTTTGCTATCCTCTACTAAAAGAGACATCTCACGTTTCATTGAACGTAATATCCAATGAATATGTGCGAATCCAAAGCAGCCAGTTTAGTTTTAAATATATATCTTGCTTTAGTCGTGAAAACTACTTATCCCACAGGCATTTAATATTATGTTGGAATTTTAGAGATTCGAATTTATCTGATATTTTATACAAAATAACTGTTTGTTACAGTGAATCCAATATTACTTTATTCAAAATATCTCTCTTTTTTCAGCTTGAAGCTCTATGAAATTCTCAACTGTTTGGAAGAAAACTAATCTGATCTTGACCTACAAGAAATAGTTCTAATTTCTCCTGAAGATGACTATAACACTGAAGAAGACAGCGGAGATGAAGATGTGGCTGATGTGAATCGCCTACTGCCAAGAGTTTTGAGGTCTTCTCTTGAAGTAAACATTACTTCACAACAAGTTGTATATTAACACATAAAATATGCTGACAGTAAGGAAAATGTTTATAATAGTGTTTATGTACCTTACAAGAAAGGGAAGCAAACGAGTAAATCAGTGACTAAACAATCCAGTTTTATCTCTGAACGTAGAGAGTGGTCTGGAAGACACGACGTATTCACATACCATTGTGGATGGGGAGACAAAGATGAAGTGGTTTCTCATAACAAGGACTTGATAGTTTCTTCAACGGAGTGCTTTGAACTTTTTTTTCTGAGAGTTATTGAACACATTTGTGAAATGTGAAATAGATATGCTTCACAAAACAATCACGCACTTGACGTAACAATAGATGACATTAGGGTTTATATTGCGATTCTGCTTTTAACAGGTTATCTGACACCAAAATACTTACGTATGCTGTGGGAAATCAAGGCTGATACTTACAACAAGATGGTTGAAACTATGAGACGAAATCGTTTTTTTTTAAAATTGAAAAGTATGTTCATCTGTCAAACTGCATAAATCTCCCAGAAAACGACAAATTTGGGAAAGTTCTTGCAAATTTTTAAAATTCTAAATAAGAAATTTAATGACAATTTGAAAAAAGTAAGTTCCTCTCATATATCTATAGATGAAACCAAGATTCCTTATTTTGTTCGCCACGGCACCAAACAGCATATCCATGGCAAGAATTTGCGCTTTGTTACAAAGTGTGGTCTGCTGCTACACGCGAGGGATACCTGATCACATATGAGCCTTATCAAGGGTCTAAAACTGCACATTGACCCAAGCAAGTCGAATTCGGTTTCTGAGCTGCTGTTGTACTCTAGATAGAATCACGTCTTCCTCGTGAATTAGGTCCTTGTAATCTGTCATTTGACAACTTTTTTACATCCTTCCCCTTCTAACATAACTTTCAAACCATAACACTAGTGGAGCAGTGACACATATTTGCTAAACAAAATCATTCGAGGATTCATGTCTTTCAAGTGCACCAAAGACATTACGATTGTCAAGCGGAATGATAGTGTAGTGACTATTGCGTCCAACTGTCACTCCCAGCTCCCAATTTCGAAAGTTGTTAGAATAGGAATGGTCGAATCGAAAAGAAGAAAGATTCAAATTGAATGCCCGTCAGTTATACAAAAAAAATAACAGATACATGAGAGGGGCAGAGAGGTTTGACGAAAATGTTCACCTTATACGGATAGACTTGACATCCCGAAATCAAACGTTGTTGTGTCAGGTGGTTGTGCTGTAGTTTTGTCTGGATCGTTCATTTTCTTTGTAGATGCACCGCAGATGTAACATCGTTAATATGATTGTTTGTGATATCACTACAGACCTTCACAACTACCATTGTGAGCATTAATCTGTGTTTCACTACTATTTGATGATCATTGTAAGTGAAAGTTGTTAGTGAGAGAGCTTGTAGTAGCTGCTGTATCTTAGTAGCTTCTGAACGTGTTAATTCTGCTGTTTCTTTCATGAACAGTAGGTTCATTGGCCGACAATAGCGTATTGGCAATCGCCGTGGATTATGCCAGAGTGTCTCTTAACCATATTGTAATTTTAGAGACACTAACGAAATAACAAACAAATATGCATTGTCATGTATATCGTCTTATGTATTTGAATTATACCATTGTTTGTATGCGCTTTGACCTGACGCGCCATCACAAACACCATTTGAAGAACATGGTTATTTCAACTTCCTGATTGTTATCTCGCAGTATAGTACTGTTTTTGGTGATCAACCGCTCGATAGTATGATCAAGTAACGCTCGCAGCTGCACTTCCGCATATACGTCTGTGATAATATAGGCTGGATAGCACGCTTTCTTTGTCTCTAACAGTTTATAGTTAGACGAATAGATATTTGCATTGTGAAATTTTGCCTGGTTACGAAATAACTGGTAAGGTTTCCTTGTCAATTTCGCGTCAACATATAATGCTAATGTTTCATCGTTTGTAATCTTAATTGGTACTGTCGTCTCTGGACTCTTGTACGCCTTTTTGATTCGCGATCCCTCCTGTGTGACACATCAATCGCTTTCACAATAAAGAAGCATCACGTTTTTCTTTTGCACGTAAACGCCTGAGCGCTGTATACACCTACTCTTCAGTTGTCGATGTTGTACTAACGACTGCAAACGTCTTCTCTTTTCTTTCTCACTTGTTTCTTTAAACACTTCTCTTGGAAGTTCTATACTAAATAATCCTGGTCGTCGTAATGTCGCTGCATTCCGTACGTTTGCAGAAAACACCACTGTACCTTCGAGCCACTTACCATATTTGATTACAAAGTTATTCATTGCACGATCACATTTTTGCAATTTCTCTTTGACATGTATACAAAAACTATCTGTAACCTTTCTGACGCAGTCTGATACATCCTCATCACAGTTTTGTAACCTTAGTTTGCCATTACACAGGTGTAAACACTATTGATTCTCTTGCAGCTATCGGGTTGACCTCTCCAGGCGTCGAAGAAGACTCGTTGTGACTGCGTACACTCCATTTTTGAAAGTACAAGAAGCAACAATTATGCAAACATTTGCACGTCATAGTTATTATGCATAAACTACAATCATTACTCTATACATCTATAGTCATTAGAACCTGGAGACTGGTGGAGAATTTTTTTTTACGCGTCAATTCATTATACCTATTCTTCGCTAGTGTTTCCCTTCACGCCATAGCCCACCCAAAAAACCACGGCACTCCTCATTTACGCCTCATGCACGTCATACCTTCATCTATAGTTGTCACACTATATTCCTGGCATTGACAAACAGCTGTCTGTGTTATATGCTGCAGACGTAAGGTCTAGCACGGAAACTGTCGACCAGATGATACTACATTGCATACAATTAATCTTGTTCGTCGGATCCGACATACTTCCCCATGTGTCATTTTGCACCTTGGTGGTCTTTTCCCACCACATGGGACTTTGCTCCAAGAATTCCCATCGTTTTCTCACTATTTCTCAGAACTCGGTTTTTTATATTTTGACCAGCTGTATGTGACAGTTGAACCACTGCGGGCCTGTCAGACAAGTCCGGCCGATGAATTACTAAGGCTAGCGGTGTAAAGCACTGATTCGCGATACAAAGATGTTACACAAGTATGCTAGAAAAGAGTCAGCAACAAAGCCATCAATTCACAGAATTTTTTTTTTTTACTTAGGTTAGATTGGGAGATTTTCAGTTAAGTACACCTGAAGGAAATAAAACTTACTAGGCTCACTTCCCACATAGACCAGAAGCCTTGAAATTGCCCTCTTGGGAATAGTGTTCGAGTACTTGCTCGTCTCGGTTCCTAAAGAAAATAATAAATACAGTTAATAACTTTAGCTCAGCCTGACAGTTAAACTTGCGTCTATAAAAAATTTCGTCCGTCATCAAGATGCAATATTTATAACGCTACGTATCTATAGACCTATACACGCTATAGAACCTGAAAGTCTTTCTGGCTCGCACAGTTCCTCTTACACTACAGACTGGCATATCGGACACTGTTATTAACCTTATTGGAGGATTTCTAACCGGTGAGCAAAGATATGATAAACTTCCCTTCTGTAGCAAATTAGTGCAACAATTTTATTAGCTTTCCCACACCTTTCATACCTGAGACAGAAGGATCAACAAGATGTATTTCTTTTGACGTGCACAAACCTTGCGTGTCCTGTCCGACTTCTAGACTTTGCTCGGGGACCTCTACATGTGATTATGTAGACATTTACAACCGTCGGAGGATATGACAAAATCTAGGATATGCGATCTTTTCAACAACATCTGGATGAGGAAATCACCATACAACATTTACAAGAAAATGAAATTGCATGACAAACACCATATTAACAAATCTCAAAATTAAGAAGGTGACATTTTGCGAACAGTTAACTTTGGCTGCAATATATAGACAAGGTCATAACCGTATTATATTCATCCAAAGAGACTAAATTGAACAGGGGACTAGAAACATCATTTGATGGCAATTAAATTAATGCTTCCGTTTTGTCACGCAACTGGTCGTCTCTTCTATGAAAATTTTGCACATCACTATACTCATCAGATGGAAGCCTTGAAAAAAAATACAGTGTCAGAGGATTATAAGAAATTAACAACTCAAGGAACAATTCGCAGAAAAAGAGGGCTTCTTGAGGGAAGTTCCAGATGATATTATTCTCGAACAGTTTTTAATGAAATTTTCCGGGGGATCAACTCGTTAGTAAGTGCCAAGAAAGAAAAAAGAACTTTCGGGAAATATCTGCCACAGTCCAATATCATTCTGCCATTAAAGCCACGACAATTCAATCACAGTTGTTGAGAAATTTGGAGATGAATACTAGACGGCTTCAAATGATGCAAACAGTGTTCAAAATATAAAAGTAGCTGTATATGGACAAGAATAATGGAAGAAACTACAAACGGGAAATCTATAGCTGTTGATGGGACTGATTCAGATCTTTTAAGACTTCATAAGCAGTTCCTGATTTTTTAAAGGTTAGTAAAAGCACTACTGAAAAGAAATGAACGAAATAGTTAAATTTAAAAAACTTTTGTGTCATTAAAAGATTGCTTTCACTTTTTTCATGATGCAACAGGCTGTGACACGACCTCAGCTATTCTCAGCAGTGAATATTCGGCAGCCTACAAGATCCTTCAAAAAGAAGAAGAATTGTGAAAGTTCGTTAGAGTCTTCAACCAACCAAAACTCAATCCTGTAAAAATGGTCATGATTAAACATTTCTTATCTGCCCGTATGAAGAAGGATACATGTCCTCCCTGGTATAAGCCATATCAGGTATAACAACGGAGGAGTATTACAAAGCTTCAATACGGCCACTTTTCCCCCTACTAACACAACAGCTGTTCAGAATTCAATTCGAAGTACCTCCAACTCCACGAGCGAAGTGGTCTAAGCATGTACCCAATCGAAAGAGTTTGGTGTGTGAAATAGGATATGCGAATTCCAGGACCGACACAGCTACCATCGGCTCCAGCCGGATAAGCTTACTTACCTGTAGATAAAAACTTATTGCAAGATAGGATTGTCAACGAACTACATGTTAGTGTAAAAGAGCTGATATGAAGTATTCAAGGGTTTGGGCATTTTCTTAGAGAGTTCATGTAGAATTTGGGAATCGGAAGACAATCTGATATAGATGATAACGAACAACAGCTGTAAAAAAAAACTCATATGTCTTTGACAACGGCTTATTTGTTGATCCAATCTGTTATGATTTTGTGATATCGTCCCCGCTTTATAGACCTAAAAAAAATGGACATAAAGACGATATTTATGAAACTTTAAGTGAAGGTGTAAAGACCAGGTATAAAACATGAAGATGGTTTATTGTTCTGTTTACATGTTTTGGAATCTTTTAACACGAGCTGCTTTGGAACCCGAAGAGAAAACGAAACCGTAGCAGGACACATTTTAGGTAACGACCAGAAACCAATTCATTTAGATATCACATTCGCGTACTACAGTATCATTCAATTGTACGTTTATAACAATTGTTTATTGTTTGATAGTTTATATGTTAAGATGTTCAACAGCAGATGATTCACTCCAAGGATTCTGCCACCTGCCAGGACACTTATGATTATGTAACTGCCGTTTAATTTACGACCCTCCTGAAGGAAAGTAAAGTTTAACACTTTTAATTAAGAACGAAGTATGGATTTTCCATACATGCAAATACTCCATGTACATTTTTATCCAAGATGATGTCGTAAGAAAGAAAGCTCTACTACACGACAAGCGCAGTTGGTTGCAACATATTTGCCTAGGTTTAATACGACATAAGTATAATCAATTGTTACTGCTCACCACCTTCTTCCATTGCGACTGTACTGTAGAAGTCAGCAGTGGACAGCGGCATCATTTACTTAATTCCTCTTGACTTACAGCTAGTAAAGGAATTTAACAATGAATCCGAGGGCGTAGGAACTTGTGTTGAGTACCCAGGTCTTAAAAACGATGCAGTAGTGCTTTTAGAGCTCGTTAACTCTCATTATAAAATGGCGTACCATTTAAAAAACCATGGATTTTCTTTTCCTTTAATGGTATCACAGACGTTTAGTTTTGGGAACGAACAGCGGTTTGTTTTAGGTGGGCCCTTCGGATTGAAAAATGTGGGGATACCAAATGTAAAAAGATAAGTTTAAGTTAACAATGATAATCAAGCAATTGCTATACTTCCCGTTTATATGCAACTACAATACTTCAAAATGCTTCCTGCTGTAGGAATCAACTAAGCACCCATAACGCTCTCACCCTGTTTTAGACCGTCAGCCTGATAGAAACTGTTGAATCCAAAGAATTGAGTTCTTACGGATATATTATTTAAAGAAAGTGTCCTGTGTGTTAACACTCAAGGCTATCAAATGTGCATTTAAATAATGTCCTTGCTGCTCACTAGGCCTTACATACAGAGCTGTGTTGGATTCACTATGTTAGGGTCAATCATTAACAATATTTTCCCTATTGTATCCTGTAAAACTTGCTATGGAGCCCATTATATTCTAACCTCAAAGCAGCCTTACTTTGGGCCTGTGACCGGTGATCTGATCGATGAGCCAAATAAAGAATCGAATTTGAAACCTTTTGAGATCTTCTTTTACACGGTTAGGTGCAAAATATTTACCGTATAGTCAGTCCTGTGTTCGCTATCAATTTAGTAACACTGGTCATCACAAAGCAACCAAACTATGGGCAACCAAATAAGCTTTTAATATAAGCTCACATTATGTTTTAATTACTAAGTGCCACACATTTCATAAAGCAGAAAAAGTAATTTATTTCAGAAGTCTCTTGATGAAAATTCTCCATATCCAAGTTCTTGAATGATATAACGGTAGCATTGTCTTGACAAGAATATCGTATCGCATTTCGTCATTCTGACAACCTCTTTTCCTCTAATGCTATACACTCATATTCTTTGTGTGTGAATGTTGTCTTACTCGGAAGATTTAATCAAGTCTTCACTCGCGTCTCTATTTCTTCTTATCGAACAACCTTTGGATTGCTATTTATCTTGTAATAGCTTCGCCACAACGATTGTGTAATGGTAAAATACACACTTCTCTTTTTGATATAAGCAGCCTAGTCCCTCTGCATTTTTTCAATATTTCAACATCAAGTACTAATACTATATATTCTACACTTCTGCATAATGGAAATAACTGCAAGAAAAGGTGTTCGATCGTACGGCAGCTGAAGAAATTTCTGAACGGTTCAAAGTTGTACCACCTTTAGAAGGTTATCGTGTTAAGTAATTTTTAGACACCATTGGATACATTGCGTAATGAAATGGTATAGAAGAACTTTTGGATATCCTGTAGACTATGATAACATTAGTGAAAATGCTGAATAGCCATGCCTAGTCAACATCATTGAGAATTCACTTCTAGAGTTTGCTTTGGGACCTCTACCTGTGGTTAAAATACTTACAACCGTTGGAGGAGATGACTAATTCTAGGATCTGCGATCGTTTTGAACGACGTCTGGAGGAGGAAATCAATATGCAACATTTACAATAAATGAAACGGCATGACCAAAACCATAATAGGAAATCTTAAAATTAAGACGGTGACATTTTCTGAACCTTTAACTTTAGCTGCAATAATAGAAAAGGTCATAATTGTATTGCAATTCATCGAAAGGGACTAGATTGAACAGGGGACTAGGACCTTTATTTGAAGGCAATTAAAATAATGCTTCCGTTTACTTACGCAGCTGGTCATCTTTTCTATGAAAAATTTGCACATCACTATACTCAACAGGTGGAAAGCTTTAGAGGCAAATACGGTATCAGAGGATTACCAGAAATTAACAACTCAAGGAACATTTATAATTCGCAGAAAAAGATGCCTTCTTGAGCGAAGTTCCAAGTGATATGATAATCGAACAGTGCTTAATGAAGGCCACGAAACTTTCTCGGGGATTAACTCAACGTCAGACACAAAATTAGAAAGATTAATCCTTCATTCCCTTAGGATTAATCTTGCTCTATTTTCGCCTTGTGTTTTATGGATATAAATTACAATTAGACATGGAAAATGCTGAAAGAGAAAAAAGAGCTTTCGGGAAATATCTGCCACGATCGAATTTAATTCTGCCATTAAAGCCACGACAATTCAATTACAGTTATT
Source organism: Thermobia domestica (assembly GCF_964235325.1). NCBI lineage: Eukaryota > Metazoa > Arthropoda > Insecta > Zygentoma > Lepismatidae > Thermobia > Thermobia domestica. The sequence continues at coordinate 84,893,133 of NC_137470.1, forward strand.
GAGAAACTCTGAGATCAATACTAGACGGCTTCAAATGATGCAAACAGTTTTCAAAGGAGTAAAGGTTACTGTAAATGGACAACAGTAATAGAAGAAACTACAAACGGGAAATCTGTAGCTGTTGATGTTTGTGATTATGGTTTTTTTTTAAGAATCTTGGTAGATGATTTCATGAGCAGTTGCTCATTCTTTTATAGCCACATACAAGAAGAATTGAAAGGAAATGCTACGAAATTAATAAATTTAAGGTAAGTTTGGCTCAAAAGATTGCTTTCACTTTTTTCATAATGCAACAGGCTATGACACGACCTAAGCTATACTCATGAGTGAATAGTTGGCAGCCATCAATTTCCTTCAGAAAGAGGAAGAATTGTGAAAGTTAGTCAGAGTCTTCAATCAACCAAATGTGAATGCTGACAAAGTGGTAAGGTTAGACATTTCTTATTCACCTGTATGAAAAAGGAAACATGTCCTCCCTGGCATAAGCCATATCATATACAAAGAAGTATTTACAAAGCTTCAATTAGGCCGTTTTTCCCGTTACTAACACAGCATCTGTTCAGCATTCAATTCGGAAGTACCTCCATCTGCAGGAGCGAAATGGTCTAAGCAAGAAACCAATCAAGAGGTTGGTGTGTTTACCCACACAGCTACCATTAGTCCCAGCCGGATAATCTTATTTACCTGTGGAAAAAAATTAACTGCAAGATAGGATTTTGAACGAGCCACATTTTAGTGTAAAAGAGCCGATATGGAGTATTTAAGGTTTTGTGATTGTGCCAATGGAGTTTATGTAGAAATGGCAGATGAGAAGACAATCTGATATAGATGTTAACGAAAAACATCTAAAAAAGCCAATATGTCATTCACAATGGCTTAATAGTTGATCCAATCAGTTATTCTTATTATTTTGTGATATCGTCCACGCCTTATAGACTTAATAAAATGGACATAAAGACGATCTTGATGAAACTTTAAATGAAGGTATAAGCAAAATGTATACAACGTGCTGGTGGTTTATTATTCTGTTTACATATTTTCGATTAAACAGTTTCTATCAGGCTAACGATGAAGAAAAACGTTATGAGTCATAAGTAGATTTCTTCAGCAGGAAGCATTCTCAAATTGTAATGTAGTTCCATATAAACGGGAAGTATAGCAATTCCTTGATTATCATTGATAAATTAATACTTAAGTTTTTTAAATTTGGTATCACATAATTTTCAATCACAAGAGCCTACCTAAAACAAACCGCGGTTAATTCCCAAAGCTATACGTCTGTGATACCGTCGTCTTATTAAAGGGAGAAGGTTATCCACGTTTGTTTAAATGGTACGACATTGTATAATGTGGTCATATTGAAGCTTTGTAACTACTCCCTTGTTATATCTGATATGGCTTATACCATGGAGGACATGTTTCCTTCTCCATACAGGCGCATAAGAAATATGTTATCTTTACCATTTTGGAGGATTTAGTTTTGGTTGGTGTAAGACTCTGAGTAACTTTCACAATTCATCTTCTTTATGAAGGATCTTGAAGGCAGCCAACTATTCACAGCTGAATATAGGTGAGGACGTGTCACCGCCATCGTGAAAAGAATTGAAAGCTATTTTTTAAAGACGATAAAGTTTATTTTAATTTAGTAATTTCGTAGAATTTCATATCAGTTCTGCTTGTATGTGGTTTTAAAAGAAGTAGCAAATGCTCATGAAGTATTCTAAGAAGATTCTTAGAACATCCGAATAAGACCCATCAACAGCTACAGGTTTCCCGTTTGTAGTTTTTTCCATTATTCTTCTCCATATACAGCTGGCTTGTCGTGACAATTCGATCGTTACAGATACTTCCTGAAAGCTCTTTTTTTGTCTTTCGGCACTTTCCTTGTCTAATTGTAATTTAAATCCATAAAATACAAGTGAAAATGGTGCTTAACATAATTTATAAACGTACTTAACGCAGATTTGATTTGCCATTTTTAGTCCACGCCTTTGCGTCTATAAGACTCTTCCTTCTACGTGTGGGTTTTAAAACACAGCACAACAGAGACTCCGCAATATTTACCGCATTCGAACTTATATTCTTGCGCTTTCCACATCTTGGAGCAGAAGCCCTGAATTTTCTCCCTTAGTAATAGTGTTCGAGTACTTGCTCGTCTCGGTGCCCAAAGAAAGTAATATATACTGCTATTAGCTTTCGATTAGCTTGAAAGTGAAACTTGCGTCTATAAAAAATTTCGAACGGTTTTGAACCTTGACTCACTTCATCAAGATTCTATATTGATAACGCTACGTATCTATCCCAATAATCTCTAGGCTATAGAACCTGAAAATCTTTCTGACTCGCACGGTTCATCTTCCACTAAAGACTGCCATATCGCACACTCTTATTAAGCTTATTGGAGGATTTGAATTTCTCGATCTTCTAGACGTTTTCTCACCGGTGAGTAAAGTTCTGGTAAGCCTCCTCTCTGTAGCATATTAGTGCACTAACTCTATTAGCTTTTTGACACCTTTCATACCTGAGACGGAATGATGAGGAAGAAGTATTTCTGTAATCTTATTTATTAAATTCAACACTACCTCTTCTCGCTGACGTGAATAGTGCTTGCGTGTCCTGTCCATCGATTCAAAGGTATCTTCTCAATGAGGAGAAAGCTACTCCACAAAATGTACCCGATAAAAAGCAAGTAGTTGTGGCTTACGAAGTGTACTCATCCAGGCTTGGTATGTATGCGAGCATAACCATGGATGTTGTCCAGAACCATCTACTTCTCTATATAATGTAAATAACTCCAAAAAAAATTATCAAAGCGCATGGGTTATGAAATTAGATCAGCAATTATACAGGATATATGTTCAAATTCTAACTCAGCTGAAGAAATTTCTGAACAGTCCAAAAATTTACCGCCTTTGGGAGGTTTGCAGTTAAGTAATTTCTAGGCACGAAAGGTATAGAAGAACTTTGGTGCATTCTGTACACTATGACAACTTTAGTGAAAATTCTGAATGACCATGCCTACTGAAGATCATTGAGAAATCACTTCTAGACTTTGCTCGGGGACCCCTACATGTGGTTTGAAGTCATTTACAACCGTCGGAGGAGATGACAAAATCTAGGATCTGATCTTATTCAAGAACGTCTGGATGAGGAAATCAGTATCCAACATTTACAAGAAAATGAAACTGAATGAAAAAAATATATAAGGAAATCTCAAAATTAGGATGGCGACATTTCCCGAACCGTTAACTTTGGCTGCAGTATATAGAGAAGATCATAATCATATTGGAATTAATCCAAAGGGACTACATTGAACAGGGGATTAGAAACTTTATTTGAAGGCTATCAAATTAATGCTTACGTTTACTCACGCAGCTTGTCATCTTTTCTATGAAAAATTTCCACATCAATATACTGAATAGATGGCAGCCCTGGACGGAAATACGGTATCAGTGAATTACAAGAAATTAAAAACTCAAGGAACATTGACAAATCGCAGAAAAAGAGTCCTTCTTGTGCGAAGTTCCAAGTGATATGATTATCGAAGAGTGCTTAATGAAGGCCGCGAAATATTCTGGGAAATAACTCAACGTCAGACACAACGTTAGCAAGATTATTCCCTCATCCCAAATACTGTTACTATAACAGAGGTTCTACAGGACTATTGTGGACATCAGTTTATCATCAGAGCGACATGTTGATATAATGATACTTTCCTTCTGTGATAATAAATCAATGCGCAAGAATAGCAATTTGATTACGGTGAATATTTCAGATTCTCTGTTATCTTGTGTATTAAAACCCACACGTAAATGGAAGAGCCCTTCTACACGCAATGGTGTGCGTTATAAATGGCCAGTCAAATCTGCGTTAAGTACGTATACGAATTATGTTAAGCGCTACTTTCAGCTTATATTATATGGATAAAAATCAAAATTAGACACGGGAATTGACGAAAGACAAAAAAAGTTTCGTGAAATATCTTAACGATCGAATTTAATTATGCCACTGAAGTCACCACAATTAAACCACGTTTCTTCAGAAACTTGGAGATCAATACTAGACGGCTTCAAATGATGCAAGCAGTTTTCGAAAGAGTAAAGGTAGCTGTATATTGACAAGAATAAGGGAAGAAACTACAAACGGGAAATCTGTAGGTGTTGGTGACTCTGATTCAGATCTTTTAAGAATCTTGGTAGAATTCTTTTAAGGCCACATGGAAGCAGAACCGAAAGGAAATGCTATGAAATTATTATATTTAAAAAATATTTAGCTTCATTAAAAGAGCGGTTTCACATTTTTCATTATGCAACAGGCAGTGACACGACCTCAGCTATACTCAGGAGAGAATAGTTGCCTACCTTCAAGATCCTTCAAAAAGAAACAGAATTGTGCAAGTTAGTCACAGTCTTCAGCGAGCCAAATCTCAATCCTAAAACAATAGTAAAGATTAATTTCTTATCCGACTGTATGGAGAAGGAAACATGTCCTTCTTGGTATAAGCCTATCAGGAATAACAAAAAATTAGTTACAAAGATTCAATATGGCCACTTGTACCCCTACTATCACGGCAGGTGTACAGCATTCAATTCGGAAGTACGTCCAAATCCAGGCTCGAAATGGTCTAACCATCAACCGAATCGATTGAGGTTGGTGTGTGAAAGAGGATATGCCATCAGCTACCATCAGCTACCATTTCACTCCTGAAGTTTTTGCTCGTTAGCTTGTGTGTGTCCTGTAACAATTTCGTTTTCTCTTCGGGTACCAAAGCCGCTCGTGTTAAAGATTTCCAAAATATGTAAACTAAACAATAAACCACCTTAATATTTTATACCCTGTTTGTTTACCTTCTTTTAAAGTTACATCAAGATCGTCTACATGTCCATTTTTTTTAGGTCTATAAAGCGTGGACGTTATTTCAAAATAATAATCATAACTGATTGGATCAACAACTAAGTAATTTTCATAGATTGAATGTTTTTCAACAGCTTTGTTCATCATCTATATTAGATTGTCCTCCAATCTGGCATTTATACATGAAGTCCCTTGGCAAAATGGAGAAAACCTTCAATATTTCATATCTGCTCTTTTATACTAACTTGTGGCTCGTTCACATCTTGCAGTCACTTTTTATTTAAAGGTTAGTAACATTACCCGGCTAGAGCTGATGGTAGCTGTGTGGGTCCTGGAATTCGCATATCCTCTTTCACACACCAACCTCATTCGATTGAATTCATGCTTAGACTATTTCGCTCATGGAGTTCCGAATTGAATGCTGAACAGCTGCCGTTTTAGCAGCGGGAAATGTGGCCATTATGAAGCTTTGTAACTACTGCCTTCTTATACCTGAAATGGCGTATACCAGAGAGAACATGTTTCCTTCTCCAAAGAGGCTAATAAGAAATGTGTAATCTTCACCAGATTCTCAGGATTGTTTATCGGTTGGTAGAAGACACTGACTAACTTTCAAAATTCTTCTTCTTCTTCTTTTTTTTTTAAGGATCTTGAAGGCTTTCATATATTTACTGCTGATTATAGCTGAAGACGTGACACAGCCTGTTGCGTCCTGAAAAAAGTGAAATCAATCTTTTAATGACCCTCAGTTTCTCTAAATTTAATAAATTCGTAGAATTTCCTATCAGATCAACAACTGCTCATGAAGTCTTCTAGTAAGATTCTTAAAAGATCCGAATAAAACCCATCAACATCTACAGGTTTCTAGTTTGTATTTTCTTCCATTATTCTTCTCCGTATACAGCTACCTTTACTCTTTCGAAAACTGATTGCATCACTTGAAGCCGTCTAGTATTGATCTCCAAGTTTTTTCAAGTAGTGTGATTGATTTGTCGTCGCTTCAATGGCAGATTTAAATTCGATCGTTGCAGACACTTCCCGAAAGACCTTCTTGTCTTTCGGTACTTTTCGTGTCTAATTGTATTTTATATCCATTAAATATAAGGTGAAAATAGCGCTTAACATAATTTATAAAGGTACTTAACGTACTTAATTACGAGGTTTTGTAATATGGTTTGTCATGGAATTTCATTTTCTTCTAAGTGTTGCATATTGATTTCCTCGTGCAGACGTAGATGAATAAGATTGCAGATCCTAGTTTTCGTCATCTTCTCCGACGGTTGTAAATGACTTAATAACAACACGCAGAGGTCCCCGAGAAAAGTCTAGAAGTGAGTCTCAATGATGTTGAGTAAGGATGGCCATTCAGCATTTTCACTAAAGTTTACATAGTGTACAGGATACACCATAGTTCTAAACCATTTCCTGACATAATATATACAATCGTGCCTAGAAATTAATTAATTGGAAATCTAAAGGCGATACATCTTTGGACCGTTCAGAAATTTCTTCAGCTAAGGTACGATTTGAACACCATTCCAGTATAATGGCTGATTTATACCATTTCCCGACATGTATCAAATCGTACCTAGTAATTACTTAACTGGAAATCTCCTAAAGGCGGTACAACTTGAGCCGTTCACAAATTTCTTCAGCTGCAGGTACTATTTGAACACCGTTGCAGTATAACGGCTGATCTAACGTGATAACGCATGTGCTTTATTCACTTTTCTTGCACTCATTTACTGTATGCATAAGAGTAGAGTATTAGTATTTGAAATTAAAATACTGCAGAAATCCAAAGGGACTACACTGCTTATATCAAAGGGATAGGTGTGTAACACACAATTACACAATCGTTGTGGTGAAACTTTCACAAGATGAATAGCTATCCAAGGTTTTTTGAGAAAAGGAAATCAAGATACGTCACGCTAGAGGGAAGAGTTGATTATATCTTCGGAGTAAGACGGCATTGACACACCAATAACATGAGTGTATAGTATTAGAGGGAAAGAGGATGTCAGAATGAATAAATGTGATACGATATTCTTATCAAGACAATGCTACTGTAATATCATTCAAAAACTTGGATATGGAGAATTTTCTCAAGAGAATTCTGAAATAAATGACTTCTTTGCTGTTTGAAATGTGTGGCACTAAGCTATTAATCAAAGCATACAGTGTGCTTATTAGATTAACCTACAATTTGGCTGCTTTGTGATGCCTTGATTATACCGTATATATTTTCCACATAACCATGTAAGAAAAGATCTCAAAAGAACTTAAAATCGGTTCTTTACTTGTCTCATTGATCAGATCACCGCTCTCAGGTCCAAAGTTTAGAATATAATTGGTTGCATAGCAAGTTTTACAGTATACAATCGGGAAAATATTATTAATGATAGACCGGAACCTAGTGAATCATACACAATTCTATATGTAAGTTTTAGTGAGCAGCAAGGACGCTAATGAAACGCATATTTAATAGGCTCGAGTGTTAACTAAGAGGATTCTTTCTTTAAATTATATATATCCGTAAGAACACAACTCTTTGGATTAAAAGGTTTCTATCAGGCTAACAATTAAGAAAAAGGTGATTCCGTTATGAGTCTTAAGAGGATTTCTTCACCAGGAAGCACTCCCAAATAGTAACGTAGTTGCATATAAACGGGAAGTATAGCAATTGCTTGATTATCATTGATAAATTAATACTTAAGTTTTTTACATGTGGTATAACAAAATTTTCAATCCCAAGGGCCCACCTAAAACAAACCGCGGTTAATTCCCAAAGCTATACGTCTGTGATACCTTCGCCTTATTAAAGGGAGAAGTTAATCCACGGTTGTTTAAATGGTACGACATTATATAATGTGAGTTAAAGAGCTCTAAAAGCACTACTGCTTCTTTTTTGAGACCAAGGTACACAACAAAAGATCCTACGGCATCGTATTACCACATCACTTAGAGATCGATTTCATCTCTTATAATTATCTTTTTTCAGTAATTGTAGAATTCTATTACAATGAAGTCTAGTGACATCTCTTCTAATGATCTTATTTTAAGGCGATTTCTTACGTAGAGGATGCATTATACAGAAAGCTTCACAAGCTCGGGGTACTTGTGCTATCGCAAGTGACCCATCAACTTGTCCATGATTTTAACGCGGTTTCTCTTTACTATACCTTATGAGCTCACCTTGATATTCATTCTTTCTCACCTAAAGACTTCTTGTTCCGCACGTCACTGAGTTTAAACTCGAATATTTCGAATTTGCAAGTCCCAAAAGCAATATGAGCTGCTGTACTTTTCCCATATCAAGCCGCCCGCTCTCGTCGATTGTACTGCATGCAAACTGATTCCACTCGTTCTAAAAGCAGTTATCATGGCGGATCTACTTCATCTATTGATATTATCTTATTATCAAAATGCATCCTCATATATACAATTAGTAATACCATTATATCAGCAAAGGGCCACAGTCGGCACCCTTGTAGATATGGCATATGAAAGTAATTTTTCAACAGATTTTAGTCTATTACAGCGTGTAAGTTCCATATGAATAATCCTAATCTGACTACACCCCTTATATAATATTACTATGTCTGTTTGTTTGTATTGCATGCTAACTGCTTGCATTCGTTTTGATAAGGGAACAGCATGTATATAGATATCTCTTGTTAATAAATATATGAATGTTTCTGTAAGTCGGTAATACAATGAACTCTAAAAACAGTCTAAAGTATAGTTCTAAGTACATATTCGTGTGTTTCGGCTTTCTTCTTGCCAATGTTAACGGCTCTTGGCTGGACTATGCAAGGAATGTACTCTAGGCACTTTGCCATGATATTCCGCTATATGATGCGATCATCTATGCAGAATTCTACAGACGATCTGGTGCTTCTATTTTAGTAAAGGAATTACTTGGTGATCTAGAATGGCTCTGGTCAAAGGCCACGAATATGCTCGCATACATACCAGGCCAAATGACAGCCTGGTTCAGTGTTAGAGATAAGTACATTTCGTAAGCTTCAACTGTTTCAAGGTAGATTTTGTGGAGTAACTTGTTGATCCTTCTGTCTGAGGTATGAAAGGTGTCAAAAAGCTAATAAAATTCTTGCACTAATTTGCTACAGACGGGAAGTTTACCAGATCTTTGCTCACCGGTGAGAAATCGTTTAGAAGATCGGGAAATTCAAATCCTCCAATAAGGTTAATAACAGTGTCCGATATGGCAGTCTGTAGTGTAAGAATGACTGTGCGAGCCAGAAAAGACTATAAGGTTCTATAGCCTGTATAGTTCTGTAGATACGTAGCGTTATCAATATAGCATTTAGACCTCGAAATTTTTTATACACGCAAGTTTAACTGTCAGGCTCAGCGAAACTTATTAACTGTATTTATTATTTTCTTTAGGCACCGAGACGTGCAAGTACTCGAACACTATTCCCAAGAGGACAATTTCAGGGCTTCTGGTCCATGTGGGAAGTGAGCCAATAAGTTTTAGATCTTTCAGGTGTACTTAACTTAAAATATCACAATCTAACCTAAGTCAAAAAAAAAATTTGTGGATTGATTACTTTGTTGCAGTCTCTGTTCTAGCAGACTTGTGTAACATCTTTGTATCGCGAATCAGTGCTTTACACCGCTAGCTTTAGTAATTCATCGGCCTGACTTGTCTCAAAGGCCCGCATTGGTTCAACTGCTACATCTAGCTGGACTAAATATAAAAAACCGAGTTCTGAGAAATAGTGAGAAAACGATGGGAATTCTTGGGGCAAGGTCCCAAGCGGTGGGAAAAGACTCTAAGGTGCCAAATTACACATGGGGAAGTATATCGCATCCGACGAACAAGATTAATTTTATGCAATGTAGAATCATCTGATCGACAGTTTCCGTGCTAGACCATACGTCTGCAGCATATAACACAGACAGCTGTTGGTCAATGCCAGGAATATAGTGTGACTACTATAGATGAAGGTATGACGTGCATGTGAAATGAATGAGGTGTGCCCAGGTTTTTTGGGTGGGCTATGGCGTGATGGGAAACACTAGCGAATAAGAACGTATACTGTACTTAGGAATAGGTATACTGAATTCACGCGTAAAAACATTTCTCCACTAGTCTTCAGGTTCTAATGACTATAGATCTGTAGAGTAGTGATAGTAGTTTGTGCATGATAACTATGACGTGCAAATGTTTGCATAATTGTTGCTGCTTGTACTTTCAAAAATAGAGTGTACGATGACACAACGAGTCTTCTTCGACGCCTGGAGAGGTGAACCCAATAGCTGCAAGAGAACCAATAGTGTTTACACCTGTGTAATACACAAATTATGGTTACAATACTGTGATGAGGATGTAGCAGAGTGCGTCAGAAAGGTTACAGATAGTTTTTGTATACATGTCAAAGAGAAATGGCAAAAATGTCATCGTGCAATGAATAACTTTGTAATCAAATATGGTAAGTGGCTCTCGACAGTACAGTGGAGTTTTCTGCAAACGTACGGGATGCAGCGACAATACGACGACCAGGATCATTTAGTATAGGTGTGACACCGAGAACACCTGTAGGGCGTCCAAGAGAAGTGTTTGAAGATGCAAGTAAGAAAGCAAAGAGAAGACGGTTGTAGTCGTTAGTAAAACATAGACAACTGAAGAGTTAGTGTATGCAGCGCAAATGCGTTTACGTGCAAAACAAAAACGTGATGCTTCTTATATGGTAAAAGAGATTGATGTGTCACACAGGAGTGGTCGCGAATCAGAAAGGCGTACAAGAGTCCAGAGACGACAGTACCAATTAAGATTACAAACGATGAAACATTAGCGTTATATGTTGACGCGAAATTGACAAAGAAACAATACCAGTTAGTTCGTAACCAGGCAAAAGTTCACAATGCAAATATCGATTCGTCTAACTATAAACTCTTAGAGGCCAAGAAAGCGTGCTACCCAGCCTATATTATCACCGACGTATATGCGGAAGTGCAGCTGCAAGCGTTACTTGATTGTAGTATCGAGCGGTTGATCACCAGAAACAGTACTATACTGAAAGAGATCAATCAGCAAGTTGAAATGACCATGCTCTTCAAATGGTGTTTGTGATGGCGCGTCAGGTCAGAGCGCATACAAACAATGGTATAATTCAGATACGGAAGACGATATACATTACAATACATATTTGTTATTTCGTTAGTGTCTCTAAAATTACAATATGGTTAAGAGACACTCTGGCATAATCCACGGCGATTGCCTATACGCAATTGTCGGCCACTCAAGCTACTGTTCATGAAAGAAACAGCAGAATTAACACGTTCAGAAGTTACTAAGATACAGCAGCAACTACAAGCTCTCTCACTAACAACTATCACCTACAATGATAATCAAAGAGTGGTGAACCACAGATTAATGCTTACAATGGTAGATGCGAAGGTCTGTAGTGATATCACAAACAATCATATTAACGATGTTACATCTGCGGTGCGTCTACAAAGAAAATAAACGATCCAGACAAAAGTACAGCACAACCACCCGACACAACAACGTTTGAATTCGGTTTGTCAAGTCTGCATTACTGGATAAGGTGCTTTGAGTGTCTGTTGCACATTGCATATAGACTGGACATCATACCTGACAAGTGAGAAAGAGGGATCAACCAAATGTTGATCAACGAAAAAAATTACTACAGAAGCGATTTCGTGAAGAAATAGGTCTCCTGGTGGATGTGCCGAAATCAGGCTACGGAACAAGCAATGAGGTAATATTGCCTTCAAGTTTTTCTTGAATCCATCATTATCATCAATGAAGAGTTGATTGAACGATTTGCAGTTCTCTTACGTACCTCTTTTGCAATTAACTGTGAGGCATTTGGTATGTATTCTCTGCAAACTGCCCGATTATATGTGGACCTGTATAACTGGTATTACATACCGGCATTTGGGCATATAGTATTGATACATGCGACATCGTCGAATCTGCGCTAGTTCCCATTGGACAGCTTTCCGAAGAGGCACAAGAAGCTCGGAATAAAGATTGTCGAAGGTTCCGCGAACATCATGCCAGGAAAAGTTCTCGTCACAACAACATAGAAGATTTAATGCACATGTTGTTAATCACGTTGGATCTCTGCATAACAAACCTTAGCAAATTCACACTCAAACACAGTGATATCTTCCCGAAGAAATACGTCTATAGTTACAAGTTCCTCCAACGTGTCAAGCATACATTTCAGCTGATCATACTACTGAACATAAAATTAGTTCTTCAGTGAGGATATGTGACTGCTTACCGCTTCGTGTCGCTTTGTGTCCGTGCAAGGCCATGTTTTCTTTGGTTATGAATTTAGTTAAGCTGGATGTGGCAATTGAACCAGTGTGAGTCCAAGAGAAGCGGGCTTGGTTCTACAAGGTATACACATACCTAATTACCTCAGCATCTATTAGATTTTCCGGTCAATAACCTGAATGTGAATCCTTTACAAGATTACGACCATAAGTCTAATATAACTATTACAGAAAATTGTTAAGTTTCGTGGGCTTCTATTTGAAAAGTAGCATGGAAAAGTCGTAAAGGAACAAGGTGCCGAGCAATAAGCAATGATTATCCTTATGTCGAATAAAACCTAGGGCAATAAGTAGAAACCAACTGCGATAGCCGTGTAGTAGAGCTTTCATTCTTACGACACGGTCTTGGATAAAAATGCACATGGAGTCTTTGCATGTATAGAATATCCAAAGTTCGTTCTTTATTAAGAGTGTTAAACTTTATTTCCTTGTTAAAGGTTCGAAAACTAAATGGCAGTTAAACAATTTTAAGTGACCTTGCAAATGGCAGAATCCTCGAAGTCAATCATATCCTGTTGAACATCTTAATATATAACAATCAAACAATAAACAATTTTTATAAACGTACAATTGAATGATGCTGTAGCACGCGAATGTGATATTTAAATGAATTGGTATTTTCTCGTTAACTTAAGTGTGTCCTCCTACGGTTTCGTTTTCTCTACGGGTACCAAAGCAGTTCGTGTGAAAGGATTGCAAAATATATAACAGAACTTTAAACCACCTTCATGTTTTATACCTTCATTAAAGTTTAGTAAAGATCGTCTTTGTGTCCATTTTTTTAGGTCTATAATGCGGAAACGATATCACAAAATATTAATCATAACTGATTGGATCAACAATTAAGCCGTTCTCAAAGACATATATGTTTTTTTACAGCTCTTGTTCGTTATCATCTATATCAGATTGTCTTCCGATCTGCCAGTGCTACATGAACTCTCTCGCAGAATGCAGAAAACCTTGAATACTTCATATCAGCTCTTTTACACTAACATGCGGTTCATGACAAACCTATCTTGCAATCACTTTCTATCTACAGATAAGTAAGCTTATCCGGCTGGAGGCGATGTTGACGGTGTGGGTCCTGGAATTCGCATATCCTCTTTCACACACCAAACTCTTTCGATTGGGTACATGCTTAGACCACTTCGCTCGTGGAGTTGGAGGTACTTCCGAATTTAATTCTGAACCGCTGCCGTGTTCGTAGGGGGAAAGGTGGCCATATCGAAGCTTTGTAATATTCCTCCCTTGTTATACCTGATATGGCTTATACCAGGGAGGACATGTTTCCTTCTCCATACGGGCGAATAAGAAATGTGTAATCATGAGCAATTTGTCAGGATTGAGTTTTGGTTAGTTGAAGACTCTAACTTTCACAATTCTTCTTTTTGAAGGATCTTGTAGGCTGCCAAGTATTCACTGCTGAGAACAGCTGAGGTCGTGTCACAGCCTGTTGCATCTCGAAAACAGTGAAAGCACCTTTTTATAACTCCAAAGTTTCTTTAAATTTAATAATTTCGTAGCATTTCTTTTCAGTAGTGCTTCTAGTAACCTTAAAAGAATCAACAACTGCTTATGAGGTTTTCTAGTAGGATCTTAAAAGATCTGAATCAGTCGCATCAACAGCTACAGATTTCTCTTTTGTAGTTTCTTCCATTACTCTTGTCCATATAGAGCTACTTATATAGATTGAACACTATTTGCATAATTTGAAGCTGTCTAGTATTGATCTCCAAGTTTCTCAAGAACTGTGATTGAATTGTCGTGGCTTCAAGGGCAGAGTAAAATTGGATCGTGTAGAGCAGCCCTGGCCACGGCGAGCAGATAGTGGATACTCTCCTCGTGAACGCTCACGAGCATTCTACGGGCAAATACCGTTGTTCGTGCTTCGTGAATCTTCGGGTTTTGTCTTTAGAGGAGCGGAAGTGTTGTCAACCTTGGCGGTAATCACTAGCTTACCAAATTAAAAAAAAAGTATGTATGATAACTAATTGCCATTTAGTGTATAGTGTTTTTTACAATGTGGTAACCGTTAACTATAGACAACACAAAGTGGTAACAGCAATCAAATGATAAACTATGTACGTTCCTTTTCTTCTTTTTTCTTTCCTTTTGTTAAAGAAGGATGTTGTGGAACCAAACCATCGCTTACATTTATAAAAATTTGCCAGTTTGCCCAATGGAAAACCAGTTTTAATATATATATATATATATATATATATATATATATATATATATATATATATATATATATTATCAAGTTCTTAATCCGAGTGTGGGTATGTTGTTTCACTTTTTAGGAAAAGAGATAATCTGTTGATACGAAATAAAAATACTGTAGCACTTGTTTGTAATTATCTAAGTATTATCTCCAGAAAATTAGCTTGTGCATGTATGTGTGTACGAATAGGCTTAGCAAGGGGTTGGTTGTGGATATTAGAAGCCACTATTACACTATCAATACGAAGAATAGTATTTCTTACTCCACTTTTAAAGTGGGGCCGCGGTGGCTCAGTGGTAGAACGTTCACATCTGGTGCTTGGGGTCCCGGGTTCGATCCCAGTCCCCGCCAAGTAAACTTTGCGGTGGACAAACACCGTGTGCGTGGGTTTTCTCGGGGTTCTCCCATTTCCTCCCACTTTCTTCATTCTATCATTTCATTCATAACTCATCATCACCGTCTCCTTTAGCCTAACCGGTATAATCGTGGGACGTAAAACCCAAAGATTTCATTTCATTTTTTCCACTTTTAATGTTACTTTGATCGCAAAGAATCAAACAAAATATTAAGAGAGCCAAAAAGATTTTCCATTTTTAAGAGTGACCATTAGTGGGTACCATTAGTTTTTTTTTTTTTTTAACAAGGAGTGTCTTTTTAATAAGGAAAAGTATATTGTCCCTGGCTGGTTGCTTGCCGGTAGCTTGTTAAAAGTGAAAAAGAATGTTAAATCATATCAACGACTGAAGCTACACGCTTGTCTTTCTTCGATAGTTACTGACTGGTTTTGAAAGTCACGATGTTGTAGGCCTACTGTAACAGCGTAAACTTGTAAGGGAACGTTCCAACTGAATGATACGAACAATTATTCCCAATGTCTTGAACATGAAACGTGGATTGCACGGATAACGCTTAAAGTGGGCTGGACTGCACTGGAATTTCCTTCCGGCAAATTAGTGTTTGGTCGGAACTCAGTTCTTCTGTGTAATTGTCTCTTAACAACATTTGAACATTTCTTTTAGATAATAATATCTAACTAACTCTATGGCCTATGGAACCCGAAGGTTGAATGCGGCGTTTACAACATATTTCCACTAACTTCTGTCCTTAGCCAACTGGATCCAGTTTCTACTCTGTACTCTTATTTCTGCAAGATCCATCTTAATATTGTCTTCCCATCTACGTCTAGGTCTTCCTAGTGGTCTTCTTTCAATTGGGTTTTCAGTTAAAATTATGAAAGCGTTTCTAATTTCTTCCATTCTGGCTACACGGAATGGCCACCTGAGCCTTCTACACTAATGACCCTAACAATGTTAAGTGAGCGGTATAAACTATGCAATTCCTCGTTATGAAATTCCTCCAATCCCCATTTTCATCCGTCTTTGGTCCGAATACTACTACTACTACTACTACTACTACTACTACTACTACTACTACTACTACTAATAATAATAATAATAATAATAATAATAATAATAAAAATAATAATAATAATAATACGCATTATTATTATTATTATTATTATTATTATTATTATTATTATTATTATTATTATTATTATTCAACCTCCCGTCGTTCTGCTATCAATCTAGCAACGAAAGGCGTTCACAACTTAGCAAACGTGAAGCGAGTGACAAGTTACAGACCGAGTGCTAATGTAATACAATGTCACGAATTGTGTAAGCAAGCTAAAAAAGGCCTGAAACAATTCGTTTCCGATTTTTGCAGTCGTTTTTACGTCTGTAAGCTGACATGTTTAATATTAGTTTCTTTCTTTCTTTCTTTCTTTTTCATTTGTTAGTTACTTCAACGCTAACTGTAACCTCTATCATGCGTCTTCCTCGATCAAAAAACGTACTAATTTTATTTCCTACAGTGTTTTCGCGTCACTGCTTTCGAAATGGGGAGGGGGAGAGCACACCTGCACATTTCACGCTTGCGTCTGCTCAATGCTTCAACATCGTGCGAATTTGTGACCAGGCTTGGCCGTAGGTTTTTTACCATCATGTGTGGTTGGCAACACTTATCGGATGCAGTGGAAGGGGCGGAGCTACCAACACCTGTGCTCACATGTTCTTATCTCCGCTCGTTGTCGCTCACGATTCGGCTCCGGGAGCCAATTCATGGGCAGGCCTGGTGTAGAGAATCCCCGAGTGCTCTTTTTCTCTTTTTGCACTTGCTAACGAGTTAATACCCCAGAAAATCTCGTGAACTTCATTAAAAACTGTTCGAAAATAATATCACTTGGAACTTAGCTCAAGAAGTCCTGTTTTTCTGCGAATTGTTCCTTGAGAATGTTCCTTGAATTAATTTCTTGTAATCGTCTGACACCGTATTTTCCTTCAGGGCTTCCATCTGTTGAGTATAGTGATGTGCAAATTTTTCATAGAAAAGACGACCAGCTGCGTGAGAAAACGTAAGCATTAATTTAATTGCCATCAAATGAAGTTTCTAGTCATCTGTTCAATTTAGTCCCTTTGAAAGAATTCAATACGGTTATGACCTTCTCTATATATTCCAGCCAATCTTAACAGTTCGCAAAATGTCACCGTCTTAATTTTGAGATTTCTTAGTGTTACAGAGATCAGTGTTTCCTCTACATTCACAAAAAAACATTACAAGCATACATGCGACATAAGGGGAGCTATAATGGTTTATCTTGAAATGATTTTCGATATAGGAAAAAATTCATACTATGCCTTAAACACGGAAAAATTCTGGCATACATAGACCCACATCACAATCAGGACACATCCACGTTGTGTTCTTTCGCATCCGTTTGTCATCATAAACCTTTCCTACATCAGAACAGGCCCTACAATATCTAGTAGGTCTCTCCTTTTTTTCCGTAGCGGGAAGTTTCTTTGCAAAATGTCTTTTGGTCAATCTGTTGGTTCAAGTTGAAGTTTCAGGAACTTGTTGATCTTCGATACATGCTTTTTCACTCAAAGCTTGTCCCACTTTCTGCCGAAAGTCTGCTAAATGCACATTGTTCTTCTCTTGTCTACTTCTAGTTCTCTTGTATAGTATCCAAGACATATTGAACAAGTGTCCACAACTTCAGTTGCTTCTGATTGAAGGAGTAATACGCCAGGAATGGATCACTTTTGTCCACACCAATTTTGTATATATTATAGTCTAACACTTCGTTCGGTTTTGTCATCCCTACAGGTCCGTTCTTACATTTCTCTGTAACTTTAGTGGATGTAGCTTGATATTTAGTTGAAAGCATCAAGACATCCCTTGTATCTTTCCATTTCACACACAAAAGGTGATCTTTACTCTGAAAAACCATATCACCTTTTTTCAGTTTCTTTTGAACAGCTGTAGCTTTAGGCAAGTCCTTTCTATTTGGCATAAACGTTCTACCAGCCATTCTGATTTTTTCCCAGGAACACGAAGGCTCAAAGTCAGGATCAGGTACTAAGTCAGGATCAATTTCTGCATCGTCATGGCCATCCTCAAAATCCAACTCCCCTTCTGATCAATGATCAATATAAATTTCATCTAATAAATCAGCAATAATCTGGTCACTTAGTTTTCTTACCATTCGTGTTCATTCAGTTTGAAAGGGGAAAAAAACTCACGGAAGAACACCTTCAAATATCTCGCTGCAACATGCTACGAGCTCAAATACGACTACTTATTGTTCTCCCTTCCTGCGTACAACCGACTCCATTTTTTGCCACCAGGGTGTAACAGCATACATAGGTATCCCTACAGATTCTGCAAAATTATTTTGCACGTCTCTGGCATGCAAAAGGGAATCCTATATAATAACATTTGCTTGCACGACTATTTGCTTGCACGACCTGCTTAGCCAAAATACCGTGCTCGTGCTAAGCACGCGTATGGCGTTCAATGTGTTAATAAAAGTGTGCGATTTGGCAGACTGTAGTGCAAGATGAACCGTGCGAGTCTGAAAAGCAGCTTGGTACCGTCGCAAAGGATCAAGGTGCTGAGCAGTAAGCATTGATTGTCCTTATGTCGTATAAAATCTAGGGAAATAAGTTGAAACAAACAGGGATCGACGTGTAGTAGAGATTTCATTCTGACGCTCCCTCTCAAATAAAAATGTACATGGAGTCTTTGCATGTACCGCATATCGAAACATCGTTCTTTTTTAAGAGAGTTAAACTTTGCTACTTTTTAGGAGACTCGAAAACTAAACGGTAGTTACACAATGTATAGTGTCCTTGCAGATGGCAGAATTCTTTGTGTCAATCATCTGCTGTTGAACATCTTAACATATAAACAATCAAACAATAAACAATTGTTATTAACGTACAATTGAAATGTACTGTAGTACGCGAATATGATATCTAAATGAATTGGTTTAGCTCGTTAAATTAGATTTGTCCTGCTACGGATTTGTTTTCTCTTCGGGTACCAAAGCAGCTCGTGTTAAAGAATTCCAAAACATGTAAACTAAACAATAAACCACATTCATGTTTTATACCATCTTTTTATACCTTCTTTTAGATTTATATCAAGATCGTCTTCATGTCCATTTTGTTAGGTTTATAAGGCGAGAACGTTATTACAAAATAATAATCATAACTGATTGGATCAACAATTAAGGCGTTGTCAATGACATATAGGTTTTCAACAGCTGTTGTTCGTCATCATCTATATAAGATTGTATTCCGATCAGATATTTGTTCATGAAGTCACTTGGCAGAATGGAAAAAACCTTCAATATTTCATATATGCTCTTTTATACTAACATGTGGCTCGTCCACATCCTATCTTGCAGTCACTAGTTATGTACAGGTTAGAAACCTTAGTCTGTTGGAGATGATGGTAGCTGGTGTGTCCTGAAATTCGCATATCCTTTTGACACACACACCTCAATCGATTGGGTTCATGCTTAGACCATTTAGCGCTTGGAGTTGGAGGGACTGCCGAATTCAATGCTGAACAGCTGCTGTCTTAGTAGGGGAAAATATGGCCATATTGAAGCTTTGTAACTACACCCTTGTTATACCTGATATGGCTTATAACAGGGTGAACATGTTTCCTTCACAAACAGGCGAATAACAAATGTGTAATCTTGACCATATTGTCAGGATTTGTTTTGGTTGCTTGTAGACTCTGACTAACTTTAACAATTCTTCTTCTTTTTAAAAGATCTTAAAGACTGCCAACTATTAATTGCTGAGTATAGCTGAGGCCTTTTGCATCATGAAAAAAGTGAAACCAATCTTTTAATGACGCTAAAGTATCTATAAATTTAATAATATCGTAGCACTTCCTTTCAGTAGTGCTTGTATTGGCCTCAGAAGAATCAGCAACTGCTCATGAAGATTCTTAGAAGTATTGAATCAGTCCCATCAAAAGCTACAGATTTTTTCCCGTGTGTAGTTTCTTCCATTATTCTTGTCCATATACAGCTACCTTTACTCCTTCGAAAACTGTTTGCATCATTTGAAGGAATCTAGTATTGATCTCTAAGTTTCTCAAGAACTTTGATCGAATTGCCGTGGCTTGAATGGCAGATTGAAATTAGATCATTGCAGATATTTCCCGAAGGCTCTTTTTTGTCTTTCGGTAGTTTCCGTGTCTAATTGTAATTTAAATCCATAAAATATAAGGTGAAAATAGCGCTTAGCATTATTTATATACTTACTTAATGCAGATTTGAGTTGCCATATTTAGTCCACACCATTGCGGGTAGAAGAACTCTTCCTTCTACGTTAGCGTTTTAAAACTCAGTACATCAGAGACTGCAATACTCAGCGCAGTCGAATTGACATTCTTGCGCATTGAGATATTTTCACACAACGAAGGTGGCATTAGCTCAACGTGCCACTCAGATGATAAACTGTTTCCCTCAAAAGTACTGTAGAACTTATTTTATCGTAAGAGTATTTGGGAATGAAGCATTAATCTTGCTAACGTTGTTTCACGTTGAGTTAATCCCCAGAAAATTTCGCGGCCTTCATTAAGCACTGTTCGATAATCATATCACTTGGAACTTCGTTTAAGAAGGCCTCTTTTTGTGCGAATTGTGAATGTTCCTTGAGTTGTTAATTTCTTGCAATTCTCTGATACCGTATTTGTTTCCAAGGCTTCCACCTGTTGAGTTTAGTGATGTGCAAATTTTTCATAGAAAAGATGAACAACTGCGTGAGAAAACGGAAGCATTAATTTAATAGCCTTGAAGTAAAGTTTCTAGTCCCCTGCTCCATCTAGTCCTTTTTTATGAATTGCAATACGATTATGACCTTCTCTATATACTGCAGGCAAAGTCAACGGTTCGGAAAATGTCACCGTCCTAATTTTGAGATTTCCTAATATGGTTTTTGTCATGCATTTTCATTCTCTTGTAAATGTTGCATATGGATTTGCTCATCCAGACGTTGTTGAATAAGATCTCAGATCCTAGAGTTTGTCATCTCCTCCGACGGATGTAAATGACCCCGAGCAAAGTCTAGAAGTGAGTTTTCAATGATCTTGAGTAGGCATGGACTCTCGGAATTTTCACTAAATTTTTCATATTGTTCCCGACACTAAAAAGTTCTTCTATACCGTTTCCTGAAATAATGTATCCATTCGTGCCTAGAAATTACTTAACTGCAAACTTTGAACCGTTCAGAGATTTCTTCAGCTGATTTACGATTTGAAAACCTTTCCTGTATATTGGCTGATCTAATGTCATAACGCATCTGCTTTGGTCACTTTTCTCGCAGTTATTTACAGTATGCAGATGAGTAGAATATTTAGTATTAGTAGTTGATGTTGAAATATTGAAGAAATATAGAGGGATTACACAGCTTATATCAAAAGAAGAGATCTGTATCTCAGCATTACATATTCGTTGTGGCGAAGCTTTCACAAGATGAATAGCTATCCAAAGGTTGTTTGAGAATAGGAAATTGAGACGCGAGACCTGAGTAAAGACTAGATCAAATCTTCCGAGTAAGACAGCATTCACACACCAAGAACATGAGTGTATTGCATTAGAGGGTAAGTGGATGTCAGAATGAATAATTGTGATACGATATTCTCTTCAGACAAAGGTACCGTGATATAAGATTACTTTTTCAATAAAAAACTTGGATATGGAGAATTTTCATCAATGGACATTTGATATAAATGACTTTTTCTGCTCTATGAGAGGTGTGGTACTTAGTTACTAATCAGAGCATACAGTGGGCTTATATGAAAAGATTATTTGATTAGTCTACAGTTTCGTTGCTTTGTGATGATGACCAGTGTTACTAAGTTGGTAGCGAACACAGGAATGACTATACCGTAAATATTTCCATCCAATTGTGTAAGAGACGATCTCAAAAAAAGTAAAATCGATTCTTTATTTGTCTCACCGATCAGATGACAGGTTTCAGGCCCAAAGGAAGGCTGCTTTGCAGGTTAGAATATAATGAGTTCCATAGCAAGGTTTATAGGATACAATCGGGAAAATATTATTAATGATAGACCGGAAATTAGTGAATCCTAAACAAGTGAGTATGTAAGTCATAGTGAGCTGCAAGGACGCTATTTAAACTCACATTTGATAGCCTTGAGTGTTAACTCACTGGAGAATTTCTTTAAGTAATACATTCGTAGGAAGACAACTCTTTGGAATAAACCGTTTCTAACAGGTTAAGAATAAAGAAAAATGTGAGAGCGTTGTGAGTCTTAATTAGATTTCTTAAGCAGGAATCACTTTCTAATAGTGTTGTAGTTGCTTATAAACGGGAAGTATATCAATTGCTTGATTATCGATCATAAATTAATACTTAAGTTTTTTACATTTGATATCACATCGTTTTCTATCCCATGGGCCCACCTAAAACAAACCGCTGTTCGTTCCCAAAGCCATACGTCTGTGATACTCTCGTCTTATTAAATGGAGAATTAAATCCATGGTTTTTTTAATGGTACGCCATTCCATAATGTAATTAAAGGAGTTCTAAAAGCACTACTCCTTCGTTTTTCAGACCTAGGTACACAACAAAAGATCCTACGGCCTCGGATTCAATGTTGAATTCGTTTGCTTCTGGAAGCCAATAGGTATTAAGGAATACATACCGATATCCACTGCTGACTTCTAAATTTCTGACGGACTTCTAAATTTCTGAATTGTAAGACGGACATAAGCCGACCTAAGTCCTTTAGTCTTACAGGACACCTCGAAATAGAACCCTCGAAATATTGACACGCTTGTTGCAGTCTAAACCACTAATTAAAAAACGAACATTTCCTTCCATCCTCAAAATTATTTCTTCAATCACCGCATCACTTAGAGATCCATTTAATCTCTTATTAATATGACTTTTCAGAAATTGTAGAAGTCAAGTGACATCTCTGCTAATGTTCTCATTTTAAGGAGATTTCTGTCGTTGTAGATCCATATTACAAAAAGCTTCACAAAGTCAGGGATGCATGTCCCAACGCAAGTGACCCATCCCAACGCTAGGAATCCTGAATTATTGGCATACGTGTTGCACCCTAAACCACTAATTAAAAATCGAAAATTCTTGTCCATCTTCTAAATTTTTACTTTAATCACGGGATCACTTAGAGATCGATTTAATCTTCTATTATTTTTTTTCAGTTATTGTAGAATACGATTATAATGAAGTCACGTGACATCTCTGCTAATGTTCTCATTAAGGTGATTTCTATTGGTGCAGATGCAAATAACAAAAAGCTTGACAAGCTCGGTGATGCCTGCCCTATCGTATGTGACCCATCAACTTGTCCATCATTATAACGGGCTTTCTCTTTACTATACCTTATGAGCTCACCGTGATATTCAGTGTTTCTCAGCTAAAGACTTCTTTTTCCGCACGTCACTGCTTTTAATCTCGAATATTTCGAATATGCAAGTCCTAAGGACAATATGTGCTGAAGTACTTTTCCCATTTTAACCCACCCTCTCACGTCGATTGTACTGCATGCAAACTGATTCCACTCGTTCTAATGAGTGTATCATCCCGGATCTCGACTTCTGCTGATATATTTTTAAATGCATCTTTATATCTACAATTAGTATTACCATTATTTCTGCAGAAAGCCACATTCGGCATCCTTCTAGATAAATCTTATTTCTTCTGCTATATGAATCTTATAAATCAACACATATTAGTCTATTACAGCGTGTGAGTTGATATTGAAAAATCCTAATTACACTTCGCATCTTATCAAATAATACTGTGTCTGGTTGGTTGTAGTGCATGCTAACTGCTTGCATTCGTTTTGATAAGACAACAACACATATCTCGACATCTCCTCTTAGTAAAATGTTATCTGAACGTTTCGGTATCTTAGAATTAGTATGTTTTATGAATACACTCTGAAGTATAGATCTAAGGACATATCTGTGTATTTGGACTTTTTTCTTGCCAATGTTAACTCTCTAAGGAGTGTACTCTACTAAGGAGTGTACTCTAGGCAGCTTCCCATGGTATTCCGCTATATGCAGCGAAAACCTAAGCAGAAATCTACAAACGATTTGGTGCTTCTATTTTTGTAAAGGAATTTATTTGGTGATCTAGGGTGGCTCTGGTCAACGGCCATGGATATGCTCCCATAGATACCAGGCCAAATCACAGTCTGGTTCAGCGTTAAGGATGGGTACACTTCGTAAGCCTCAAAAGCTGGCTATTAATCATGTACATTTTGTGAAGTAACTTTCTGTTCTTGAGAAGACAACTTTCAATCGGTGGCAGGACACGGAAGCTCTAATCACGTCAGCGGGTTGAGCTAGTGTTGAATTTAATAAATTAGATTACAGATATTATTCTTATTGATCATTCCGTATTAGATATGAAAGGTGTGGTAAAGCTAATATGGTTGGTCCACTATTCTGCTAAAGAGCGGAAGCTTACCAGAATTTACTTACCGGTGAGAAAATGTTGAGAAGATTAAGAATTTTAAATCTTTCAATAAGCTTAATAAGAGTGTGTGATATGGCAGTCTGTAGTGCAAGATCAACCGCGTGAGCGAGAAAGACTTTAAGGTCCTATAGCCTAAAGATTAGTGTGATAGATACGTAGGGTTATCAATATAGCATCTTGATGAAGTGAGTGAAGTTTTCAAAAAACGCCTAAAAATTTTTTTTAGACGCAAGTTTAACTTTCAACCTAATCGAAAGTTTTTCGCAATCTCTATTACTTACATTGGGCACCGAGACGAGCAAGTACTCGAACACTATTACTAAGGGAGAAAATTCGTTTTCTGATCCAACATATCGAAAGCAAGCATAGGAAGTTTTATATCTTTCAGGTGTACTTGACTGAAATCTCCCAATGGAACCTAAGTACAAAAAAAATCTGCCACCTGATAATTTTTTTGACGTTTCCTTTCTACACTTGTTCTACTAAGCTTGTATAACTTCTTAATATCCCGAATCAGTGCTTTACACCTCTAGCTTTAGTAATTCATTCTCCGGAATTGTCTCACAAGCTAAGAGAAGCGGGCCTGATTCTACGCGGTTATCACGCACCTATTTACCTAAGCATCACCTACTAGATTTTCAGGCCACTTACCTGCATTTTATTCCTTTACAAGCTTACGACTATAAGTCTAGTATAACTGTTACAGAAAATTCTTAAGCTTCGCGGGCTTCTGTCTGAAAGTAGGTCGGTACAGTCGCAATGGAACAAGATGGTGAGCAGTAAGCATTGATTATACTTATGTCGTATTAAACTTAGGCAAATATGTTCAAACCAACTATGTTCGTTTTGTAGTAGAGCTTTCACTCTTACGACATCATCTTGGATAAAAATGTACATGGAGTCTTTGCATGTACGGAAAATCCATACTTCTTTCTTTATTAAAAGTGTTAAACTTTACTTCCCTTCAGGTTGTCGTAAATTAAATGGCAGTTACATAATCATAAGTGTCCTGGCAGGTGGCAGAATCCTTGGAGTGAACCATCTGCTGTTGAACATCTTAACATATAAACAATCAAACAATAAACAATTGTTATAAACGTAGAATTGAATGATACTGTAGTACGCGAATGTGATATCTAAATGAATTGGTTATTGGTCGTTACCTAAAATGTGTCCTGCTACGGTTTCGTTTTCTCTTCGGGTTCCAAAGCAGCTCGTGTTGAAAGATTCCAAAATATGTAAACAGATCAATAAACCACCTTCATGTTTTATACCTTGTCCTTACACCTTCGTTTAAAATTTCATCAAGATCATCTTCATGTCCATTTTATTGTCATGTCCGCTTTTGGAGCTGGAGGTAAATTCGAATTGAATGCTTCACACCTGCCGTGCTAGTAACTGAAAAAGTGGCCATATTGAAGCTTTGTAACTACTTTTTTGATATACCTGATAGGCTTATACCTAGAAGGACATGTTTCCTTCTCCATACAGGCGGATAAGAAATGTCTAATTTTGAGCATTGTTTCAGGATTGAGATTTGGTTGGTTGAACACTCTAACTTGCACAATTCTTTTTCTTTTTGAAGGATCTTTAAGACAGCAACTATTCTCTCCTGAGTATAGCTGAAATCGTCACAGCCTGTTGCATCATGAAAAAAGTGAAAGCACTCTTTTAATGATGCTCAAGATTCCATAAATTTAATGATTTCGGTTCTGCTTGCATGTGGCCTTAAAAGAATCAGCTACTCCTCATGAAGAATTCTACCAAGATTTTTTAAAGAACTGAATCAGACCCACCAACAGCTACAAATTTCCCGTTTGTAGTTTCTTCCATTATTCTTGTCCATATACCGGACACCTTTACTCCTTCGAAAACTGCTTGGATCATTTGAAGCCGTCTAGTATTGATCTCCAAGTATCTGAAGAACCGCGATTGACTTGTCGTGGCTTCAATGGCAGAACTAAATTCGATCGTTGAGATATTTCACGAAGTTTTTTTTGTCTTTCGACAATTTCCGTGTCTAATTGTAATTTATGTCCAAAAAATAAATGGTGAAAATAGCGCTTAACATAATTTATATACGTAATTAACGCAGATTTGACTGGCCATTTTTAGTCCACACCATTGCGTGTAGAAGGGTTCTTCCGTCTACGTGTGGGTTTTAATAGAGATGATAAGAGAGACTCTGCATTATTCACCGTAGTCAAATTCTTGCGCTTTGAATTATTATCACACAAGGAAGGTGTCATTAGCTCAACGTTTCGCTCTGATGATAAACTGATGCCCACAAATGTCCTGGAGAATTTTTGTTATCGTAACAGTATTTGGGAATGAGGGAATAATCTTGCTAACATTGGGTCTCACGTTGAGTTAATCCCCAGAAAATTTCGTGCCCTTAATTAATCACTATTCGATAATCATATCTCTTGGAACTTCGCTCAAGAAGGCCTCTTTTCCTGCCTCCAGGGTTTCCATCTGTTGAGTATAGTAATGTACAAATTTTTCATAGAAAAGATGACGGGCTGCGTGAGAAAACGGAAGCATTAATTTAATATCCTTCAAATAGAGTTTCTAATCCCCTGTTCAATCTACTCCCTTTTGATGAATTTCAATAAGATTATGACTTTCTCTATATACTGCTGCCCAAGTTAACGGTTCGGAAAATGTAACCGTCTAAATTTTGAGATTTCCTAATATGTTTTTTGTCATGCAGTTTCATTTTGTTGTAAATGTTGCATATTGATTTCGTCATAGAGACGTTGTTAATAAGATCCCATATCCTAGATTTGGTCATCTCCTGCGAGGGTTGTAAATGTCGACATAAACACATGTGAAGGTCGCGGAGCAAAGTCTAGAAGTGTGTTCTCAATGATCTTGTGTAGGCATGGCCATTCAGTATTATCACTAATGTTGTCTTAGTGTACATTATACACAATTGTTCTTCTATACTATTTCCTGACATAATGTATCCAATCGTGCCTAGAAATTACTCAAGTGGAATTCTACTAAATGCGGTAAAACTTTGTACCGTTCACAAATTTCTCCAGCTGAAGGTACGGTTTGAATACCCTGCCTGTATAATGGCTGATCTAATGTCATAACGCACGCGCTTTGTTCACTTTTCTTGCACTTACCTACTGTATGCAGAAGAGTAGAATATTTAGTATTGGTACTTGATATTGAAATACTGAAAAAATACAGAGGGACTACACTGCTTAAATAAAAAGGAGAGGTGTGTATCTCATCATTACACAATCGTTGTGGTGAAGCTTGCAGAAGATGAATAGCTATCCAAAGCTTGTTTCAGAATAAAAAATCGAGAGGAGAGACGCGAGTGAAGACAATTAAATCTTGCGAGTAAGACAGCATTGACACACCAAGAGTATGAGGGAAAGAGGATTTAAGAAAAACGAAATGTTATACGATATTCTTGTCAAGACAATGCTACCGTATTATCAGTTTACTTTTTCATTCAAGAACTTGGATATGGAGAATTTTCATCAAGAGACTTCTGAAATAAATGACGTTTTCTGTTCTATGAAATGTGTGGGACTTTGTTTCTATTCAAAGCATACAGTGAACTTATGTAAAAATATTATTTGATTAGCTAACAGTTTGCTTGCGTCTGATGATGTCCAGTGTTACTACGTTGGTAGCGAACACAGGACTGACTATACCGTAAATATTTTCTACCTAACCGTGTTAGAGAAGATCTCAAAAGAGCTTAAAATCGATTCTTTCTTTGTCTCATCGATCAGATAACCGGTCTCAGGCCCTAAGCAAGGCTGCTTTGGCTTGTAACTGGTTCTAAAGCAAGTTTTACAGGTTACAATCGGGAAAATCATAATGATAGACATCAACATAGTGAATCCTACCGAACTCTGAATGTAAGTCCTAGTAAGGAGCAAGGACGCTTAATCGCATATTTGATAGCCTCAAGTGTTAACACACAGGAGACTAATAAATTCGCAAGAACACGACTGTTTTGATTAAACCATTTCTATCAGGCTAACAATTAAGAAAAGGGTGAGAGCGTTATGAGTCCTAAGTAGATTTCTTCAGCAGGAAGCAATCTTAAAAACTAAGGTACTTGGATATAAACGGGAAGTATAGCAATTGCTTGATTATCATTGATAATAATAATACCACACTGGTAATTTTTTAAATTTGGTACCACAAAAATTTTCAATCCCAAGGGCCCACGTAAAACAAACCGCTGTACGTTCCCAAAGTTATATGACTGTGATACCCTCGTCTTATTAAAGGGAGAAGTTAATCCACGGTTTTTTAAAAGGTACGCCATGTATAATGAAAGTTAAGTAGCTATAAAAGCACTACTGCTTCGTTTTTAAGACGTAGGTACACAACACACGATACTGCGGCCACCGATTCATCGTTGAATTTCTTTACTAGCTCTAACGCTTTAGAAATTAAAGCGTACATGGCGACGTCCACTGCTGATTTCTAAATTACACAGCATTTTTAGATAGACTTAAGCCGTCATAAGCCGTTTAGCCTTACCGAACATTTTGAAATAGAACCCTGGAATTATTGGGACGTTTTTTGCACCCTAAACCACTAATGAAAACTCGAAAATCCACGTCCATCTTCTATATCATTTCTTTAAACACCGCATCACTGAGAGATTGATTTAATTTTTTATTATCATTTTTTTCCATTCATTGTAGAATACTAATACAGTGAAGTCACTTGACATCTCTGCCAATGTTCTCATTTCAAAGTGATTTCTTGTGGTGCTGATGCATATTACAAAAAGCCTCACAAGCTCGGGGATGCCTGCCCTACCGCAAGTAACCCTTCAACTTGTCCATCATTTTAACGAACTTTCTCTCTACTATACCTTAAGAGCTCACCGTGATATTCAGTCTTTCTGAACTAAAGACATATTGTTCTCCACATCACTGGTTTTAAACTCGAATAATTCGAATTTGTAAGTCCTAAGGACAATATGAGCTGAAATACTTTTCCCATTTGAAGCCACCCTCTCTCGTCGGTTCCACGGCATGCAAACTGATTCAACTCGTTCTAATGCACGTATCATGTCGGATCTCGACATCTACTGGTATTATCTTTTTATCTAAATGCTTTCTTATATCTACAATTAGAATTACCATTATTTCTGCAGAGAGCCGCATTCCGCAGTAATGTAGATAAATCTAACTTCTGCCATATGATTGTTATAATTCAACAGATATTAGACTATTACAGCCTGTGAGTTGCAATTGAAAAATTGTAATAGCTCTACGCTTCTTATCAAATATTACTATGTCTGGTTGGTTGTAGTGCATGCTAACTGTTTGCATTCGTTTTGATAAGACAACAACACGTATCTCGACATCTCCTCTTAGTAAAATGTTATCTGAACGTTTAGGTATCTTAGAATTACTATTTTTTCTCTAAACAGTCTGAAGTATAGATCTAAGCACATATCTGTGTATTTCGACTTTCTTCTTGCCAATGTTAACGGCTCTAATAAGGAATGTACTCTAGGCAGCTTCCCAAGGTATTCCTCTATATGCAGCGAGCACCTAAGCAGAAATCTAAAGACGATATGGTGCTTCCATTTTTGTAAAGGAATTTATTTGGTGATCTAGGATGGCTCTGGTCAACGGCCATGGATATGCTCGCATACATACCAGGCCAAATCACAGTCTGGTTCAGTGTTAGAGATGAGTACACTTCGTAAGCATCAAATGCTGGCGATTAATCATTTACATTTTGTGAAGTAACTTTCTGCTCTTGAGAAGACAACTTTCAGTCGGTGGGAGAACACGCAAGCTCTATTCACGTCAGCAGATTAAGTAGTGTTGAATTTAATGAATGAGATTACACAAATTTTCTTATTGATCATTCCGTATGAGAAAGGAAAGGTGTCTAAAAGCTAATACGGTTGGTCTACTAGTCTGCTACAGAACAGTAGCTTACCAGAATTTGCTTACCGTGAGAAAATGTTAAGAAGATTGAGAATTTTAAATTCTCCAATAAGCTTATTAAGAGTGTGTGATATGGCAGTCTGTGGTGGAAGATAAACCGTGCGTGCCAGAAAGACTTTAGGGTTCTATAGCATAAAGATTAGTGTGATAGATACGTGGCGTTATCAATGAAGTGAGTCTAGGTGCAAAAGACGACTCGAAATTTTTAATAGACGTAAGTTTAACTTACAAGCTAATCGAAAGTTTTTCGCAGTCTCTATTACTTAATTTGGGCACCGAGTCGAGCAAGTACTCGAACACTGTTACAAACAGGGAAAATTCTGGGCTTCTGCTCCAAGATGTGGAAAGGAAGCATTGCAAAGTTTACATCTTTCAGTGTACATGACTGAAAATCTCCCAATGTAACCTAAGTACAAAAAAAAAAAATTGTCACCTGATAATTTTGTTGATGTTTCTGTTCTACACCTGTTTTACCAAGCCTGTATAACTACTTTCTATTGCGAATCAGTGCTTTACACCGCTAATTTTAGAATTCATTGGCCGGACTTGTCTCACAGGCTAAGAGAAGCGGCCCTGATTCTACACGGTAATCACGCACCTACTTACCTAAGGATCTCCTACTAGTTTTTCAAGCTTACGACTGTAAGTCCTGTATAACTGTTACAGAAAATTGTTAAACTTCGCGGGCTACTGTCTGAAAAGTAGGTTGGTACAGTCGCAATGGAACAAGGTGGTGAGCAGTAAGCATTGATTATACTTATGTCGTATTAAACCTAGGCCAACAAGTTGAAACCATCTGTGATCGTCGTGTAGGAGAGCTTTCATTTTTAGAACATCATCTTAGATAAAAATGTACATGGAATCTTTGCATGGACGGAAAATCTAATCTTCGTTTTTTATTAAAAGTTTTAAACTTTACTTCCCTTTAGGTTGAGTCGAAAACTAAACGGCAGTTACATAATATTAAGGGTCCTGGCAGATGACAGAATCCTTGGAGTCAATCATCTCCTGTTGATCATCTTAACATATAAACAATCAAACAATAAACAATTCTTATTAACGTACAATTGAAATGTAGAACGTAGAATTGTATGATACTGTAGTACGCGAATGTGATATCCAAATGAATTAGTTTTTGGTCGTTACCTTAAATGTGTCCTGCTACGGTTTCGTTTTCTCTTCGGGTACCAAAGCAGCTCGTGTTAAAAGATTCCAAAATATGTAAACAGAACAATAAACCACCTTCATGTTTTATACCTTGTCCTCACACCTTCATTTAAACTTTCAAGATCTTCTTCATGTCCATTTTGTTAGGTCTATAAGGCGGGGACGTTATCACAAAATAATGATCATAACTGATTGGATCAACTATTAAGGCGTTGTCAATGTCATATTGGTTTTCTACAGCTGTTGATCGTCATCATCTAAATCAGATTGTGTTCCGATCTTCCATTTGTAAACGAACCCTTGGCAGAATGCAGGAAAGCTTTAATACTTCATATTGGCTCTTTTAAACTTACATGTTGCTTAGTACACGTGCATCGGAAGTGATTTCGACTTACTGCCCTAGGTTTTATACGACATAAGCCTATATAATGCTTACTGCTCAGCACCTTGTTCCTTTGCGACTGTACCAACCTACTTTTCAGATAGAAGCCCACGAATATTAACAATTTTCTGTAACGGTTATGCTAGACTTATGGTCGTAAGCTTGTAAATTATTCAAATGCAGGTTATTGGCCGGAAAATCTAATGGGAGATCCTTAGGTAATTAGGTTCGTGATTACCTTGTAGAACCAGACCCGCTTCTCTTGGCCTGTGAACAAGTCCGACCGATGAATAACTAAAGCTAGCGGTGTAAATCACTAATTCGGGATACAAAGATGTTATACAGGTCTGGTACAACAGGTGTAAAACAGACAGCAAGAAAGTAATCAATTGACAGATTTTTTTTTTTACTTAGGCAACATTGGAAGTTTTTCATTTGTCACCTGAAAGATATAAAACTTCCTAGGCTCAGTTCCCACATCTTGCACCAGAAGCCCTGAAATTCTCCTTTTCGGAATAGTGTCCCATAACTTGTTCGTCCCGCTGCCCAAGGAAAGTCAAGGAGACTGCGATAATTTTTCTATTAGCCAGAAAGTTAAACTGGAGTTTATAAAAAATATCGAGGCGTCGTTTCCAAGCTTGACTCATTTCAAGAGATTCTATATTTATAACTACAGTTTAGTTTTCGAATCTCCTAAAAAAAAAAAAAAATTAAGTCTAAATAAAGAGCGATGTTTCAATATGCGTTACATGAAAAGACCTCATGTACACTTTCATCCAAGAGGGGGCATAAGAATGAAACCTCTACAACACGTCGATCCCAGTTTGTTTATACTTATTTCCCTAGCTTTTATAGGCTATAAGTGAATCAATGGATACTTCTCAGCAACTTGATCCTTTGCGTTTGTACCAAGCTGCTTTTGTGACAGAAGGTCACGAAGCTCAACAATGTTCCGTAACATTTATATATTACACCTGTGGGCCTAAGCTTGTAAAGGATTCACATGTATGCTATTGGCCTGAAAAGTCTAATAGGAGTTCTTTAAGGTAATAGGAACGTGATTAATTTGTAGCCCCAGGGCCGCTTTTATTGGCTTGTGTGACAAATCCGGGCGATGAACTTGTAAAGCTGATGAACTGATAAACAGATGAGCACAAAAGTCCTCTAGAACTTCTGTTATCGTAACAGTATTTGGGAATAAAGGATTAACCTTGCTAACGTTGTGTCTGAAGTTGAGTTAATCCCCGAGAAAATTTCGTGCCCTAAATTAAGCACTGTTCGATAATCATATCTCTTGGAACTTAGCTCAGTAAGGTCTCTTTTCCTGCGAATTGTGAATGTTCCTTGAATTGTTAATTTCTTGTATACTCTGATACCGTATTTGCTACGAGGGCTTCCA
Source organism: Thermobia domestica (assembly GCF_964235325.1). NCBI lineage: Eukaryota > Metazoa > Arthropoda > Insecta > Zygentoma > Lepismatidae > Thermobia > Thermobia domestica. The sequence continues at coordinate 84,926,296 of NC_137470.1, forward strand.
TCTGTTGAGTATAGTGATGTGCAAATTTTCCATAGAAAAGATGACCAGCTGCGTGAAAAAACGGAAGCATTAATTTAATATCCTTCAAATGAAGATTGTAGTCCCATGTAGTCCAATCTTGTCTCTTTCGATGAATTGCAATACGATTATGACCTTCTCTTTATACTGCAGCCAATGTTGACGGTTCGGAAAATGTAACCGTCTAAATTTTGGGATTCTTTTTGTTGATCATTCCGTCTCAGATATGAAAGGTGTCAAAAAGCTAATACAGTCGGTGCACTAGCCTGCTAAAGAGGGAAAGCTCTCCAGAACTTTACTCCCCGGTGATTAAACGTTTAGAAGATCGAGAAAATAAAATCCTCCAATAAGATTAAAAGAATGTGCGATATGGCAGTCTGTAGTGCAAGATGAACCGTGCGAGTCAGAAAGAATTTAAGTTTCTATAGCCTGAAGATTATTGGGATAGATACGTAGCGTTATCAATGTAGAATTTTGATGAAGTGAGTCAAGGTTGCAAAAGACACTCGAAATTTTATATTGACGCAAGTTTAACCATCAAGCTAAGCGAAAGTTAATAGCACTATTTATTACTTTCTTTGAGCACCGAGACGAGCAAGTACTCGTCGGTGACGGTAACATAAAACAATAACTGATTGGAGCAAGAATTATGCCGTTGTCAATGACATGTTGATTTTCTACAGCTGTTGTTCCTAATCATCTATATAAGATTTTCTTCCATTCTGCCAATTCTACATGAACTCTCTTAGCAGAATATACAAAACCCTGAATACTTAATATCTGCTCTTTAACACTAAAATGTAGCTCGTTCACAAACCTATCTTTCAGTCACTTTTTATCTACAGGCAAGAAAGCTTATCCGGCTGGACCTGTTGGTAGCTATGAGGAAATCGCATATCCTCTTTCACACACCAATCTCGACCGATTGGGTTCATGCTTAGAACATTTCACTCCTGAAGTTTATGCTCGTTAACTTGTGTGTGTCTTGATACAATTTCGTTTTCTCTTCGGGTACCAAAGCCGCTCGTGTTAAAGATTTCCAAAATATTTAAACTAAACAATAAACCACCTTAATATTTTTTCCCTTGTTTTTTTTAACTTTCTTTTAAAGTTACATCAAGATCATCTTCATGTCCATTTGGTTAGGTCTATAAGGCAGAGACGTCTTTTCAAAATGATAATCATAACTGATTGGATCAACAACTAAGCAATTTTCAATGACATATTGGTATCAACAGCTTTGTTCGCCATCATCTATATAAGATTGTCCTACGATCTGGCATTTGTACATGAAGTCCATTGGCAAAATGGAGAAAACCTTCAATATTTCATATCTGCTCTTTTATACTAACTTGTGGCTCGTTCACTTCTTATTTAAAGGTTAGTAAAAATACCCGGCTGGAACTGATGGTAGGAGTGTGGGTCCTGGAATTTGAATATCCTCTTTCACACACCAACCTCATTCGATTGGGTTCATGCTTAGACCATTTCGCTAATGGAGTTGGAGAGACTTCTGAATTGAGTGCTGAACAGCTGCTGTTTTAGCAGGGGGAAAAGTGGCCATATTGAAGCTTTGTAACTACTCCCTTGTTATACCTGATATGGCTTATATTAGAGAGGATAAGTTTCCTTCTCCATACAGGCTAATAAGAAATGTGTAATTTTGCCCAGATTGTCAGGATTGTTTATCGGTTAGTAGAAGACTCTAACTTTCAAAATTCTTTTTTTCAAGGATCTTGAAGGCTGTCATCTATTCACTGCTGATTATAGCTGTGCACGTGACACAGCCTTTTGCATCCTGAAAAAAGTGAAAGCAATCTTTTAATGACGCTACAGTTTCTCAAAATTTAATAAATGCGTAGCATTTCCTATCAGATCAACCACTGCTCATGAAGTCTTCTAGCAAGATTCTGATAAGATCAAAATAAAACCCATCAACAGCTACAGATTTCCAGTTTGTAGTTTCTTGCTTTATTCTTCTCCATATACAGCTACATTTACTCCTTCGAAAACTGATTGAATCACTTGAAGCCGTCTTGTATTAATCTCCTAGTTTCTCAAGAAGTGTGATTGAATTGTCGTGGCCTCAATGGCAGATTTAAATTCGATCGTTGCAGATATTTTCCGAAAGACCTTCTTTTCTTTCGCACTTTTCGTGTCTAATTTTAATATAAATCCATAAAATACAAATGAAAATAGCGCTTAACATAATTTATAAACGTACTTAACACAGATTTGATTTGCCATTTTTAGTCCACGCCATTGCGTGTAGAAAGACTTCCTTTTACGTGTGAGTCTTAAAACACAAGACAACAGAGACTCAGCAATATTCACCGCATTCGAACTTATATTCTTGCGCATTGAGATATTTTCACACATAAAAGATGGCATTAACTAAACGTGTCGCTCAGATGATAAACTGTTTCCTTCATAAGTCCTGTAGAACTTCTTTTATCGTAACAGTATAAGGGAATGAACGATGAATCTTGCTAACGTTGTGTCTAACGTTGAGTTACTCCCCACGAGAATTTCGTGGCCGCCTTTAAGCACTGTTGGATAATCATATGAGTTGGACCTTCGTTAAAGAAGTACTCTATTTCTGCGAATTGTGAGTGTACATCAAGTTGTTAGTTTCTTGTAATCCTCTGATACCGTCCTGTCCTCCTGGTATAAGCCATATGAGATACAACAAGGAAGTAGTTACAAAGATTCAATATGGCCACTTTTCCCATTTCTAACACAGCAGCTGTGCAGCATTCAATTCGGAAATACCTCGAACATGAAGAGTGAAATGGTCTAAGCATGAACCGAATCGAACTAGGTTGGTGTGTGAAAGAGGATATGCGAATTCCAGGACCAACACAGCTACCATCAGCTCCAGCCTGATAAGCTTACTGACTGAAAGATAGGATTGTGAACGAGCCACATGTTAGTGTAAAAGAGCTGATATGGAGTAGTCAAGGTTTTGTGAATTGTGGCAATGGAGTTCATGTAGAAATGGCAGATGAGAAGACAATCTGATATAGATGTTAACGAAAAACATCTAAAAATGACAATATGTCATTCACAATGGCTTAATAGTTGATCCAATCAGTTATTCTTATTATTTTGTGATATCGTCCTCGCCTTATAGACTTAATAAAATGGACATAAAGACGATCTTGATGAAACTTTAAATGAAGGTATAAGCAAAATGTATACAACGTGGTGATGCTTTATTATTCTGTTTACATATTTTGGAATCTTTTAACAAGAGCTGCTTTGCTACCTGAAAAGAAAACTAAACAGTAGCAGGACACACAGCGAGCAAAACCAATTCATTTAGGTATCACATTCGCGTACCAAAGGATTATTCAATTTTACGTTTATAACAATTATTAATTGTTTGATTGTTTTATATGCTAAGATGTTCAACAGTAGGTGATTGACTCCGAGGATTCTGCCATCTGCAGGGACACTTAAAATTGTGTAACTGCCGTTTAGTTTTCGACTCTCCTAAAAAGAAGTCAAGTTTCTAAAAAGAAGTCTTCGTTCTTTATTTTAAACTCTTAATAAAGAACGAAGTTTAGATATTGCGTACATGCAAAGACAACATGTAAATTTTTATCTAGACCATGTCGTAAGATGAAACCTCTACTACACGTCCATCGCAATTGGTTTCGTGTTATTGCCCTACGTTTTATACGACATAAGGATAATCAATGCTTAATGCTCAGCACCTTGTTCCTTTGCGACTGAACCAACCTACTTTTCAGACAGAAGCCCATGAAGCTTAACATTTTTCTGTAACAGTTATACTAGACTTATGGTCGTAAGCTTGTACAGTCAGCGACTTTAGAAAATGGAGGTTGGATACATAAGAAATGATAGCTTTTTCCAGTAGCAGAATAGTTTCACTCGATGTCTGATAGTTGGACAACCAACATGACAGCAAATACATGCCCGAAAACATAACATGCCAGGATATTCCTCCATTTGGAGGAAAAAGTATTACTATCTGAGAGCATCACTTAGAGAAACAACCACGAGATAAATCTACAGAAATTCCATTTACTTTAAGATCAAAGAGATAGGAATTAATGCAAAGGAAACGAAAACAATAATACGCATCATGCAGAGACCGAAAAAGTATGGAAAGCTAAACAAAATGAGAAAAGAAGGAAAGAGGAAAAGGAAAGAGCAAAAGACATGGAAATAAATTAAATTTTAACACTTAAGGATAAACAGTGTCCGTCTTTCCCCCTGACCCCATCGTGGGTTTTCTCCCTTCATAGGATAAATCTCTTTCAGTATCAAACGCGAACATCATTTATAGTGTTGAAAAAAAATTAACTCAGTCTAGGCCGAGACTCGAACCCCACACCCTTAGAATGACAGTCTTACGCGGTATCCACTTACCTACACAGGCTCTATCTATAAACCAGCTATTACCCGCGCTGATATCAAACGTGTTAAATCAGCCATTGTCGGTGAGCCACCCCAGTTTCATTTGAAGTTTAAATTTTATTTACCTCACTTAGCCATCTATGGGTAGCAGTCCCCTTGCTTTCATAAAAAACATTTGTTCTGTAGATTAAAATCAAGAATGAATTAATCTGTACTCTTGGGTGCTCACTGGTGCACCAACATATCTATCTATCTATCTATCTATCTATCTATCTATCTATCTATCTATATCTATATCTATATATATATATATATATATATATATATATATATATATATATATATATATATATATGTGTGTGTGTGTGTGTGTGTGTGTGTGTGTGTGTGTGTATGTATGTGTGTGTGTGTCGAATTGATTTTGGATTAAAAGGGCGACTTCGTAAATTTACGGAACGCGTGTTAACAAGACAGTAAGGACATCTCGTAACCTTGTTAGGTAACACACGCAGTGTAAATAAAGTTTCAAAACCAGAAATCGGAAGATATGCCGTGGGTAAGTCGGTAAGACGTCTCTTTGCTGAGTGCAGAAATTCGGGTTCAAATCTTGGCAGTTACTTTTTTTTTTGTTCCGTTGAAAGTACATTTTTATATTTTTGCGTTTGAAATTGCTTTCTTTCATTTTTTGTAGATTATCTTAAATTAGTGAAGGCCAAGTAAGGTCAGATTACATATATGTCTGCTTTATCTGTGTACAGTCCAGAGATGGAGTGAGTCAATTGGGTCAAGATTTGTGAGTAGGTCAGTGGATCGTGGGTCAACAGGACGTGACTCACTGTGACACACCACCCCCCGTGACCTCTCTGACTCACACTGACCCTACGTTTTATATTTTAAGGTCTCCCTCTTTATTCGGCCTCCCTCCTTATTATTAAATTCAATGTATAGATAATTATTGAGTTGAGTTGATTTTGAGTTTAGCGCCCTTTTCAGCAGCGAGGCTATATGTGACGGGACCTACTGATTAACATAGAAACCGAAAAACGTGAGCTCCCGTTGGGAATCAAACCAGGGTCTTCCACGCCACAGGTATATAATAGTGTCTTATATAGCAGTTAATATTCTTGGTATAAAGTATCAAATAACTAAACATTTGATGTAAATAAATGAGAAACCTAAAATATTGCAGATTACTGCAATTGCGATTTAATTCAATTTAAGCATTATACATCCATATGATTGTTAAAGTTGCTTTATAAAGATGCAGATTATGAATTATAGTAATTTTTTCAATGAAATTAAATTAAATTAAGTTTGACGTCCCATGCTTATGTCGGCTAGGTAAAGGAGACGGTGATGATGAGAAGTGAACGAAAATTGTGCAACGATGTAGGTAGGAGGAAACAGGAGAATCCTGAAGAAACGAACGCACACGGTGTTTCTTCACCACAAATCTGACTTTGTGCAAGCTGGGATCGAACCAAGGACCCCATGCACCAGAGGTGAACGCTCTACCACTAAGCCACTTTGGCCCTATGAAAAATACAACCATATTTATTCTCTCTCTCTCCCTCTCCATTTTTATATAGTTATCAGAAGCATGAATAATTTTCATTTTGGGTGGTGCGTTGGCTTAGTGGTAGAGCGTTCACCTCCGGTGCTTCGGGTCCCTAATTCGATCCCAGCTCGCGCCGTTTGAACTTTGTGGTGGACAAACGCCGTGCTGGTGGGTTTTCTCGGGGTTCTCCCGTTTCCTCCCACTTTCTTCATTCCACCATTTCACTCCTTTCTCATTATCACCGTCTCCTTTAGCCTAACCGGCATAACCATGGGACGTTAAACATAAAGATTTCATTTTATTTCCATTTTTGCTTTGAACGTATGGTTTCAAGTTGGTATTAAACTCAGAACTCTGATCTTAATGAGTTGAGTTGATTTGGAGTTTAACGTCTCTTTCAACAGCTAGACCATATATGACGTGGACATATTGATTAACGTAAAACCCGAACCATGTAAACTCCCGCCGTGTGGTGGTGATTGTGATTTTGAGTTTAACTGCCCGGTCAGCAGCGTGGCTGTAGGAGACGTGGACCTACTGATTAACATGGAATACGAAACACATGAGCTCCCACCGGGAATCGAACCCGGGTCTCCCAGGATAAAGTCGTGCGTACGCTAACTCCCACCGGGAATTGAAATCTGTTCTCATTGTAAGAATGTTAACGTTCCTTATTTTACCGGTTTTTGTATAACTTCATGCACCAAATTTCACAGAAGTAAATCCCCACGGTAAGCAGGTTTGCATATCCAGACTCCTAAGTATGAAAACATTTATGCTCACTTCAACCTCAAACAATTCATGAATTGAAGAATAAAGGATAATATTCCCGATAAAGTATATGGTTTGAAAAATACCATATAGGAGAGGGACATATCAGTCCTTTCTGCTCATGGAGTTATTAAAACAGGATCATCGGGCAGTGGTCTTTACCATTGAAAGATATTGCTTCTAAAATATTTCCAAGTAACTTCCAATTTTCTTGTTCTTGTTGTGGGGCTCAATGGTAAACCGCTTACGCTGGTGCGTGTGGTCTTTATTGTTTCGATCCCCGGGCAAGTAAGTTTGCGTTGGACAAGATCGTATCCGTAGGTTTTCTCAGGGTACTCCCGCTTTTTGCCACTTTTCATTCAACCAATTCTTCTATCATCATTGACTTGCTTTAAACATTGGAGAGGTCTTGGTCCCTTGAGCATTGCGGTGATGTAAGAAATCAGATTCGATCCCAAGCATTTGGGTTGTGATGTAAACCTTTGCTGTGGTTCAGTCTCAGTATTTTATTACGCGAGGTAAAACCATCCATACAGCTATAAATGTTGTTTTATCTTACGCAACCAGGTATTGATATTGAGCCAATGCGGAACCACATTTTTGGCGCTTTGAGGCCAGGAACTGACTTCGGACATTACGCTGTTTTCAAACGACTAGGATCTTTCCAATGTTACCATCCGCGTCCAACAACCCCATGTTTAAAAGGGGAATAGAAAGAGCCCGTGTCTAAAACTTCCGGACCCAGTTTCTTGACGTTCAAGTTTAGGGATCGACTTCTGACATCACAATTGTGCTCAACGGATCAAAACCTTTTAAATGCCGCCAACGCCGTCCAACAACTTCATCTTTAATAGGTGAATAGAAGGGACCCGAATCCATAACGTCAGGACCCCATTCCTTGAGTTGCGTGGCCTGGGCCAGACTTCTGACATTACTACTGCACTCAGGGGACCCGGGCCTTTCCAACGCTACCACTCGCGTGCAGCAACTCCATGTCTAAGATGGTCGTCCTGACGTAGGAGAATCGACTCCATGCTTTTTTCATAATTATTCTCCAAATGGATTTGTATACAAGGTAGTTTGGCAAGTTTAGCAGCAGGTCTAAAATAAGCCTCTTGAGAGTGGCTCTTATTTGTTAAAGAATACATAACGATCGCTTTTGGCTGTTGCAATGGTCTGTCTAAACGGCTTGATAAAAAAGAAAAAACAGCGTAGCATAACAACAAAAAGGTGTTTCTCTTATATGTTAAAAATAAAAGCACAGAAAGAAAAAGTCAAAGTTTGGTAAGGTGAGTGTCGGGGGACGCCGAATTCTACTTCGCCCCGGGCAACGAAATTCCTAGCTACGGCTCTGAACTCCAACACTTATCGGTCATTCAGAGTCTCATCCCTTACCTACAACAGCGTAGTTTGATTAACCTGTTATACCAAAACGTTTGGAAAGAACCTTTGAGTGTGACTTATTGACAGCTATGCAATATGTTGACAGAGTGCTAGTCTTCAGTTTAGCAACGAAGGTGCCCTTAGGCGAAATTTCACGTTGCTCTCTACTTTTGTCTGTGCCTTGTAAACCGTAACATTATGTTTAAAGGCAAGCAGAAACAACGTCAGTTGTTTAGTACTTCTTTGCAGAGCCACTGATAAGGCGTTTGTGTCTTTTACACAAATAATTTTTGCCTGATTGCTGTTTGAAGCCTTTTTGTATTATACACTATAAAACAACATATCCAGATTCAGAGAAATACACAGAAAGTTTAAAGAAGGGGGGTTAAAAATATCGTTATTATTCAGATGCTTTATTATTATTATTATTATTATTATTATTATTATTATTATTATTATTATTATTATTTTCTTGAGTACAGAGATACAAAGAACAAGAACTCCGTCACCATTAACATGGAAGCGAAAATGACTTCGAATTGGAAATAATAGATCAATGCATTTAATTTCGAGGAGAGGCTATAGGGCAGACACGGATCCAGGGAGCGATCGGGGCAATGGCCCCCCTCCCACGGAAGAGGAAGCTTTCTTATTTTATATATAAATAATACCCATCCCAAAATTTGGAGCTCTTAAAACTAGCTAAGTAGCAGTATTACAATCGACGCCCCCCCCCAGAAGTCCGTTCTGGATCCGCCCCTGCTACAGGGGTACTTTAGAGTTCACTGCTTTTCCTTGCAATCCACGCTCATTGCTGGATAAGTATTATATTTTATTATATTATTTGTCAAATTGAGCGAAATAGTTTTACCACAGCGGCAAATTCAACAATTAGGTTTAGGAAAAACAACTCATTGGTTCAAACACACGCAGAAAGAGAGAGTCCATTTGTTCGGGATGTTTTTTGAGGTTCGCGGCGTCTCCCAAGAAGAAATCTTGCTAAAACATATGTTGTTTTTAACAAGGAACGTAAATGGGTATCAGGTATATCAGTACTTCAAATGGAAAGCAAAAAGAAAAGAGAGATAAAGATGAGTAATTTCCTATACTGTATTTTTGGCATTGAAGAATACCGTTACTGTTTTATTGATCTACTGTACGCACTTCTGCGTTTTACTAACCAACCCACAATCATGCTATATATACCATATATCGGCTAGGTCCAATCTGCTGCCAATGCGCCTTTTCTTCAAGGAACTTTTTTTTTTATTATTACACGCTCAGAAACAAGGATAATCACCCGAAACCTGAGAAGATCTGGAGAATGACCCAGTAACAATAAACTGACAAAGGGAAGGAAATACAAAAGTGGAAAACTATTGTAATTTAAAGTCGAGGCATTTTTTCTTGCAATAAAAGACCCTTCAAGTCGGGGGAAGTTTCTTGAAATAATAGTAATATATTTTTAACTTGCTCCTTATTTTAGCTTATGTAGTAATTTAAGACACAAAGATGTATCGCAATTTGCAATACATTTTTCAATTTTCAGTGCAAACATGTAAATGCAATGTTGCATTTCCATGTTTGCGCTGCATTGCATTCCCATTTGCACTGCAAACTGCGATGCGATACTCCATTTAAAAAATGCAAGGAGATTCCTGACCAGTTGTTCTTTCAGAAAAAATGTTCAGGGTGAGGGGAGCACTGCTGGTACTATTCTATTTATTATTGTATTATAGACGTAATATTTTGGTCTCCTCCGGGGTTCACTCTCAGAGCTCCGGGAGGGGGGCAGTGCCCCAAAAACATATCTGGAAGAAATACTGTTCCTGACACCAAGATAAGACAAAAGGTAATAACAAACCTGGTCGCACAAATGCTTAATTTCGGAGTTATAGGCTGCCAAAAACATGAAGAAATGAACTTTAAAGGTCCATAGCTCCAAAACTAGGCGACCTACCGTAGTACGGTCAAGACCTTATTTAGGAACTAGTACGTGCGCTGTCCAAATATCCATATTTTAGAATTCTAACATACTTCTGCAACAATTTTTATACAGGTATTTGGTGAGTACTTCAAATTATATGCACATAGCCAAAGTTCCTCTCTAAAAATTGTCGCATGTGTACTCTAGATTCTGAAACATTGTATTTTTGGATAGCGCACATATTAGTTTCTAAGTGAAGTCTTAACCCGACTACGATAGGTAGGGATGCGCACGAGACAAGATTTGAGGCTTTCTCGTCTCGAAAATGTGCTGTAAAAGTGATGTCTCGACTCGAAAAATGTTTTCTTTTTTATTGCAAGAGCTGTGTCTCGACTCGAAATTTGTCAGGAAAATTCTGTCTCGACTCGTCTCGTGCGCATCCCTAACGATAGGTCCCATAGTTTTACAGCTATGAACCCTTAAAGCCCCGGATCCAGGATATGATCAAGGGAGCGACTAAATCACTGTTTGCCGCTTTATCCAGTGTAAAGCAGGATTGAAGCCTATTTTATCCAGTGTATACCTGAGTGTCAAGAGGGCTGTAGCTCCCCTTGGATCCGCACCTGTATAATATATATATATATATATATATATATATATATATATATATATATATATATATATATATATATATATAACCGTTTCTGAGTGATTAGTTTCTTCAAAACTATTGTTAAAAATATGTGAAGAGTTTTGAGACATTCGAGTCGAATCAAGATTTTTACGAGCAGTCTCGATTCGACTCGAATTTTACAAATTGTGTCTCGACTCGTGCACATCCGGTTCGGTTCTCGGTTCGGTTCGATATTGAATAAGCTGTGAGCCAAGCCGCACAAGTCGTTGACAACCGTAGACCCAGGCAGAACAGTTTTAAACATGTTTTCCTAACAAATTTTGGCCCAAGCACGAATACTTGATCCTCCGGAACTCAAACCCAGAACCTCGTGAACGATGTCCTTGTGTCCTAGATTTCACGACTACCGAAATCGGCAGTTAACTAGTTTTTAGTATTCAGATGGAAACCGCCTATCTTTCAAGCTTAATTACAGAATTTAATAATAATAATAATAATAATAATAATAATAATAATAATAATAATAATAATAATAATAATAATAATAATAAGCTGTAGTGGAAGTAGCAACATTGATAATAATTATATTGTTTATGCAGAATAAGTGAAAAAGGAACTTCAAACTACACACAAGATTTGGCTCGATTTGGCTCGACTCGACTCGAAACTCGATCCAAATTCGAGTCCAGTTTCGAGTGGAGTCAGAAGAAATTTTTCGAGTCGAGTTCCCGAGTCGAGCTAAAAGATGTCTGTTTCGAGTCGAATCAAGTTTAAAAAAAAAACACTCGAACTCGCTCGTGCCCATCCCTAACCACTGCCCCTGAGTGCAGTAGTAATGTCAGAAATCAGGCTCAGACCACGAAGCTCAAGGAATGGGGTCCTGACGTTATGGGCTCAGGTCCCTTCTATTCACCTGTTAAAGATGAAGTTATTGGACGGCGTTGGTGACATTTCAAAGGTTTTGATCCGTTGAGCACAATGGTGATATCAGAAATCGATCCCTACTCTTGAACCTCAAGAAACTGGGTCCGGAAGTTTTAGACACGAGTCCTTTCTATTTCCCTTTTAAACATGGGGTTGTTGGACGCGGATGGTAACATTGAAAAGATCCTAGTAGTTTGAGGACAGCGTAATGTCCGAAATCGGTTTCTGGCCTCAAAGCGCCAAAAATGTGGTTCCGAATTGGCTCAAAATCAATACCTGCTTGCACAAGATAGAACAACATTTATAGCTGTATGGATGGATTTATCTCGCGTAATAAAATACTGAGACTGAACCACAGCAAAGGTTTACATCACAACCCAAATGCTTGGGATCGAATCTGATTTCTTACATCACCGCAATCCTCAAGGGACCAAGGCATCTCCAATGATTAAAGCAAGTCAATGATGATAGAAGAATTGGTTGAATGAAATGTGGGAGGAAGCGAGAGTACCTGGGAAGACCCACGAATACGACCTTGTCCACCACTAACTTACTAGGCCGGGAATCGAAACAATAAGGACCCCATGCACCAGAGATAGAGCTCTACCACTGCGCTATCGCGCCCAACGATTAAAGCGTCAATGCTAATAGAGAAGTTGGTGGAATGGAAAGTGTGAAGAAGCGGGAGTACCCTGAGAAAAACCACGAAGACGATCTTGTCAACAACAAACTTACTTGACTGGAGATCGAAACAATAAGGACCCCACGCACCAGAGGAAGCGCTCTACCACTGAGCCACCACTCCCAATGATTAAAACAAGTTAATGATAATACAGGAATTGGTGGAATGAAGAGTAGGAAGAATCGGGAGTACCCTGAGAAAACCCACGGATGCGATCTCATCCACCTTAATGTTAATTGGTCCACCAGAGGAAGCGCTATACCACTGAGCCACCGCGCGCAATGATTAAAGCCAGTCAATAATAATAGAGGAATTTGTGGAATGAAAAGTGGGAAGAAGTGGGAGTACCCTGAGAAAAACCACGGATATGATATTGTCTACTACAAATTTCCTTGGGTGGTGATCGAAACAATAAGGACCCACGCAAAAGAAGAAGCGCTCTACCACTGAGCTGCCGTGCCGAATGATTAAAGGAAGTCAATGATAATAGAAGAATTGATGGAGTGAAAAGTGGCAAGAAGCGGGAGTACCCTGACAGAAGCTACGGATACGATCTTGTCAACCGCAAACTTATTTGGCCGTGGATCGAAACAATAAGGACCCCACGCGCCAAAGTAAGCGGTCTACCATTAGCCACCGCGCTCAACAAGAACATAAAAATTGGAAGTTACTAGGAAACATTTTAAGAAGCAATATCTTTCAATGATAAGGAACACTGCCCGATGATCGTCTTTTAATAACTTCATGAGGAGAAAGCATTGATAAGTCCCTCTCCTATATTGTCTTTTTCAAACCACATACTTTATCCGGATATTATCCTTTATTCGTCATCCGGAAGTAATCAGTTATCCCAATGTTCTATTATCCAGATATTATCCGTTATCTTTATTTTATAAATTATCCGGATAAATCAATTATCCGGACATTATCCGACATCCGGATAACATCCGTTATCCGGATCTTATCCGTCATCCGTTATCCATCATGCGGATAGTATCCGTTACCTCTATATTATCCGTCATTCGCTATCCGGATATTATCAGTCATCCATTATCCTGATATTATCCGTTATCCGTCATCCGTTTTGTTGTCCGTCAACCGGATATTGCAAATTCGGATAAGTTTCTATCCGATATCAGTATAAAAATTATCCAGATGTTACAATCCTTAATCACCATCGCAGGAGCTAAATATCTTCAAAGTCTGCTACACAAGAGCGGGGGTGGATCCAGTGGGCGATCATGGCGATAGCCTCCCAGAAAGGGAATATTTGTGTTTTTATATAGAAATAAAACCCATTCCAGAGTTTGGAGCTCTTAAAAGTAGCTCTAAATAGGAGTATTACCAACCACCGAGCCCCAGAAGTCCATCGTAGATCCACCTCTGGACAAGAGAATGGGAAACACTTATTATTCACATTCAGTTTGCGCATCTCAACAAATAAACAATATTTTCTTTCACTTCTGCATTCTACTACTGCATTCTAGTGAACTGTAATGCCTTTTATGTTTAAAAATAATTATTCATTTTTCAATAATTGTCAATGTTTATAAGTTCAGTAATTCACCATGAATAGAGTCAACTAGAAGTGTTTTTGTAACGAAGAAATAACAACATGAACTGTGAAATATCTTCTTACAAACTGTCGAGAGTTGAGAGTCGACAAACTTTGCTCTTTCGTTTACCGATTACCTCGAAACCGCGGTAGCCAGAATTAGCCCAGGATAGGGGACTTATATTAAGAAAATGAAAATCTTAGGAAAATGCAGAAGTCTTTTAGTCTGAGAGAAAAAAGGAATGAAATCTTTAATTTCTAGTTCTGTTAGTCTTGTAGCTCTTAGTCCGTACCAAAGTACTGATAGAAATATGGCCAATGAATTATGACTATTTTGTAGAATATTCCACTTTAATATTACAGGAAATTCATCTTCCGGCTTGCTTGGTTGTGAAAAGTTATAGAGTGTATTGGTATTGGTATACTATGCAAAGTATGTGTACTGTCGCTGATTTGTGATAACAATCAGAAACAGAAGTAAAAGGTAAATTGCAGTAATAGTTTTCTGTTAATTTTTATATTCAAGGGGAGACGGAAAACCTACTTTTATCTTAACATTTGTTTTTCTTAAAATTTCTATTCGGGTTCACACTCTTCCCCCTCAACATTGAATAGGGAAATGGAGAACTTATTTAGAATTTGATTGTTGATTCCAGTATATTTCAAGCATCACTTCTCGGACCTGGGCCTGTGATATGTCGATAAATCGCTATCGTCGATATATATATATATATATATATATTATCATATATCAACATTCGATATCGCGAATATATGGACATGAATATATCATTCGAAATTTTCGATATCGATATTCGGGGGGCGGCGAGGTATAAGGGGCCCCTAAGACTGGCGATGGATGAAGAAATTAAACTTACTTATTACAATATTGTTTTCTAATCATAATATCTTTATTACCACAAATTGCAATGTAAATACATCCACTTGCAAATTTGCAATATTATATGGTATAATTTCTTAGGCGCCAGAACTTTTCTGTTCCCTGAAAAAAGAAACAAAAAATCACGTGCAAAAGCAAGTGCTTCGAACTTTGAACTAGAATTTACCAAAAAAAACTTTTTTTATTTCTCTCTCTTGGAGATTGATTGATTGATTTTGAGTTTTACGTCCCGTTCAGCAGCGAGGCTATATGAGACGTGGACCTACTGATTAAGGTGGAATCCGAACCACATGAACTCCCTCCGGGAATCGAACCCGGGTCTCGTTACAAATCGGAGGATAATAATGGGAAAACATACTTTATATTTTGTTTTCAGCTATGGATTTTAGATTTGCAATTGATATATTGTTCCGTCTTAGCCGAATTTGAAACAAAAGAAGTTTCCAATGAGTTATTCAAAGAAATGTTTTCCGCCTCCAAATGAAAATAGGAAGACACTTAGAGAAACTTATTATCGGGTTTTAAAACACAAACATATGATTGATAGAGTATCGACCTAAACCACTCGACCATTTTGCATGCTTTTGCAGGCTTTCTTTTAACCTTTGTGAAAGCAGTTTACTGTTCCATACTCGCTTTTGTTTATTGCGATACGACTATGAGTTCTCAGTGAATATTTAGACGTCACAGCTCTTGCAATGTATAAAAGTGTTTGTAGAATAAATCACATTCAATTTTACGTCCTAATAACATATGTAAATCAGGTTGAATTCATGAAATGATTGAGGTTGGAGTGAACGTAAATGTTTTCACACTTACAAGGAAGGGTCACGCAGTGGCTCCGCTGAGATCGGAACGAGACCATTGTGTTTGCATTTTATATGTTATAACTAGATGGATCCCAAAGTTATACGTGCCACCGGGCGGAATATCGTGAGTTACAACATATTTTGTAATGTAAGAACTACAAAAAAATACCATGCAGAATAGTTTGAACCGTCATTTGTTCGGAAATGGTTGAGTAAGTGAAAAACTCTGCCAACACTTATCCCACCATTTTCAACGAGAAACTTTTTGTGGTAAGAAAAAAATGCCCCAGGGTCCCCCGCGGGGTCCCAGATGGGGTCGAACTCAAAATTTTCAAATGGCAAGGGGGGGTTAAGTGGCATATCATTTGAAATCTGTTGTAAAATGAAAGAAAATGCAGCAAGTCTCGACTCTCTACAACAACCGTGTGCAAAAGGGCGACGGGTCAAAGTGTAAACAAAATCTTAATTGGAAAGTCCATGACTACCCCTATAAATCGGAAACGGTAAAACAAATGTGGAAACAGGAAAGAAAGCGTGGCATTATTTTCAAAGCACAACGTGAAAATGTCTTGTTCCAGGGTCCCCACATGGTCCCAGGTGGAGTCCAACTAAAAAGTTTCAAATGGCAAGAGAGGTAGGACATCGTTTGAAAGCTCTTGTTAAGTGAAAGAAGATGGAGCACGTCTCGACTTTCTCCGACAATCCTGTCCAAAATTGCGGCGGGTAAAAATATAAGCAAAAGCTTAATTGAAAATCTATGGCCACCTTGAATCCAAGAGACAGCTTAAAACCTATATCGAAAGGATAGGCATACCAAACTGCTGAAGCTAGGAAAACCAAATTTGGCATGAATGTTGATCAGTGGATGACGAAAAGATGCGAAATGTTCAAAAAACGAAACGTCTTGAGTTCAAAATGCCATAGTACGTATCGAACGCATGTCCAGCTCAAACCACTGGTGTTGGAGGTAATCCAATATGGCTGCCAGCCTGAAAAATGAGTTTGTATATAAATATGTTATTTCTTGGAATACCGTAATTAAACCAACAAAGTTTGGCGCAACTCGAAATACTGAAATGACTTACACATGGTTTGGTACCAAATTTCACAAAATTAAATCCCCACGTTAAGCGGGTTTGCATATCCAGGCTCCTAACTATGAAAACATTTACGCTCAGTCCAACCTCAATCATTTCACGAATTCAACCTGTTTTACGTATGTTATTAGGACATAATATCGATTGTGATTTATTCTAAAAACACTTTTATACATTGCAAGAGCTGTAACGTCCAAATATTTACTGAGAACTCATAGTCGTATCGGAATAAACAAAAGCGAGTATGGAACAGTAAACTGCTTTCACAAAAGGCAAAAGAAGATGTGCAAAGGCATACAAAATGGTTGAGTGGTTTGGGTCGATACACTATCAATCAGATGTTTGTGTGGTCAAACCCGGTAGTTGTTTGACAACCCAAACAAAAAGTTGTTTCTTTTTTAAGTGTCTTCCTATTTTCATCCGGAGTCTGAAAATATTTCTTTGAGTAACTCATTGAAAACTTCTTTCCTTTCAAATTCGATTAGAACGGAACATTATATGAATTGCAAATCTTAAATCCATAGCTTTAAAAAAAAAAAAATGATTTATAATCAATACTCCATTATCCTCTGATTTGTAACGAAAAACTATTTATAAACAGTGGTGACTTCAGAAAATTATCCTCGGGGGGAATTTCAATATGCGGGTGGAGGGCAAACATTGGTAGTTCACATTGAGCACGATCGAATATATGGTCCTGAAGGCGGAAATTTCTTAGCTCGAGAGGGGTCTCAAATTCTTCCTCAGATCACGTCCTGAAAGCATCATTGCTTAAAAGCTTTTCGTAACAAATATAATATTACACTTGTTTCTCGTTCTACATTTTGAATTGGTAAAATCATAACTTATAGAGGATTATAATAAAAGCATAAAAATTACAATACTAATCATGTATAAATTATCCTGTAAGTTACCAACTTTGGGTCAGATTAAAACTCAAATGTTTGTTTTCGGATTGCACTTAGAAGTAAGTCCTCTCTATATAATCCTGATTGGAAAGCCATGTTTAACACTAATTAATTAATCAATATTTATACGAATATTTTTTATTTTACTATTTTTACTATTCAATAGTATATACACTTCATTTCCAAAATCAAAATCTCGATAATGTATATTGTACGAGTGCAGATTCGCAAATAAATGATTATTTATCATATATATTGGTCTCTATTCAAAATTCTATTTAATCGAATCCGACAAGAACACAGACAGAAACATCGAGAACAGGTGAAAAAAAAGAGAGAAAAAGGCGTTACACCCGGTGGGGACTCGAAGTAAGTTCGAATGGTGCTTTATAAGCCGAACGCCTTAGACCACTCGGCTATGGTAACAACTAGTGAGTGTAGCAAAGGCTTCGTGTAGTAGTTCTTATTACAGAATAACATTTTCTATTGCCTAAAATTTAAACCTAATTTACTTTAATATAATATATCTATTAATTTGTTTCATGAACGTTTTCGTTAATTTGATGAATGATGTATGTTGTTGATGTAGATTCTATTACACGTTCTTTCGTAAATATTATAGAAAGTTTCAGGGTTATTTATGATATTTTATGGAAATTGACTGGCGCAAGCGCAGTACACAAACAGTTCAATTGGAAGGCGAGGAAGGAAACGATAACACACTGTTAGAATGTTTTCCTCGCAAGCTGTAGTTCCCAATCGAGGGACGGCGGGACGTACTTCGTCCTCCTGGGGTGGCGTGAAGGGTTTACGAAGTCTCTTCGTTGTCTTATATTTCTTGAATGATTATACACAATATCCAGTCACATCTTCTACACATTTGGAAGTGATAAATCGTAGTATAAATGAACCGTCCTCCACACACAGTGATTGTTGCTTTTCCAAGATTATAAACTGAAACACTTTTTATTTCAATAGAATAAAAAGTTTCAATGGGAAGAGTTACAACCGCCTCAACCCCCTGGGTCTTCGATATGTCACCGCCTAAACTGTAACTTTCAAGTTAGAATCGAAAAATGGAGACATGTGACCTACTAAATATATTTTTAGTTCATTATACATTTTCATATATAAAATATCCACAATTACAATGACAGTAAATGCTAAGTAATTATTGTAAATCTTTGTACTTTCATTTTCCCCTCTTTCTTCTCAATTGAACTTGAAAAATGTAAAAATGGGAGGTTAAGAACTTCAAATATTACGTATATTTTAGCGTATTTCGGAATTATATTTAATAGAATCCGGCAGGATCACAAATAGAAACGTCAAGAAGAGGTAAAACCAAATTGTACTGTGGTGGGATTCGAACTACTCTTAAATAGTACCTCAGAATCTCTAGCCGAATGCCTTAGTCCACTCGGCTAATGTGACAAGTTGAAGATAATGGTAAGCGTATTTGATGTTCAATCTTTTGTTACAGTATGAAATTTATTTTGTATTCTCTGAAGTTTAAGCCTATTTTGGCCTGATGTAATAGTCTGTTGAAATTGTTTTATGTTTACGGTATTCTTTACTTTGACGAATGATGTTGTTAATATAGGTTCTATTACGTATTCGTTCATAAATATTACAGCAATTGTCAGGATTATTTATGATCTTTCATGAAAATTGACTGGTGCATGCGCAGTAGAAACAGAAAGGTGCACTTTACCGACATTTGTCATACACGCAGAACGCAAATTTCTAACAGGTTCTCAAAATGCCTCGTTCTAAAGGTTGTGAAGAACTGTCTGTTGCTCTGAGAGGAGAAATCATAGGCCGAGCAAATATGATACAAACTGTGCCTCAGATTGCTAGAGATCTGGGATGTGACAAGAAAACGGTCAAGAAATGGGTTCAGCGACATGAAGAAGATGGTGAATGGTTCAGGTCTCGGTCAAGAAGTGGAAGGCCAAAAGTGACAACTGCAGCTCAAGATCAAGCTTTAGTTACAGAAGTAATGAACAGACCTCTACGCCACACGTCAATCCTCTTGGACAAAGCCAGAGAATATAATTGTTCTCACGAAACAATGAGAAGAAGATTATTGGGGGCTGGTCTACACTGTTCAAGACCCGCTAGGAAGACTCTCCTGACTGAAACTCACAAGGCCAGACGAATGGAATGGGCACAGAATAACATAACCCAACCTCAGTCATATTGGGACTTAGTCATCTGGACCGACGAGAAGGTTTTCAAGTCTAACCTACAAGGCAGAGTTATATTGTATAGACCGCGCGGAACCAGGTATGCTGAACAAAATATTATCAGAACTTCTTGTTCAGGACGAATATTAGCACACTTTTGGGGATACATGATGGCTGCTGGTCCTGGAGATTTGGTTGCGGTGCCTGAGAGAATGAACAGCAGTGTTTACATTAATATCCTTGAAAATACCTTGTTACCGTCCTTAGAAAGAAACTTCCCCGAACAGGAAGAATATATATTTATGCATGACAACAGTGCTGTTCACACTTCCCGGCAAACCCGAGAGTGGCTAAGTGAACATCCAGAGTTAATTTGTATTGAGTAGTCCCCTCTATCCCCAGATTTGAACCCAATTGAACATCTGTGGGCCTACATGGTGCAAGAATGGGAACAGAGACGTGAAGACAGAGACCAAACGTTTCTTCAAAATCATGTTATGGAACTGTGGCAAAATTTTCGTGACACACCGTCGTATTGCTCGAGACTTGTATCTAGTATCCCCTCCACACTTCAAGAAGTTACTGACTCTGGAGGTGACTACACGAAGTACTAGTGTGTTATTTTTTGTGTAAACATTTATTGTTTCATTTATTTATTATATTTTTTCAAGAGCAATAATTTCGTTCTTCATTCTTTTCCTTTGCTTGTTTACTTATTAGTTCGTTAAAACGTAAAGGAAGAGTAGTATATCTTCAAAAAGTATTTGTGAATTTACTTTGAACGTTTCTAAGAATACATTTACTTTTCTTCTTACTCTATATCATGCCCAATATTACTTTCATTTCAGTTAATTAATAACTTTATTTCACATCTCGGATAAAAGTATTATTATCTTTTTAACGATATTTTTCGTTTTGATTGTGTAATTTCTAGTTTCATTGAATTATCTCAATTCGAATGAATAAATCATATTTTGTTTATTGTTCCTTCCTTAGCTAAGTTCGAATTCGAGAACAATGTGGTGTAATACACATTCTTTATTCTTCATATTGTGCAGTAATGACAATATTAATTATTTTTCATGAGTCCAGTTGATTAGTGAGAACTTGGACAAACATTAACCTGGTGATTCTTTACGCAATGACAAGCGTAAAATACATTTTAGCTGTTCCTTATACTTCACAGCGATGAAACATTCTAACAGTGTGTTAGCGTTTCCTTCCTCGCCTTCCAATTAAACTGTCTGTGTACTGCGCATGTGCCAGTCAATTTCCATGAAAGATCATAAATAACCCTGAAACTTTCTATAATATTTACGAAAGAACATGTAATAGAATCTATATCAACAACATACATAATTCATCAAAGTAACGAAAACGTGTTCATGTAACAAATTAATCATTATATCAAATTATATTATAACATTATAACAAATTATATCAAAGTAAATTAGGTTTACATTTTAGGCAATAGAAAATGTTATTCTGTAATAAGAACTACTACACGAAGCCTTTGCTACAATCACTAGTTGTTACCATAGCCGAGTGGTCTAAGGCGTTCGGCTTATAAAGCACCATTCGAACTTACTTCGAGTCCCCGCCGGGTACAACGCCTTTTTCTATCTCTTTTTTCACCTGTTCTCGATGTTTCTGTCTGTGTTCTTGTCGGATTCGATTAAATAGAATTTTGAATAGAGACCAATATATATGATAAATAATCATTTATTTGCGAATCTGCACTCGTACAATATACATTATCGAGATTTTGATTTTGGAAATGAAGTGTATATACTATTGAATAGTAAAAATAGTAAAATAAAAAATATTCGTATAAATATTGATTAATTAATTAGTGTTAAACATGGCTTTCCAATCAGGATTATATAGAGAGGACTTACTTCTAAGTGCAATCCGAAAACAAACATTTGAGTTTTAATCTGACCCAAAGTTGGTAACTTACAGGATAATTTATACATGATTAGTATTGTAATTTTTATGCTTTTATTATAATCCTCTATAAGTTATGATTTTACCAATTCAAAATGTAGAACGAGAAACAAGTGTAATATTATATTTGTTACGAAAAGCTTTTAAGCAATGATGCTTTCAGGACGTGATCTGAGGAAGAATTTGAGACCCCTCTCGAGCTAAGAAATTTCCGCCTTCAGGACCATATATTCGATCGTGCTCAATGTGAACTACCAATGTTTGCCCTCCACCCGCATATTGAAATTCCCCCCGAGGATAATTTTCTGAAGTCACCACTGTTTATAAATAGTTTTTCGTTACAAATCAGAGGATAATGGAGTATTGATTATACATCATTTTTTTTTTTTTTTTTAGCTATGGATTTAAGATTCGCAATTCATATAATGTTCCGTTCTAATCGAATTTGAAAGAAAAGAAGTTTTCAATGAGTTACTCAAAGAAATATTTTCAGACTCCGGATGAAAATAGGAAGACACTTAAAAAAGAAACAACTTGCTACCGGGTTTGACCACACAAACATGTAATTGATAGTGTATCGACCCAAACCACTCAACCATTTTGTATGCCTTTGCACATCTTCTTTTGCCTTTTGTGAAAGCAGTTTACTGTTCCATACTCGCTTTTGTTTATTCCGATACGACTATGAGTTCTCAGTAAATATTTGGACGTTACAGCTCTTGCAATGTATAAAAGTGTTTTTAGAATAAATCACAATCGATATTATGTCCTAATAACATACGTAAAACAGGTTGAATTCGTGAAATGATTGAGGTTGGACTGAGCGTAAATGTTTTCATAGTTAGGAGCCTGGATATGCAAACCCGCTTAACGTGGGGATTTAATTTTGTGAAATTTGGTACTACTCGCCAATCTTGCAAATGATTTTTTTTTTGTATATTTGGTATTGCTTGGAGTATTGTGATCAAACCAACGAATGACATACAAATGTAACCGCCACGAATGCGCAGTTACGAATTACAATAGAGCCACCCACCTACTGGTGCAGCAAGTCCTTTATGCATGAACTACGTATGACAAAATTAGAGGAAGTCAGAGTTGTGTGTTCATCGCATATTCGTTATATTAAAGTAAATGATGGCGAGGGAACCAAACAAAACATATATGTGTTGTTACCGAATGAAATTATAGTTGAGGTGAATCGAAATTAAATTGTTCTTTAATCTTCCTATTGTTTCTAAATATATAATAGAGAAAAATAGAGATTTAAATTTGTACTGTTATGAACGACATAAGTTTTAACCGGCCATCTTGGATTCGAGGTGGCCATAGTTTATCAAATAAGCTTTTGCTTATATTTTTACCCGCCGCAATTTTGGACAGGATTGTCGGAGAAAGTCGAGACGTGCTCCATCTTCTTTCACTTAACAAGAGCTTTCAAACGATGTCCTACCTCTCTTGCCATTTGAAACTTTTTAGTTGGACTCCACCTGGGACCATGTGGGGACCCTGGAACAAGACATTTTCACGTTGTGCTTTGAAAATAATGCCACGCTTTCTTTCCTGTTTCCACATTTGTTTTACCGTTTCCGATTTATAGGGGTAGTCATGGACTTTCCAATTAAGATTTTGTTTACACTTTGACCCGTCGCCCTTTTGCACACGGTTGTTGTAGAGAGTCGAGACTTGCTGCATCTTCTTTCATTTTGCAACAGCTTTCAAACGATGTGCTACTTAATCCCTCTTGTCATTTGAAAATTTTGAGTTGGACCCCATGTGGGACCCTGCTAGGATCCTGGGCAAACTTTTTTATCCGAAAAAGTGTGTTCTTGAAAATGAGGGGATACATATTATCCGAGTTTTCCATTTACCCAACCGTTTCCGAACAAATGATTCGGTCAAAATATTCTGCCAGCTTTGTAGTTCTTACATTACAAAATATATTGTAACTCACGATATTCCGCTCGGTGGCACGTATAACTTTGGGATCTATCTAGTTATAATATATCAAATGAAAACACATTTGTCTCGTTCGGATCTCAGCGGAGCCACTGCGTGACCCTTCCTTGTTAGGAGTCTGGATATGTAAACCCGCTTAACGTAGGGATTTATTTCTGTGAAATTTGGGACATGGCGAATAAATACGAGTGAGCTTGGAAATGTGAAAGTTCATCTGAATTTGTTTTACAATCACTTCAAAATACAACTTTATATATACTTTTAAAAAGCCATCCCTATTTTGAAAAAAAAATTACTGTACTTAGGCTCGAACCGCCGCCCTCCGGTTCTAGAACTTTAACAGTGCTATTAAGCACGCTTGACCACAGAGGCAACTCACGAAAATGCGTTGTGATATAGCTAATAGAATCGCTCCAAGCGCAGGTTTACACTTGGAATTTTAAATAGCCAGTTTCTGTCTTTTTCAGTAATTCCAACTAAAGATATTGACTGATTTCCCATATTGGAACTTTGCGTGAAGTGTGAATTGTATGCTCATTTCAAAAATGCACTATTTTCTGTTCTTTCAATTTTACGTATTTGCGAGTGTTCCTAAGACCTGTTGTATGCGGCGATTTTCACACAGTTAAGCGTTTTACTAACCCCCGGAGGCATAATATGTTAAACGTAGGCAGCATTCTGTTGTTATCATAGTAGTCACTTGTAAAGGCACACCTAGTATTAGTTTTTCATTTTTGTTCTTGTGTTGACCTTGAAGGACCAACAAATGCCTTTCGTGAAGCTACAAGTTTTCTTTAACTTTATACTTTATAGCAAGAATATTAACTGCTATATAAAACACAATTATATACTGTGGCGTGGGAGACCCTGGTTTGATTCCAACGGGAGCTCATGTGTTTCGGATTACATATTAATCAGTAGGTCCCGTCTCATATAGCCTCGCTGCTGAAAAGGGCGCTAAACTCTAAATCAACTCAACTTAATAATTATCTATACATTGAATTTAATAATAAGGAGGGAGACCTTGAAGGAGGGAGGCCGAATAAAGAGGGAGACCTTAAAATTTAAAACGTAGGGTCAGCGTGAGTCAGAGAGGTCACGGGGGTTGGTGTGTCACAGTGAGTCACGTCCTGTTGACCCACGATCCACTGACCTACTCACAAATCTTGACCCAATTGACTCACTCCATCTCTGGACTGTACACACAGATAAAGCAGACATATATGTAATCTGACCTTACTTGGCCTTCACTAATTTAAGATAATCTACAAAAAATGAAAGAAAGCAATTTCAAACGCAAAAATATAAAAATGTATTTTCAACGGAACAAAAAAAAAAAAAAAAAGTAACTGCCAAGATTTGAACCCGAATTTCTACACTCAGAAAGCAGACGTCTTACCGACTTACCCACGGCATATCTACCGATTTCTGGTTTTGAAACTTTATTTACACTGCGTGTGTTACCTAACAACGTTACGAGATGTCCTTACTGTCGTGTTAACACGCGTTCCGTAAATTTACGAAGTCGCTCTTTTAATCCAAAATCAATTCGACACACACACACATACACACACACACACACATACACACATATATATATATATATATATAGATAGATAGATAGATAGATAGATAGATAGACATATAGATATAGATAGATAGATAGATAGATAGATAGATAGATAGATAGATAGATAGATAGATAGATAGATATGTTGGTGCACCAGTGAGCACCCAAGAGTACAGATTAATTCATTCTTGATTTTAATCTACAGAACAAATGTTTTTTTATGAAAGCAAGGGGACTGCTACCCATAGATGGAAAATTGGAAGTTACTTGGAAATATTTTAGAAGCAATATCTTTCAATGGTAAAGACCACTGCCCGATGATCCTGTTTTAATAACTCCATGAGCAGAAAGGACTGATATGTCCCTCTCCTATATGGTATTTTTCAAACCATATACTTTATCTGGAATATTATCCTTTATTCTTCAATTCATGAATTGTTTGAGGTTGAAGTGAGCGTAAATGTTTTCATACTTAGGAGTCTGGATATGCAAACCTGCTTACCCTGGGGATTTACTTCTGTGAAATTTGGTGCATGAAGTTATACAAAAACCGGTAAAATAAGGAACGTTAACATTCTTACAATGAGAACAGATTTCAATTCCCGGTGGGAGTTAGCGTACGCACGACTTTATCCTGGGAGACCCGGGTTCGATTCCTGGTGGGAGCTCATGTGTTTCGTATTCCATGTTAATCAGTAGGTCCACGTCTCCTATAGCCACGCTGCTGACCGGGCAGTTAAACTCAAAATCACAATCACCACCACACGGCGGGAGTTTACATGGTTCGGGTTTTACGTTAATCAATATGTCCACGTCATATATGGTCTTGCTGTTGAAAGAGACGTTAAACTCCAAATCAACTCAACTCATTAAGATAAGAGTTCTGAGTTTAATACCAACTTGAAACCATACGTTCAAAACAAAAATTGAAATAAAATGAAATCTTTATGTTTAACGTCCCATGGTTATGCCGGTTAGGCTAAAGGAGACGGTGATAATGAGAAAGGAGTGAAATGGTGGAATGAAGAAAGTGGGAGGAAACGGGAGAACCCCGAGAAAACCCACCAGCACGGCGTTTGTCCACCACAAAGTCCAAACGGCGCGAGCTGGGATCGAATTAGGGACCCGAAGCACCGGAGGTGAACGCTCTACCACTGAGCCACCGCACCCCCCAAAATGAAAATTATTCATGCTTCTGATACCTATATAAAAATGGAGAGGGAGAGAGAGAGAATAAATATGGTTGTATTTTTCATAGGGCCAAAGTGGCTTAGTGGTAGAGCGTTCACCTCTGGTGCATGGGGTCCTTGGTTCGATCCCAGCTTGCACAAAGTCAGATTTGTGGTGAAGAAACACCGTGTGCGTTCGTTTCTTCAGGATTCTCCTGTTTCCTCCTACCTACATCGTTGCACAATTTTCGTTCACTTCTCATCATCACCGTCTCCTTTACCTAGCCGACATAAGCATGGGACGTCAAACTTAATTTAATTTAATTTCATTGAAAAAATTACTATAATTCATAATCTGCATCTTTATAAAGCAACTTTAACAATCATATGGATGTATAATGCTTAAATTGAATTAAATCGCAATTGCAGTAATCTGCAATATTTTAGGTTTCTCATTTATTTACATCAAATGTTTAGTTATTTGATACTTTATACCAAGAATATTAACTGCTATATAAGACACTATTATATACCTGTGGCGTGGAAGACCCTGGTTTGATTCCCAACGGGAGCTCACGTTTTTCGGTTTCTATGTTAATCAGTAGGTCCCGTCTCATATAGCCTCGCTGCTGAAAAGGGCGCTAAACTCAAAATCAACTCAACTCAATAATTATCTATACATTGAATTTAATAATAAGGAGGGAGGCCGAATAAAGAGGGAGACCTTAAAATATAAAACGTAGGGTCAGTGTGAGTCAGAGAGGTCACGGGGGGTGGTGTGTCACAGTGAGTCACGTCCTGTTGACCCACGATCCACTGACCTACTCACAAATCTTGACCCAATTGACTCACTCCATCTCTGGACTGTACACACAGATAAAGCAGACATATATGTAATCTGACCTTACTTGGCCTTCACTAATTTAAGATAATCTACAAAAAATGAAAGAAAGCAATTTCAAACGCAAAAATATAAAAATGTATTTTCAACGGAACAAAAAAAAAAAAAAAAAGTAACTGCCAAGATTTGAACCCGAATTTCTACACTCAGCAAGCAGACGTCTTACCGACTTACCCACGGCATATCTTCCGATTTCTGGTTTTGAAACTTTATTTACACTGCGTGTGTTACCTAACAACGTTACGAGATGTCCTTACTGTCGTGTTAACACGCGTTCCGTAAATTTACGAAGTCGCTCTTTTAATCCAAAATCAATTCGACACATACACACACACACACACACACACACACACACACATATATATATATATATACATATAGATAGATAGATAGATAGATAGATAGATAGATATATAGATATAGATAGATAGATAGATAGATATGTTGGTGCACCAGTAAGCTCCCAAGAGTACAGATTAATTCATTCTTGATTTTAATCTACAGAACAAATGTTTTTTATGAAAGCAAGGGGACTGCTACCCATAGATGGCTAAGTGAGGTAAATAAAATTTAAACTTCAAATGGATCTGGGGTGATTCACCGACAATGGCTGATTTAACACGTTTGATAACAGCGCGGGTAATAGCTGTTTTATAGATAGAGCCTGTGTAGGTAAGTGGATACCGCGTAAGACTGTCATTCTTAGGGTGTGGGGTTCGAGTCTCGGCCTAGACTGAGTTAATTTTTTTTCAACACTATAAATGATGTTCGCGTTTGATACTGAAAGAGATTTATCCTATGAAGGGAGAAAACCCACGATGGGGTCAGGGGGAAAGACGGACACTGTTTATCCTTAAGTGTTAAAATTTAATTTATTCCCATGTCTTTTGCTCTTTCCTTTCCCTCTTTCCTTCTTTTCTCATTTTGTTTAGCTTTCCATACTTTTTCGGTCTCTGCATGATGCGTATTATTGTTTTCGTTTCCTTTGCATTAATTCCTATCTCTTTGATCTTAAAGTGAATGGATTTTCTGCAGATTTATCTCGTGGTTGTTTCTCTAAGTGATGCTCTCAGATAGTAATACTTTTTCCTCCAAATGGAGGAATATCCTGGCATGTTATGTTTTCGGGCACGTATTTGCTGTCATGTTGGTTGTCCAACTATCAGACATCGAGTGAAACTATTCTCCTACTGGAAAAAGCTATGATTTCTTATGTATCCAACCTCCAGTTTCTACTGTCGCTGACTGTACAGGTTATTGGCCGGAAAATCTAATTGGAGATCCTTACGTATTTAAGTACGTGATTACCTTGTTGAACCAGACCCGCTTCTCTTGGCTTGTGAAACAAGTCCGGCCGATGAATTTATAAAGCTGATGAACTGATAAACAGATGACCACAAAAAACCTGTAGATCTTCTGTTACCGTAACAGGATTTGGGAGTGAAGGATTAATCCTGCTAACGTTGTGTCTGACGTTGAGTTAATCCCCGACTCTTTCGTGCCCTTACGTAAACACCCTTCAATAATCATATCTCGGAACTTCCCTCAAGAAGGCCTCTTTTCCTGAGAATTGTGAATGTTCCTTGAGTTATTAATTTCTTGTATACTCAGATACAGTATTTGCCTCCAGGCCTTCCATCTGTTGAGTATAGTGATGTGCAAATTTTTCATAAAAAAGATGACCAGCTGCGTGAGAAAACGAAAACATTAATTTAATTGCCATCAAATCAAGGTTGTAGTCCCCTGTTCAATCTACTCCCTTTGGATGAATTGCAATACGATTATGACCTTCTCTATATACTGCAGCCAAAGTTAAAGGTTCGGAAAATGTAACCGTCTTAAATTTGAGATTTCCTATTTTTTTTTAAGCAGTTTTATTTTCTTGTAAATGACGCATATGGATTTCGTCATCCAGACGTAGTAGAATAAGATCGCGGATCATAGATTTTGTCATCTCATGGGACGGTTGTAAATGTCTTCATAACCATATGTAGAGGTCCCCGTATAATATCTAAAAGTGAGTTCTCAATGATCTTGAGTAGGCATGGCCATTCAGCATTTTCACTAAAGTTTACATAGTGTATAGGATACCCAAAGTACATCGCTACCATTTCCTGACATAATGTATCCATTCGTGCCTAGAAATTATTTAACTGCAAACTCTGGACCGTTCAGAGATTTCTTCAGCTGATTTACGATTTGAATACCTTTCCTGTATAATGGCTGATATAATGTCATAACGCATGTGCTTGGTCACTTTTCTCGCAGTTATTTACAATATGCAGAAAATTAGAATATTTAGTATTAGTAGTTGATGTTAAAATATTGAAGAAATACAGAGGGATTACACAGCTTATATCAAAAGAAGAGGTCTGTATCTCACCATTACACAATTGTTGTGGCGAAGCTTTCACAAGATGAATAGCTATCCAAAGGTTGTTTGAGAATAGGAAATCGAGACGCGAGACCTGAGTGAAGACTAGATTAAATATTCCGATTAAGACAGCATGGACACACCAAGAACATGACTATATAGCAATATAGAAAAGGTTGATGTCAGAATGAAGAAATGTGAGACGATATTCTCTACAGACAAAAGTACCGTGATATAAGATTACTTTTTGAATAAAAAACTTGGATATGGAGTAGTTTCATCAACGGGTATTTGAAATAAATAACTTTTTCTGCTCTATAAAAGGCGTGGTACTTAGCATACAGTGAGCTTATATGAAAAGATTAATTGATTAGCCTACAGTTTGGTTGCTTTGTAATGGTTGCTTTGATTGCTTTGGTTGCTACCAGGGTTACTAACTTGGTAGAGAACACAGGACTGACTATACCGTATACCTGTAAGAGAAGATCTCAAATGAAGTGAAATCGATTATTTGTCTCACCGATCAGATGACAGGTCTCAGGCCCAAAGGAAGGCTGCCTTGCAGGTTAGAATATAATGGGTTCCATAGCAAGTTTTATAGGATAGAATCGGGTTTAGTATTAATGAAAGACCGGAACCTAGTGAATCCTAAACAACTATGTATGTAAGTCCTATTGAGCAGCAAGGACGCTATTTAAACGCACATTTGATAGCCTCGAGTGTCAACACACAGGAGAATTTCGTCAAGTAATACATTCGTAGGAACACAACTCTTTGGAATAAAACGTGTCTATCAGGCTAAAAATTAAGAAAAAGGTGATAATGTTTTTAGTCCTACGTAGATTTCTTCAACAGGAACCACTCTCTAATAGCATTGTAGTTGCATATAAACGGGAAGTATAGCAATTGCTTGATTATTATTCATATATTATTACTTAGGTTTTTTACAATTGATATCAAACTTTTTTTAATTCCAGAGGCCCACCTAAAACAAACCGCTTTTCGTTCCCAAAGCTATATGTCTGTGATACTATCGTCTTATTAAATGGAGAATTAAAACCACGGTTTTTTAAATGGTACGCCATTCCATAATGTGATTAAAGGAGCTCTAAAAGCACTGCTGCTTCGTTTTTCAGACCAAGGTACACAACACAAGATCTCTTGAACTGTGAGACAAGTCCGACCGATGAATTTATAAAGTTAATAAGCTGATAAACAGATGAGTACAAAAGTCCTGTAGATCTTCTGTTACCATAACAGTATTTGAGAATGAAGGATTAATCCTGCTAACGTTGTGTCTGACGTTGAGTTAATCCCCGAGAAAATTTCGTGCCCTTAATTAAGCACTCTTCGATAATCATTTCTCGGAACTTCGCTCAAAAAGGCCTCTTTTCCTGCGAATTGTGAATATTCTTTGAGTTGTTAATTTCTTGTATACTCTGATACCGTATTTGCCTCCAGGGCTTCCATCTGTTGAGTATTGTGATGGGCAAATTTTTCATAGAAAACATGACCAGCTGCGTGAGAAAACTAAAGCATTAATTTAATTGCCTTCAAATGAGATTTCCTAATATGTTTTTTTTTCATGCAGTTTCATTTTTTGTAAATGACGCATATTGATTTCGTCATCCAGACGTTATTAATAAAATCGCAGATCCTAGAATTTGTCATCTTTTCCGACATTTGTAAATTTCTTCATAACCACATGAAGAGGTCCCCCAGCAAAGTCTAGAAGGGAGTACTCAAAGATCTTGAGTAGGCATGGTCATTGAGCATTTTCACTAAAGTGGTCATAGTGTACACGATACACCAAAGACCTTATATGACATTTCCTGACATAATGTATCCATTCGTTCCTAGAAATTACTTAACTGCAAACCTCCTAAAGGGGTACAACTTAAGACCGTTCAGAATTTTCTTCAGCTGAGTTATTATTTCAACTCGTTTTCAGTATATTGGCTGATCTAATGTTATAACGCATGTGCTTTGTTTACTTTTCTTGCAGTCATTTACTGTATGCAGAAGTGTAGAATATATAGTATTAATTTTTGATGTTGAAATATCGAAGAAATACAATCAAAAGAAGAGGCGTGTATCTCAGCATTACACAATCGTTGTGGCGAAGCTTTCACATGATGAAAAGCTATAAAAAGGTTGTTTGAGAATAGGAAATCGAGACACAGGTGAAGACTTCATTAGACCTTCAGAGTAAGACAGAATTGACACACTAAGAACATGATTGTATAGCATTAGAGGGAGGATTATGTCAGAATGACGAAATGATATACGATATTCTTATCAAGACAATGCTACCGTGATATCATTCTAAAAGTTGGATATGGACAATTTTCACCAACTGACTATGAAATTAATGACTTTTTTTGCTTTATGAAATGTGTGGCACAGATACTAATCAAAGCATACAGTGAGATTATATGAAAAGCATATTTGGTTAGCCAAAAGTTTGGTTGCTTTGTGATTACCAGTGTTACGAAGTTGGTAGCGAACATAGGACTTACTGTACAGTTAATATTTTCGAACTAGCCGTCAAAGGGAAGATCTCAAAAGAACCTAAAATCAATTTTTCACATTTCTCATCGATCAAATCATCGGTCTCAGACCCAAAGTAAGGCTGCTTTGCAGGTTAGAATATAATTGGTTCCATAGCAAGTATTACATCATACAATCGGGAAAATATTATTAATGATAGACCGGAACCTAGTGATTCCTGCATAACTCTGTATGTAAGCCCTAGTGAGCAGCAAGGACGCTAATTAAACGCATATTTGATAGCCTCGTGTGTTAACACACAGGAGACTTTCTTTATATATTATATCCGTAATAACACAATTCTTTGGATTATTAAACAGTTTCTATCAGGCTAGCGATCAAGAATCAGGCGAGAGCGTTATGACTGCTACGTAGATTTGTTCAGCAGGAAGCACTCTCAAATAGTATTGTAGTTGCAAATAAACTGGAAATATAGCAATTGCTTGATTATCATTGATAAATTAATTAATAGTATTTATTTTAAGATTTGAAATTCCAACATTTTTCAATCGTAAGGGCCCACCTAAAACAAGCCGCTTTTCGTTCCCAAAGCTATACGTCTGTGATACTTTCTCTTATTAAAGGGAGATATAAATCCACGGTTTTTTAAATGGTACGCCATTGTTTAATGTGATTTAAAAAGCCCTAAAATCACTACTGCTTCGTTTTTAAGACCTAGGTACACAACACAAGATTCTACGGCTTCGGATTCATTGTTGAATTTCTTTTCTAGCTGTAAGCCAACGGGAATGGAGTAATAGATTCCGATGTCCACTGCTGACTTCTAAATTTCAGAGCATTGTAAGAAGAGCATAAGACGGCATAAGCCTTACTGGACATCTCAAAATAGAAGCCTCGAAATATTGGCGCGCGTGTTGCACTCTAAACTTCAAATAAAAAATCGAACATATTCGTCCAACCCCAATATTATTACTTTTATCACTGCTTAACTTAGAGATAGATTTCATCTCTCATTTTATCTCTTTTCAGAAATTGTAGAATACTATTACAATGAAGTCTAGTGACAACTGTTCTAATGTTCTCATTTTTAAGCGATTTCTGACGTAGTGGATGTATTTTATAGAAAGCTTCAGAAGCTCGGGTTGCTCGTCGTATCGCAAGTGACCCAGCAACTTGTCCATCATTTTAAGGCGCTTTCTCTTTACTATACCTTATGAGCTCACCATGACATTCATTCTTTCTCAGCTAAAGACTTCTTGTTCCGCACGTCACAGGGTTTGATCTCGAAAATTTCGAATTTGCAAGTCCTAAGATCAATATTAGCTGCTGTACTTTTCCCATTTCAAACCGCCCGCTCTCGCCGATTTTACTGCATGCAAACTGATTCCACTCGTTCTAATCGGACTACACCCATTATAAAATATTACTATGTATGGTTGGTTGTATTGCATGCTAACTGGTTGCATTCGTTTTCATAAGGGAACATGTAACTCGACATCTCTTCTTAGTAAATATCTGAGTGTTTCTGTAAGTCGGTAATACAATGATCTCTAAAAACAGTCTAAAGTAGACTTCTAAGCACATGTCAGTGTGTTTCGACTTTCTGCACGTGACCTTTGCTTTGGAGATGTTTTAAGCTTTATAAACATAAATATTATTTTAATGGACGGAAGAGAGGCTGACAGAGTTAACAAACTGATACCAAGTGTGATAAAGAGGAAATTAGAAATGAACAGCTTAAAAGAACGGAGGGAAATGTTAGGAATGGACTATTCGGATAAATCAGCCGAGATGATCTCGTGGAAGCTTTGTCTGAGGAAGATCACAAAGAAAATGTAGAATTGAGTGAACACGAAAGATGAAGTGAGGAGTCGGAAGAACTTAAACCCAGAAATGACCAGCGATTCCGCGAATGTAGTCAGAGCAGGAGAGGACGAAATAAGCGACGACGAAGCGTAGAACAGTGTAAATTTGAAGGTATCCTAAATTAATTGAATGTAGTGCTGTACAGGTGGTTTCAAAATAACAGGAAAGTTAAATAATTCAAGGTAAATTTGATTTGATTTGATTTGATTTCAATTTAACGCCCCTTTCAGCACCAAGCCTATGTACGACGT
This sequence comes from Thermobia domestica, assembly GCF_964235325.1. NCBI lineage: Eukaryota > Metazoa > Arthropoda > Insecta > Zygentoma > Lepismatidae > Thermobia > Thermobia domestica. The sequence goes on from NC_137470.1 coordinate 84,960,586, forward strand.
GGACCTACTGCTTAACGTGGGATCCGAACCACACGACCTCCCACCAAGAATCGAACCCGGAAATCCCACGCCAAAGGAGCTTATGCTAACCGCTTAACTACGAGTGAGCTCTAATTGAATGTAAAATACACTGTGAAGCTTTGTTTTATTGTTATATTTATATAGTATTTATTTTAATAATTTACTATTGCATTTCTAATTTTAGAGGAACCAAAGAGTTGAAAAAACAAAAGATCGTCATCAGATTTAGAATTTTCAATAAAACCAGCGCCTAGTTATTTATCTCAAGAAATACGTAACGAAAAAAAAAACATTTTATACCAAATAAGAAATAAAAAATGAGTACATGTCTAATTGTAGGTTCCTTTATTAGCTATTACTGTAAAACTTATTATGATAATAAATATTTTATTCCCTCTTAATCAGATAATACACAAAACTACGTTTCTAATACAAAAAATTTTTAAAACGATATTTGCAACACATTATGATGGTGCGGTATTTTTGACCGCGCGCGACTACTCACGTTAGTTTTTCAGCGCGGCTTCTCGAGGGTTAACGGCTCTTGGCTGGACTATGCAAGGAATTTACTCTAGGCACTTTGCCATGATATTCCGCTATATGATGCGATCATCTTTGCAGAATTCTACAGCATTCTACAGGTGCTTCTATTTTAGTATAGGAATTACATGGTGATCTAGAATGGCTCTGGTCAACGGCCATGAATATGCTCGCATACATACCAGGGCAAATGACAGTCTGGTTCAGTGTTAGAGATAAGTACACTTCGGAATCCTCAACTGTTGTAAGGTATTTTTTGTGGAGTAACTTTCTGCTCTTGAGAAGAAAACCTTGAGTCGATGGACAGGACACGCAAGGTCTGTTCACGTGAGCAGAAATACATCTTGTTGATCCTTCTGTCTCAGGTATGAAGGTGTCAAAAATCTAATAAAACTTTGCACAAATTTGCTATAGACGGGAAGTTTACCAGATCTTTGCTCACCGTTGAGAAACCGTTTAGAAGATCGGGAAATTCTAATCCTCCAATAAGCTTATTAAGAGTGTGCGATACGGCAGTCTGTAGTGCAAGATGAACTGTGCGAGCCAGAAAGACTTTGAGGTTTTATAGCCTTTATACGTCTATAGATACGTAGCGTTATCAATATAGCATCTTGATGAAATGAGCCAAGGTTGCAAAAGACGCATCGAAATTTTTTATAGACGCAAATTCAACTTTCAATCTAAGCGAAAGTTAATAGCAGATCTATTACTTTCTTTGGGCAGCGAGAAGAGCAAATTCTCGGACACTATTCCCACTCGGGCAATTTCAGGGCTTCTGGTCCAAGATGTGGGAAGTGAGCCTAGGAAGTTTTAAATCTTTCAGGTGTACTTAACTGCAAATCTCCCAATCTAACCTAAGTAAAAAAAATCGTTCAATTATTTTGTTGCTGTCTCTGTTCTACCAGACTTGCATAACATTTTTCTATCGCGTATCTGTGCTTTACACCGCTAGCCTTAGTAATTCATCGGCCGGACTTGTCTCACAGGCCCGCAATGGATCAATTGCCACATCTAGCTGGACAAAATGTAAATAACCGAGTATTGAGAAGTAGTGAGAAAACGATGGGAATTCTTGAGGCAAGTTCCCAAGTGGTGGGAAAAAAACACTTAGGTGCCAAATTACAAATGGGGAAGTATGTCGGATCCGACGAACAAGATTAATTGTATGCAATGTAGAATCAGCTGATCGACAGTTTTCGTGCTAGATCTTACGTCTGCAGCATATAACACAGACAGCTTTTGGTCAATGTCAGAGATATAGAGTAACAATTTTAGATGAAGGTATGACGTGCATCTGACATGAATGAGGTGTGCCGTGGGTTTTTGGTTGAGCTATGTCGTGATGGGAAACACTAGCGTATAAGAACGTATACTGAACTTAGGAATAGTTATAATGAACTGACGCGTAAAAACAATTCTGCACCAGTTTCCAAGCTCTAATGACTATAGAAGTGTAGAGTAATGATTGTAGTGTGTGGATAATAACTATGACGTGCAAATGTTTGCATAATTGTTGCTTCTTGTACTTTCAAAAATGGAGTGTACGCTGACACAACGAGTTTTCTTCGACGCCTGGAGAGGTCAACCCAATAGCTGCAAGAGAACCAATAGTTTTTACACTTGTGCAATGGACAAATTAAGGTTACAAAACTGTCATGAGGATTTAGCAGAGTGCGTCAGAAAGGTTACAGATAGTTTTTGTATACATGTCAAAGAGAAATGGCAAAAATGTAATCGTGCAATGAATAACTTTGTAATCAAATATGGTAAGTGGCTTGACAGTACAGTGGAGTTTTCTGCAAACGTATGGAATGCAGCGACATTACGACGACCAGTATAATTTAGTATAGGTCTGACACCGAGAACACCTGTCTAAGAGAAGTGTTTGAAGAAGCAAGTGAGAAAGCAAAGATAAGACGTTTGCAGTCTTTAGTACAACATCGACAACTGAAGAGTTAGTGTATGCAGCGCACATGGGTTTACGTGCAAAAGAAAAACGTGATGCTTCTTATATTGTGAAAGAGATTGATGTGTCACCCAGGAGGGATCGCGAATCAGAAAGGCGTACAAGAGTCCACAGACGACAGTACTAATAAAGATTACAAACGATGATGCATTAGCATTATATGTGGACGCGAAATTGACAAAGAAACAACACTAGTTAGTTCGTAACCGGGCAAAAAAGTTCACAATGCAAATATCTATAAACTGTTAGAGGCAAAGAAAGCGTGCTACCCAACCGATATTATCACAGACGTGTATGCGGAAGTGCAGCTGCAAGCGTTACTTGATCATACTATCGAGCGGTTGATCACCAGTAACAGTACTATACTGCTAGAGATCAATCAGGAAGTTGAAATGACCATGCTCTTCAAATGGTGTTTGTGATGGCGCGTCAGGTCAGAGCGCATACAAACAATGGTATAGTTCATATACAGAAGACGATATACATGACAATACATATTTGTTTGTTATTTCGTTAGTGTCTCTAAAATTACAATATGGTTAAGAGACACTCTGTCATAATCCACGGTGATTGCCAATACTCTATTGTCGGCCAATCAAGCTACTGTTCATGAAAAAAACAGAAGAATTAAGACGTTCAGAAGCAAGGAAGATACAACAGCAACTACAAGCTCTCTCACCAACAACTATCACTTACAATGATCATGAAATAGTAGTGAAACACAGATTAATGCTGACACTTGTAGATGTGAAGTTCTGTAGTGATATCACAAACAATCATATTAACGATGTTACATCTGCGGTGCATCTTCAAAGCCAATGAACGATCCACACAAAACTACAGCACAACCACCTCACAGAACAACGTTTGAAATCGGGATGACAAGTCTGCATTACTGGATAAGGTGCTTTGACTGTCTGTTGCACATTGTACATAGACTGGACATGATACCTGAGAAGTGAGAAAGAGGGATCAACCAAATGTTGATCAAAGAAAGAAATTACTACAGAAGCGATTTCATGAAGAAATAGGTTTCCTGAAGGATGTGCCGAATTCAGGCTACGGAACAAGCAATGAGGTAATATAGCCCGCAAGTTTTTCTGAATCCATCAATATCAGCGTCCATTACTGTCATCAATGAAGAGTTGATTAACCGAATTGCAATTCTCTTACGTACCATTGCTAGTGGTTGTGCAATTAACTGTAAGGCATTTGGTATGTATTCTCTGACAACTGCACTGTTATATGTGGACCAGTATAACTGGTATTACATGCCGGCAACTGGGCATATAAAATTGATACATGGGATATTGTCGATTTTGGGCTGGTTCCTATTGGACAGCTTTCCGAAGAGGCACAAGAAGCTCGCAGTAAAGATTGTCGAAGGTTCCGCGAACATCATGCTAGGAAAAGTTCTCGAGACAACAACGTAGATGATTTAATGCAGATGTTAATCACGCCGGATCCCTGCATAAAAAGCCTTAGCAAATTCACACTCAAACACAGTGAACATCTTCCCGAAGAAATACGTCTATTGTTACAAGTGCCTTACGTGTCAATATTGCATTTCAGCTGATCATACTACTGAACAAAACAATAGTTCTTCCAGTGAAGATATGTGACTGCTTACCGATTCGTGTCGCTCTGTGTACGTGCTCTGCCGTGTTTTCTTTGGTTATGACTTTTCTCCAGCTATATTTTGTCAAGCTACAGAATTTTGTCCTAATTACCTAAGAATCTCCTAATAAATTTTCCGACCAATAACCTGAATGTGAATCCTTTACAAGATTACGACCATAAGTCTACTATAACTGTTACAGAAAATTGTTGTTTCGTGGGATTCTACTGAAAAGTAGCTTGGAAAAGTCGCAGGTGGACAAGGTGCTGAGCAATAAGCAATGATTATACTTTTGTCGTATAAAACCTAGGGCAATAAGCCGAACCCAACTGCAATGGACGTGTAGTAGAGCTTTCATTTGTACGACACGGTCTTGGATAAAAAATGTACATTGAGTCTTTGCATGTATGGAATAACCAAACATCGTTCTTTATTAAGAGTGTTAAACTTTACTTCCTTGTTAAAGGGTCTAAAACTAAATGGCAGTTACACAATTTTAAGTGTCCTTGCAAATTGCAGAATCCTCGAAGTCAATCATATCCTGTTGAACATTTTAATATATAAACAATCAAACAATAAACAATTGTAATAAACGTACGATTGAATGATACTATAGCGCGCGAATGTGATATCTAAATGAATTGGTTTTTGCTCATTAACTTATGTGTGTTCTGCTACGGTCTCGTTTTCTTTTCGGGTACCAAAACAGGTCGAGTTAAAGGATTCCAAAATATATAACAGAACAATAAACCACCTTCATGTTTTATACCTTTTCCTTACACCTTCATTTAAAGTTTCATCAAGATCGTCTTTATGTCCATTTTTTAGGTCTATAAGGCGGGGACGATATCACAAAATAATAATCATAACTGATTGGATCAACAATTAAGCTGTTGTCAAAGACATATCTGTTTTTTACAGCTGTTGTTCGTTACATCTATATCAGATTGTCTTCCGATCTGCCATTTCTACATGAACTCACTGGCAGAATGCACAAAACCTTGAAAACTTCATATCAGCTCTTTTACACTAACATGTGGTTCGTTGACAATCATATCTTGCAATCACTTTTTGTCGACAGGTAAGTAAGATTATCAGGTAGTGGTTGGTAGCTGTGTGGGTTCTTGTAATACGCATTTCCTCTTTCACACACCATCTTTCGATTGGGTACATGCTTCGACCTTTCCCTCGTGGAGTTGGAGATACTTCCGAATTGAATGCTGAACAGCTGCCGTGTTAGTAGGGGGAAAAGTGGCCATATTGAAGCTTTGTAATACTCCTCCCTTGTTATATCTGATATGGCTTATACCAGGGAGGACATGTATCCTTCTCCATATGGGCGTGTAATCATGACCATTTTCCACGAATGTGTAATCATGACCATTTTCTCAGGATTGAGTTTTGGTTGGTTGAAGACTCACTAACTTTCACAATTCTTCTTCTTCTTGAGGGATCTTGTAGGCTGCCAACTATTCAATGCTGAGAATAGCTGAGATCGTGTCACAGCCTGTTGCATCATGAAAAAAGTGAAAGCATATTACAAAAGGCTTGACAAGCGCGGGGATGCCTGCCCTATTGCAAGTGACCCATCAACTTGTCCATCATTATAACGCGTGATATTCAGTCTTTCTCAGCTAAAGACTTCTTGTTCCGCACGTCACTGGTTTTAACCGAATACTTCGAATTTGCGAGTCTTAAGGACAATATGTGCTGAAGTACTTTTCCCATTTGAATCCACCGTCTCTCGTTGGTTGTACTACATGAAAATTGATTCCACTCGTTCTAATGTTAATATCATGCCGGATCTCGACATCTACTGATATAATTTTTTATCCAAATGCATTCTAATATCTACAATTAGTATTATCATTATTTCTGCAGAAAGACAAATTCGGAAGCCTTGTAGATAAATCTTATTTCTTCTGCCATTTGAATGTTATAATTCAACAGATATTAGTCTATTACAACGTATGAGTTGCAATTGAAAAATCCCAATCTCACTACGCTTCTTATCAAATATTACTATGTGTGGTTGGTTGTAGTGCATGCATGTGCCCTAGGCAGCTTCCCATGTTATTTCTGTAGCGATCACCTAAGCAGGAATCTACAGACGATTTGGTGCTTCTATTTTTTTTTAAAGGAATTTATTTGTTGATCTAGGATGGCTCTGGTCAACAGCCAAAGAATTGCTCGCATACATACCAGGCCAAATGAGAGTCTGGTTCAGTGTTAGAGGTGAATGCACTTCGTGAGTCTCAAATGCTGGCAATTAATCGTGTACATTTTGTGGAGATACTTTCTGCTTTTGAGAAGACAACTTTCAATCGGTGGGAGGACACGCAAGCTCTATTCATGTCAGCGAGATGAGGTAGTGTTGAATTTAATAAATAAGGTTACAGAAATTCTTCTTATTGATCATTCCGACTCAGATATGAAAGGTGTCAAAAAGCTTATATAGTTCATGCACTAATCTGCAACAGAGGGAAACTTACAAGAACCTTACTCACCGGTGAGAAACCGTTTAGAAGATCGAGAAATTCAAATCCTCCAATAACTTTAACAGTTTGAAAGTCGGCGTGTTTGTTTTTAAAGAGTACTCAGAAGACCAGCCATTATTGGGGTTTTTCAATAAAGAATTAAAAAATATTCTATAGGTTAATATGTTTGTTTGTTCAGTGGTTTCTCTATATTCGCAAAGAAACATTACAAGCATACATGCGTCATAAGGGGAGCTATAATGATTTATCTTGGATATGATTTTCGATATAGGAAAAAGGCAGTACTTTGAGTTCTTAAGTGTACCTAGCCTTGGTATGATAAAAACGTAAACATTATATCATGCAGAGACCCACATCACAATCAAGACACATCAACGTTGTTTTCTTTCGCTTCCGTTTGCCATCATTTACCTTTCCTACATCAGAGCACACCTTACAATATCTAGTAGGTCTGTTTTTCTTTTCCGTAGCAGGAACCTTTTTTGCAAAATGTCTCCCGGTCAATCTGTTGGTTCAAGTTGAGGTTTCAGGAACTTGAGCTTCGACATGTGCTTTTTCACTCAAAGCTTACCCCACTTTCTGCACGTAGTCTGCTAAATGCACATTGTTCTTCTTTTGTCTACTTCTAGTTTTCTTGTATAGTATTCATGCATTTGTTACTTGTATAGTATTCATGCATTTGTCCACCACTTCAGTTGCTTCCGATTGAAGGGGTAATACGCCACTAGTTGATCACTTTTGACCACACCAACTTAGTTTATTTTGTAGTCTTATACTACGTTCGGTTTTGTCATCCCTACAAGACCGTTCTTTGATTTCACTATAACTTCAGTGGATGTAGCTTGATGTTTAGTTGAAAGCATCAAGACATCCCTTGTATCTTTCCATTTCACACACAAAAGATGATCTTTACTCTGAAACACCATATCACCTTTTTTCAGTTTCTTTTGAACAACTGTAGCTGTAGGCAAGTCCTTTCTATTTGGCATACACGTTCCAACAGCCATTGTGTTCCTTTCCCAGGAACAGGAAGGCACAAAGTCAGGATCAGGTACAAAATCAGGTTCAAGTTCTGCATCGTCATGGCCATCCTCAAACTCCCCTTCTGATCAAGAATAATATAAATTTCATCTAATAAATCAGCAATATTCTGGTCAGTTAGTTTTCTTGCCATTCGTGTTCATTCAGAATGAAAGGGTAGAAAACACTCACGGGAGCACACCTGCCAAATATCTCTGTGCAACATGCAAGGAGATCAAATGTAAATACTTATTGTTCTCTCTTCCTGCCTAAAACGGACTCCATTTTATGCCCACCAGGGTGTAGCAGCATACAGAGGTATCCCTACAGATCCTGCAAAATCATCTTGCACGTCTCTGGCATGCAAAAAGGGCTCCTATATAGAAACATTTGATTCCACGCCCATAGCACGTACATCGCCTACTTAGCCAAAATACCGTGCTCGTACTATGCACGCGTATGACGTTGAATGTGTTAATAAGAGTGTGCGATATGGCAGTCTGTAGTGCAAGATGAACCGTGCGAGTCAGAAAGAGTTTAACGATCTATAGCCTAAAGGTTAGTGTGATACATACATAGCGTAATCAATATAGCTTCTTGCTGAAGTGAGTCAAGGTTCCAAAAGACGCCTCGAAATTTTTTATAGACGCAAGTTTAACTTTCAGGCTAATCGAAAGTTAATAGCAGTATCTATTACTTTCTTTGGGCACCGAGACGGGCAAGTACTCGAACGCTATTACTAAGGGAGATAATTCAGGGCTTCTGCTCCAAGATGTGGAAAGTAAGCTTAAGAAATTTTAGATCTTTCAGGTGTTCTAACTGAAAATCACCGAATGTAAACTAAGTACAAAAAAATTCTGTCAATTATAATTTTGTTGATGTCTGTATTCCACACCTGTTTTACCAGACCTGTATAACTACTTTGTATAACGAGTCAGTGCATTAAACCGCTAGCTTTATAAACTCATCGGCCGGACTTTTCTCACAGGCCAAGAGAAGCGGGCCAAGGTCTGCAAGGCAACCACCTTCCCAATTACCTAAAAAACTCCTATTAGAATTTCAGGCCAATAACCTGCATGTGAATCCTTTACAAGCTTACGACCATAAATGTAATATAACTGTTACGGAATATTGTTAAGCTTTGTGGCCTTCTGTCTGAAAAGCAGCTTGGTAAAGTCGCAAAGGATCAAGGTGCAGATCAGTAAGCATTGATTGTCCTAAAGTCGTATAAAACCTAGGGCAATAAGTTGAAACCAACAGGGGTCGACGTGTAGTAGAGCTTTCATTCTTACGCCCCACTTGGATAAAAATGTACATGGAGTCTTTGTATGTACCGCATATCGAAACATCTTTCTTTATTAAGAGGGTTAAACTTTGCTTCTTTTTAGGAGATTCGAAAACTAAACGGTAGTTACACAATGTTTACTGTCCTTGCAGATGGCAAAATCCTTTGTGTCAATCATCTGCAGTTGAACCTCTTAACATATAAACAATCAATTAATAAACAATTGTTATAAACGTACAATTGAATGGTACTGTAGTACGCGAATGAGATATCTAAATGAATTGGTTTAACTCGTTAAAATTGATTTGTTTTCTCTTCTGGTACCAAAGAAGCTCGTGTTAAAGAATTCCAAAATATGTAAACTATACAATAAACCACCTTCATGTTTTATACCTTGTTTTATATTTACATCAATATCGTCTCCATGTCCATTTTGTTAGGTATATAAGGCGAGGACGTTATTACAAAATAATAATCATAACTGATTGGATCAACATTTAAGCCATTGTCAATGACATATTGGTTTTCAACTGCTGTTGTTCGTCATCATCTATATAAAATTGTCTTCCGATGTGATATTTGTACATGAAGTCCCTTGGCAGAATGGAGAAAACCTTGAATATTTCATATCTGCTCTTTTATACTAACATGTGGCTCGTCCACAATCCTATCTTGCAGTCACTTGTTATGTATAGGTTAGTAACCTTAGCCGGCTGGAGCTGATGGTAGCTGCTACAGAAGGTAGTTCCACTAATCTGCTACAGAGGGATAGCTTATCAGAACTTTACTCCCCGGTGATTCAACGTTTAGAAGATCGAGAAATTCAAATCCTCCAATAAGATTAAAAGAAGTGCGATATGGCAGTCTGTAGTGCAAGATAAATCTTGCGAGTCAGAAAGACTTTAAGTTTCTATAGCCTGAATATTATTGGGATAGATACGTAGCGTTATCAATATAGAATCTTGATGAAGTGAGTGAAGTTTGCAAAAGACCCTCGAAATTTTTTATTGACGCAAGTTTAAACATCAAGCTAGGCGAAAGTTAATAGCAGTATTTACTACTTTCTTTGAGCACCGAGACGAGCAAGTACTCGACGCTGACGGTAACAGAAAATAATAATCATAACTGATTGGAGGAAGAATTATGCCGTTGCCAATGACATGGTGATTTTCTACTGGTGTTGTTCCTAATCATCTATATCAGATTGCCTTCCATTCCGCCGTTTCTACATGAACTCCCTTGGCAGAATACTCAAAACCCTGAATACTTCATATAGGCTCTTTTACACTAAAATGTAGATCGTTCACAAACCTATCTTTCAGTCACTTTTTATCTACAGGTAAGTAGGCTGGAGCTGTTGGTAGCTGTGAGGATTTCGCATATCCTCTTTCACACATCAATCTCGATCGATTGGGTTCATGCTTACACCATTTCACTCCTGAAGTTTTTGCTCGTTAACTTGTGTTTGTCCTGCTACAATTTCATTATGTCTTCGGGTACCAAAGCCGCTCGCGTTAAAGATTTCCAAAATATGTAAACTAAACAATAAACCACATCATTGCTAGTAGGCCATCTTTAGCGCGCATCATTGCGTGTAGAAGGGCTCTACCATTTTGTTTTCGACCTTTTAGCAAGGAAGTAAAGTTTAACACTCTTAATAAAGAACGATCTTTTGATATTCCATACATGCTAAGACCGTGTTGTAAAAATGAAAGCTCTACTACACGTCCATCGCAGTTGGTTTCGACTTATTGCCCTAGGTTTTATACGTGATAAGGATAATCAATGCTTATTGCTCAGCACCTTGTTCCTTTGCGTCTTTTCCAAGCTAATTTTCAGATAGAATCCCACGATACTTCAAAATTTTCTGTAACAGTTATATTAGACTTATGGTCGTAATCTTGTAAAGGATTCACATTCAGGTTAATTTCCGGAAAATCTATTAGCAGATCCTTACGTAATTAGGTGCGTGTATAACTTGTAGAACCAGGCCCACTTCTCTTGCCCTCAAACTAGTTCAATTGCCGCATCCAGCTGGACAAAAATCATAACAAGAGAAAACACAGCAGAGCACGTACAGAGAGCGACACGAATCGGTATGCAGTCACATATTTCTCACTGGAAGTACTATTGTTTTGTTCAGTAGTATGATCAGCTGAAATGTATGATTGACACGTAGGAGGAATTTGTAACAATAGACGTATTTCTTCGGGAAGATGTTTACTGTGTTTGAGTGTGAATTTGCTAAGGTTTTTTATGCAGGGATCCGGCGTGCTTAACAGCATGTGCATTAAATCTTCTATGTTGTCGCGACGAGAACTTTTCCTGGCATGATGTTCTAGGAACCTTCGAATATCTTTACTCCGAGCTTCCTGTGCCTCTTCGGAAAGCTGTCAAATAATAACCAGCGCAGAATACACGATGTCCCATGTATCAATAATATATGCCCAGTTGCCGGCATGTAATACCAGTTATACTGGTCCACATATAATCGTGCAGTTTTCAGAGAATACTTACCAAATGTTTCACAGTTAATTGCACAACCACTAGCAATGGTACGTAAGAGAACTGCAAATCGTTTAATCAACTCTTCATTGATGACAGTAATGGACGCTGATAATGATGGTATCAGAAAAACTTGCGGGAAATATTACCTTTATTCTTGTTCCGTAGCTTGGATTGGGCACATCCGTCAAGAAACCTATTTCTTCACTAAATAGATTCTATAGTAATTTCTTTCTTTGATCAACATTTGGTTGAACCCTGTTCCTCACTTGTCAGGTATGATGTCCAGTCTATATACAATGTGCAACAGGCACTCAAAGCACCTTATCCAGTAATGCAGACTTGACAACCCGAATTCAAACGTTGTTTTGTCAGGTGGTAATGCTGTTGTTTGTGTGGATCGTTCATTGGCTTTGAAGATGCACCGCAGATGTAACATCGTTAATATGATTGTTTGTGATATCACTACAGACCTTCACATCTACCATTCTCAGCATTAATCTGTGTTTCACTACTATTTGATGATCGTTGTAAGTGATAGTTGTTGGTGAGAGAGCTTGTAGTTACTGCCGTATCTTAGTAGCTTCTGAGATTTTGAGATGCATGTGACATGAATTAGGAGTGCCGTGGGTTTTTGGGTGGGCTTTGGCGTGATTGGAAACACTAGCGAATAAGAACGCATTTTAAGGCAATTTCTGTCGTTTTGGATGGATATTAAAAAAAACATCACTAGCTCGGGGATGACTGTCCTATCGCAAGTGACCCATCAATTTGAACATCATTTAAAAGCAGTGAAGTTGGGAACAATATATCTTTAGCTGAGAAAGACTGAATATCACGGTCAGCTCGTAAGGTATAGTAGAGAGAAAGCGCGTTATAATGACGGACAAGTTGATAGGTCACTTGCGGTAGGGCAGGCATCCCAGAGCTTGTGAAGCATTTTGTAATATTCATAAGCACCACCAGAAATCACCTTGAATGAGAACATTAGCAGAGATGTCAATTAACTTCACTGTATTAGTATTCTACAATGTATGATAAAAGATAATAATAAAAGATTATATCGATCTCTAAGTGATGCGGTGATTAAAGAAATAATTTTAAAGATGGACGTGGATTTTCGAGTTTTAATTAGAGGTATAGAGTGCAAAAAACGTGACAATAATGCCAGGGTTCTGTTTCAAAATGTTCGGTAGGGCTAAAGGGCTTATGACGGCTTATGTCTATCTAAAAATGCTGGGAATTTAGAAATCAGCAGTGGACGTCGCCTTGTATTCTTTAATTTCTAATGCGTTAGAGCTAGTAAAGAAATTCAACAATGAATCGGTGGCCGCAGTATTTGTGTTGTATACCTAGGTTTTATAGCTACTTAACTTTCATTATACTTCGCGTACCTTTTTAAAAACCGTGGATTAACTTCTCCCTTTAATAAGACGAGGGTATCACAGTCATATAACTTTGGGAATGTACAGCGGTTTGTTTTACGTGAGCCCTTGGGATTGAAAATTTTTGTGATACCAAATTTAAAAACCATAAGTATTAATTTATCAATGATAATCAAGCAATTGCAATACCTACCGTTTATATGTAACTACATTACTTTTTGAGGGTGCTTCCTGCTGAAGAAATCTACTTAGGACTCATAATGCTCTCACCTTTTTCTTAATTGTTAGCCTGATAGAAACGGTTTAATCCAAACAGTCGGGTTCTTGCGAATTTATTAGTCTCCTGTGTGTTACTCAAGGCTGCCAAATATGCGTTTAATTAATGTCCTTGCTGCTTACTAGGACTTACATTCAGAGTTCGGTATTATTCAGTTTGTTGTGGTCTATCATTAGTAATATTTTCCCGATTGTATCCTGTAAAATTTGCTTTGGAACCCATTACATTCCAAAGCAGCCTTTCTTAGGGCCTGAGATCGGTTATCTGATCGATGAGACAAAGAAAGAGTCGATTTTAAGCTCTTTTGAGATCTCTTAAAGGGTTAGGTGGAAAATATTTACGCTATAACAAGTCCTGTGTTCACCACCAACGTAGTAACACTGGTCATCATCAGAAAGCAAGCCAACTGTTGGCTAATCAAATAATCTTTTTACATAAACTCACTTTATGCTTTGATTAGTAACAAAGTGCCCCACATTTCATAGAGCAGAAAACGTCATTTATTTCGGAAGTCTCTTGATGAAAATTCTCCATTTCCAAGTTCTTGAATGAAAAAGTAATCTGATAAACGGTAGCATTATCTCGATAAGAATATAGTATCACATTTCGTCTTTCTTCCATCCTCTTTCCCTCATACATATTCTTGGTGTGTTAATGCTGTCTTACTCGCAAGATTTAATCAAGTCTTCACTCGCGTCTCTCGTCTCCGTTTTTTATTCTGAAACAACCTTTGGATAGCTATTCATGTTCTGAAAGCTTCGCCACAACGATTGTGTAATGGTGAGATACACACCTCTCCTTTCGATATAAGTAGTGTAGTCCCTCTGTATTTTTTCTGTATTTCAATATCAAGTACCAATACTAAATATTCTACTGTTCTGCATATAGTAAATAATTGCAGGAGAAGTGAACAAAGCGCGTGCGTTATGACATTAGATCAGCCTTTATACTGGCAGGGTGGTCAAATCGTAACTTCAGCTGAAGAAATTTATGAACGGTCGAAAGTTGTACCGCATTTAGAAGATTTCCACTTGAGTAATTTCTAGGCACGATTGGATACATTATGCTTTGGTATATATCAACAATATTGTATCCTGTACACTAAGACAACATTAGTGATAATGCTAAATGGCCATGCCTACTCAAGATCATTGAGAACTCACTTCTAGACTTTGCTCCTGGACGTTAACAAGTGTTTGTGAAAACATTTACAACTCTCGGAGGAAATCACAATATATAGGATCTGCGATCTTATTCAACAATGTCTGGATGACGAAATAAATATGCAACATTTACTAGAAAATGAAACTGCATGTCAAAAACCATATTAGGAAATCTCAAAATTAATACGGTGAAATTTCCCGAACCTTAATTTTTGGCTGCAGTATATAGAGAAGGTCTTAATCGTATTGCAATTTATCCAAAGGTATTACATTGAACAGGGGACTAGAAACTTTATTTGTAGGCAATTAAATGAATGCTTCCGTTTTCTCATGCAGGTGGTCATCTTTTCTATGAAAGATTTGCACATCACTATACTCAACATTTGGAAGCCCTTGGAGGCAACTACAGTATCAGAGGATTACAAGAAATTAACAATTCAAGAAACATTCTCAATTCGCAGAATAAGAGGCTTTCTTGAGCGAAGCTCCAAGTGATTTGATTATCAAACAGTGCTCAAAGAAGGGCACGAAATTTTGTGGGGATTAACTCAACGTCAGACACAACATTATTCAATCAGCTTACCAGAACTTTAATCACCGGTGAGAAAACGTTTAGATAATCAACAAACTCAAATCCTCCAATAAGTTCAAATCGCTTTTATTAAAAGAGTGTGCGATGTGGCAGTCTGTAGTGCAAAATTAATCGTGCGAGCCAGAAAGACTTTTAGGTTCTATATCCTAAAGATTAGTGTGATAGATACGTAGCGTTATCAATGTAGTGAGTCAAGGTTGCAAATGACGCCTCGAAATTTTTTATAGACGCAAGTTTAACTTTCAAGCTTATCGAAAGTTTGTCGCAGTCTCTATTACTTACTTTGGGCACCGAGTCGAGCAAGTACTCAAACACTGTTACCAAGGGAGAACATTCACGGCTTCTGCTCCAAGATGTGGAAAGCAAGCATAGCAAATTTTATATCTTTAAGGTGTACATGACTGAAAATCTCCCAATATAAAATAAGTACAAAAAAAAAAAAAATTGTCACCTGATAATTTTAATTTTGTTAATGTTTCTGTTATACACCTGTTCTACCAAGCCTGTATGACTTCTTTCTATCGCGAATCAGTGTTTTACACCGCTAGTTTTAAAAATTTATTGGCCGGACGCCTCACAGGTTGAGAGAAGCGGACTGATTCTACAATGTAATCACCCACCTATTTACCTAAGGATCTCCTATTAGATTTTCAGGCTTACGACCATAAGTCTGGTGTAACTTTTACAGAAAATTGTTAAACTTCGCGGGCTTCTGTCTGAAAAGTAGGTTGGTACAATCTAAAAGGAGCAGTAAGCATTGATTATACTTATGTCGTATTAAAACTAGGCCAATAAGTTGAAACCAACTGTGATCGTCGTGTAGTAGAGCTTTCAGTTTTAGAACATCTTCTTAGATAAAAATGTACATGGAGTCTTTCCGTCTACGGAATATCCAAACTTCGTTTTTTATTAAGAGTGTTAAACTTTACTTCCCTTTAGGTTGAGTCGAAAACTAAGCGGCAGTTATATAATCTTAAGGGTCCTGGCAGAAGACAGAATCCTTGGAGTGAATCATCTGCTGTTGAACATCTTAACATATAAACAATCAAACAATAAACAATTGTTATAAACGTACAAGTGAATGATACTGTAGTACGCGAATGTGATATCTAAATGAATTGGTTTTTGGTCGTTACCTTAAATGTGTGCTGCTACGGTTTCGTTTTCTCTTCGGGTACCAAAGCAGCTCGTGTTAAAAGATTCCAAAATAAGTAAACAGAACAATAAACCACCTTCATGTTTTATACTTTGTCCTCACACCTTCATTTAAACTTTCAACAAGATCTTCCTCATGTGCATTTTGTTAGGTCTATAAGACGTGGACGTTATTACAAAATAATAATCATAATTGATTGGATCAACAATTAAGGCGTTGTCAATAGCATATTAGTTTTCTACAGCTGTTGATAGTCATCATCTAAATCAGATTGTCTTCCGATCTTCCAATTGTAAACGAATCCCTGGCAGAATGCAGAAAACCTTGAATACTTCATATTGGCTCTTTTACACTTACATGTGGCTCGTTCATTATCCTATGTAGCAATAACTTTTTATCTATAGATAAGTAAGCTTATCCGGCTGCAGCTGATGGTAGCTGATGGCATATACTCTTTTACACACCAACCTCAATCTATTCGGTTCATGCTTAGACCATTTCGCTCCTGGACATGGAGATACTTCCAAATTGAATGCTACAAACCTGCTGTGACAGCAGGGGACAAAGTGGCCAAATTGAAGCTTTGTAACTACTTTTTTGTTATATCTGATAGGCTTTTACCTAGAAGGACATGTTTCTTTCTCTATACAGTCGGATAAGAAATAAATCTTGACTATTGTTTTAGAATTGAGATTTGGCTGGTTGAAGACTATGACTTACTGGAACAATTCTTTTTCGTTTAGAAGGATCTTTAGGTAGGCAACTATTCTCTCCTGAGTATAGCTGAGATCGTGTCACTGCCTGTTGCATAATGGAAAACGTAAAAGCGCTCTTTAATGAATCTAAAGATTCTTTAAATTTAATAATTTCATAGCATTTCTTTTCGGTTCTGCTTCCATGTGGCCTTAAAAGAATTAGCAACTGCTCACGAAGAATTCTACCAAGATTCTTCAAAGGTCTGAATCAGATCCACGCACTACTACTACAGATTTCCCGTTTGTAGTTTCTTCCCTTATTCTTGTCAATATACCGCTACCTTTACTCCTTCGAAAACTGCTTGCATCGTTTGAAGCCGTCTAGTATTGATCTCCATGTTTCTGAAGAAACGTGGTTGAATTGTGGTGACTTCAATGGCATAGTTAAATTCGATCGTTAAGATATTTCACGAAAGTTTTTTCTTGTCTTTCGTCAATTTATGTGTCCAATTGTTATTTATATCCATAAAATATAAGGTGAAAATAGCGCTTAACATATTTCATATACGCAGATTTGACTGGCCATTTTTAGCTCACATCATTGCGTGTAGAAGGGCTCTTCCATTTACGTGTGGGTTTTAATACACAAGATAACAGAGACTCTGCAATATTCACCCTAATCTAATTGATATTCTTGCGCATTGAATTATGAACACACAAGGAAGGTATCATTAGATCAACGTGTAGCTCTGATGATAAACTGATGGCCACAAAAGTCCTGTAGTACTTCTGTTATCGTAACTGTATTTGGGAATGAAATAATAATCTTGCTAACGTTGTGCCTGACGTTGAGTTAACCACCATAAAAATTTCGCGGCCTTCATTAAGCACTCTTCGATAATCATATCACTTGGAACTTCGCTCAAGAAGGCCTCTTTTTTTGCGAATTGTCAATGTTCCTTTAGTTGTTAATTTCTTGTAATTCATTGATACCGTATTTCCCTAAAGGGCTTCCATCTATTGAGTATATTGATGTGGAAATTTTTCATACAAAAAATGACCAGCTGCGTGAGAAATCGTAAGCATTAATTTTATAGCCTTGAAATAAGGTTTATAGTCCCCTGTTCAATGTAGCCCCTCTGGATGAATTGCAATATGATTATGACATTCTCTATATACTGCAGCCAAAGTTAACGGATCGGGAAATGTCACCGTCCTAATTTTGGGATTTCCTTCTATGTTTTTTGTCTTGCAGTTTCATTTTCTTGTAAATGTTACATTCTGATTTCCTCTTCCAGGCGTTGTCGAATAAGATCGCACATCCTAAATTTTGCCATTTCCTCCGATGGTTGGAAATGTCTTCAAACCACATGTAGGGTTTCTCGGGCAAAGTCTAGAACTGATTTCTCAATGATTTTGAGTAGGCATGGTCATTCAGCATTTTCTTTAAGTTGTCAAAGTGTACAAGATGCACCAAAGTATTTCTATGCCATTCGTGCCTAGAAATTACTTAACTGCAAACCTCCCAAAGGCGGTAAAACTTTGGACTGTTCAGAAATTTCTTAAGCTGAGTTAGGGTTTGAACATATCCTGTATAATGGCTGATCTAATTTCATAACGCATGCGCTTAGATCACTTTCCTTGCAGTTTTTACAGTATATGGATAAGTAGTTGGTTCTCGACAACGGCAATGGTTATGTTCGCATACATACCAAGCCTCGATGAATACACTTCGCAAGCCTCAACTACTTGCGTTTTATCGGGTACATTTTGTGGAATAGCTTTTTCCTCTTGAGAAGATACCTTTGAATCGATGCACAGGACACGCAAGCTCTATTCATGTCAGCGAGATGAGGTCGTGTTGAATTTAATAAATAAGATTACAGAAATACTTCTTTTTGATCATTCCGTCTCAGGTATGAAAGGTATCATAAAGCTAGTACAGTTGGTGCACTAATCTGCTACAGAGAGGAGGCTTACCAGAAGTTTACTCACCGGTGAGAAAACGTTTAGAAGATCGAGAAATTGAAATCCTCCAATAAGCTTAATAAGAGTGTGCGATATGGCACTCTCTAGTGGAAGATGAACCGTGCGAGTCAGAAAGATTTTCAGGTTCTATAGCCTAAAGATTATTGGGATATATACATAGCGCTATCAATATAGAACCTTGATGAAGTGTGTGAAGGTTGAAAAGCGCCTCGAAATTTTTTATCGACGAAGTTTAATTTTCAAGGTAATCGAAAGCTAATAGCAGTATCTATTACTTTCTTTGGGCACCGAGACGAGCAAGTACTCGCACACTATTACTAAGGGAGAAAATTCAGGGCTTTTGCTCCAAGATGTGGAAAGTGAGTAAGGACATAAGCCGGCATATAAGCTGCTTATATGCCGGCAGGGCTGCTCGTGTTAAAGAGTTTCAAAATATGTAACAGAACAATAAACCACCATTTTTTTACATTGTTTTTATACCTTCATTTAAAGTTACATCAAGATCAACTTCATGTCCATTTTGTTAAATCTGTAAGGCGGTGACGCTATCTGAAAATAATAATCAAAACTGATTGGATCTAGAATTAAGCCGTTCTCAATAACGTTGATTTTCAACTGCTGTTGTTCCTAATCATCTGTATCAGATTGTCTTCCATGAACCACATGAACTACATGAACTCTCCTTTTCTACTTGAACTCTCTTGGCAGAATACACAAAACCCTGATTAATTAATATCGGCTCTTTTACACTAACATGTGGTTCGTTCACAATCCTATCTTTCAGTCAGTTTTTATGTACAGGTAAGTAAGCTTATGTGCCTGGAGCTGATGGTAGCTGTGTGGCTCCTGGAATTCGCATATCCTATTTCACACACCAACCTAGTTCGATTGGGTTCATGCTTAGACCATTTCACTCCTGAAGTTCGAGGTACTTCCGAATTGAATGCTGCACAGCTGCTGTGTTAGAAATGGGAAAAGTGGCCATATTGAATGTTTGTAACTACTTCCTTGTTATATCTGATATGTCTTATACCATGAGGACTGGACGGGATCAGAGGATTACAAGAAACTAACAACTCAAAGGACATCAACAATTCACAGAAATAGAGAACTTCTTAAACGAAGGTCCAACTCATATGATTATCCAAGAGTGCTTAAAGAAGGCCACGAAATTTTCGTGGGGAGTAACTCAACGTTAGACACAACGTTAGCAAGATACATCGTTCATTCCCTTATACTGTTACGATAAAAGAAGTTCTACAGGACTTATGAAGGAAACAGTTTATCATCTGAGCGACACGTTGCGTTAATGCCATCTTTCATGTGTGAAAATATCTCAATGCGAAAGAATACAAGTTCGAATGCGGTGAATATTGCAGTCTCTGTTGTGTTGTGTTTTAAGACCCACACGTAGAAGGAAGAGTCTTTCTACACGCTATGGCGTGGACTAAAAATGGCAAACAAATCTGCGTTAAGTACGTTTATAAATTATGTTAAGCGCTTTTTTCACTTGTATTTTATGGATTTAAATTACAATTAGACACGGAAAGTGCCGAAAGAAAAAAAAGAACTTTAGGGAAATATCTGTAACGATCGACTTTAAATCTGCCATTGAAGCCACGACAATTCAATCACAGATCTTGAGAAACTTGGAGATCAATACTAGACGTCTTCAAGTGATGGAAGCAGTTTTCGAAGGAGTAAAGGTAGCTATGTATGGAAAAGAATAAAGGAAGAAACACAAACAGGAAATCTGTAGCTGTTAATGGGTCTTATTCGGATCTTCTAAGAATCTTAGTAGAATACTTCATGAGCAGTTGCTGATTCTTTTAAAGCCTCATATAATCAAAACTGATAGGAAACTCTACCAAATTACTAAATTAAAATAAACTTTATCGTCAATTAAATATAGCTTTACTTTTTTCATGATGCAACAGGCTGTGACACGTCCTCAGCTATATATTCAGCAGTGAATAGTTGGCTGCCTTGAAGATCCTTCATAAAGAAGAATAATTGTGAAAGTTAGACAGGGTCTTCAACCAACCAAAACTAAATCCTGACAAAATGGTCAAGATTACACATTTCTTATGCGCCTGTATGGAGAAGGAAACATGTGCTCCTTGGTATAAGCCATATCAGATATAACAAGGGAGTAGTTACAAAGCTTCAATATGACCACTTTTTTGCATGCTAACACGGCAGTATTCAGTATTTAATTTGAAAGTCCCTCCATCTCCTGAGCATTTGAATCTTCCGAGGAAGACAGCATTGACACTTCAAAAACCTTAGAGGAAAAGTGGATGTCAGAATGAAGAAATGTGATACGATATACTTATCAAGATAATGCTACCGTGATATAGTATTACTTTTTCATTCAATAACTTGGAATGAACTTTGAATAAGTATTTTCATCAAGAGACATCTGAAAAAATGACTTTTTCTGCTCTAAGAAATGTGTGGCACTTAGTTACTAATCAAAGCATACAGTGAGCTTTATATGGAAACATTATATGATTAGCCCTCAGTTTGGTTGCTTTGTGATCACCAGTGTTAATAAGTTGATGGCCAACACAGGAGTTGCTATACCGTAAATATTTTCCACCTAACCGTGTAAGAGAAAATCTCAAAAGAACTTAAAATCGATTCTATACTTGGCTCATCGATCAGATCACCGGTCTCAGGCCCAAAGTAAGGCTGCTTTGGTGGTTAGAATGTAATCGGTTCCGTAGAAAGTTTTACACCTATGAATCGGGAAAATATTATTAATTATAGACCGGAACCTAGTGAATCCTGCACAACTCTGAACTATACCTTATGAGCTCATTCCGCACGTCACAGGGTTTAAACTGGAATATTTCGAATTTGCAAGTCCCAAAACAATATGAGGTGCCGCATCCTGGTATAAGCCATACAAGATATAAAAAGGAAGTAGTTACGAAGATTCAATATAGCAACTTTTCCCATTTCTAACACAGCAGCTGTGCCGCATCGAATTCGGAAGTAACTTGAACTTCAGGAGTGAAATGGACTAAGCATGAACCCAATTTAACGTGGTTGGTGTGTGAAAGAGGATATGCGAATTCCATGACAGCTACCATGGAATGAATTCCATTCCCACACAGCTACCATCAGTTCCAGCCGGATAAGCTTGCTTACCTGTAGATAAAAAGTGACTGAAAGATAGGTTTGTGAACGAGCCACATTTTAGTGAAAAAGAGCCGATATCAAATATTCAGGGTTTTGTGTATTCTGCCAAGACAGTTCATGTTGAAATGGCAAAACGGAAGACAATCTGATATAGATGATGAGGTACAACAGATGTAGAAAATCAACATGTCATTGACAATGGCATAATTCTTGCTCCAATCAGTTATGATTATTATTTTGTGAAAACGTCACCGACTCATAGACCTAACAAAATGGACATAAAGATGATCTTGTTATAACTTTATATGAAGGTATAAAAGATGGTGGTTTATTATTCTGCTAAATTTTTTGGAATTCTTTAACACGAACAGCATATATGCCGGCTTATGTCCTTACTCACTTTCCAGATCTTGAAGCAGTACCCATGAATTTTCTTTCTTAGTAAAAGTGTTCGAGTATTTGCTGGTCTCGGTGCCCAAAGAAAGTAATAAATACTGCGTAATAAGACACGTGTTGTTCCCTTATCAAAACGAATGCCAGCAGTTAGCATTCACTTCAACCAACCAGACATAGTAATATTTGATAAGAAGCGTACTGAGATTAGCATTTTTCAATTACAACTTACACGCTGTAATACTCAAAAAAATTGTAAAATTACCTTCATATGGCAAAAGATTTAAGATTTACTTACAACACTGCCGACTGTTGTTTTCCGCAGAAATAATGGTATTACTAATTTTAGATATCAGGATGCATTTAGATAAAAAGATAATAACAATAGATGTCGAGATGCCCCATGATACATTGATTAGAACGAGTGGAATCAGTTTGCATTCAGTACAACCGACGACAGCGGGCGGGTTGAAATGGGAAAAATACGGCAGCTCACATTGTCCTGAGGACATGCAAATTCGAAATATTGGAGTTCAAACCCAGTGACGTACTGCTTTAGCTTAGAAGGAATGAATATTACGGTGAGCTCATAAGGTATAGTAAAGAGAAAGCGCGTTAAAATATGTTCAAGTTGATGGGTCACTTGCGATAGGACAGTCATCCCCGAGGTTGTGAAGCTTTTTGTAATATCCATCCACAACGACAGAAATCGCCTTAAAATGAGAACATTAGTTGAGATGTCACTTGACATTATTGTAAAGGTATTCTACAAAGTCTGAAAACAGATATTAATAAGAGATTAAAAGGATGCGGTGATTATAGATAAAACTTTGAGGATAGACGGGGATGTTCGATTTTTATTTTGTGGTTTAGAGTGCAACAGGCGTGCCAATAATTCGAGGCTTCTATTTCGAAGTGTCCGGTAAGGCTAAACGGCTTATGCCAGCCTATGTCCTACATACAATGCTGTGAAAATTAGAAGTCAGCAGTGGACTTCGGTATCTATTCCTTAATTCCTATTGGTTTACAGTTAGTAAAGGAATTTAACAACGAATCTGAGGCCGTAGGATCTTGTGTACCTCACTCTCAAAAACGAAGCAGTAGTTCTTTTAGAGTTCCTTAACTCACATTATGCAGTAGCGTACCATTTAAAAAACTGTGATTTACTGCTCCCTTTATTAAGACGAGGGTATCACAGAATGAACAGCGGTTTGTTTTAGGTGGGCTATTGGAATTGAAAAATGTGATACCAAATCTTAAAATATAAGTATTAATTTATCAATGATAATTAAGCAATTGCTATACTATTCGTTTATATGTAAGTACATTATTTTTTGGGAGTGCTTCCTGCTGAAGAAATCTACTTAGGACTCATAACCTTTTTCCTAATTGTTAGCCTGATAGAAATGGTTTAATCCAAAGAATTTTCTTCTTATGGATATATTATGTAAAAAAAAGTCTCCTGTTTTTTAACACTCGAGGCTATCAAATATGAGTTTAATTAGCGTCGTTTGTGTTCACTATTACTTAGATACAGAGTTGTGTAGGATTCACTAAGGTCCGGTCTATCATTAATATTTTCCCGATTGTATCCGGTAAATCTAGCTATTGAACCCATTATATTCTAACCTCCAAAGCAGCCTTGCTTTGGGTCTGAGACCGGTGATTTAATCGATGAGAAATATGAAGAATTGATTTTAGGTTCTGCTGTGATCTTCCCTTAGACGGTTAGCTGGAAAATGTTTACCGTACACTCAGTCCTGTGTTCGCTACCAACTTAGTATCGTCTCCTCCGAGGGTTGTAAATGTCTACATAACCACATGTAGAGTTCCCCGAGCAAAGTCTAAAAGTGAATTCTCAATGATCTTGAGTTGGCATGGCGTTACGAGTACTAAGTACATTTCTTCAGCAGGAAGCACTCTCAAAAAGTAATGTAGTTACGGGAAGTAGTAAACGGGAAGTATAGTAATTGCTTGATTATCATTGAAAAATTAATAGTTATAATTTTACATTTGATATCACATTTTTCAATCCCAGGGGCCCACCTAACAAACCGCTGTTCGTTCTTTGATGCCCTCGTCTTATTTAATGGAGAAGTAAATTCCCGGTTTTTTAAATGATACTCCATTGCATAATGAGAGTTAAGTAGCTATAAAAGCACTACTGCTTCGTTTTTAACAGCTAAATACACAACACAAGATACTACGGCCTCCGATTCATTGTTGAATATCTTTACTAGCTCTAAGCCAATAGGAATTAAGGAATACATGGCGACGTCCACTGCTGATTTCTAAATTTCACAGCATTTTTAGAAAGACATAAGCCGCCATAAGCCCTTTAGCCTTACCGGACACCTCGAAATAGAACCCTCAAATTATTGGCACGCTTGTTGCAATCTAAACCACTAAATAAAAATCGAAGCTTCTCCGTCCAACTTAAAAATTATTTTTTTAATCACCGCATCACTTAGAGATCGATTTAACTCGGCAATTCTCATAGCGTTACTTATAAAGATTAAACTTTCTCGCAAATAAAAGTTTAAATTAGGCATTCCTTAATAAATACTCCAATATACATATTTTGAGAAACTCATACCCCGGTACCCCGGTACCATGGTGTCACCTACAGGTGACACTGGCAATACGTGTACAACTGACACCATGCTAAACTTAATGAGAGTGGAAGTTTTATTGTAAGTATATATGGTTCACGTGTATATATTTTGAATGCAACAAAAATTCAACCTATATAAGAGATTGCACACACATTACAACAAATATCCAGCATAAATTGAGGTTCAAAAATCAAAGCAGTACATGAAACAGTTTGAACGCCTTCAAACTGAGAGTTTCTTTGCGTTTTCTACTAAAGTTGCGTTCGGATTTGAAAAAAAGAATCATCGACTGGCATTATGGAACTTATACCAGCAATGCTGATGTAACCCAACCTCTCACTTTCCACACACTATAGTTCTTTTGTAGCAGATACAAAGTAATTATACAGGCCTGGTAGAACTGGTGTAGAACACAGACATCAACAAATTTACCAATTGACAGATTTTATTTTTTTGGTACTTAGGTTACGTTGGGTGATTTTCAGTTATGAACACCTGAAAGATATAAAACTCTTAGGCTCACTTTCGACATCTTGGAGCAGAAGCCCTGAATTTTCTCCCTAGTAATAGTGTTCGAGTACTTGCTTGTCTACGTGCCCAGCGATAGATACAGCTATTAACTTTCGCTTAGCCTGAAAGTTAAACTTGCGTCTATAAAAAAATCCGAGGCGTCTTTTGAAACCTTGACTCACTTCATCACGATGCTATATTTATGACGCTACGTATCTATGACACTAATCTTCAGGTTAAAGAACCTTAAAGTCTTTCTGACTCTCATGGTTCATCTTGCACTCCAGACTGCCAATTGCACAGTCTTATTAAGCTTATTGGAGGGTTTCAACTTATCGATGTTCTACACGTTTCCTCACTGGTCTTCTCTTGAAGTAAACATTACTTCACAACTAGTTGAATATTAACACATAAAATATGCTGACAGTAAGGAAAATGTTTTTAATAGTGTTTATGTACCTTACAAGAAAGGGAAGCAAACGAGTAAATCAGTGACTAAACAATCCAGCTTTATCTCTGAACGTAGAGAGTGGTCTGGAAGACACGACATATTCACATACCATTGTGGATGGGGAGACAAAGATGAAGTGGTTTCTCATAACAAGGACTTGATAGTTTCTTCAACGGAGTTCTTTGAACTTTTTTTTCTGATAGTTATTGAACACATTTGTGAAATGTGAAATAGATATGCTTCACAAAACAATCACGCACTTGACGTAACAATAGATGACATTAGGGTTTATATTGCGATTCTGCTTTTAACAGGTTATCTGACACCAAAATACTTACGTATGCTGTGGGAAATCAAGGCTGATACTTGCAACAAGATGGTTAAAACTAGTAAGAGAAGAAAACGATTTTTTTTAATTCAAAAGTATGTTCATCTGTCAAATTGCCTAAATTTCCCAGATAATGACAAATTTGGGAATGTTAGGGCATATTTTACAATTCTAAATAAGAAATTTAATGACAATTTGAAAAAAGTAAGTTCCTCTCTTATATCTATAGATGAGACCAAGATTCCTTATTTTGTTCGCCACGGCACCAAACAGCATATCCATGGCAAGAATTTGCGCTTTGTTACAAAGTGTGGTCTGCTGCTACACGCGAGGGATACCTGATCACATTTGAGCCTTATCTAGGGTCTAAATCTGCACATTTACCCAAGCAAGACGATATCGGTTTTTGAGCTGCTGTTGTACTCGAGATAGAATCACGTCTTCCTCGTGAATTAGGTCCTTGTAATCTGTATTTTGACAACTTCTTTACATCCTTCCCCTTCTAACAGAACTTTCAAACCGTAACACTCCCTAGTGGAGCAGGGACTATTAGGGAGAGCAGAACTCAGAAATGCCCTTTCGAAGACACATATCTGCTAAAGAAAATCATTCGAGGATTCATGTCTTTCAAGTGCACCAAAGACATTACGATTGTCAAGCGGAATGATAGTGTAGTGACTATTGCGGCCAACTGTCACTCCCAGCTCCCAATTTCGAAAGTTGATAGAATAGGAATGGTCGAATCGAAAAGAAGAAAGATTCAAATTGAATGCCCGTCAGTTATACAAAAAAATAACAGATACATTGGAGGGGCAGAGAGGTTTGACGAAAATGTTCACCTTATACGGGTAGACTTGACATCCCGAATTTGAACGTTGTTTTGTCAGGTGCTTGTGCTGTAGTTTTGTCTGGATCGTTCATTTTCTTTGTAGATGCACCGCAGATGTAACATTGTTAATATGATTGTTTGTGATATCACTACAGACCTTCACATCTACCATTGTTAGCATTAATCTGTGTTTCACTACTATTTGATGATCATTGTAAGTGAAAGTTGTTAGTGAGAGAGCTTGTAGTAGCTGCTGTATTTTAGGAGCTTCTAAACGTGTTAATTCTGCTGTTTCTTTCATGAACAGTAGGTTCATTGGCCGACAATAGCGTATTGGCAATCGCCGTGGATTATGCCAAAGTGTCTCTTAACCATATTGTAATTTTAGAGACACTAACGAAATAACAAACAAATATGTATTGTCATGTATATCGTCTTCCGTATCTGAATTATACCATTGTTTGTATGCGCTTTGACCTGACGCGCCATCACAAACACCATTTGAAGATCATGGTCATTTCAACTTCCTGATAATATCTCGCAATATAGTACTGTTTTTGGTGATCAACCGCTCGATAGTATGATCAAGTAACGCTTGCAGCTGCACTTCCGCATATACGTCTGTGATAATATAGGCTGGGTAGCACGCTTTCTTTGTCTCTAACAGTTTATAGTTAGACGAATAGATATTTGCATTGTGAAATTTTGCCTGGTTACGAAATAACTGGTAAGGTTTCCTTGTCAATTTCGCATCAACATATAATGCTAATGTTTCATCGTTTGTAATCTTAATTGGTACTGTCGTCTCTGGACTCTTGTACGCCTTTTTGATTCGCGAGCCCTCCTGTGTGACACATCAATCGCTTTCACAATATAAGAAGCATCACGTTTTTCTTTTGCACGTAAACGCATGAGGGCTGCATACACTAACTCTTCAGTTGTCGATGTTGTACTAACGACTGCAAACGTCTCTTTTCTTTCTCACTTGTTTCTTTAAACACTTCTCTTGGAAGCCCTATACTAAATAATCCTGGTCGTCGTAATGTCGCTGCATTCCGTACGTTTGCAGAAAACTCCACTGTACTTTCGAGAAACTTACCATATTTAATTACAAAGTTATTCATTGCAGGATCACATTTTTGCCATTTCTCTTTGACATGTATACAAAAACTATCTGTAACCTTTCTGACGCGGTCTGCTACATCCTCATCACAGTTTTGTAACCTTAATTTGCCTATTGCACAGGTGTAAACACTATTGATTCTCTTGCAGCTATCGGGTTCACCTCTCCAGGCGTCGAAGAAGACTCGTTGTGACTGCGTACACTCCATTTTTGAAAGTACAAGAAGCAACATTTATGCAAACATTTGCACGGCATAGTTATTATGCATAAACGACAATCATTACTCTATACATCTATAGTCATTAGAACCTGGAGACTGGTGGAGAATTTTTTTACGCGTCAATTCATGATACCTATTCTTCGCTAGTGTTTCCCTTCACGCCATAGCCCACCCAAAAAACCACGGCACTCCTCATTTATGCCACATGCACGTCATACCTTCATCTATAGTTGTCACACTATATTCCTGGCATTGACCAACAGCTGTCTGTGTTATATGCTGCAGACGTAAGGTCTAGCACGGAAACTGTCGACCAGATGATACTTTATTGCATACAATTAATCTTGTTCGTCGGATCCGACATACTTCCCCATGTGTAATTTTGCACCTTGGTCGTCTTTTTCCACCATATGGGACTTTGCTCCAAGAATTCCCATCGTTTTCTCACTCTTTCTCAGAACTCGGTTTTTTTATTTTGTGCAGCTAGATGTGACAGTTGAACCACTGTGGGCCTGTCAGACAAGTCCGGCCGATGAATTACTAAAGCTAGCGTTGTAAAGCAGTGATTCGCGATACAAAGATGTTATGCAAGTCTGCTAGAAAAGAGACAGCAACAAAGCCATCAATTCACAGATTTTTTTTTACTTAGGTTAGATTGGGAGATTTTCAGTTAAGTACACCTGAAAGATATAAAACTTACTAGGCTCATTTCCCACATAGACCAGAAGCCTTGAAATTGCCCTCTTGGGAATAGTGTTCGAGTACTTGCTAGTCTCGGTTCCTAAAGAAAATAATAAATACAGTTAATAACTTTAGCTCAGCCTGACAGTTAAACTTGCGTCTATAAAAAATTTCGATCCGTCATCAAGATGCAATATTGATAACGCTACGTATCTATAGACCTATACAGGCTATAGAACCTGAAAGTCTTTCTGGCTCGCACAGTTCCTCTTACACTACAGACTGGCATATCGGACACTGTTATTAACCTTATTGGAGGATTTGAAGTTCTTTATCTTCTAAACGGTTTCTCACCGGTGAGCAAAGATATGATAAACTTCCCTTCTGTAGCAAATTAGTGCAACAATTTTATTAGCTTTCCCACACCTTTCATACCTGAGACAGAAGGATCAACAAGATGTATTTCTTTTGACGTGCACAAACCTTGCGTGTCCAGTCCGACTTCTAGACTTTGCTCGCGGACCTCTACATGTGATTATGTAGACATTTACAACCGTCGGAGGATATGACAAAATCTAGGATATGCGATCTTTTCAACAACATCTGGATGAGGAAATCACCATACAAGATTTACAAGAAAATGAAATGGCATGACAAAAACCATATTAACAAATCTCAAAATTAAGAAGGTGACATTTTGCGAACAGTTAACTTTAGCTGCAATATATAGACAAGGTCATAACCGTATTGAATTCATCCAAAGAGACTAAATTGAACAGGGGACTAGAAACATCATTTGATGGCAATTAAATTAATGCTTCCGTTTTGTCACGCAACTGGTTGTCTCTTCTGTGAAAATTTGGCACATCTCTATACTCATCAGATGGAAGCCTTAAAAAAAAATACAGTGTCAGAGGATTATAAGAAATTAACAACTCAAGGAACAATTCGCAGAAAAAGAGGGCTTCTTCAGCGAAGTTCCAAATGATATTATTTTCGAACAGTTTTTAATGAAATTTTGTGGGGGATCAACTCGTTAGTAAGTGCCAAGAGAGAAAAAAAGAGCACTCGGGAAATATCTGTCACGATACAATTTTATTCTGCCATTGAAGCCACGACAATTCAATCACAGTTGTTGAGAAATTTGGAGATCAATAATAGACGGCTTCAAATGATGCAAACAGTGTTCAAAATATAAAAGTAGCTGTATATGGACAAGAATAATGGAAGAAACTACAAACGGGAAATCTGTAGCTGTTGATGGGACTGATTAAGATCTTTTAAGACTTCATAAGCAGTTGCTGATTTTTTAACGGTTAGTAAAAGCACTACTGAAAAGAAATGAACGAAATAGTTAAATTTAAAAAACTTTTGTGTCATTAAAAGATTGCTTTCACTTTTTTCATGATGCAACAGGCTGTGACACGACCTCAGCTATTCTCAGCAGTGAATAGTCGGCAGCCTACAAAATCCTTCAAAAAGAAGAATAATTGTGAAAGTTCGTTAGAGTCTTCAACCAACCAAAACTCAAGCCTGTAAAAATGGTCATGATTAAACATTTCTTATCTGCCCGTATGAAGAAGTATACAAGTCCTCCCTGGTATAGGCCATATCAGGTATAACAACGGAGGAGTATTACAAAGCTTCAATACGGCCACTTTTCCCCTTACTAACAGAACAGCTGTTCAGAATTCAATTCGAAGTACCTCCAACTCCACGAGCGAAGTGGTCTAAGCATGTACCCAATCGAAAGAGTTTGGTGTGTGAAATAGGATATGCGAATTCCAGGACCGACACAGCTACCATCGGCTCCAGCCGGATAAGCTTACTTATCTGTAGATAAAAACTTATTGCAAGATAGGATTGTCAACGAACTACATGTTAGTGTAAAAGAGCTGATATGAAGTAATCAAGGGTTTGGGCATTTTCCCAGAGAGTTCATGTAGAATTTGGGGATCGGAAGACAATCTGATATAGATGATAACGAACAACAGCTGTAAAAAAACTCATATGTCTTTGACAACGGCTTATTTGTTGATCCAAACTGTTATGATTTTGTGATATCGTCCCCGCCTTATAGACCTAAAAAAAATGGACATAAAGACGATCTTTATGAAACTTTAAGTGAAGGTGTAAAGACAAGGTATAAAACATGAAGGTGGTTTATTGTTCTGTTTACATGTTTTGGAATCTTTTAACACGAGCTGCTTTGGAACCCGAAGAGAAAACGAAACCGTAGCAGGACACATTTTAGGTAACGACCAGAAACCAATTCATTTAGATATCACATTCGCGTACTACAGTATCATTCAATTGTACGTTTATAACAATTGTTTATTGTTTGATAGTTTATATGTTAAGATGTTCAACAGCAGATGATTCACTCCAAGGATTCTGCCACCTGCCAGGACACTTATGATTATGTAACTGCCGTTTAATTTACGACCCTCCTGAAGGAAAGTAAAGTTTAACACTTTTAATTAAGAACGAAGTATGGATTTTCCATACATGCAAAGACTCCATGTACATTTTTATTTAAGATGATGTCGTAAGAAAGAAAGCTCTACTACACGACGAGCGCAGTTGGTTTCAACAGATTTGCCTAGGTTTAATACGACATAAGTATAATCAAAGCTTACTGCTCACCACCTTGTTCCATTGCGACTGTACCGACCTACTTTTCAGACAGAAGCCCGCGAAGCTTAACAATTTTCTGTAACAGTTATACTAGACTTATAGTCGTAAGCTTGTAAAGGATTCAAATGCAGTTATTGGCCGGAAAATCTAATAGGAGATTTTTAGGTAATTAGGTACGTGATTACCTTGTAGAACCAGACACGCTTCACTTGGCCTGTGAAAGAAGTCCGACCGATGAATTACTAAAGCTAGCGGTGTAAATCACTGATTCGCGATACAAAGATGTTACAGAGGTCTGGTAGAACAGGTGTATAACAGAGACAGCAAGAAAGTAATCAATTCACAGAATATTTTTTTTTATTTAGGTAACATTGAAAGTTTTTCAGTTAAGTCACCTAGGCTCACTTCCAATATCTTGCTACAGAAGCACTGAAATTCCCTTCTTGGGAATAGTGTTCGATAACTTGTTCGTCCCGCTGCCCAAGGAAAGTGAAAGAGACTGCGATAATTTTTCTATTAGCCAGAAAGTTAAACTGGAGTTTATAAAAAATATCGAGGCGTCTTTTCCAAGCTTGACTCATTTCCAGATATTCTATATTTATAACTACCGTTTAGTTTTTGAATCTCCTAAAAAGAAGCAAAATTTAACTCTCTTAATAAAGAACGATTTTTCGATATGTGTTACATGCAAAGAACTCATATACACTTTCATCCAAGAGGGGGGTAAGAATGAAACGTCTACAACACGTCGATCCCAGTTTGTTTATACTTATTTCCCTAGCTTTTCTAGGCTATAAGTCAAACAATGGATACTTCTCAGCACCTTGATCCTTTGCGATATTACCAAGGTTCTTTTAAGACAGAATTTCACGAAGCTCAACAATATTCCGTAACAGTTATATTACACCTCTGGTCGTATGCTTGTAAATTATTCACATGCAAGTTATTGGCCTGAAACTCTAATAGGAGTCTTTTAGGTGATTAGGAACGTGATTAAATTGTAGACCCAGGGTCGCTTCTCTTGACCTGTGAGACAATTCCGGCCGATGAACTAATAAAATGATGAACTGATAAACAGATGAGCACAAAAGACCTGTAGAAGTTCTGTTATCGTAACAGTAATTGGGAATGAAAGATTAATCCAGCTAACGTTGTGTCTGACGTTGAGTTAATCCCCGAGAAAATTTCGTGCCCTAAATTAAGCACTGTTCGATAATCATATCTCTTGGAACTTCTCTCAAGAAGGCCTCTTTTCCTACGAATTGTGAATTTTCCTTGAGTTGTTAATTTCTTTTATATCTGATAGTGATGTGCAAATTTTCTATAGAAAAGATGACCAGCTGCGTTAGAAAACGGAAGCATTAATCTAGTTGCCTTCAAATGAAGGTTGCAGTCCCCAGTTGAATCTAGTCCGTTTCGATGAATTGCAATACGATTATGACCTTGTCTATATACTGCAGCCAAAGTTAACGGTTTGGAAAATGTAACCGTCTAAATATTGGGATTCTTCTTGTTGATCATTCCGTCTCAGATATGAAAGGTGCCAAAAAGCTAATACAGTCGGTGCACTAATCTGCTACAGAGGGAAAGCTCTCCAGAACTTTACTCCCCGGTGATTAAATGTTTAGAAGATCGAGTATTCAAATCCTCCAATAAGATTAAAAGAGTTTGAGATATGGCAGTCTGTAGTGCAAGATGACCCGTGCGGATCAGAAAGACTTTAAGTTTCTATAGCCTGAAGATTATTGGCATAGATACGTAGCGTTATCAATATAGAATCTTGATGAAGTCAGTCAAGGATGCAAAAGACCCTCGAAATTTTTTATTGACGCAAGTTTAACCATCAAGACGAGCAAGTACTCGAACACTGTTACTAAGAGAGAAGATTCAGGGCTTCTGCTCCAGGATGTGGAAAGTGAGTTAGTACATAAGCCGGCATATATGCAGCTCGTGTTAAAGAATTCCAAAAAAATTTAAACAACAATAAACCACTTTGTTTTATAACTTGTTTTTATACCTTCATTTAAAGTTACATCAAGATCGTCTTCATGTCCATTTTGTTGGGTCTATAGGGCGGTGCCGTTTACACAAAATAATAATCATAACTGATTGGAGCAAGAATTATGGCGATGTCAATGACATGTTGATTTTCTACAGCTGTTGTTCGTAATCATCTATATCAGATTGTCTTCCATTCTGCCATTTCTACATGAACTCTCTTGGCAGAATACACAAAACCCTGAATTCTTCATATCGGCTCGTTAACAAACCTATCTTTTAGTCACTTTTTATCTACAGGTAACTAAGCTTATCCGGCTGGAGCTGATGGTAGCTGTGTGTGTCTTGGTATACGCATATCCTCTTTCACTCACTAACCTCGTTCGATTAGGTTCATGCTTAGACCATTTCACTCCTGAAGTTTTTGCTCGTTAACTTATGTGTGTCCTGCTACAATTTGGTTTTGCTTCGGGTACCAAAGACATCGTGTTAAGGATTCCAAAATATGTAAACTAAACAATAATTCACCTTCATATTTTAAACCTTGTTTTTATACGTTGTTTTAAAGTTACTTCAATATCGTCTTCATGTCCATTTTGTTAGGTCTATGGGCAGGGGACGTTATTTCAAAATAATAATCATAACTGATTGGATCAACAACTAAGCAATTTTCAATGACATATTGGTTTTCAACAGCTTTGTTCGTCATTATCTATATAAGATTGTCCTCCGATCTGGCATTTGTACATGAAGTCCCTTGGCAAAATGCAGAAAACCTTCAATATTTCATATCTGCTCCTTTATACTAACTTGTGGCTCGTTCACATCTTGCAGTCACTTGTTATTTAAAGGTTAGTAACATTAGCCGTCTGGAGCTGATGGTAGCTGTGCGGGTCCTGGAATTCGCATATTATCTTTCACACACCAACCTCATTCGATTGGGTTCATGCTTAGACCATTTCGCTCCTGGAGTTGGAGAGACTTCCGAAATGAATGCCGTGTTAGTAGGGGGAAAAGTGGCCATATTGAAGCTTTGTAACTACTCCCTTGTTATACCTGATATGGCTTATACCACAGAGGACATGTTTCCTTCTCCATACAGGCTAATAAAAAATGTGTATCATGACCATTTTGTCAGGATTGAGTATAAGTTGGACTCTGACCAACTTTCACATCTCTTCTTTTTTTGAAGGATCTCTTCACTGCTGATTATAGCTGCGGACGTGACACAGCCTGTTGTATCCTGAAAAAACTGAAAGCAATCTTTTAATGACGCTTCAGTTTCTCTAAATTTAATAAATTCGTAGCATTTCCTTTCAGATCAAAAACTGCTCACGAATCTTCTAGTAAGATTCTTAAAAGATCCGAATAAAACCCATCAACAGCTACAGATTTCCAGTTGGTAGTTTCTTCCATTATTTTTCTCCATATACAGCTACCTTACTCCTTCCAAAACTGCATCACTTGAAGCCGTCTTGTTTTGATCTCCATGTTCCACAAGAAGTGTAATTGAATTGTCGTGGCCTCAATGGTAGGTTTAAATTCAATCGTTGCAGATATTTCCCAAAAGACCTTCTTGTTTTTTGGCACTTTTCGTGTCTAATTGTATTTTATATCCATAAAATATAAGGAGAATATAGCGCTTAACATAATTTATAAACGTACTTAATTTCGAGGTTTTCTAATATTCTTTCAGTCATGCAGTTTCTTTTTCTTGTAAATGTGTCATATTGATTTCGTCATCCAGATCGCAGATCTTAGTTTTTGTCATCTCCTCCGACGGTTGTAAATGTCTTAATAACCACACGTAGAGGTTCCCGAGCAGTCTAGAAATGAGTTCTCAATGATCTTGAATAAGCCTGGCCATTTAGCATTTTCACTAAAGTTTACATAGTGTACAGCAGGGCCGCCCACAGGGGGGATGTATGGCGCAAGCTGCGCCATTGAGAAAAATTTTGGGGGGGATTTTACTCTACTTTCGAACTAGCAACTTTACTGTCGGAATAGCATTAAAACACGATTTTGAGAAGCTAATTTTCAAAAATTTTCCGGGGTGAACCCCCGTACCCCCTGCTTCGACACTCGATGAATGAAGTACCGCGCAAGTAGCCGTATGAAAGGAAAGATTGGTTCGTTTTAAGAGAGAAGGTCGCCCACAGGAGGGATGAATGGCGCAAGTTGTGCCATCGAGAAAAAAATTGGAGGAAATAAAATAAAATGGGGAAGAATTTTACTCTAATGTCGAACAAGTAATTTTGCTGTCGTCAGAATAACATTGGAACACGATGCGATTTTTTTTTCAAATCTCGAGAATGAATCCCCCTACTCCCTGCTTAGAAACTCTATGAATGAAGTACCGCGCAAGTTGCTATATGAAAGGATGGCGCCAAGTTCTGGTGAACAACAGTTACAAACACTCAAGGAATCACTTTCAAATTTAGATTTGAAACTTGCCTATGTTGTCTGTTGAAAATTATAAAGTAGTTTGACATAATTGTGAGCTAGTGGTAACCATACATACAACAGCCAAGTTTCAAATCTAAATTTGAAGTGAGCCAGTGAGTGTTTGTAACTGTTGTCCACCAGAACTTGGCGCCCATTTTTGTGATTTCAATTCCTTTTAAGGCCACTCGTACTTGGCTCTTTTACAGGAATGTTTTTTGTTGGATATCACTTCTTTTTGTAGGCTAATTTTGAGGATAACATTTTCTTTTGGTATCAAACTCAATAACTTGTAACTTGCGTCTTACTTTTCATGTACAAGGGAATTATATCAATATTTTGTAAAGAAAAAAATAATACTACTAATTGTAAAATAAGAATATCTGTGCCATACACAGTGTGTAGAAGTTTTTATACCCTTCAATATCCTTATAGAACATATTTAGTATTGTACACTACCAAGACTACTAATAAAAGTAATGTCATTTTTATAATTACTACTGGCCCTACTACTACTACAAGCATTCTATAATACTACTACAGGAAATAAAAACAACAACAAAAATAACAATTACTAGTACTATAAAAACTACCGCTACACTGGGCAATTGTTTTTAGAGGACTTGAGGTTTGAGGAGGGAAGAGATTATTAGTTTTGGGGGGGAGTGCGCCATCGGCTTTGTGGGGGATGGGCACCCTTGGTGTACAGGATACACCTAAGTTCTTCTATACTATTCCTGACATAATATATCCAATCGTGAATAGAAATTAATTGGAAACCTCCTAAAGGTGATACATCTTTGGACCGTTCAGAAATTTCTTCAGCTCCAGTTACGATTTTAACACCGTTGGAGTAAAATGGCTGATATGGCGTAAAATGGTAAAAAAGAGTAGAGTATTAGTATTTGATATTAAAATACTGAAGAAATCCAGAGGGACTACACTGCTTGTATCAAAAGGATAGGTGTGTAACTCACCATTACACAATCGTTTTGGCGAAACTTTCACAAGATGAATAGCTATCCTAAGTTGTTTGAGATAAGGAAATCAAGACGCAAGACGCTAGAGCGAAGACTTGATTATATGTTCGGAGTAAGACAGCATTAACACACCAATAACATGAGTTTATAGTAGTAGTGGGAAACAGGATGTCAGAATGAATAAATGTGATACGATATTCTTATCAATACAATGCTACTGTAATATCTTTCGAAAACTTGGATATGGAGAATTTTCATGAAGAGAATTCTGAAATAAATGACTATTTTGCTCTATGAAATGTGTGGCACTAACAAGGGAACCTTCCGAAAATGATAGTTGTAGTGAAAGATGTGGCCTATGCCAATCAAAAGAGCTGTAACAGAGATGAACATTCCCAAAAAATTAGCTGCCCATGGCAATAAGTTCAAGAAATATAAGGGGTGGAAGTTCGGGAAACAGTAAGGTTGGACAAGAGAGGGAAAGTGCAAATTCCGCAAAAGAAAAGGGGGTCTCGGCAAAATACAATGCTGACAAGTGATGTATAGAAAGATATTTGCCACAATAGGGAACAAATGAAGGCCATCAGTAGGGTTAACAGTGTTGCCAACTGCAATGAAAAGTACATAGTTTGCAAAGAGCACTATATGAAGTGAGTACAATATTTAGTGTCAACCTGTCATGTAGAACATAAGATATGGCGTGTATAATTAGTGGTACAATCTAACAAAAGAAAATAGAAAAAACAGAAGTACAAAAAATACGGAAAAGACGGGGTTGGCCATAATGCGCCACATATGATCACGAGCTGTGCATATTAGAATGAACAAAACAAGAAAGCACCTACTATGCAGGAAACCGACGTACCTAGAGTCAAAAAGAAAAACGAGTTCCAAAGTTGGCAACACTGGCCATGAACATCCAGACAAGTCTAATATAGTTAGGCCACTCGCTTCACAAAAAGAAAATTCCGGCAACAGGCATCACTCGGAATGCATCAATGCTAGAGTGATTGAGGCAATGTCAAGTCGGGGAACATGAAATGGTTGGGTTGAGCCAACAACCGATAATAGAAGTAGTGAACATTATGTCATGGTTGGGTCGTATGTGGGAATATGCAGGGTGTCCCACCAAACTTTGTGACCTGAAAGATTTGCGAAACGAACAAAAATGTGACGGATCCAGTTGTGCAGGAATGTACCAATGTCAGGGGCCCCAGGAGCCAACTTCAAATTTTCAAATGGCAACAGGGACCGAGTGGTACCTCTCTCGATAGATCATGGAATGTGCAACAACACCGATAGGAAACGTTTGCTATATGAAGCATGTTTTTTCTAAATGGCCGCCACAAATATATGTTGTGTCTTAACATGGCATCGAACATTGTGATCTGAAATTGCTGCGAAGCGAAAAGAGGTGTTGCAAACCCAGTTGCACAGGAATGTACTCATGTCGAGGGCCAAGAAAACTTTGTAAGAAGCAAGTCCCCCAGGGCTCCCATCATAAGGCTCAAGGGGTCAATCGCAACATTTCAAATGGGAACAGGGGGCGGATGATATTTCTCTGGATAGATACAACACCGCCTATAAGAAACATTTGCTATATGAAGCACGGGTTTCAAAATGGCCGCCAAAATGCACGTTGTTCTTGTCACCGAGCAGATATTTTTGGCAGCCATTTTGAAACCCCATATAGTAAATATTTCTGATATGCGTTGTTGTATATTCCAAGATTTATCGAAAGAAATATAACTCGACCGATGGTGCCATTTGAAATTTTGAAGTTGGCCCCTGGGACCCTATTATGGGGAACTTGGGGGCACTTGCGTCTCACAGAAGTTTGTCGCCCGCTGACATGGGTACATTCCTGCACAACTGGATGTGTCAATTTTTTTCGCTTTGGAACTATTTCAGTCGCAGAGTTATTTGGGACACTGGATATATCATATAGGCGGTGATAGTACTGCAGACAGCAACATACAGCTGATCAAGCCTTTGATTATGTTTGCTTTCTACAGGTGTGGATATGTGATAGAAAGACCACCAAAGGTTCCGACACCTCTAGAGCACTGTTTCGAGACATTCACAGGCGACCATTGTACCATGTGTGACGGATTGGCAGTATTCCGCTGTGCTCACTGCAAATGTATCTTCTGTTTGGACCATTGTCTCATCGAACAATTGCACGTACAATGTGGACGAGCATGTACAATTGATGCGAAGGCTAATGCCTGTTGCCAGAATTTTCTATTTGTGAAGCGAGTGGCCTACCTATATTAGAATTGTCTGGATGTTCATGGCCAGTGCTGCCAACTTTGAAACTCGTTTTTCTTTTCGACTGTAAGTACGTCAGTTTCCTGCATAGTTGGTGCTTTCTTGTTTTGTTCATTCTAATATGCACAGCTCGTGATCATATGTGGCGCATTAAGGCCAACTTCGTCTTTTCCGTATTTTTCGTACTTCTGTTTTTTCTATTCTCTTTTGTTAGATTGTACCACTGATTATGCACGTCATATCTTATGCTCTACATTACAGATTGACACTGAATATTGTACTCACTTCATATAGTGCTCTTTGCAAAACATGTACTTTTCATTGCAGTTGGCAACACTGTTAACCCTACTGGCGGCCTTCATTTGTTCCCTATTGTGGCAAGTCTCTTTCTATACATCACTTGTCAGCATTGTATTTTGCCGAGACCCCCTTTTCTTTTGCGGAATTTGCACTTTTCCCCCCTTGTCCAACCTTACTGTTTCCCGAACTTCCACCCCTTATATTTCTTGAACCTATTGCTATGGGCAGCTAATTTTTTGGGAATGAACTACTCTGTTACAGCTCTTTCAATTGGCATAGGTCACATCTTTCAGTGCAACTATCATTTTCGGAAGGTTCCCTTGTAAGTTATTAATCAAAGCATACAGTGAGCTTATTTGATTAACCTACAGTTTGGTTGCTTTGAGGTGACTGAGGACTGAGTATTGATTATACCGTATATATTTTTCTCATAACCGTGTAGGAAAAAATCTCAAAAGAACTTAAAATCTTTTCTTTACTTGTCTCATAGATCAGATCACCGCTCTCAGGTACAAAGTTAAGCTGATTTGGAGGTTAGAATATAATTGGTTTCATAGTAAGTTTTACAGTATACAAACGGGAAAATATTATTAATGAAAGACCGGAACTTAGTGAATCCTACACAACTCTATATGTAAGTTTTAGTGAGCAGCAAGGACGCTAATGACGCTAATGATTCTTTCTTTAAATTATATATAATCCGTAAGAACATAATTCTTTGGATTAAAAGGTTTCTATCAGGCTAACAATTAAGAAAAAGGTGATTGCGTTATGAGTCTTAAGTAGATTTCTTCAGCAGGAAGCACTCTCAAATAGTAATGTAGTTGCATATAAACGGGAAGTATAGCAATTGCTTGATTATCATTGATAAATTAATACTTAAGTTTTTTACATTTGGTATCACAAAATTTTCAATCCCAAGGGCCCACCTAAAACAAACCGCGGTTAATTCCCAAGGCTATACGTCTGTAATACCCTCGTCTTATTAAAGGGAGAAGTTAATCCACGGTTGTTTAAATGGTACGACATTGTATAATGTCAGTTAAGGAGTTCTAAAAGCACTACTGCTTAGTTTTTGAGACCTAGGTACACAACAAAAGATCCTACGGCATCGTATTTAATTTTGAATTCCTTTACTAGCTGTAAGTCAATATTAATTAAGGAATAGATTCCGATGTCCACTGCTGACTTCTAAATTTCCCAGCATGTAAGAAGGACATAAGCCGGCATAAACCATTTAGCCTTACCGCACACTTCGAAATAGAAACCTCGAATTATTGGCACACCTTTTGCACTCTAAATCAATAATTAAAAATCCAAAATCTCCGTCCATCCTCAAAATTATTTCTTTAATTACCGCATCACTTAGAGATCGATTTAATCTCTTATTAATATCTCTTTTCAGACATTGTAGAATACTATTACAAAAAAGTCAAGTGAAATCTCTGCTAATGTTTAATGTGATTTCTGTCGTTGTGGATGCATATTACAATAAGGTTCACAAGCTCGGGGATGCCTATCGTATTGCAAATGACCCATCTACTTGTCCAACATTTTAACGCGCTTTCTCTTTACTATACCTAATGAGCTCACCGCGATATACATTTTTTATCAGCCTCTTCCGACGGTTATAAATGTCTTCATAACCAAATGTAGAGGTCCCCGAGCAAAGTCTAGAAATGAGTTCCCAATGATCTTGAGCAGGCATGGCCATTCAGCATTTTTACTAAAATTGTCATAGTGTAAAGGATACATGAAAGTCCTTCTATACCATTTCCTGACATAATGTATCCAATCGTGCCTAGAAAATACTTAAGTGCAAACCTCCTAAAGGCGGTACAACTTTGGACCGTTCAGAAATTTCTTCAGCTGTGGTACGATTTGAACACCTTTCCAGTACAATGGCTGATGTAATGTAATAACGCATGTGCTTTATTCACTTTTCATGCACTTATTTACCGTATGCAGAGAGTAGAATATATACTATTAGTACTTGATATTGAAATACTGAAGAAATACTGAGGGACTACACTGCTTACAACAAAAGGAGAGTTATGTATTTTACCGTTACAAAATCGTTGTGACGAAGGTTTGTCAAGACGAATAGCTATCCAAAGGTTGTTTGAGAATAGGAAATCCAGACGCGAGATGCGAGTGAAGGTTTGAATCTTCCGAGGAAGACAGCATTGACACACCAAAAACATTGGAGGGAAAGTGATACGATATTTTTATCAAGACAGTGATACCGTGATATCAGATTACTTTTTCATTCATTAACTTGGATATGGAGTATTTTCATCAATAGACATCTGAAAAAAATGAGTTTTTCTGCTCTATGAAATGTGTGGCACTTAGTTACTAATTAAAGCATACAGTAGCTTATATGATTAGCCCTCAGTTTGGTTGCTTTGTGATGAACAGTGTTACTGCGTTGGTAGCGACACAGAACTGACTATACCGTAAATATTTTCTAACTAACCAATGGAAGATCATAAAAGAACCTAAAATGATTCTTTATTTGTCTCTTGGATCAGATCACCGGTCTCAGAAACAAAGTAAAACTGCTTCGGAGTTTTGAATATAATGGGTTTAGAATATAATAGGTTCCATATTATTAATGATAGACCGGAACCTAGTGAATACTACACATCTCTGTATGTAAGCACTAGTGAGCAGCACGGACGCTAATTAAATGCATATTTCATAGTCTCGAGTGTTAACACACAGGAGACTTTCTTTAAATAATATATCCGTAAGAACACAACTCTTTGGATTAAACGATCAAGAAAAGGTGAGAGCGTTATGGGTGTCAAGTAGATTTCTTCGACAGGAACCACTCTCAAATAGTGTTGTAGTTGCTTATAAACAGGAAGTATAGCAATTGCTTGAATATCATTGGTAAATTAATACTTATGTTTTTTAAATTTGGTATCACAACTTTTTCAATCCCAAGGGCCCACCTAAAACAAACCGCTGTACGTTCCCAAAGCTATATGACTGTGATACCCTCGTCTTATTAAAGGAACAAGTAAATTCACGGTTTTTTAAATGGTATGCCATGTATAATGTGAGTTAAGTAGCTATAAAAGCATTACTGCTTCGTTCTTAAGACCTAGGTACACAACGCAAGATACTGCGGCGACCGGTTATTGTAGAATATCTTTACTAGCTCTAACTTAATAGAAATTAAAGAATACACGGCGACGTCCACTGCTGATTTCTAAATTTCACACCATTTTTAGATAGACATAAGCCGCCATAAGCCCTTAAGCCCTTGCGGACACCTTGAAATGGAACCCTGAATTATTGGCACGCGTGTTACACCCTAAACCACTAATTCAATATCGAAAATCCCCGCCATCTTCTAAATTATTACTTTAATTACGGGATCACTTAGAGATCAATTTAATCTTTTATTATATTTTTTTTCAGTCTTTGTAGAATACTATTATAATGAAGTCACGTGACATCTCTGCTAATGTTCTGATTTTAAGGTGACTTCTGGTGGTGCAGATGCCTATAACAAAAAGCTTGACAAGCTCGGGGATGCCTGCATTATAGTAAGTGACCCATCAACTTGTCCATCATTATAACGCGCTTTCTCTTTACTATACCTTATGAGCTCACCGTGATATTCAGTCTTTCTCTGCTAAAGACTACTTGTTTTGCACGTCACTGGTTTTAAACTCGAATATTTCGAATTTGCAAGTTCTAAGGACAATATGTGCTGAAGTACTTTTCCCATTTGAACCCACCCTCTCTCGTCGGTTCTACTGCATGCAAACTGATTCCACTCGCTCTAATGCAAGTATCATGCTGGATCTCGACATCTACTGATATTATCTTTTTATCTAAATGCAAACTTATATCTACATTTAGTATTACCATTATTTCCGCAGAAAGCCATATTCGGCAGCCTTGTAGATAAAACTTATTTCTTCTGCCATATGAATGATATAATTCAACGTTTGAGTTGCATTTAAAAAAACTTAATCTCACTACGTTTCTTATCGAACATTAGTATGTCTGGCTGGTTGTAGTGCAAATGTTATCTAAACGTTTCGGTATCTTAGAATTAGTATTTTTTCTGAAAACAGTGTGAAGTATAGATCTAAGCACATATCTGTGTATTTCGACTGTCTTCTTACCAATGTTAACGGCTCTACGAAGGAATGTACTCTAGGCAGTTTCCCATGGTATTCGGCTTTATGCAGCGAACACCTAAGCAGAAATCTACAGACGATTTGGTGCTTCTATTCTTGTAAAGGAATTTATTTGGTGATCTAGGATGGCTCTGGTCAACGGCCATGCATATGCTCGCATACATACCAGGCGAAATGACACTCTGGTCCAGTGGTAGAGATGAATAATACACTTCGTAAGTCTCAAATGATGGCGATTAATCATTTACATTTTGTGGAGTAACTTTCTGCTCTTGAGGTGGGAGGACACGCAAGTTCTATTCACGTCAGCGAGATGTGGTAGTGTAGAATTTAATAAGTAAGATTACAGCAATTCTTCTTATTGATCATTCCGTCTCAGATATGAAAGGTGTCAAAAAGCTAATACAGTAGGTGCACTAATCTGCTACAGAGGGAAACTTACCAGAACTTTACTCACCGTTGAGAAAACGTTTAGAGGATTGAGAATATCAAACCCTCCAATAAGGTTAACACTTTAAGCCGGCTTATTTGTTTTTAAAAAGTACTCAGAAAAACAGCCATTTTTGGTGATTTTCAATTAAGATTTAAAAAATATCTATAGGTTATTATGTGTGTTTACTACACCACATGTAAGGTCAGTGTTTCCTCTACATTCACAAACAAACATTACAAGCATATATGCGACATAAGGAAAGCTATAATTGTTTATCTTGGATATGATTTTCGAAATAGGAAAAAAGTCCGTACTTTGAGTTCTTAAGTGTACCTAGCCGTGGTATGATAAACACGGAAATATTCTGGCATGCATAGACCCACATC
Source organism: Thermobia domestica (assembly GCF_964235325.1). Classification (NCBI taxonomy): domain Eukaryota; kingdom Metazoa; phylum Arthropoda; class Insecta; order Zygentoma; family Lepismatidae; genus Thermobia; species Thermobia domestica. Next base: position 85,005,203 of record NC_137470.1, read on the forward strand.
AGTATCAGGACACATCCACGTTGTGTTCTTTCGCTTCCGTTTGCCATCATAAACCTTTCCTACATCAGAACAGACGTTACAATATCTAGTAGGTGTAACAGCATACATAGGTATCCCTACAGATTCTGCAAAATCATCTTGCACGTCTCTGGCATGCAAAAAGGAATCCTATATAAGAACATTTGCTTGCGCGACCATAGCAAGCGCATGGCCTGCTTAGCCAAAATACCGTGCTCGTGCTAAGCACGCGTATGGCGTTCAATGTCTTAATAAGAGTGTGCGATATGGCAGTCTGTAGTGGAAGATGAACCGTGCTAGTCAGAAAAGCAGCTTGCTACAGTCGCAAAGGATCAAGGTGCTGAGCAGCAAGCATTGATTCTCCATATGTCGTATAAAACCTTGGGCAATAAGTTGAAACCAACAGGGATCGACGTGTAGTAGAGATTTCATTCTTACGCCCCCTCTAGGATAAAAATGTACATGGAGTCTTTGCATGTAACGCATATCCAAACGTCGTTCTTTTTTAAGAGAGTTAAACTTTGCTTCTTTTTATGAGATTCAGAAGAATTAACTATAAGATTAAAAAGGAGTATTAAGGGTTATAAACTAAAAACAGGAGCTAGATAATAAGGATAATATTTAGACATTGTAAGAAAAACTTGCTCATTAGTAATAACTTAATTGCATCCGCAAAAGGTTGAGGTAAACCACAAATACCTACCTTCTTGGGACCCCGACGAATTCGAATATACCCTAAGACTAATAAAGTTAAAATTGCAACCCCAATTAAAAAACAAATAATCAAAATTAAATTAAATACCACACCTATAACATAATCATAATACATTATTACCTGAAGTCAATTCATCCATTATTAGATCCTAAATCTAATGCACTAATCTGCCATAGTAATTGCCCATTATATTTATTCACTAATAATAAAACTTACTAGTACTTGGTCCTTTCGTACTAAAGTACTATTTTCTAAATAAAGGATAGAAACCGATCTGGCTCACGCATATCTGACCTCGGATCATGTAAGATTTTAAAGGTCGAACAGACCTATAAACTAAGCTTCTGCACCTAGATAAAATCTTAATCCAACATCGAGGTCGCAATCTCTCTTGTCGATATGAACTCTCAAAAAAATTACTCTGTTATCCCTGAGGTAACTTAGTCTATTAATCATTAATAAAGGATCATAAAAATTTTTAAATTAATTATATTAAGAAGATTTTGTTTTATCTTCTCGTCGCCCCAACGCAACAATTAAATAGCAAATTTATACATTACCAACTACAAAAATTAGCACTTAAATATAAAGATCTACAGGGTCTTATCGTCCTCTTAAATCATTTATGCCTTTTCACTCAAAAGTAAAATTCAACGTTACGAATAAAGACAGTCTTCCACTCGTCCTACCTTTCATACAATCCCACAATTAAAAGACTAATGATTATGCTACCTTCGCACAGTGAAGATACCGCGGCCGTTTAAAGCCTCACTTGGCAGGTCTGACCTTCTATTTTAACGAAAGGACATGTTTTTGATAAATAGGCGGAAGAACCCTTGCCGAATGCCTTTAATCATTCTCTCCAATATACTAATAACACCATTATAAATTGTCTTAACTAATTTAAAACAAAAGTACAGTAATAAATTATAAAAAATAAAATATGATAAATAACTCAAATAAGTTATAACAAAATTACAAATGATGGCTACTTTTAAGCCCATATCTTTCATTTAATCTAAAACCACATTATAAATAATAAAAATATAGAGCAAATCCCCCTTACTATTACTCGCAGCAAAACTATCACAGACCAAATTTACAACAGTCTAACCGCAGCTGAATTCAATTCAATTACTGTACAACCAGATATAATGGAAACCGAAAGGCATTTCACCGCTCTCACCTTCGGGTACGCCCACTATGTTACGACTTATCTCACCTAAACAAATGAGAGCGACGGTGAGAGCGTTATGGGTGTTAAGTAGATTTCTTCAGTAGGAACCACACTCAAATAGTATTGTAGTTGCTTATAAACGGGAAGTATAGCAATTGATTGATTATCATTGATAAATTATGTTTTTTTTAAATTTGGTATCAACATTTTTCAATCCCAAGGGCCCACCTAAAACAAACCGCTGGTCGTTCCCAAAGCTATATGACTGTGATACCCTCGTCTTATTAAAGGGAGAAGTAAATCCACGGTTTCTTAAATGGTACGCCATGTATTATGTGTTAAGTAGCTATAAAAGCACTACTGTTTCGTTTTTAACACTTAGGTACACCACAAGACTTAATTTTGAGATTTCCTATTATGGTTTTTGACAAGCAGTTTCATTTTCTTGTAAATGTGTCGTATTGATTTCGTCATCCAGACATGGTTGATTAAGATCGCAGATCCTATACTTTGTCATCTCCTCCGACGCTTGTTAATGTCTTCATAACCCCATGTAGAAGTCCCGTAGCAAAGTCTAGAAGTGAGCTCTGATGATTTTGAGTAGGCATGGCCATTCAGCACTTTCAGTAATGTTGTCGTAGTGTACAGGATATCCAAAAGCTCTATAATGTGTCAAAAGGTGACTAGAAATTACTTAACTGGAAACCTCGTAAAGGCGGTTAAACTTTCGACCGTTAACAAATTTCTTCAGCTGCACTTATTTACTGTATGCAGAAAAGTAGAATATATGGTATTAGTACTTGATATAGAAATATTGAAGAAATAGAATGGGATTACATTGCTAATATCAAAAGGAGAGGTGTGTATGTCAGAATTATTCTGTCGTTGCGGCGAAGCTTTCAGAAGATATTAGCAATCCAAAGGTTCTTTGAGAGGAGGAAATCCAGACGCGAGACGGTGGTAAAGAGTTGATTAAATCTTAAGAGTATAGGAAATTCCAAAACATGTGAGCCTTCTCTCACACCACTACCAAAAGGGCAACCCACCCCTTGTTAGGACGAGGGTTGGTGGTTGTTGCCAGATGTCCGATGTCATTAGGCTGAAGAAGAAACAAGAAAGAAAAAAGGAAGGAAAACAAGTGAAAAATAAAGACATAATGTTATTACTTTCTGTGATAGATTTAACATAGCATTATTATTGTAATTATTATTATTATTCAGAACTGTCCACAGGCGGGTTTTAGGTGCTGGTTGTATCCATAAGATTATTATTATTATTATTATTATTATTATTATTATTATTATTATTATTATTATTATTATTATTATTATTATTATTATTATTATTATTATTTTTGAAAGACAAAGTATTTCATTGAAAGTAGCATAGTCGGTTTAATTATGCCTTAATGATTCCTTTAAGAACGTTACCTATAAAGGAGAACTTAGCATTTTAAAATAGTTAATTGTCATAGCCAAGAATGCATCTCTTTTAATTGAAAGAGCAAAATTGTGGAGGGAGGCATAAGGAAATCTAGATTGATTTTGTATAGATAGAAATTAGCACTGGCTGCCACGTTAAATAACCTCCTATTATTTGGGATGTAATTTAGTATGGATACTTTTATCCTTATTTTTCCTTGCCCCCCGCAATGTAGAATAACAGTTCTAATACCTTTATTCCCAGGACTCGTTATAGCACAATTGTCTGAATCGTCTGATCCAGTTCTTCATCCGACAGGAGTTAATATCAAACCACGTTTCGTCGAGGTACACAACTGCATAACCCTGAACACGAAGATTATTGATGCTATGCAGGCAAGGTCGCCCATGTTGTGGTTTCCAAGGGGAGGGGGGCAAATACAAGCGGCGACGTTTCAAATATAGTTTCAAATTTTGCTGTAACTAATGTAAAAATTCTATTGGGTTTTCGATATTCCGAAGTACAATTTCCTCTTAGGAGAGGGGCAAGCACCCCACCTTGCCCCCCCCCCGATGGGCGCCCTTGTATGCAGGTATCTATATCGCCATGCAATTACATGTGGTGATTCACTACGAATACATTTTTTCACCGAGGTTTTATATTTAAAACCCATACTTCGTAGCAGGCGATAAACTGTAGTGCGTTGGTATGGAAACTTGTATTCGGTGTCAGCTGTCTTAAGCCTCATTGCTTCAATTAGCGCTTCCGTTATGGAAGATTTGTCTTCCTTATAAAATTCAAAAACTGTGCGGCCCAATAAATCACGAGTGAAATCGTCAATTTTGTCGAATTGAAGCTTTTGTTTTACAACTTTCTTTTCGTTGATGTCGAATAGTTTTTCAGATCAATTTTCACACAAATTCTTTTTATGGTACTAATGCTAACACCAGTCGCCTGCGTTAATAACTTATTTTAAGTTTTTCGAAGTTAAGACACCACCATTATCGATGACACTTCGTAAAAAAAAAAAAAAAAATCACATTTTTCACTAACATCATCGTTTGCTTACGCAACTTAGCTCCCCTCCCAACTACAACATTATCTTCTTTCGTCGGAGTTCTTGGCGAAGAAGGCCCGGGCTCCGGATTTTTGTCCAAATATTGCTCGTTACGAGTGTTATTGTTTAATCAAGGTTGGAAAAACATTGGCATTGTAGCGAATTATAACCGAACACACTAACACAAAAAGAGTGACTCAAGACTGAAAGAAATCTTGAGAAAAGTGGACATTTGGCAATCTCTTTTTCTGTCTCTCGCCTCTTGTTTTCTTAGATTTATGGCCAGTTGACAAGGGTCAGAGCCGTGTGGGTGATCTGTGAATTCCTGGAACCAGGGTTCTCTTGATCTGAAACCATCTATATGACTGCATTGACACACCAAAAACCTGAGTGTATAGCATTAGAAGGAAAGAGGATGTCAGAATGAAGAAATGTGATACGATATTCTTAATACAATGCTACCGTGTTATCAGATTACTTTTACATTTAAGAACTTGGATATAGAGAATTTTCATCAATAGACTTCTGAAGTAAATTACTTTTTCTGCTCTAAGAAATGTGTGGCATTTAATTACTAATCAAAGAATAGAGTGAGCTTATATGAAAAGGCTATTTGATTATCCCACAGTTTGCTTGCTTTGTGATGACCCGTGTTACTAAGTTGGTAGTGTACGCAGGACTGACTATACCGTAATTATTTTCTACCTAACCGTGTAAGAGAAGATCTCTTAAGAACTTATAATCGATTCTTTATTTATCTCATCGATCTGATCACCAGTCTCAGACCTAAAGTAAGGCAGTTTCGGAGGTTAGAATAAAATGGGTTCCCTAGCAAGTTTTTTCATTATGCAATAGGGAAAATATTATTAATAATAGACCGGAACCTAGTGAATCCTACCCATCTCTGTATGTAATCCCAAGTGAACAGCAAGGACTCTAATTAAATCCATATTTGATAGTCTCGAGTGTTAACACACAGGAGACTTTCTTTAAAAAATATTTCCGTAAGAAAACAATGCTTTGGATTAAACCATTTCTATCAGGGTAACAATTAAGAACAAGGTGAGAGCGTTATGAGTCCTAAGTAGATTTCTTCAGATTTCTTCACTCTCAGAAACCAATGTAGTTACATATAAACGGGAAGTATAGCAATTGCTTGATTATCATTGATAAATTAATACTTATATTTTTACATTTGGTCTTCATAACCATATGTAGAGGTCCCCGAAAGATGTCTAGAAGTGAGTTCGCAATGATCTTGAGTAAGCATGGCCATTCAGCATTTTCACTAAAGTTTACATAGTGTACAGGAAACCCAAGGTAAATCTCCACCATTTCCTGACATAATGTATCCATTCGTGCCTAGAAACTACTTAACTGCAAACTTTGGACCGTTCAGAGATTTCTTCAGCTGATTTACGATTTGAACACCTTTCCTGTATAATGGCTGATCTAATGTCATAATGCATGTGCTTGTTCACTTTTCTCGCAGTAATTACAATATGCAGAAGAGTACAATATTTAGTATTAGTAGTTGATGTTAAAATATTGAAGAAATACAGAGGGATTACACAGCTTATAACAAAAGAAGAGGTCTGTATCTCAGCATTACACAATCGTTGTGGCGAAGCTTTCACAAGATGAATAGCTATCAAAAGGTTGTTTGAGAATAGGAAATCGAGACGCGAGACCTGAGTGAAGACTAGATTAAATCTTCCGAGTAAGACAGCATAGACACACCAAGGACATTAGTGTATAGCATTATAGAAAAGGTAGATGTCAGAATGAAGAAATGTGAGACGATATTCTCTCAGACAAAAAAAACCGTGATATAAGATTACTTAATGAAACGAAAACTTGGATATGGAGTACTTTCATCAAAGGATATTAGAAATAAATGACTTTTTCTGCTCTATAAAAGGCGTGGTACTTAGCATACAGTGAGCTTATATGAAAAGATTATTTGATTAGTCCACAGTTTCGTTGCTTTGTAATGATGACCAGTGTTACTAAGTTGGTAGCGAACACAGGACTGACTATACCGTAAATATTTTCTCCTAACCGTGTAAGAGATGATCTCAAAAGAAGTGAAATCGATTCTTTATTTGTCTCACCGATCAGATGACAGGTCTCAGGCCCAAAGGAATGATGCCTTGCAGGTTAGAATATAATGGGTTCCATAGCAAGTTTTATAGGATACAATCGGGAAAATATTATTAATGATAGACCGGAACATAGCAATCCTAAACAACTATGTATGTAAGTCCTAGTGAGCAGCAAGGACGCTATTTAAACGCACATTTGATAGCCTCCAGCGTTAACATAAAGGAGAATTTCTTTAAGTAATACATTCGCAGGAACACAACTCTTTGGAATAAACCTTGTCTATGAGGTTAAAAATTAAGAAAAAGGTGATAACGTTGTGAGTCCTACGTAGATTTCTTCAGCGGGAATCACTCTCTAATAGTATTGTAGTTGCATATAAACGTACAGTATAGCAATTGCTTTATTAACATTCATAAATTAATACTTACGCTTTTTACATTTGATATCACAACATTTTTCAATCCCAAGGGCCCACCTAAAACAAAACGCTTTTCGTTCCCAAAGCTATACGTCTGTGATACTGACGTCTTATTAAATGGAGAATTAAATCCACGGTTTTTTAAATGGTATGCCATTGCATAATGTGATTAAAGGAGCTCTAAAAGCTCCACGTCTTCGTTTTTGAGACCTAGGTACACAACACAAGATCTCTTGGCCTGTGAAAGAAGTCCGGCCGATGAATTTATAAAGTTGATTAGTTGATAAACAGATAGCACAAAAGTCCTCTAGAACTTCTGTTACCATAACAGTATTTTAGAAAGAAGGATTAATCCTGCTAACGTTGTGTCTGGCGTTGAGTTAATCCCCGAGAAAATTTCGTACCCTTAATTAAACATTCCTCGATAATCATTTCTCGGAACTTCGCTCAAAAAGGCCTCTTTTCCTGTGAATTGTGAATGTTCTTTGAGTTGTTAATTTCTTGTATACTCTGATACCGTATTTGCCTAAAGGCCTTCCATCTGTTGAGTATAGTGATGTGCAAATTTTTCATAGAAAAGATGATCAGCTGCGTGAGAAAACGAAAGCATTAATTTAATTGCCTTCAAATGAGATTTCCTAATATGGTTTTTTTTCATGCAGTTTCATTTTCTTGTAAATGACGCATATTGTTTTCGTCATCCAGACGTTGTTAATAAAATCGCAGATCCTAGATTTTGTCATCTCTTCCGACATTTGTAAATTTTACATAACCACATGAAGAGTTCCCGGAGCAAAGTATAAAAGTGAGTACTCAATGATCTTGAGTATACATGGTCATTGAGCATTTTCACTAAAGTTGTCATAGTGTACACGATACACCAAAGATCTTCTATACCATTTCCTGACATAATGTATCCATTCGTTCCTAGAAATTACTTAACTGCAAACCTCCTAAAGGGGTACAATTTAAGACAGTTCAGAAATTTCTTCAGCTGAGTTATTATTTTAACTCCTTTCGAGTATATTAGCTGAACTAATGTCATAACGCATGTGTTTTGTTTACTTTTCTTGCAGTGATTTACTGTATGCAGAATTGTAGAATAAATAGTATTAGTTTTTGATGTTGAAATATCGAAGAAATACAGTGGTACTACAATTCTTATATCTAAAGAAGAGGTGTGTATATCACCATTACACAATCGTTGTGGCGAAGCTTTCACATGATGAAAAGCTATAGAAAGGTTGTTTGAGAATAGGAAATCGAGACGCGGTGAAGACTTGATTAAATCTTCCGAGTAAGACGTAATTGACACACCAAGAACATTAGTGTATAGCATTAGAGGGGAGGAGGATGTCAGAATGACGAAATGTGATACGATATTCTTAACAAGACAATGCTACCGTGATATCATTCTAGAACTTAAATATGGACAATTTTCACCAACAGACTATGAAATTAATGACCTTTTTTGCTTTATGAAATGTGTGGCCCTTAGATACTAATCAAAGCATAAAGTGAGCTTATATGAAAAGCTTATTTGGTTAGCCAAAAGTTTGGTTGCTTTGTGATTACCAGTGTTACGAAGTTGGTAGCGAACACAGGACTTGCTGTACGGATAATATTTTCCAACTAACCGTCTAAGGGAACATCTCAAAAGAACATAAAATCAATTCTTCATATTTCTCATCGATCAATCATCGGTGTCAGACCCAAAGTAAGGCTGCTTTGGAGGTTAGAATATAATTGGTTCCATAGCAAGTATTACATCGTACAATCGGGAAAATATTATTGATGATAGACCGGAACCTAGTGAATCCTGCACAACTCTGTATGTAAGCCCTAGTGAGCAGCAAGGACGCTAATTAAACGCATATTTGATAGCCTCGTGTGTTAACACACAGGAGACTTTCTTTATATATTATATCCGTAATAACACAATTCTTTGGATTATTAAACAGTTTCTAACAGACGGCATAAGCCTTACCGGACATCTCAAAATGGAAGCCTCGAATTGTTGGCGCGCGTGTGGCACTCTAAACTACAAATTAAAAATCGTAAATCCTCGTCCAACCCCAATATTATTACTTTTATCACCGCTTACATAGAGATCGATTTCATCTCTCGTTTTATCTCATTTCAGAAATTGTAGAATACTATTATAATGAAGTCTAGTGACAACTAGCGATTTCTGACGTAGTTGATGTATTTTAGAGAATGCTTCAGAAGCTCGGGGTTCTTGTCCATCAGTTTGAGGCGCTTTCTCTTTACTACAGCTTATGAGCTCACCATGATATTCATTCTTTCTCAGCTAAAGACTTCTTGTTCTGCACGTCACAGGGTTTGATCTCGAAAATTTCGAATTTGCAAGTCCTAAGATCAATATTAGCTGCCGTACTTTTCCCATTTCAAACCGCCCGCTCTCGCCGATTTTACTGCATGCAAACTGTTTCTACTCGTTCTAATCTGACCACACCCCTTATAAAATATTACTATGTATGGTTGATTGTATTGGATGCTAACTGCTTGCATTCGTTTTGATAAGGGAACAACATGTATCTCGACATCTCTTCTTAGTATAATATCTGAATGTTTCTGTAAGTCGGTAATACAATCATCTCTAAAAACAGTCTAAAGTATACTTCTAAGCACATATCTGTGTGTTTCGAGTTTCTTCTTGCGAATGTTAACGGCTCTTGGCTGGACTATGCAAGGAATGTACTCTAGCCACTTTGCCATGATATTCCGCTATAAGATGCGATCATCTTTGCAGAATTCTACAGCATTCTACAGGTGCTTCTATTTTAGTAAAGGAATTACTTGGTGATCTAGAATGGCTCTGGTAAGCGGCCATGAATATGCTCGCATACATACCAGGGCAAATGACAGTCTGGTTCAGTGTTAGAGATAAGTACACTTCGGAATCCTCAACTGTTGTAAGGAAAATTTTGTGGAGTAACTTTCTGCTCTTGAGAAGAAAACCTTGAATCGATGGACAGGACACGCAAGGTCTGTTCACGTCAGCAGAAATACATCTTGTTGATCCTTCTGTCTCAGGTATGAAAGGTGTCAAAAAGCTAATAAAATTGTTCCACTAATTTGCTATAGACGGGAAGTTTACCAGATCTTTGCTCACAGGTGAGAAACCGTTTAGAAGATCGGGAAACTAAATTCCTCCAATAAGCTTATTAAGAGTGTGCGATACGGCAGTCTGTAATGCAAGAAGAACTGTGCGAGCCAGAAAGACTTTGAGGTTTTGTAGCCTGTATAGGTCTATAGATACGTAGCGTTATCAATATAGCATCTTGATGAAATGAGACAAGGTTGCAAAAGACGCCTCGAAATTTTTTATAGACGCAAGTTTAAGTTTCAGGCTAAGCGAAAGTTAATAGCAGAATCTATTACTTTCTTTGGGCAGCGAGAAGATCAAATTCTCGGACACTATTCCCAAGAGAGGAATTTCAGGGCTTCTGGTCCAAGATGTGGGAAGTGAGCCTAGGAAGTTTTATAACTTTCAGGTGTACTTAACTGAAAATCTCACAATCTAACCTAAGTAAAAAAAAATTCGGTCATTATTTTGTTGCTTTCTCTGTTCTACCAGACTTGTATAACATCTTTCTATCTCGAATATGTGCTTTACACCGTTAGCTTTAGTAATTCATCGGCCGGACTTGTCTGACAGGCCCGCAGTGGTTCAATTGCCAAATCTAGCTGGAAAAAATTTTAAAAAACCGAGTTCTGAGAAGTAGTGAGAAAACGATGGGAATTCTTGGGACAAGTTCCCAAGTGGTGGGAAAAGACCACTAAGGTGCAAAATTAAAAATGGGGAAGTATGTCGGATCCGACGAAAAGGATTAATTGTATGTAATGTAGAATCAGCTGATCGACAGTTTTCGTGCTAGATCTTACATCTGCAGCATATAACACAGACAGCTGTTGGTCAAGGCCAGAAATATAGAGTAACAACTTTAGATGAAGGTATGACGTGCATCTGACATGAATGAGGTGTGCCGTGTGTTTTTGGGTGGGCTATGTCGTGATGGGAAACACTAGCGAATAAGAACGTATACTGTATTTAGGAATAGTTATAATGAACTGACGCGTAAAAACAATTCTCCACCAGTTTCCAAGTTCTAATGACTATAGATGTGTAGAGTAATGATTGTAGTGTGTGCATAATAACTATGACGTGCAAATGTTTGCATAATTGTTGCTTCTTGTACTTTCAAAAATGGAGTGTACGCTGACACAACGAGTCTTCTTCGACGCCTGGAGAGGTGAACCCAATAGCTGCAATAGAACCAATAGTGTTTACACCTGTGTAATGGACAAATTAAGGTTACAAAACTGTCATGAGGATTTAGCAGAGTGCGTCAGAAAGGTTACAGATAGTTTTTGTATACATGTCATAGAGAAATGGCAAGAATGTCATCGTGCAATGAATAACTTTGTAATCAAATATGGTAAGTGGCTTGACAGTACGGTGGAGAGTTCTGCAAACGTATGGAATTCAGCGACAATTAACGACCAGGATCATTTCGTACAGGTGAGACACCGAGAACACCTGTAGGGCGTCTAAGAGAACTGTTTGAAGAAGCAAGTGTGAAAGCAAACAGAAGATGGTTGCAGTCGTTAGTACAACATCGACAACTGAAGAGTTAGTGTATGCAGCACACCTGCGTTTAAGTGCAAAAGAAAAAAGTGATGCTTCTTATATTGTGAAAGCGATTGATGTGTCACACAGGAGAGATCGCGAATCAAACAGGCGCACAAGAGTCCAGAGACGAATGTACCAGTTAAGATTACAAACGATGAGGAATTAGGATTATATGTTGACGCGAAATTGACAAGGAAACCTAACCAGTTATTTCGTAAGCAGGCAAAAGTTCACAATGCTAATATCTATTCGTCGTATATGCTGAAGTATAGCTGCAAGCGATACTTGATCACACTAACGAGCGGTTGATCACCAGAAACAGTACTATACTGTAAGAGATCAATCAGGAAGTTGAAATAACCATGTTCTTCAAATGGTGTTTGTGATTGCGCGTCAGGTCAGAGCGCATAAAAACAATGGTATAGTTCAGATACAGAAGACGATATACATGAATATACATATTTGTTATTTCGTTAGTGTCTCTAAAATATGGGTAAGAGACACTCTGGCATAATCCACGGCGATTGCCAATACGCTATTGTCGGCCAATCAAGCTACTGTTCATGAAAGAAACAGCATAATTAAGAAGTTCAGAAGGAACTAAGATACAACAGCAACTACAAGCTCTCTCACCAACAACTATCACTTACAATGATCACGAAATAGGAATAAAACACAGATTTGTAGATGTAAAGGTCTGTAGTGATATCACAAACAATCATATTAACGATGTTACATCTGTGGTGCATCTTCAAAGCAAATGAACGATTCACACAAAACTACGTCACAACCACCTGACACAATAACATTTGAATTCGGGAAGTCAAGTCTGGATTGCTGGATAAGGTGCTTAGAGTGTCTGTTGCACATTGTATATAGACTGGACATCATACCTGAGAAATGAGAAAGAGAGATCAACCAAATTTTGATCAAAGAAAGAAATTACTACAGAAGCGATTTCGTGAAGAAATAGGTTTCCTGATGGATGTGCCGAATCCAGGCTACGGAACAAGCAATGAGGTAATATTGCCAGCAAGTTTTTCTGAATCCATCAATATCAGCGTCCATTACTGTCATCAATTAAGAGTTGATTAAACGATTTGCAGTTCTCTTAGGTACCATTGCTAGTGGTTGTGCAATTAACTTTGAGGCATTTGGTATGTATTCTCTGAAAACTCCACGATTATAAGTGGACCAGTATAACTGGTATTACATGCCGGCAACTGGGCATATAGTATTGATACATGGGACATCGTCCTTTCTGCGCTGGTTCCTATTAGAGAGCTTTCCGTAAACCCACAAGAAGCTCGGAGTAAAGATTGTCGAAGGTTCCGCGAATATCATGCCAGCAAAAGTTCTCGTCACAACAACATACAAGATTTAAAGCACATGCTGTTAATCACGCCGGATCCCTGCATAAAAAGCCTTAGCAAATTCACACTCAAACACAGTGACATCTCCCGGTGAAATACGTCTATTGTTACAAGTTCCTTACGTGTGAATCATGCGTTTCAGCTGATCATACTACTGAATTAAACAATAGTTCTTCCAGTGAGGATATGTGACTGCTTACCGATTCGTGTCGCTCTGTGTACGTGCTCTGCTGTGTTTTCTTTTGTTATGAATTATGTCCAGCTACATGTGGCAATTGTACCAGTTTGAGGCCAAGAGAAGCAGGCCTGGTTCTACAAGGTATACACGTACCTAATTACCTAAGGATCTCCTAATAGATTTTCCGGCCAATAACCGGAATGTGAATCCTTTACAAGATTATGACCATAAGTCTAATATAACTGTTACAGAAAATTGTTAAGTATCGTGGGTTTCTATCTGAAAAGTAGCTTGGAAAAGTCGCAAAGGAACAAGGTGCTGAGCAATAAGCATTGATTATACTTATGTCGTATAAAACCTAGGGCAATAAGTCGAAACCAAGTGCAATGGACGTGTAGTAGAGCTTTCATTTTTACGACACGGTCTTGGATATAAAATGTACATGGAGTCTTTGCATGTATGGAATAACCAAATATCGTTCTTTATTAAGAGTGTTAAACTTTAAACTAAGAGCGTTAACTTATGTGGGTCTTGCTACGGTTTCGTTTTCTCTTCGGGTACCAAAACAGTTCGTGTTAAAAGATTCCAAAATATATAACAGAACAATAAACTACCTTCATGTTTTATACCTTTTCCTTACACCTTCACTTAAAGTTTCATCAAGATCGTCTTTATGTCTATTTTTTTAGGTCTATAAGGCGGGGACGATATCACAAAATAATAATCATAACTGTTTGCTGATTGGATCAACAATTACGCCGTTGTCAAGGACATATCTGTTTTTTACAGCTGTTGTTCGTTGTCATCTATATCAGATTGTCTTCCGATCTGCCATTTCTACATGAACTCACTGTAAGAATGCACAAAACCTTGAAAACTTCATATCAGGTGTTTTACACTAACATGTGCTTCGTTAAGAATCATATCTCGCAATCACTTTTTATCGAGTGGTAAGTAAGTTTATCAGGTAGCTGTTGGTAGCTGTGTGGGTTCTTGTAATACGCATATCCTCTATCACACACCTCATTCTTCGATTGGGTACATGCTTCGACCTTTCGCTCGTGGAGTTGGAGATACTTCTGAATTGAATACTGAAAAGCTGCCGTGTTAGTAGTGGGAAAAGTGGCCACATTGAAGCTTTGTAATACTCTTCCCTTGTTATACCTGATATCATGTATCCTTCTCCATACGGGCGAATAAGAAATATGTAATCATGACCATTTTCTCAGGATTAAGTTTTGGTTGGTTGAAGACTCTAACTTTCACAATTCTTCTTCTTCTTGAAGGATCTTGTAGGCTCCCAACTATTCACTGCCGAGAATAGCTAAGATCGTGTCACAGCCTGTTGCATCATGAAAAAAGTGAAAGCATATTACAAAAAGCTTGACAAGCTCGGGGATGCCTGCCCTATTGCAAGTGACCCATCAACTTGTCTATCATTATAACGCGTGATATTCAGTCTTTCTCAGCTAAAGACTTCTTGTTCCGCACGTCACTGGTTTTAACCGAATATTTCAAATTTGCAAGTCCTAGGGAGAATATGTGCTGAAGTACTTTTCCCATTTGAAACCACCTTCTCTCGTTGGTTGTACTACATGAAAATTGATTCCACTCGTTCTAATGTTAATATCATCCCGAAACTCGGCATCTACTGATATCTTTTTATCTAGATGCATTCTAATATCTACAATTAGTATTATCATTATTTCTGCAGAAAGCCAAATTCGGAAGCCTTGTAGATAAATCTTATTTCTTCTGCCATATGAACGTTATAATTCAACAGATATTATTCTATTACAACGTATGAGTTGCAATTGAAAAATCCCAATCTCACTACGCTTCTTATTAAATATTACTATGTATGGTTGGTTGTAGTGCATGCTAACATTTTACATACGTTTTGATAAGACAACAATACGTATCTCGTCATCTCCTCTTAGTAAAATGTTATCTCAACGTTTCGGTAACTTAGAATTACTATGTTTTCTGAAAACAGTCTGAAGTATAAATCTAAGCACATATCTGTGTTTTTTGAGTTTTTTTTGCCTATGTTAACGGCTCTATTAAGGAATGTGCCCTAGGCAGATTCCCATGGTATTACTGCAGCGAACACCTAAGCAGAAATCTACAGACGATTTGGTGCTTCTATTTTTTTAAAGGAATTAATTTGGTGATCTAGGATGGCTCTGGTCAACGGCCAAGGAAATGCTTGCATACATACAAGGATAATGACAATCTGGTTCAGCGTTAGAGATGAATACACTTCGTGAGCCTCAAATGCTGGCAATTAATCCTGTACATTTTGTGGAGTTACTTTCTGCTCTTGAGAAGACAACTTTCATTCGGTGGGAGGAAACGCAAACTCTATTCATGTCAGCGAGATGAGGTAGTATTGAATTTAATAAATAAGATTACAGAAATTCTTCTTATTGATCATTCCGTCTCAGATATGAAAGGTGTCAAAAAGCTTATATAGTTGGTGCACTATTCTGCTACACTGGGAAACTTACCAGAACTTTACTCACCGTTGAGAAACCGTTTAGAAGATCGAGAAATTCAAATCCTCCAATAACTTTAGCAGTTTGAGAGCCGGCGTGTTGGTTTTTAAAAAGTACTCAGAAGACCAGCCATTTTTGGGGTTTTTCAATAAAGAATTAAAAAATATTCTATAGGTTAATGTGTGTGTTTATTACACCACATGAAAGGTCAGTGCTTTCTCAACATTCGCAAACAAACATTACAAGCATACATGCGTAATAAGGGGAGCTATAATGGTTTATCTTGGATATGATTTTCGATATAGGAAAAAGGCAGTACTTTGAGTTCTTAAGTGTACCTAGCCTTGGTATGATAAAAAGGTAAACATTTTAGCATGCAATGACCCACGTCACAATCAAGACACATCAACGTTGTGTTCTTTTGCTTCCGTTTGCCATCATATACCTTTCCTACATCAGAACACACCTTACAATATCTACTGTGTATTTCAGATGTAAAGCATCACGGGCAATAGCCAATGGTGCGCGATATTCCGCGCGGTGTTGCCGGATCATGGACTCCCCTTTCCCTTCTCGCTCTTCCTCCAGTTGAGGTTATGACACATACATTTGCAACATTATTCGCAATGTAAATATACTATCCCAGCAAACTCAAGAATTTTGACTGTGCATCCTAGAAGTATATATAGCAATTAAATTACTTACCTATTAACTTTTTCAGTGGATATGCTAAACACTCGTCTTCAACACTACTTTCACTATGTCAGTTAATATTTCGTCATTGTCTGAATCTGAGTCTTGTAAATTTATTATCATGAGCTAAAAAAAATGTAAACACAAAAAATAATTCTTCGAGACTGATTTCGTAGCACTTTATTTTTTATTTTTATTTATTTGTTTTCTTTAAGAAGGCTCAGCACTTGTACTCGGTTTGCTTAAAGACATTGACAACTATAATTTTGGAGAAGAAACGAACTACAACGAAAGAAAGTGACCCAGACACTGATGAATTCTGTTTATGCTAGAAGAGAATTACGTTCCAACACAACTAACACCTTTGTTTCCTTCTCAGTTTTCATAACAAATAACTTTCTTGGGCTTGGTCTAAGTCACACAAAAACAATCCGTCTGATTCCTTAATGATCGAGTTTGTTTTGGGTTACGATAATTTACGAGGCCATTCAGACGCCTGGTGCTTTTGAATCCCTACTGGAGGAGGAAAGAGGGAATAAGTGGTCGCATATATGTAAGGTAGTGAAACGTGAAGAACGAAAGAAAGAAAAAAACATACTGCGTTTTTTCTGTCGAGTAAGGAAAAATTTATCCCAAAGTAAATTTCAAAACAATATTACGAACTTCCCATACTTTGTACTTACGATGTTAGGCATATTATATATATATAAATGAATCAGATTCCAAAGGCGTGTAGCCACGGGGGAAAAGGGGGCCCTGTCTTTCCAAACTATTTCCAACTCCAAAATGAGGTTCGTGGTATGTGTTTAATAAACTTATTTAATAGTTAATGCAAATGGGGGACGTTTATAATAAAATATGAATTAAAAAAAAATCAAACATCATCAATGCGGTTTCTGTACCTAATTAAAACAACTAAAATTAACCATATGCTTTATATTCTCATTTCCCTAACTGAGAGCACACCGTATGAGCTCTCTATTAGATTATTGCATAATAATATCTGAGTTGATATTTTTTCGAGTTTTTTTTTCCTTTACTGTTTTAACCCATATAAATAAAAAGTCAGATAAACAGACTGCTATAAACAGCATTTGTTTTCTTATGAATAGGTTATTGATTCATCTACAATCCGGTTTTCAACTCAGTACTGTCAACATCCGTCTTTTGATAAAGTAGCATCGTGAAAATATAACATGTGTATAGTATGTATGGTGAGTTAAAATGCTTTCATATTCTGAAAGAGATCATTTGTTCTCTTTTAAATGTGTAAAAAGCTTTCCTCCCCCTGAAAGTAATGTTCCCCTAGAACACACCTAGAACCTGCTGGTTACACCCATGATTATTCTGTAATAAAAGTTGAGTTCTATTTCCAAATTGAAGAAAAATCCACTGGAAATTAGACGCGGGACTCATCGCTCGTTTTACTAATTGTTTTATATGGAAACCTTTAAAAGCGTGTATCATAACAACCAGTTGACATAAAAAGATGTAGTTTTCACGTATGTGTTCGTAATTCTTTTCTCTACTTCGTAAAGTGAGCAGTTGATGTGCTAATACAATATTTCTAATAAGCGCCTCTGGTATTGTCAAGATTCGCAGTAGCGCGAGAAGTCAGCGTGCGGACTGCTTGTCGCGAATTGTCAACACCGCTCAAAGCCAATTGGAAGCCGCGTGAAGCCAACTCAAGGCCATGCCGCTTATCATCTGAAATCTGTTATAGTAGGTCTCTTTTTCTTTTCCATAGCGTTAACCTTCTTTGCAAAATGTCTCCCGGTCAATCTGTTGGTTCAAGTTGAGGTTTCAGGAACTTGAGCTTCGACACATGCTTTTTCACTCAAAGCTTACCCCACTTTCCGCACGAAGTCGGCTAAATGCACATTGTTCTTCTTTTGTCTACTTCTAGTTTTCTTGTATAATATCCATGCATTTGTTACTTGTATAGTATTCATGCATTTGTCCACCACTTCAGTTGCTTCCGATTGAAGGGGTAATACGCCACTAATTGATCACTTTTGACCACACCAACTTAGTTTATATTGTAGTCTAACACTACGTTCGGTTTTGTCATCCCTACAAGACAGTTCTTTGATTTCACTGTAACTTCAGTGGATGTAGCTTGATGTTTAGTTGAAAGCATCAAGACATCCCTTGTATCTTTCCATTTCACACACAAAAGATGATCTTTACTCTGAAACACCATATCACCTTTTTTCAGTTTCTTCTGAACAACTGTAGCTTTAGGCAAGTCCTTTCTATTTGGCATACATGTTCCATACAGCCATTGTGTTCCTTTCCCAGGAACAGGAAGGCACAAAGTCAGGATCAGGTACAAAAGCAGGATCAAGTTCTGCATCGTCATGGCCATCCTCAAATTCCAACTCCCCTTCTGATCAAGAATAATATATATTTCATCTAATAAATCAGCAATACCAAAATACCGTGCTCGTACTATGCACGCGTATGGCGTTCAATGTGTTAATAAGAGTGTGCGATATGGCAGTCTGTAGTGCAAGATGAACCGTGCGAGTCAGAAAGACTTTAACACTTTCCTAAAGGTTAGTGTGATAGATACATAGCGTTATCAATATAGCTTCTTGCTGAAGTGAGTCAAGGTTGCAAAAGACGCCTCGAAATTTTTTATAGACGCAAGTTTAACTTTCAGGCTAATCGAAAGTTAATAGCAGTATCTATTACTTTCTTTGGGCACCGAGACGGGCAAGTACTCGAACGCTATTACTAAGGGAGAAAATTCAGGGCTTCTGCTCCAAGATGTGGAAAGTAAGCCTAAGTAATATCAGATCTTGCAGGTGTTCTAACTGAAAATCACCGATGTAAACTAAGTACAAAAAAAATTCTGTCATTTGATAATTTTGTTGATGTCTGTATTGCACAGCTGTTTTACTAGACCTCTATAACTACTTTGTATAACGAGTCTGTGCATTAAACCGCTAGCTTTATAAATGTACTTGGATAAAAATGTACATGGAGTCTTTGTATGTACCGCATATCGAAACATCTTTTTTTATTAAGAGGGTTAAACTTGGCTTCTTTTTAGGAGATTCGAAAACTAAACGGTAGTTACACAATGTTTAGTGTCTTTCTAGCTGGCAAAATCCTTTGTGTCAATCATCTGCTGTTGAACATCTTAGCAAATAAACAATCAAACAATAAACAATTGTTATTAACGTACAATTGAATGGTAGTGTAGTACGCGAATGAGATATCTAAATGAATTGGTTAACTCGTTAAAATTGATTTGTTTTCTCTTCTGGTACCAAAGAAGCTCGTGTTAAAGAATTCCAAAATATGTAAACTATACAATAAACCACCTTCATGTTTTATACCTTGTTTTTACCTTGTTTTTACCTTGTTTTATATTTACATCAAGATCGTCTTCATGTCCATTTTGTTAGGTATATATGGCGAGGACGTTATTACAAAATAACAATCAACTGATTGGATCAACATTTAAGCCATTGTCAATGACACATTGGTTTTCAACAGCTGTTGTTCGTCATCATCTACATTAGATTGTCCTCCGATGTGATATTTGTACATGAAGTCCCTTGACAGAATGTAGAATACCTTCAATATTTTTATCTGCTCTTTTATACTAACATGTGATTCGTACACAATCCTATCTTGCAGTCACTTGTTATGTATAGGTTAGTAACCTTAGCCGGGTGGAGCTGATGGTAGCTGATGGGTCCTGGAATTCGCAAATCCTCTTTGACATACACACCTCATTCGATTGGGTTCATGCTTAAACCATTTAGCTCCTGGAGTTTTAGGGACTGCTGAATTGAATGCTGAAAAGCTGCTGTGTTAGTAGGGGAAAATATGGCCATATTAAAGCTTTGTAACTGCTCCCTTGTTATACCCGATATGGCTTATAACATGGAGGACATGTTTCCTTCTCCATACAGGCGAATAAGAAATGTGTAATCTTGACCATTTTGTCGGAATTAGTTTCGGTTGGTTGTAGACTCTGACTAACTTTCACAATTTTTCTTCTTTTTGAAAGATATTGAAGACTGCCATCTACTCACTGCTGAGTATAGCTGAGGTCGTGTAACAGCCTGTTGCATCATGAAAAAAGTGAAACCAATCTTTTAATGACGCTAAAGTATCTTTAAATTTAATAATTTCGTAGCACTTCCTTTCAGTTTTGCTTGCATTGGCCTCAAAAGAATCAGCAACTGCTCATGAAGATTCTTAGAAGTACTGAATCAGTCCCATCAACAGCTACAGATTTCCCGTTTGTAGTATTTTCTATTATTCTTGTCCATATACATCTACCTTTACTCTTTCGGAAACTTTTTGCATCATTTGAAGGAGTCTTGTATTGATCACCAAGTTTCTCAAGAACTTTGTTCAATTGCCGTGGCTCCAAAGGCTGATTAAATTGGATCGTTCCAGGTGCTTCCCGAAAGTTCTTTTTTGTCTTTCGGCACTTTCCGTGTCTAATTGTAATTTAAATCCATAAAATATAAGGTGAAAATAGCGCTTAGCTGATTTGAGTTGCCATTTTTAGTCCACACCATTGCGTGTAGAACTCTTCCTTCTACGTGTGCGTTTTAAAACTCTTTACAACAGAGACTGCAATACTCAGTGCAGTCGAAATAAATTCTAGCGCATTGAGATATTTTTAAACAAGGAAGGAGGCGTGCCGCTCAGATGATATACTGTTTCCTTCCAAAGTACTCTAGAACTTATTTTAACGTAACAGTATTTAGGATTGAAGGATTAGATTAATATTGCTAACTTTGTTTCTCACGTTGAGTTAAACCCCAGAAAATTTCGCGGCCTTCATTAAACTCTGTTCGATAATAATATCACTTGGAACTTCGCTCAAGAAGACCTCTTATTCTGCCCAGTAGTGTTTGAGTACTTGCTCGTTTTGGTGCCCAAAGAAAGTAGTAGTACAGGTATTAACTTTCGCTTAGCCTGAAAGTTAAACTTACGTCTATAAAAACACACAAAACATGCTGACAGGAAAAAAGTGTTTATAATAGTGGTGATGTACCTTACAAGAAAGGGAAGCAACGAGCATATCGGTGGCTGAACAATCTAGTTTTATCTCTGAACGTAGAGAGTGGTCCGGAAGACACGAGGTCTTCACAAACCAATGTGGACGCGGAGACAAAGATGAAGTGGTTTCTCATAACAAAGACTTGATAGTTTCTTCAAAGGAGTGCTTTGAACTTTTTTTTCTGATGAAGTTATTGAACACATTTGTGAAAAGTCAAATAGATATGCTTCACAAAACAATCACGCACTCGACGTAACAACAGATGAGATTAGGGTTTATATTGCGACACCAAAATACTTACGTATGAAGTGGGAAATCAAGGCTGATACTTACAACAAGATGGTTGAAACTATGAGACGAAATCGTTTTTTTTTTTAAATTGAAAAGTATGTTCATCTGTCAAACTGCATAAATCTCCCAGAAAACGACAAATTTGGGAAAGTTCTTGCAAATTTTACAATTCTAAATAACAAATTTTATGACAATTTGAAAAAAGTAAGTTCCTCTCATGTATCTATAGATAAATCCAAGATTCCTTATTTTGATCGCCACGGCACCAAACAGCATATCCATGGCAGGAATTTGCGCTTTGTTACAAAGTGTGGTATGCTGCTACACGCGAGGGATACCTGATCACATTTGAGCCTTATCAAGGATCTAAATCTGCACATTTACCCAAGCAAGACGATATCGGTTTTTGAGCTGCTGTTGTACTCGAGATAGAATCACGTCTTCCTCGTGAATTAGGTTCATGTGATCTGTATTTTGACAACTTCTTTACATCCTTGCGCCTTCTAACAGAACTTTCAAACCGTAACACTGGTGGAACAGGGACTATTAGGGAAAACAGAACTCAGAAATGCCCTTTGGAACACACACATCTCCTAAAGATAATGAATCGACAATCCATGTCATTCAAATGCACCAAAGACATTACGATTGTCAAGTGGAATAATAGTGTAGTGACTCTTGCGTCTAACTGTCACTCCCAACTCAGAATTTCGAAAGTTGATTGAATAGGAATGATCGAATCGAAAAGAAGAAAGATTCAAATTGAATGCCCGTCAGTTATACAAAAATATAACAGATACATGGGAGGGGTAGATAGGTTTGACGAAAATTTTTACCGTATGGGCATAGGTTACCGGGGTAAATAGTGGTGGTTCCCTCTGTTTCTTTTTGGAATCGACGCAGGGTGCCAGAATGCTTGGCTAATATTTAGAACCACAACCACTGGGATTCGATTTACATATTGGGATTTCAGGAGAGCAGTAGTGCAAGCATATTGCCAAAAATATGGGAAGCGTGCTAAGAAAAGTGTTGTGTGTGCATCACCTGTTTCATCAAGAGTTTCACTGGTGCAGCGAAATAGTGGAAATGTTGCAGATCATGACCCTGTGGATTGTCCCCACGGAAGATACGGTTTCTGCTACAAAAGAACTATAATATGTGGAAAGTGCGATGTTGGGTTAAATCAGCATTGCTGGTACAGTACAAGTTCCATAATGCCAATCGATGACTTTTTTTCAAATCCGAACGCAAGGTTGGCAGAAAAGGCAAACAAACTCTCCGTTTGATTGCGTTCAAACTGTCTCATAAACTGCTTTGGTTTTTGAACCTCAATTTATGCTGGATATTTGTTGTAATGTGTGTGCAATTATTATATAGGTTGAATTTTTGTTGCCTTCAAAATATATATACTTACAGTAAAACTTCCACTCCCATTAAGTTTAGCATGGTGTCAGTTAGTACACGTACTGTAGGTGACACCAAAGTACCAGGGTACCGAGGTATGAGTTTCTCAAAATAAAATGAAAAATGTATTAAGGAATGCCTAAATAAAAACTTTTATTTGCGAGAACGTTTAATCTTTATAAATAACGCTATGAATATTGCCGGGTTAAATCGATCTCTAAGTGATGCGGTGATTAAAGAAATAATTTTTAAGTTGGACGGGGATGTTCGATTTTTATTTATGGTTTAGGGTGCAACAATCGTGCCAATAATTCGAGGGTTCTATTTCGAGGTGTCCGGTAAGGCTAAAGGGCTTATGGCGGCTTATGTCTTTCTAAAAATGCTGTCAAATTTAGAAATCAGCAGTGGACGTCGCCATGTATTCCTTAATTCCTATTGGCTTAAAGCTATGAATGAAATTCAACAATGAATCGGAGTCCGTAGTATCTTGTGTTGTGTATTTAGGTCTTAAAAACGAAGCAGTAGTGCTTTTATAGCTAATTAACTCACATTATAAAATGGCGTAAAATTTTAAAAAAACGTGGATTTACTTCTCCCTTTAATAAGACGATGGTATAACATAACGAACAGCGGTAATTAATTTTCAGATTTTTTTTACGTAGGTTAGATTGGGAGATTTTCAGTTAAGTACACCTGAAAGATATAAAACTTACTAGGCTCACTTCCCACATCTTGGACCAAAAGCCGTGAAATTCACCTCTTGGAAATAGTGTCCGAGAATTTGATCGTCTCGCTGCCCAAAGAAAGTAATAGATTCTTCTATTAACTTTCACTTAGCCTGAAAGTTAAACTTGCGTCTATAAAAAATTTCGAGGCGTCTTTTGCAACCTTGACTCACTTCATCAGGATGCTATATTGATAACGCTACGTATCTCTCCCAATAATCTTCAGTTTATAAAACCTTAAAGTCTTTCTGACTCGCACGGTTCATTTTGAACTACAGAGTGCCATATCGTACACTCTTATTAAGTTAATTGGATAATTTTAGTTTCTAATTTTAATTTTAGTTCTAACGTTTTCTCACCGCTGAGTAAAGTTCTGGTAAGCTTCCCCTCTGTAGCAGATTAGTGCACGAACTGTATTAGCTTTTTAACACCTTTCATGTCTGAAACAGAATTATCAACAAAAGGTATTTCTGTAATCTTATTTATTAAATTCAACACTACCTAATCTCGCTGACGTGAATACAGCTTGCGTGTACTGTCCATCGGCTGAAAAGTATCTTCTCAAGAGCAGAATGCTACTCCACTAAATGTACCCGATTAATCGCCAGCAGTTGAGGTTTACGAGTGTACTCATTTCTAACACTGAACCAGACTGTCATTTCCCATGGTACGTATGAGAGCATGTCCATGGCCGTTGACCAGAGCCATCTTAGATCACCGAGTAAATTCCATTACAAAAATAGAAGCACCAAATCGTTTGTAGAATTCTGCATATAGCGGAATATCATGGCAATCTGCCAAGAGTACATTCCTTGCAAAGTCCAGCTAAGAGCCGTTAACATTGGCAAGAAGAATGATGAAGCACACAGATATGTGCTTTGATCTATACTTCAGACAGTTTTCAGGGAACATTGTATTATCAAGTTACAAAACATTCAGATATTTTACTAAGAGGAGATGTCGAGATACGTGCTGTTCTGTTCTTAAAACGAATGCAAGCAGTTAGATTGCAATACAACCCACCAAAGATAGTAATATTTGATATGAAGCATAGTGAGATTAGGATTTTTCAATTCCGACTTCCACGCTGTAATATTCTAAGCTTGGTTGAAAATTTACTTTCATTTGGCTAAGGATTCAAGATTTATCAACAAGGCTGCCTACTGTGGTTTTCTTAAGAAATAATGGTATTACTAATTGTAGATATGAGGATGCAATAAAATAAAAAGATAATAACAATAGATGTCGAGATCCGCCATGATACTTGCATTAGAACGAGTAGAATAAGTTTGCACGCATTACAACCGACGAGAGCGGGCGGCTTGAAATGGGAAAAGAACGGCAGCTCATTTTGTTTTTTGGGACTTGCAAATTCGAATATTCGAGTTTAAACCCTGTGACGTGGTGTACAAGAAGTCTTTAGCTGTGAAAGAATGATTAGCACAGTGATCTTATAAGGTATAAGATAAAGAGAAAGCACGTTACAATGATGAACAAGTTGCTGGGTCACTTGCGATAGGACAAGCACCCCGAGTTTATGAAGTTTTCTCTGAAATGCATCCATTACGTTAGAAATCGCCTTAAAATGAGGACATTAGATAAGATGTCACTAGACTTCATTGTAATAGTATTCTAAAGTTCTGAAAAGAGATAATAAGAGATTAAATCGATCTGTAAGTGTCACGGTGATAAAAGTAATAATTTTGGGGTTGGACGGGGATGTTTGATTTTTAATTGTAGTTTAGAGTGCAACACGCGCCAATAATTCGAGGGTTCCATTTCGAGATGTCCGGTATTGCTAAACGGTTTATGCCGTCTTATGTTCTTCTTACAATGCTGTGAAATTTAGAAGTTAGCAGTGGACATCGGCATCTATTACTTGATTCCTATTGGCTTACAGGTAGAAAAGGAATTCAAAAATGAATCCAAAGCCGTAGGATCTTGTGTTGTGTACGTAGGTCTTAAAAACGAGGCAGTAGTGCTTTTAGAGCTCCTTAACTCACAAAATACAATTGCGTACCATTGAAAAAACCGTGGAATTACTTCTGCCTTTAATAAGACGAGGGTATCACAGACGTATAGCTTTGGGAACGAACAGCGGCTTGTTTTAGGTGGGCCCTTGGAATTGAAAAATGTTGGGATACCAAATCTTAAAATAATTACTATTAATTTATCAATGATAATCAAGCAATTGCTATATTTTCAGTTTATATACAACTACAATACTATTCGAGAGTGCTTCCTGCTGAAGAAATTTTCCTAGCACTCATAACGCTCTCGCCTGGTTCTTCATCTTTAGCCCGATAGAAACTGTTTAATCGAAAGAATTGTGTTCTTACGGATATATTATTTAAAGATCGTCTCCTGTGTGTTAACACTCGAGGCTATCAAATATGCATTTAATTAGCGTCCTTCCTGCTCACTAGGCCTTACATACAGATTTGAGCAGGATTCACTATGTTCTGGTCTATCATTCATAATATTTTCCCGATTGTATGCTTTAATACTTGCAATGGAACCAATTATATTCTAACCCCCGAAGCAGCCTTACTTTGGGGTCTGAGACCGGTGATCTGATCAATGAGCGAAATAAAGAAATGATTTTAAGTTTTTTGGGATCTTCTCTTACACGGTTAGGTGGAAAATATATACGGTATAGTATGTCCTCTGTTCGCTACCAATTTAGTAACACTGGTCATCACAAAGCTACCAAACTGTTGGCTTTCATATAAGCTCACTTTATGATTTGATTAGTAACTGAGTCCCACACATTTCATAGAGCAAAAAAAGTCATTAATTTTAGAAGTCTGTTGGTGAAAATTGTCCATATCTAATTCTAGAATGATATCACGATAGCATTGTCTTGTGATAAGAATATGGTATCACATTTCATTTATATGACATCCTCCTCCCCTCTAATGCTATACACTCATGTTCTTGATGTGTCAATTCCTTGTTACTCGGAAGATTTAATCAAGCCTTCATTCGCGTCTCGATTGCCTATTCGCAAACAACCTTTGGATAGCTTCGCCACAACGATTGTGTAATAGTGAGATACACACCTTTTCTTTGGATATAAGCAGTGTAGTACCTTTGTATTTCTTCGATATTTCAACATCAAATACTAATACTGCATATTCTACAGTTCTGCTTACAGAAAATGACTGCAAGAAAAGTGAACAAAGCACATGCGTTATGACATTACATCAGCCATTATGCTGGAAAGAAGTTGAAATTATAACTCAGCTGAAGAAATTTCTGAACGGTCTTAAAGGTTCGTTTGGAGGTTTGCAGTTAAGTAATTTCTAGGAACGAATGGATACATTATATCAGGAAGCGGTATACAAGATCTTTCGTGTATCGTGTACACTATGACAACTTTAGTGAAAATGCTCAATGACCATGCCTACTCAAGATCATTGAGTACTAGACTTTGCTCGGGGACCTCTAAATGTGGTTATGTAGACATTTACAACTGTCGGAAAAGGTGACAAAATCTAGGATCTGCGATGTTATTAACAACGTCTGGATGACGAAATCAATATGCAACATTAACAAGAAAATGAAACAGCATGACAAAAACCATATAACGAAATCTCAAAATTAAGAGGGTTACATTTTCCGAACATATAACTTTGGTTGCACTATATAGAGAAGGTTATAATCGTATTGCAATTCATCCAAAGGGACTAGATTGAACAGGTTACTACAACTTTCAATTGAAGGCTATTAAATTAATGCTTCCGTTTTCTCACGCAGCTGGTCATCTTTTCTATGAAAAATTTGCACATCACTATACTCAACAGATGGAAGCACTGGAGGCAAATACTGTATCTGAGTATACAAGAAATTAACAACTCAAGGAACATTCACAATTCGCAGGAAAAGGGGCCTTCTTGAACGAAGTTCCAAGAGATATGATTATCGAACAGTGCATAATTAAGGGCACGAAATTTTCTCGGGTATTAACTCAACGTCAGACACAACGTTAGCAGGATTAATCCTTCATTCCCAAATACTCTTACGGTAATAGAAAGAATTTTATTATCATCCGATCGACAGATCATAACATGGCAGCCACTCTCCGTAACACCTACTCCTTCGAGATCTTTGGCACCTCGGCAAACCTAGAAAAGCTTTCATCAAACCTGGCGAAGCAGCCTCCACCTCCTCGCAAGGCTCCAGCTCTATCTGTTGTAATACGAGGAGTAGGTCCCCAGTTCACGGATGCCGAGATCGCTGATGAACTTAAGCTGGAGGGTCATTCAATCTTGAAATGCCTTCGCATAAAGAACGCATCCGGACCGACTTATAAGGTCCGAGTTCTCACAAACAGTCAAGAGACCGTGGATGACCTTCTTAGCAATGGTGACTACATATACCTGAAAAGACATCGTGTGGAACCGTCTCACTCACCTCCGCCTCTTCCTGTACGTTGTGAGCGATGTCAAGCTTATAACTCCCATCACACTAACTACTGCAGGAACTCTTTCAAATGCGGGTACTGTGCAGGTCCCCATTCCACCAAGTCTTGCCCCAATCTCAGTAATCCACCGCAATGCTCGACCTGCCCAGATCAGCATCCTACGTACAGCTATAAATGTAAGGCCAAACCCGCTGCAGAGATGCTTAAACCAGAGCTCACTGTACTATCCGCATTCATAACACCGATAGTACTACTCCGCCTCCTAGTTCTGCACAACAACCCATCACCATCGACAAATTTTAATCATTTCTCACTGTTACCCTGCAGAACATACATCCATTTCTTCGTCAACATATCCTCCAACAAGTACAACTCGCTGCTAAAACTATCCTGCATGTCAACTTCACCGGCACTTATTCTAACCTTCACCGCCTTGCCTTCCGCATGAGATTACCAAGCCCAACCAGAGACTTGTACGAGCAAACGCCTTTTCCGCATATCCTTCACCACCTGGAAGATCTCAGACTCCGATACGTTACGAAGCGATTCCAGACTCACCATACGCTACTGTTTGATGCTATGCACCACGAAGCCACTCTCCGCAAACCCTCTTCTATTATACAGCCTTCCACACTTTCTCTACTGTTGACTCTAGACCATTACGTTCTTTCGCCAAATAGCCCGGACATGCAACTTCTTGATGATTTTCTCATTGCCACCCCCCCCCATACATCACTACATCTTATGTTGAACAGTAACCCTACCGTACTAATTGGGCTCCCGTCGTCCTCATTGCGTCCACAGCAACCCCTGGACAGAAGATAACACTCATTCGTCTCACTAACTTCCTATCTGTGTTGTGTTGTGATGTGAAGTGCACCTTATAGTTTCATTTTATCACCAATATTCAGCTCTTATCACTCTCCTGATGTATTGTTAGTGTTACTATCCTTACCTATGCTTATGATTATGGTTAAAGGCCATAATGTCCTGCAATATGGAAAACATTGTTACAATAAAGTTTATGAAATCTCCTTTGCCTCCCGACAATTGCCTTCCATATATAGTTCCTCTTTCATTCTCCTCCCAAATAAAGGCCGTAACTCTTTTTGTGGGTGCTAGCCTCGGCTAGCAAAAAAAAAAAAAAAAAAAAAAAAACGGTAATAGAAGTTGTACGGGACTTTTGTGCTCATCTGTTTATCAGTTCATCCTCTTTATAAATTCATCGGCCGGACTTGTCTTATAGGCAAAGAGAAGCGGCCCTAGGTATACAATTTAATCACGTTACTAATTACCTATAAAACTCCTATTAGAGTTTCAGGCGAATAACCTGCATGTGAATCCTTTACAAGCTTACGACCAAAGGTTTAATATAACTGTTACGGAATATTGTTAAGCTTCGTGACGTTCTGTCTCAAAAGCAGCTTGGTACAGTCGCAAGGATCTAGCTATTGAGAAGTACCCATTGATTGTCCTTATAGCCTATAAAACCTAGGGAAATAAGTTGAAACCAACTGGGGTCACGTGTTGTAGAGGTTTAATGGATGAAAGTGTACATGAGGTCTTTGCTTGTACCGTATATCGAAACATCGTTCTTTATTAAGAGAGTTAAACTTTGCTTCTTTTTAGGAGATCCGAAAACTAAACGGTAGTTATAAATATAGAATCTTGATGAAATCAGTCAACCTTGCAAAAGACGCCTCGATATTTTTTATAAACTCCCGTTTAACTTTCTGGCTAATAGAAATGTTATCGCAGTCGATTTTACTTTCCTTGGGCAGCGGGACGAACATGCTATCGGACACTATTCCCAAGAAGGGAATTACAGGGGTTCTGGTGGAAGATGTGGGAAGTGAGCCTAGGAAGTTTTATATCTTTCAGGTGACTTAACTGAAAATCTCCCAGTGTAACATAAGTAAAAAAAATCTGTCATTGATTATTTTCTTGCTGTCTCTGTTATACACCTGTTCTACCATACCTGTATAACATCTTTGTATCGCGAATCAGTGAATTACACCGCTAGCTTTAGTAATTCATCGGCCGGACTGTCTCACAGGCCAAGAGAAGCGGGTCTGGTTTTACAAGGTAATCACGTAATGTTTAACTTTAATATTTACGTAGCATTTCCTTTTAGTTGTGCTGTGCTCATAAGATACAGCAACATCTCACGAAGTCTTCTAGTAAGATTCTTAGAAGATCTGAATCAGTACCATCAACAGTTACAGATTTCCCGTTTGTAGTTTCTACCATTACTCTTTACTCCTTCGAAAACTGTTTGAATTATTTGAAACGTCTAGTTTTGATCTCCAAGTTTCTCAAGAACATTGATTGAATTGTCGTGGCTTCAATGGCAGATTTTAATTGGATCGTTGCCGAAGATTCCTGAAGGCTCTTTTTTCTCTTTCGGCATTTTCCGTGTCTGATTGTAATTTAAATCCATAAAATATAAGGTTAAAATTGCGCTTAACATAATTTATATACGTACTTATGGTAGATTTGAGTTGCCATTTTTAGTCCACAACATTGCGTGTAGAAGAACTCTTCCTTCTACGTGTGGGTTTTAAAACTCAGTACAAATGAGACTGCACATTGATAAATTTTCACACAAGGAAGGTGGCATTAGCTCAACGTGCCACTTGATCTTGAGTAGGCATGGCCATTTAGCATTATCACTAATGTTGTCTTAGTGTACAGGATACAAAATTGTTCTTCTGTACCATTTCCTGACATAGTGTATCCAATCGTGCCTAGAAATTACTCAAGTGGAAATCTTCTAAATGCGGTACAACTTTAGACCGTTCATAAATTTCTTCAGCCGAAGGTACGATTTGAACACCTTGCCAGTATAAAGGCTGATCTAATGTCATAACGCACGCGCTTTGTTCACTTTGTCCTGCATTTATTTACTGTATGCAAAACAGTAGAATATTTAGTATTGGTACTTGATATTGAAATACGGAAAAAATACAGAAGGACTACACTGCTTATATCAAAAGGAGATGTGAGTATCTCACCATTACACAATCCTTGTGGCGAAGCTTGCAAAAGATGAATAGCTATCCAAAGGTTGTTTGAGAATAAAAAATCGATACGCGAGACGCGAGAGAAGACTTGATTAAAACTTGCGAGTAAGACAGCATTGACACACCAAGAATATGAGCGTATAACATTAGAGGGAAAGATGATGTAAGAATGACGAAATGTGATACGATATTCTTATTAAGACAATGCTAACGTATTATCAGATTACTTTTTCATTCAAGAACATAGATATGGAAAATTTTCATCAAGAGACATCTGAAATAAATGATGTTTTCTGCTCTACGAAATGTGTGGCACTTTGTTACTAATCAAAGCATACAGTGAGCTTATGCAAAAAGATTATTAGATTAGCCCACAGTTTGTTTGCTTTCTGATGATGACCAGTGTTACTACATTGGTAGCGAACACAGGACAGACTATAGCGTAAATATTTTCCACCTAACCGTATAAGAGAAGATCTTAAAATCGATTCTTTGTTTGTCTCATCGATCAGATAACCTGTCTCAAGCCCTAAGCAAGGCTGTTTTGGAATATAATGGGTTCCGAAGCAAATTTTAGAGGATACAACCGGGAAAATATTACTAATGAATGAACACAACATAGTGAATCCTACCAAACTCTGAATGTAAGTCCTAGTAAGCAGCAAGGACGCTAATTAATCGCATATTTGATAGCCTCGAGTGTTAACACACACGAGACTAATAAATTCGCAAGAACAGGACTGTTTGGATTAAACCGTTTCTATCAGGGTAACAATTAAGAAAAAGGTGAGAGCGTTATGAATCCAAAGTAGATTTCTTCAGCAGGAAGGAATCTTAAAAACTAATGTAGTTGCATATAAACGGGAAGTATAGCAATTGCATGATTATCATTGATAAATTAATACTTATGTTAGTACAAGGGCCTACGTAAAACAAACCGCTGTATGTTCTTAAAGTTATATGACTGTGATACCTACGTCTTCCTAAAGGGAGAAGTAAATCCACGGTTTTTTAAAAGGTACGCCATGTATAATGTGAGTTAAGTAGCTATAAAAGCACTACTGCTTCGTTTTTAAGACGTAGGTACACAACACAAGATACTGCGGCGACCGATTCATTGTTGAAATTATGTACTAGCACTAACGCATTAGAAATTAAAGAATACATGGCGACGTTCACTGCTGATTTCTAAATTCACAGCATTTTTAGATAGACATAAGCCGTCATAAGCCCTTTAGCCTTACCGAACATTTTGAAATAGAACCCTGTAATAATTGGCACGCCTTTTGCACCCTAAACCACTATCTAAAAATCGAAAATCCACGTCCATCTTCAAAATTGTTTCTTTAATCACCGCATCACTTAGAGATCGATTTAATCTTTTATCATCTTTTTTTCGTACATTGTAGATTACTAATACAGTGAAGTCACCTGACATTTCTGCTAATGTTCTCATTTCAAGGTGATTTCTGGTGGTGCTGATGCATATTATAAAAAGCTTGACAAAAAGGTGACACACAAATGAGAGCGACGGGCGATGTGTACATATCTTAGAGCCCTACTCATAATAGCAACATAACTAACATTACACTAAAATCCACCTTGATTTATATAATTTCATAATAAAATCCGTATAAACATTTTATTGTAATCCATCTCCTCTTACTGATAAGCTGCACCTTGAACTGAAGTCCTCCTCAATAAAGATAATGAAGGTCTCTAACTGTCTCTAATACCTTCAACTACGGCGGTATACAAACTGCCAAACAACAGTAAGTAAAAAATATCGTTTATTGTCGATTACGGGACAGATTCCTCTGAACAGCCTAAAATACCGTCAAATCCTTTGAGTTTCAAGAACATAACTACTATTACCCTGGTATTACATTTTACATTAAAAATAATAGGGTATCTAATCCTAGTTTAACAAATAATTTCATAGCCTCAAACCTAGAACTCATTATTTTAAATAATTTCACCTAAAAATAAATAAAACAAAGTCCTTTAATTTAAATTTATAATTACAGCTTAACCATCACTACCTCTTCCCTTCAACCCCCTCGTCTCGCCGCGGCAGCTGGCACGAATTTCGCCGGGTCTCCTTAAACCTAAACTGCTTCAAACATTAATCAATAAAGAAAAACAAGTACTGCGACCAATTGTACTTCATTATTTACCATTAAGATCAATAATATTCATTTCTTATCAGGAAGGTTACATTTACAACTAGATAAATAAGAGAAGAAAAGCCAGGATAATACTTTATTATTAATTTATAACGCTAAAATAAATAATTATTAATTATGTATTTAATCTAATTAATAAAAATTAGTTTTTAATAAACCCTATTTTTCCCCTTGTCTAGGATACAATTTAGTTTTTTCCCTCCTCAAACAAAATTGTATCCTATAAAAGTATATTTACTTTCTCCTCACATATATGCTGAAAAAACAAGCATATACTGGACACGTTAAGCTAATTAATATACCTTTAGCTGGTATCTCAGGTTAATTAAAAGGATTTAATAGGTTTCAAGTTTTAATTATTATTAATATATAATATTTCTAAATTTAATTATTATAACACAATATTGATCTATTTAAATTCTCATATACCACTATAAATAATTAGTAAATAATAAGATGCCTGATTAAAGGATTATCGTGATAGGACAAATCAAGTATTTCAATATACGCTTATTACACCTAAAAGAAAAAAATTTCACCTTTCACATCAAAAATCAACGTGCGCCGTACACTAAAGTGTAGAAAGATAAGCTAAGATAAGCTAGTGGGCTCATACCCCGCATATGAAGATTATTCTTCTTTTTCTAATGCTCACTAATTCTAAGACTCTTTTATTCTCCACAACACTTGTGTTATGAACTCTTATTTCCCGAACTTCCTCATCATGATTTGGTACTTGAATTGGTCTTGAAATTAACCTCTTATCAATCATCCTCCTGATTTCAAAGACCAACAATCAACGTCACACCGAATCTGCTTTAAAAAACTTTTAGTACAGGCTATTGCAAGATCCTTACTTCTAATAGCAATTATTTTACTCTACATAGGACTGCAAACTACATACTATTTAATCACTAATTCCTTCCTTTTTAAAATAGGCGCAGCTCCTCTCCACTTCAGAATGCCCGAAGTAATAGAGGCCATACTTTGAATAGACTGCATTATTTTAATAACATGACAAAAATTAGCACCCCTTGGCTTACTTTCTTACAGCTTAAAGCCTACAAATGTAATCTACCTAACCTTAATTTTATCTTTAGTAGTAGGCTCAATCGGAGGTATAAATCAAACATCACTACGTAAAATCATAGCATTCTCATCTATTAATCACACTGGCTGAATACTTATAGCCCTAGTATTAAGTGCTATAACATGATCCCTCTACTTCCTATTTTATGCCTTACTTTCAGCAATAGCAGTCACTCTTTTCGCAATAAACAAAATATTTCATATTAATCAAACTTTTTCTAATAAAATTGTTGTAACAAAAAAATTAGCTATTTTCACTAGTCTTTTATCTTTAGGTGGCCTCCCGCCATTCTTAGGATTTTTACCCAAATGAATCATTATTATAAAAACTGCCGAACAAATGTCATTTATTATTCTTACCCTAATAGTAATAACAGCACTAATTACCCTTTTCTATTATATGCGAATTGCTTACGCTGCCTTCATTATTAATCATCATAACCAAACATGAACATCCTTAATGAAAAAAAATCAAGAAACGTCGATTAGATCAATATTCATTATTATTTCATTAAGAGGCATAATTATTATACCTTTAACTGCCAACATCCTTGAAACAAAAATTTTAAGTTAAAAAAACTAATGGCCTTCAAAGCTATAAATTCAAAGCAATCGTTTAGGTCTTAGTATATTAACTACTACTCCGGAATTGCAGTCCGATATCATAAATATTGACTATAAAAAATAATAGGAGGTTTATTAACCATAAATAGATTTACAATCTATCGCCTAGTGCTTCGGCCACCCTATTTAATTTCATTTGCAACGATGATTATTTTCTACAAACCATAAAGACATTTGTACAATATACTTGATCTTTGGGGCTTGGGCAAGAATAGTAGGAACATCACTAAGTCTTCTCATTCGAACAGAACTTCGTCGACCAGGTAGCTTAATTGGTGACGACCAAATTTATAACGTAATTGTTACTGCTAATGATTTTATTATGAATTTCATCATAGTAATGCTAATTATAATCGGGGGCTTTGGTAATTGATTAGTACCTTTAATATTAGGAGCACCTGACATAGCATTCCCCCGTCTAAACAACATAAGATTCTGATTGCTACCACCCTCACTAACTCTACTATTGGTGTATCCTCAATTCTTGGGGCAGTAAATTATATTACAACTGTAATTAACATACGAACTCCCGGAATAACTTTAAAACGAATACAATTATTTGTTTGATCTGTAGTAATCACTGTTGTATTACTTCTTTTATTACCGTATTGCAGGTTAGAATATATTGGGTTGCATAGCAAGTTTTTCATTATGCAATCCGGAAAATATTATTAATGATAGACCGGAAACTAGTGAATCCTACACATCTCTGTATGTAAGCCCTAGTGAGCAGTAAGAACGCTAATTAAATGCATATTTGATAGTCTCGAGTGTTAACACACAGGAGACTTTCTTTAAATAATATATCCGTAAGAATACAACTCTTTGGATTATACAGAGTTCATCAGGTTAAGGATCAAGAAAAGGTGAGAGCGTTATGGGTGTTAAGTAGATTTCTTCAGCAGGAACCACTCTCAAATAGTATTGTAGTTGCTTATAAACGGGAAGTATAGCAATTGCTCGATTATCATTGATAAATTAAAACCTATGTTTTTTAAATTTGGTATCACAACATTTTTCAATCCCAAGGGTCCACGTGAAACAAACCGCTGTTCTTTCCCAATGCTATATGACTGTGCTACCCTCGTCTTATTAAAGGGAGAAGTAAATCCATGGTTTCTTAAATGGTACGCCATGTATTACGTGTTAAGTAGCTATAAAAGCACTACTGTTTCGTTTTTAACATCTAGGTACACCACAAGACTTAATTTTGAAATTTCCTATTATGGTTTTTGACATGCAGTTTCATTTTCTTGTAAATGTGTCATATTGATTTCGTCATCCAGACATGGTTGATTAAGATCGCAGATCCTATACTTTGTCATCTTGTCCGACGGTTGTAAATGTCTTCATAACCCCATGTAGAAGTCCCGTAGCAAAGTCTAGAAGTGAGTTCTGATGATCTTCAGTAGGCATGGCCATTCAGCTCTTTCAGTAATGTTGTCGTAGTGTACAGGATATCCAAAAGTTCTTCTATACCTTTTCCTGACATAATGTGTCAAATCGTGCTTAGAAATTACTTAACTGGAAACCTCGTAAAGGCGGTAAAACTTTCGAATGTTCACAAATTTCTTCAGCTGCATTTATTTACTGTATGCAGAAGAGTAGAATATATGGTATTAGTACTTGATGTAGAAATAATGAAGAAATACAAAGGGGTTACATTGCTAATATCAAAAGGAGAGGTGTGTATGTCAGAATTACTCTGTCGTTGCGGTGAAGCTTTAAGAAGATAATAGCAATCCAAAGGTTGTTTGAGAAGAGAAAATTGAGACGCGAGAGTTGATTAAATCTTAAGAGTATGACTGCATTGACACACCAAGAACATGAGGGTATAGCATTAGAAGGAAAGAGGATTTCAGAATGAAGAAATGTGATAGGATATTCTTAAGACAAAAAATTTCGTGGCGTCTTTTGAAACCTTGACTCACTTCATCAAGATACTATATTGACAACGCTACATATCTATGACACTAATCTTCAGGCTATAGAACCTTAAAGTCTTTCTGAATCTCGCGGTTCAATTTGCACTCCAGACTGCCAAATCGGACACTCTTATTAAGCTTATCGGAGGATTTCAACATCTCGATCTTCTAAACGTTTTCTCACTGGTGAGTAAAGTTTTGGTAAGTTTCGCCCCTGTAGCAGATTAGTGCACCAACTGCATTAGCTTTTTGACACCTTTTATATCAGACGGAATGATCAATAACAAGTATTTCTACAGTCTAATATATTAAATTCAATACTCCTTATCTCTCTGACGTGAATAGAGCTTGCGTGTCCTGTCTATCGACTCAAAAGTATCTATTCAAGAGTAGAAAGCTACTCCACAAAATGTACCCGATTAATTGCCAGCAGTTAATTCTTACGAAGTGTACTCATCTCTAACACTGAACCGACTGTCATTTGGCCTGGTATGTATGCGAGCTTATCCATGGCCGTTGACCAGTGCCATTCTAGAACACCAAGTAAATTCCTTTACAAAAATAGAGGCACCAAATCGTCCGAAGAATTCTGCATAGATGTTCGGTGCATATAGCGGAATAACATAGCAAACTGCCTAGAGTACATTCCTAGCATAGTCTAGCTAAGAGCCGTCAACATTGGCAAGAAGAAAATCGAAACACACAGATATGTGCTTAGATCTATACTTCAGACTGTTTTCACAGACATTGTATTACCAAGTTACAGAAATATTCAGATATTTTACTAAGAGGGGATGTCAATATACGTGTTGTTCTCTTACCAAAACGAATGCAAATAGTTAGCATGCACTACAACTAACCAGAAATATATTTGATAAAAAGCGTAGTCAGATTAGAATTTTTCAATAGCAACTTGCACGCTGTAATACTCAAAAATCTGTTGAAAAATTACTTTCATATGGCATATCTACAAGGCGGCCAACTGTGGCTTTCTGCACAAATAATGGTATTACTAATTGCAGATATCAGGATCCGCCGTGATACTTGCATTAGAACGAGGGGAATCACTTTGCATCCAGGACAACCGACGAAAGAGGATGGGTTGAAAAGGAAAAAGTACGGCAACACATATTGCCTTTAGGACTTGGAAATTCGAATTATTCGAGTTTAAAATTAGTGATATCCGGATCAAGATCTCTTTAGGTGAGGAAGAATGAATATCATGGTGAGCTCATAAGGTATAGTAAAGAGAAAGGGCGTTAAAATGATGGACAAGTTAATGGATCACTTGCGATAGGACAAGCATCCTCGAGCTTCTGTTTATGCCGGCTTATGTCCTTGTTACATGCTGTGAAATTTAGAAGTCAGCAGTGGACATCGGCATCTATTCCTTAAATCCTATTGGCTTAGAGCCAGTAAAGGAATTGAACATTGAATACGATGCCGTAGGATCTTTTGTTGTGTACCTAGGTCTCAAAAACAAAGCAGTAGTGCTTTTAGAGCACCTTAACTCACATTATACAATGTCGTACCATTTAAACAACCGTGGATTAACTTCTCCCTTTAATAAGACGAGGGTATCACAGACGTATAGCTTTGGGAATCAACCACGGTTGGTTTTAGGTGGGCCCTTGGGATTGAAAATTTTGTGATACCAAATGTAAAAAACTCAAGTATTAATTTATCAATGATAATCAAGCAATTGCTATACTTCCCCTTTATAATTAACTACAATACTATTTGAGAGTGCTTTCTGCCGAAAAAATCTACGTAAGACTCATAACGCAATCACGTTTTTCTTAATTGTCAGCCTGATAGAAACCTTTCAATCCAAAGAGTTGTGTTCTTAGGGATATATATAATTTAAAGAAAGTATCGTGTGTGTTAACACTCGAGCCTTTGAAATATGCGTTTCATTAGCGTTCTTGCTGCTCACTAAAACTTACATATAGAGTTGTGTAGGATTCACTAGGTTCCGGTCTATCATTAATAATATTTTCCCGATTGTATACTGTAAAACTTGTTAGGAACCAATTATATTCTAACCTCCAAAGTAGCCTAACTTTGAACCTGAGAGCGGTGATCTTAACAACGAGACAAGTAAAGAACTGATTTTAAGTTCTTTTGAGATCTTTTCCTACACGGTTATGTGGAAAATATATACGGTATAATAAATCCTCAGTCCTCAGTCATCACAAAGCAACCAAACTGTGGGATAATCAAGTAAGCTCATTGTATGCTTTCATTAATAACTTAGTGCCACACGTTTCATATAACAAAAATTCATTTATTTCAGAATTCTCTTGAGGAAAATTCTTCATATCCAAGTTTTTGAATGATACTACAGTAGCATTGTCTTGATAAGAATATTCATCAGTATCACATTTATTCATTCCGACATCCTCTTTCCCTCTAATACTATATACTCATTTTATTGGTGTGTCAATGCTGTGTTACTTCGAAGATATAATCAAGTCTTCCCTCTAGCGTCACGCATCTTGATTTCCTTTTCTCAAACAACCTTGGATAGCTATTCATCTTCTGAAAGTTTCGCCACAACGATTGTGTAATGGTGAGTTACACACCTATCCTTTTGATATAAGCAGTATAGTCCCTCTGTAATTCTTTAGTATATTAATATCATATACTAATACTCTACTCTTATGCATACAGTAAATGAGTGCAAGAAAATTGAACAAAGCTGTAGCGTTATGACATTAGATCAGCCATTATACTGTAACGGTGTTCAAATCGTACCTGGAGCTGAACAAATTTCTGAACGGCCCAAGTTTTTAAGAGGTTTCCAGTTAAGTAATTTCTAGGCACGATTTGATACATCATGTCGGGAAATGGTATAGATCAGCCATTATACTGGAATGGTGTTAAATCGTACCTCAGCTGAAGAAATTTCTGAACGGTCCAAAGATGTATCGCCTTTAGGAGATTTCTAATTTAATTAATTTCTAGGCACGATTGTATATATTATGTCAAGAAATGGTATAGAAGATTTTTGGTGTATCCTGTACAATATGTAAACTTTAGTGAAAATGCTGATTGGCCATGCTTACTCAAGATCATTGAGAACTCACTTCTAGACTTTTCTCGGGGACCTCTACATTTGGTTATCAAGACATTTACAACCGTCGGAGGAGATGACAAAAACTAGGATCTGCGATCTTATTCAACTACGTCTGGATGCAACATTTAAAAGAAAATGAAATTGCATGACAGAAACCATATTACAAAACCTCGAAATTATGTACGTTAAGTACGTTTATAAATTATGTTAAGCGCTATTTTCACCTTATATTTTATGGATAAAAAATACAATTAGATATGAAAAGTGCCGAAAGACAAGAAGGTCTTTCGGGAAATATCTGCAGCGATCGAATTTAAATCTGCCATTGAGGCCACGACAATTCAATCACACTTCTTGAGAAACTTCGAGATCAATACAAGACGGCTTCTAGTACAGGAAAAATTTACTAGAAAAGTGTTATTCTGAAAAAAAAAAATATTCCCAATATGAAATTTTGGTCGGGGGTCACATTTGGTTTTGGATTTAAGAACCTAATGAGTCCATAAAAATTCGTGGGAGGATTCGTTTTTTGGGGGGCGAGGGGGAACTCGAGGAATAGTAAAAACTTAAAAAGTATGTCATGTAGGGTGTCTGCTAATAGGTTTTGAGGTACGCTGAATCGATTAAAGCTAGTATCAAATTGATAAAACAAGTAGTTTATAATATAAAAATGTTTAGTATAAATACGTGCAGTTGTTTTTTGCGATGGGTAATAGTTTAATATCAGCATAACGCTTTTTGGGCAATCTTGCAATTCTAATGAAAACTGCGACCTGTTCTTTTAACATTTTGAGAAAATCATTCTTAGTTGCTGTGTGTAGATGAAACTGTAATGTAATTCAAGATATAGGTTTAGATCAGATTCAACTGGAAGTTGGCACGAAGATCACCACAATGAGAGATCAAAAATGTGAAACTGTTTTGTTTACGTTGTTGGAGTCGATATCTGTTTAAGAAAAGTTAACGAATGTCGATCATTAAGGAAATATTAAGATTTCGTGTTTACGGAACGTTTGTGAAGTAATTGTGTGTTTCATATTTTTTAAATGTGTAGTCATCTTGCAACTTCTCCTTGTACTCGTTTCATGTGTGAGTTTACGTTCCCTGATTTATGTAGTTGGGTCTTCTTTTAAGGGTAGAGCACTTCTGTGAATAAATATTTTACTAATGATGTCATCAGCACGACTTGCTTCTTAATTTGAATCTCATTCTGAGATTATTAAAGATAGTAGATAGTTTAATACAGCATTAGTTACTTCATTTACTCGAAGGATGAAGGAACTAGTAGGACAGCATAACAGCAGTTCACTCGTCGCTAAAAGTGCATGACCGAGTCATCAATGTTGATCCATTAATTTTGTATCAACGAATGCTCCTCAAAAGAGACGAAGATCTGTCAAATTTCTTCAAGTATGAAATAGCTCCTTATCCCTTATCGCTATTTGTGAGCTCAGGCACGCGGAAAAATGTAAAATCTGGTTTGTAGGATGAGTTTATAAGTTGTGAACCAGACAGTGAGGATATTTTGTTGCAAAATGTGGCAAGGTACGTCATTGATGGCGGCCACTTGCTATATGCACTCAAGTGGGACACCAAACTGAAGAAAAATCAAACATACAAGGACTTGTGCAGCTCCTACGTTAATTATGTTCAAAAGAACTTCGTCACGGCATCAATCACAAATTCTCAAAATGTCAGTCAGGTCCTAAAACATGTTGTAGTAGTGTTTGATGGACATGATGATCCAAACAGCACAAAATCAGATGAACATGCGGGCAGGTACAAATTGTCCTGTCCCCGTGTTAATGTCGAAGAGCACTTGCCTGTGTTTGGAAACCAGATAAGGTTCTTGTCTAATGAGGAAAACAAAAAGCAGTTGATAGTTTTACTGACAAAACCTTTCCAAAGCAGTGGGATTGAAGTTCGACAGTCGACTGGAGATGCTGACAGACTAATCGTGCATACTGCCATTGAAGTACCTTCTAGTGCCATTGCCACTCAAGATACAGACATTCTAGTCATAACAACAGCTCTTGCTCCAGTCGATCAGGAAACTTATGTGCTTAAGTCAAAGATTGGGCGACGCAAACGGAAATTATATCCTCCAAGAGCAACATGTCGGTGTGAGAGACTATATTCTCCTGGCTCACGCGTTCAGTGGCTGTGATACCACCAGCGCTATTTATGGTAAAGGCAAGGCGCAGATCCAAAAGTTGCTTGAGACAGACAACCGTTTAAAAACCAGTATCCATATATTTAATAAAAGGGATTCAACGCACGAGGAGGTCATGAACGCTGGAGAAACTATTTTTCTGTGTCAGTATGGTTCTAATGATGGGACACACACACTGGATGCTTTTAGATATATTATGTTCCAGAAGTCTTTAAGGAAAATTACAGCAGAGCTAGAATCACTTCCACCAACGTCCGCAAGTGCAGCACAACATTCCTATCGTATGTACTATTAAGTACAACTTTGGATGGGAAATAAGCTGAATCCGGAAAACTGGGGTTGGACTCGACAAAAAATGGAATTTTGCAAGCCACCAGGACCACACTCGAGATTGCTCCAGAAGCTGTACTCAAATTGGTATTTTGCTCTTGCGAATTAACTTGTTCGACTTCGCAGTGTACTTGCATGAAAAGTGGCGTCAAGTATTCACCGCTATGTAAAGTCTGTGAAGGAGGAGCATGTCTCAACATGGAAACAGAAGAGGATAATGCAACTACCCATATCGAAGATGAGGTCGAACTTGTGTGTGGTGTTGATGAAGCTATTGTTGATGATGACGATGAGAATTATTTACTACGTTCATACGATTGTTATCTATGATATAATATGCTTCAGACAAATTTATTCATCACAGTCTAATTGTAGCACATTTTCACTTTTTCTAATCACTTATTACACACATTCCCCTTACTTGTCTTTTTACATTAATTCAGTAGAAAAATCATTTTTATATTGAAAACTACTTGTTTTATCAATTTCATACTAGCTTTAATCGATTCAGCGTACCTCAAAACCTATTAGCAGATACCCTTAATGACATACTTTTTAAGTTTTTAATATTTCTCGAGTTTCCCCTCTGCCCCCAAAAAACGAATACCTCCTCGAATATTTATGGACTCATTAGATTCTTAAATCCAATACCAAATATGACCCATGACAAAATTTCATGTTGGGAATATTTTTTTTTTCACAACCAAACAATTTTTCCTGTACTATCAAGTGACGCAATCAGTTTTCGACGGGGTAAAGGTACCTGTATATGGAGAAGAATAATACAAGAAAATACAAACTGGAAGTCTGTAGCTGTTAATGGGTTTTAGTTGGATCTTTTAAAAATCTTACTAAAAGACTTCATGAGCAGTTGTTGATCTGAAAGGAAATGCCACGAATTTATTAAATTTAGAGCTGTTCAGCATTCAATTCGGAAGTCTCTCCAACTCCAGGAGCGAAATGGTCTAAGCATGAACCCAATCGAATGAGGTTGGCGTGTGAAAGAGGATATGCGAATTCCAGGACCCACACAGCTACTATCAGCTCCAGCCGGCTAATGTTACTTACCTTTAAATAACAAGTGACTGCAAGATGTGAACGAGTCACATGTTAGTATAAAAGAGCAGATAAGAAATATTGAAGGTTTTCTCAATTTTGCCAAGGGACTTGATGTACAAATGGCAGATTGAAAGACAATCTTATATAGATGATGTCGAACAAAGCTGTTGAAAACCAATATGTCGTTGACAATTGCTTAATTGTTGATCCAATCTGTTATGATTATTATTTTGAAATAACGTTTCCGTTTTATAGACATAACAAAATGGACATGAAGACGATCTAGTATAAAGCATAAAGGTGTTTTATTGTTTAGTTTACATATTTTGGAATTTGTGTAACTGCCGTTTAGTTTCCGACTCTCTTAAAAAGAAGTCAAGTTTAACACTCTTAATAAAGAACGATGTTTGGATATTCCGTACATGCAAAGAATCAATGTACATTTTTATCCAGACCGGGTCGTAAGAATGAAACCTCTACTACACGTCCATCGGAGTTGATTTCGACTTACTGCCCTAGGTTTTATACGACATAAGGATATATAATGCTTACTGCTCAGCACCTT
The DNA here is from genome assembly GCF_964235325.1 of Thermobia domestica. Classification (NCBI taxonomy): domain Eukaryota; kingdom Metazoa; phylum Arthropoda; class Insecta; order Zygentoma; family Lepismatidae; genus Thermobia; species Thermobia domestica. The sequence goes on from NC_137470.1 coordinate 85,049,449, forward strand.
GTTCCTTTGCGAGTGTACCTACCTGCCTTTCAGACAGAAGTCCACGAATCTTAACAATTTTCTGTATCTGTTATACTAGACTTAAGGTCGTAAGCTTGTAAAGGATTCAAATGCAGGTTATTGGCCCGAAAATCTAATGGGAGATCCTTAGGTAATTAGGTACGTGATTAGGTAGTTAGGTAATTAGGCCCGCTTCTCTTGGCCTGTGAAACAAGTCCGACCGATGAATTACTAAAGCTAGAGGTGTAAATCATGGATACGCGATACAAAGATGTTATACAGGTCTGGTGGAACACGTGTAAAACAGAGACAGAAGAAAGTAATCAATTGACAGAATTTTTTTTTAAACTTAGGTAACATTGGAAGTTTTTCATTTGTCACCTGAAAGATATAAAACTTCCTAGGCTCACTTCCCACATCTTGCACCAGAAGCCCTGAAATTCCCCTCTTGGGAATAGTGTCCGATAACTTGTTCGTCAAGCTGCCCAAGGAAAGTGAAAGAGACTACGATAATTTTTCTATTAGCCAGAAAGTTAAACTGGAGTTTATAAAAAATATCGAGGCGTCTTTTCCAAGCTTGACTCATTTCAAGAGATTCTATATTTATAACTACAGTTTAGTTTTCGAATCTCCTAAAAAGAAGCAAAATTTAAGTCTCTTAATAAAGAGCGATGTTTCGATATGCGTTCCATGCAAAGATCTTATGTACACTTTCATCCAAGAGAAACCTATAAGAATGAAACCTCTACAACGCCTCGATCCCAGTTGGTTTATACTTATTCCCTAGCTTTTATAGGCTATAAGTGATTCAGTGGATACTTCTGAGCACCTTGATCCTTTGCCATTGTACCAAGCTGCTTTTGAGACAGAAGGCCACGAAGCTCAACAATATTCCGTAACAGTTATATTACACCTGTGGTCGTAAGCTTGTAAAGGATTCACATGTAGGTTATTGGCCTGAAACTCTAATAGGGTTTTTTTTTTTAGGTAATTAAGAACGTGATTAAATTGTAGACACAGGGCCGCTTCTCTTGGCCTGTGAGACAAGTCGGGCCGATGAACTTATAAAGCTGATGAACTGATAAACAGATGAGCACAAAAGTCCTGTAGAACTTCTGTTATCGTAACAGTATTTGGGAATGAAGAATTAATCTTGCTAATGTTGTGCCTGAAGTTGAGTTAATCCCCGAGAAAATTTCGTGCCCTAAATTAAGCACTGTTCGATAATCATATCTCTTGAAACTTCGCTCAAGAGGGCCTCTTTTCCTGCGAATTGTGAATGTTCCTTGAGTTGTTAATTTCTTGTATACTCTGATACCGTATTTGCTACGAGGGCTTCAATCTGTTGAGTATAGTGATGGGCAAATTTTCCATAGAAAAGATGACCAGCTGCGTGAGAAAACGGAAGCATTAATTTAATTGCCTTGAAATGATGATTGTAGTCCCATCTTCCATCTTGTACCTTTCGATAGAATTGCAATAAGATTATGACCTTCTCTATATACTGCAGCCAAAGCTAACGGTTCGGAAAATGTAACCGTCTAAATTTTGGGATTCATCTAGTTGATCGTTCCGTCTCAGATATGAAAGGTGTCAAAACGCTAATACAGTCGGTGCACTAATCTGCTACAGAGCGAAAGCTTACCAGAACTTTACTCCCCGGTGATTAAATGTTTAGAAGATCGAGAAATTCAAATCCTCCAATAAGATTAAAAGAGTGTGCGATATGGCAGTCTGTAGTGCAAGATGAACCGTGAGAGTAAGAAAGACTTTAAGTTTTTATAGCCTGTAGATTATTGGGATAGATACGTAGCGTTATTAATATAGAATCTTGATCATGTGAGACAAGGTTGCAAAAGACCCTCGAAATATTTTATTGACGCAAGTTTAACCATCAAGCTAAGCGAAAGTTAATAGCAGTATTTATTACTTTCTTTGGGCACCGAGACGAGCAAGTACTCGAACACTGTAACTAAGACTAAAGATGATGGGCTTCTGCTCCAACATGTGGAAAGTGAGTAAGTTCATAAGTCGGCATATATGCTGCTCGTGTTAAAGAATTCAAAAAGATGTAAACAGAACAATAAATCACCTTGCTTTATAACTTGTTTCATACCTTCATTCAAAGTTACTTCGTTCGTAAAGGTGGTTGAATCACAAACCTATCTTTCAGTCACTTTTTATCTACAGGTAAGCTTATCCGGGTGGAACTGATCGTAGCTGTGTGGGTCCTGGAATTCGCATATCCTCTTTCACACACCAACCTGGTTCGATTGGGTTCATGCTTAGACCATTTCACTCCTGAATTTTTTGCTCGTTACCTTGTGTGTGTCCTGCAACAATTTCGTTTTCTCTTCGGGTACCAAAGCCGCTCGTATTAAAGATTTCCAAAATATGTAAACTAAACAATAAACCACCTTAATGTTTTATACCTTGTTTGTTTACCTTCTTTTAAAGTTACATCAAGATCGTCTACATGTCCATTTTTTTAGGTCTATAAAGCGGGGACGTTATTTCAAAATAATAATCATAACTGATTGGATCAACAACTAAGCAATTTTCAAAGAGTGAATGGTTTTCAACAGCTTTGTTCATCATCTATATTAGATTGTCCTCCGATCTGGCATTTATACATGAAGTCCCTTGGCAAAATGGAGAAAACCTTCAATATTTCATATCTGCTCTTTTATACCAACTTGTGGCTCGTTCACAGCTTGCAGTCACTTTTTATTTAAAGGTTAGTAACATTACCCGGCTAGAGCTGATGGTAGCTGTGTGGGTCCTGGAATTCGCATATCCTCTTTCACACACCAACCTCATTCGATTGGGTTCATGCTTAGACTATTTCGCTCATGGAGTTAGAGAGACTTCCGAATTGAATGCTGAACAGCTGCCGTTTTAGCAGCGGGAAAAGTGGCCATTATGAAGCTTTGTAACTACTCCCTTGTTATACCTGATATGGCATATACCAGAGAGAACATGTTTCCTTCTCCATACAGGCTAATAGGAAATGTGTAATCTTGACCAGATTGTCAGGATTGTTTATCGGTTGGTAGAAGACACTGACTAACTTTCACAATTCTTCTTCTTCTTTTTTTTTGAAGGATCTTGAAGGCTTTCTACTATTCACTGCTGATTATAGCTGAAGACGTGACAGAGCCTGTTGCATCCTGAAAAAAGTGAAATCAATCTTTTAATGACCCTCAGTTTCTCAAAATTTAATAAATTCGTAGAATTTCCTATCAGATCAACAACTGCTCATGAAGTCTTCTAGTGAGATTCTTGGAAGATCCGAATAAAACCCATCAACATCTACAGGTTTCTAGTTTGTATTTTCTTCCCTTATTCTTCTCCATATACAGCTACCTTTACTCCTTCGAAAACTGATTGCATCACTTGAAGCCGTCTAGTATTGATCTCCAAGTTTTTTCAAGTAGTGTGATTGATTTGTCGTGGCCTCAATGGCAGATTTAAATTCGATCGTTGCAGATACTTCCCGAAAGACCTTCTTGTCTTTTGGTACTTTTCGTGTCTAATTGTATTTTATATCCAAAAAATATAAGGTGAAAATAGCGCTTAACATAATTTATAAACGTACTTAACGTACTTAATTTCGAGGTTTTGTAATATGGTTTGTCTTGGAATTTCATTTTCTTCTAAGTGTTGCATATTGATTTCCTCATGCAGACGTAGATGAATAAGATTGCAGATCCTAGTTTTTGTCATCTTCTCCGACGGTTGTAAATGTCTTGATAACAACATGTAGAGGTCCCCGAGAAAAGTCTAGAAGTGAGTCTCTATGATGTTGAGTAAGGATGGCCATTCAGCATTTTCACTAAAGTTTACATAGTGTACAGGATACCACCAAAGTTCTAAACCATTTCCTGACATAATATATACAATCGTGCCTAGAAATTAATTAATTGGAAATCTAAAGGCGAAACATCTTTGGACCGTTCAGAAATTTCTTCAGCTGAGGTATGATTTGAACACCATTCCAGTATAATGGCTGATCTATACCATTTCCCGTATCAAATTGTGCCTAGTAATTACTTAACTGGAAACCTCCTAAAGGCGGTACAACTTGGGCTGTTCACAAATTTCTGCAGCTCCAGGTACTATTTGAAAACCGTTGCAGTATAATGACTGATCTAACGTCATAACGCATGTGCTTTGTTCACTTTTCTTGCACTCATTTACTGTATGCATAAGAGCAGAGTATTAGTATTTGAAATTAAAATACTGAAGAAATCCAAATGGACTACACTGCTTATATCAAAGGGATAGGTGCGTAACTCACCATTACACAATCGTTGTGGCGAAACTTTCACAAGATGAATAGCTATCCAAGGTTTTTTGAGAAAAGGAAATCAAGATACGTGACGCTAGAGGGAAGACTTGATTATATCTTCAGAGTAAGACAGCATTGACACACCAATAACATGAGTGTATAGTATTAGAGGGAAAGAGGATGTCAGAATGAATAAATGTGATACGATATTCTTATCAAGACAATGCTACTGTAATATCATTGAAAAACTTGGATATGCAGAATTTTCTCAAGAGAATTCTGAAATAAATGACTTTTTTGCTGTTTGAAATGTGTGGCACTAAGCTATTAATCAAAGCACACAGTGTGCTTATTACATTAACGTACAATTTGGCTGCTTTGTGATGCCTTGATTATACCGTATATATTTTCCACATAACCGTGTTGGAGAAGATCTCAAAAGAACTTTAAATCGGTTCTTTACTTGTCTCATCGATCAGATCACCGCTCTCAGGTCCAAAGTTAGGCTGCTTTGGAGGTTAGAATATAATTGGTTCCATAGCAAGTTTTACAGTATACAATCGGGAAAATATTATTAATGATAGACCGGAACCTAGTGAATCATACACAACTCTATATGTAAGTTTTAGTGAGCAGCAAGGACGCTAATGAAACGCATATTTAAAAGGCTCGAGTGTTAACTAACAGGATTTTTCTTTAAATTATATATATCCGTAAGAACACAACTCCTTGGATTAAAAGGTTTCTATCAGGCTAACAATAAAGAAAAAGGTGATTCCGTTATGAGTCTTAAGATGATTTCTTCAGCAGGAAGCGCTCCCAAATAGTAATGTAGTTGCATAAAAACGGGAAGTATAGCAATTGCTTGATTATCATTGATAAATTAATACTTTAGTTTTTTACATGTGGTATCACAAAATTTTCAATCCCAAGAACCCACCTAAAACAAACCGCGGTTAATTCCTAAAGCTATACGTCTGTGATACCCTCGTCTTATTAAAGGGAGAAGTTAATCCACGGTTGTTTAAATGGTACGACATTATATAATGTGAGTTAAGGAGCTCTAAAAGCACTACTTCTTCTTTTTTGAGACCAAGGTAAACAACAAAAGATCCTACGGCATCGTATTACCACATCACTTAGAGATCGATTTCATCTCTTATAATTATCTTTTTTCAGTAATTGTAGAATTCTATTACAATGAAGTCTAGTGACATCTTTTCTAATGATCTTATTTTAAGGCGATTTCTTACGTAGAGGATGCATTATACAGAAAGCTTCACAAGCTCGGGGTACTTGTGCTATCGCAAGTGACCCATCAACTTGTCCATGATTTTAACGCGGTTTCTCTTTACTATACCTTATGAGCTCACCATGATATTCATTCTTTCTCACCTAAAGACTTCTTGTTCCGCACGTCACAGGGTTAAACTCGAATATTTCGAATTTGCAAGTCCCAAAAACAATATGAGCTGCTGTTCTTTTCCCATATCAAGCCGCCCGCTCTCGTCGGTTGTACTGCATGCAAACTGATTCCACTCGTTCTAAAAACAGTTATCATGGCGGATCTACTACATCTACTGATATTATCTTATTATCAAAATGCATCCTCATATATAGAATTAGTAATACCATTATATCAGCAAAGGGCCACAGTCGGCACCCTTGTAGATATGGCATATGAAAGTAATTTTTCAACAGATTTTAGTCTATTACAGCGTGTAAGATCCATATGAAAAATCCTAATCTGACTACACCTCTTATATAATATTACTATGTCTGGTTGGTTGTATTGCATGCTAACTGCTTGCATTCGTTTTGATAAGGGAACAGCATGTATATAGATATCTCTTGTTAATAAATATATGAATGTTTCTGTAAGTCGGTAATACAATGAACTCTAAAAGCAGTCGAAAGTATAGTTCTAAGCACATATTCGTGTGTTTCGGCTTTCTTCTTGCCAATGTTAACGGCTTTTGGCTGGACTATGCAAGGAATGTACTCTAGGCACTTTGCCATGATATTCCGCTATATGATGCGATCATCTATGCAGAATTCTACAGACGATCTGGTGCTTCTATTTTAGTAAAGGAATTACTTGGTGATCTAGAATGGCTCTGGTCAAAGGCCACGAATATGCTCGCATACATACCAGGCCAAATGACAGTCTGGTTCAGTGTTAGAGATAAGTACATTTCGTAAGCTTCAACTGTTGTAAGGTAGATTTTGTGGAGTAACTTGTTGATCCTTGTGTCTCAGGTATGAAAGGTGTCAAAAAGCTTATAAAATTCTTGCACTAATTTGCTACAGACGGGAAGTATACCAGATCTTTGCTCACCAGTGAGAAATCGTTAAGAAGATCGGGAAATTCAAATCCTCCAATAAGGTTAATAACAGTGTCCGATATGGCAGTCTGTAGTGTAAGATCGACTGTGCGAGCCAGAAAGACTTTAAGGTTCTATAGCCTGTATAGTTCTGTAGATATGTAGCGTTATCAATATAGCATTTAGATGACGCCTCGAAATTTTTTATACACGCAAGTTTAACTGTCAGGCTCAGCGAAACTTATTAACTGTATTTATTATTTTCTTTAGGCACCGAGACGTGCAAGTACTCGAACACTATTCCCAAGAGGGCAATTTCAGGGCTTCTGGTCCATGTGGGAAGTGAGCCAATAAGTTTTAGATCTTTCATGTGTACTTAACCTAAAATATCCCAATCTAACCTAAGTCAAAAAAAAAAAATCTGTGGATTGATTACTTTGTTGCAGCCTCTGTTCTAGCAGACTTGTGTAACATCTTTGTATCGCGAATCAGTGCTTTACACCGCTAGCTTTAGTAATTCATCGGCCTGACTTTTCTCCCAGGCCCGCAGTGGTTCAACTGCCACATCTAGCTGGACAAAATATAAAAAACCGAATTCTGAGAAATAGTGAGAAAACGATGGGAATTCTTGGGGCAAGGCCCAAGCGGTGGGAAAAGACTCTAAGGTGCCAAATTACACATGGGGAAGTATATCGCATCCGACGAACAAGATTAATTTTATGCAATGTAGAATGATCTGATCGATAGTTTCCGTGCTAGACCTTACGTCTGCAGCATATAACACAGACAGCTGTTGGTCAATGCCAGGAATATAGTGTGACAACTATAGATGAAGGTATGACGTGCATGTGACATGAATGAGGTGTGCCCTGGTTTTTTGGGTGGGCTATGGCGTGATGGGAAACACTAGCGAATAAGAACGTATACTGTACTTAGGAATAGGTATAATGAATTGACGCGTAAAAACATTTCTCCACCAGTCTTCAGGTTCTAATGACTATAGATCTGTAGAGTAATGATTGTAGTTTGTGCATGATAACTATGACGTGCAAATGTTTGCATAATTGTTGCTTCTTGTACTTTCAAAAATGGAGTGTACGATGACACAACGAGTCTTCTTCGACGCCTGGAGAGGTGAACTCAATAGCTGCATGAGAACCAATAGTGTTTACACCTGTGTAATACACAAATTATTGTTACAATACTGTGATGAGGATGTAGCAGAGTGCGTCAGAAAGGTTCCAGATAGTTTTTGTATACATGTCAAAGAGAAATGGCAAAAATGTCATCGTGCAATGAATAACTTTGTAATCAAATATGGTAAGTGGCTCTCGACAGTACAGTGGAGTTTTCTGCAAACGTACGGAATGCAGCGACAATAAACGACCAGTATCATTTAGTATAGGTGTGACACCGAGAACACCTGTAGGGCGTCCAAGAGAAGTGTTTGAAGATGCAAGTAAGAAAGCAAAGAGAAGACGGTTGTAGTCGTTAGGAAAACATAGACAACTGAAGAGTTAGTGTATGCAGCGCAAATGCGTTTACGTGCAAAACAAAAACGTGATGCTTCTTATATGGTGAAAGAGATTGATGTGTCACACAGGAGTGGTCGCGAATCCGAAAGGAGTACAAGAGTCCAGAGACGACAGTATCAATTAAGATTACAAACGATGAGGCATTAGCGTTATATGTTGACGCGAAATTGACAAAGAAACAATACCAGTTAGTTCGTAACCAGGCAAAAGTTCACAATGCAAATATCTATTCGTCTAACTATAAACTGTTAGAGGCAAAGAAAGCGTGCTACCCAGCCTCTATTATCACAGACGTATATGCGGAAGTGCAGCTGCAAGCGTTAATTGATTATAGTATCGAGCGGTTGATCACCAGAAACAGTACTATACTGCAAGAGATCAATCAGGAAGTTGAAATGACCATGTTCTTCAAATGGTGTTTGTGATGGCGCGTCAGGTCAGAGCGCATACAAACAATGGTATAATTCAGATACGGAAGACGATATACATGACAATACATATTTGTTATTTCGTTAGTGTCTCTAAAATTACAATATGGTTAAGAGACACTCTGTCATAATCCACGGCGATTGCCTATACGCAATTGTTGGCCACTCAAGCTACTGTTCATGAAAGAAACAGCAGAATTAACACTTTCAGAAGTTACTAAGATACAGCAGCAACTACAAGCTCTCTCACTAACAACTATCACCTACAATGATAATCAAAGAGTGGTGAACCACAGATTAATGCTTACAATGGTAATTGTGAAGGTCTGTAGTGATATCACAAACAATCATATTAACGATGTTACATCTGCGGTGCGTCTACAAAGAAAATAAACGATCCGGACAAAACTACAGCACAACCACCCGACACAACAACGTTTGAATTCGGTTTGTCAAGTCTGCATTACTGGATAAGGTGCTTTGAGTGTCTCTTGCACATTGCATATAGACTGGACATCATACCTGACAAGTGAGAAAGAGGGAACAACCAAATGTTGATCAACGAAAAAAATTACTACAGAAGCGATTTCGTGAAGAAATAGGTCTCCTGGTGGATGTGCCGAAATCAGGCTACGGAACAAGAGTGAGGTAATATTGCCTTCAAGTTTTTCTGAATCCATCATTATCAGCGTCCATTACTGTCATCAATGAAGAGTTGATTAAACGATTTGCAGTTCTCTTACGTACCTCTTTTGCAATTAACTGTGAGGCATTTGGTATGTATTCTCTGCAAACTGCCCGATTATATGTGGACCTATATGACTGGTATTCCATACCGGCATTTGGGCATATAGTATTGATACATGGGACATCGTCGAATCTGCGCTAGTTCCCATTGGACAGCTTTCCGAAGAGGCACAAGAAGATCAGAATAAAGATTGTCGAAGGTTCCGCGAACATCAAGCCAGGAAAAGTTCTCGTCACAACAACATAGAAGATTTAATGCACATGTTGTTAATCACGTCGGATCTCTGCATAACAAACCTTAGCAAATTCACACTCAAACACAGTGACATCTTCCCGAAAAAATACGTCTATAGTTACAAGTTCTTCCCACGTGTCAAGCATACATTTCAGCTGATCATACTACTGAATTAAACAATAGTACTTCCAGTGAGGATATGTGACTGCTTACCACTTCGTGTCGCTCTGTGTCCGCGCAATGCCATGTTTTCTTTGGTTATGAATTTTGTTAAGCTAGATGTGGCAATTGAACCAGTGTGAGTCCAAGAGAAGCGGGCCTGGTTCTACAAGGTATACATGTACCTAATTACCTCAGGATCTATTAGATTTTCCGGTCAATAACCTGAATGTGAATCCTTTACAAGGTTACGGCCATAAGTCTAATATAACTATTACAGAAAATTGTTAAGTTTCGTGGGCTTCTATTTGAAAAGTAGCATGGAATAGTCGCAAAGGAACAAGGTGCCGAGCAATAAGCAATGATTATTCTTATGTCGAATAAAACCTAGGGCAATAAGTAGAAACCAACTGCGATGGACGTGTAGTAGAGCTTTCATTCTTACGACACGGTCTTGGATAAAAATGTACATGGAGTCTTTGCATGTATAGGATATCCAAAGATCGTTCTTTGTTAAGAGTGTTAAACTCTATTTCCTTGTTAAAGGTTCGAAAACTAAATGGCAGTTAAACAATTTTAAGTGACCTTGCAAATGGCAGAATCCTCGAAGTCAATCATATCCTGTTGAACATCTTAATATATAACAATCAAACAATAAACAATTTTTATAAACGTACAATTGAATGATACTGTAGCACGCGAATGTGATATTTAAATGAATTGGTATTTGCTCGTTAGCTTAAGTGTGTCCTCCTACGGTTTCGTTTTCTCTACGGGTACCAAAGCAGTTCGTGTGAAAGGATTGCAAAATATATAACAGAACATTATACCACCTTCATGTTTTATACCTTCATTAAAGTTTAGTAAAGATCGTCTTTATGTCCATTTTTTTAGGTCTATAATGCGGAAACGATATCACAAAATATTAATCATAACTGATTGGATCAACAATTAAGCCGTTGTCAAAGACATATCTGCTTTTTTACAGCTCTTGTTCGTTATCATCTATATCAGATTGTCTTCCGATCTGCCAGTGCTACATGAACTCTCTCGCAGAATGCAGAAAACCTTGAATACTTCATATCAGCTCTTTTACACTAACATGCGGTTCATGACAAACCTATCTTGCAATCACTTTCTATTTACAGATAAGTAAGCTTATCCGGCTGGAGCCGATGGTAACTGTGTGGGTCCTGGAATTCGCATATCCTCTTTCACACACCAAACTCTTTCGATTGGGTACATGCTTAGACCACTTCGATCGTGGAGTTGGAGGTACTTCCGAATTTAATTCTGAACCGCTGCCGTGTTCGTAGGGGGAAAAGTGGCCATATTGAAGCTTTGTAATATTCCTCCCTTGTTGTACCTGATATGGCTTATACCAGGGAGGACATGTATCCTTCTCCATACGGGCGAATAAGAAATGTGTAATCATGAGCAATTTGTCAGGATTGAGTTTTGGTTAGTTGAAGACTCTAACTTTCACAATTCTTCTTTTTGAAGGATCTTGTAGGCTGCCAAGTATTCACTGCTGAGAATAGCTGAGGTCGTGTCACAGCCTGTTGCATCTCGAAAACAGTGAAAGCAATCTTTTTATAACTCCAAAGTTTCTTTAAATTTAATAATTTCGTAGCATTTCTTTTCAGTAGTGCTTCTAGTAACCTTAAAAGAATCAACAACTGCTTATGAGGTTTTCTAGTATAAATCTTAAAAGATCTGAATCAGTCGCATCAACAGCTACAGATTACTCTTTTGTAGTTTCTTCCATTACTCTTGTCCATATAGAGCTACTTATATATATTGAACACTATTTGCATAATTTGAAGCTGTCTAGTATTGATCTCCAAGTTTCTCAAGAACTGTGATTGAATTGTCGTGGCTTGAAGGACAGAATAAAATTGGATCGTGTAGAGAATCCCCGAGGGCTCTTTTTCTCTTTTTGCACTTGCTAACGAGTTAATACCCCAGAAAATCTCGTGGCCTTCATTAAAAACTGTTCGAAAATAATATCACTTGGAACTTAGCTCAAGAAGTCCTGTTTTTCTGCGAATTGTTCCTTGAGAATGTTCCTTGAGTTAATTTCTTGTAATCGTCTGACACCGTATTTTCCTTCAGGGCTTCCATCTGTTGAGTATAGTGATGTGCAAATTTTTCATAGAAAAGACGACCAGCTGCGTGAGAAAACGTAAGCATTAATTTAATTGCCATCAAATGAAGTTTCTAGTCACCTGTTCAATTTAGTCCCTTTGGAAGAATTCAATACGGTTATGACCTTCTCTAAATATTCCAGCCAAACTTAACAGTTCGCAAAATGTCACCGTCTTAATTTTGAGATTTCTTAATATGGTTTTTCTCAGTGTTTCAAAGATCAGTGTTTCCTCTACATTCACAAAAAAACATTACAAGAATACATGCGACATAAGGGGAGCTATAATGTTTTATCTTGAAATGATTTTCGATATAGGAAAAAATCCGTACTTTGTGTTCTTAAAAGTACCTAGCCTTAAACACGGAAAAATTCTGGCATGCATAGACCCACATCACAATCAGGACACATCCACGTTGTGTTCTTTCGCATCCGTTTGCCATCATAAACCTTTCCTACATCAGAACAGACTTTACAATATCTAGTAGGTATCTCTTTTTTTTCCGTAGCGGGAAGTTTCTCTGCAAAATGTGTTTTGGTCAATCTGTTGGTTCAAGTTGAAGTTTCAGGAACTTGTTGAGCTTCGATACATGCTTTTTCACTCAAAGCTTGTCCCACTTTCTGCCGAAAGTCTGCTAAATGCACATTGTTCTTCTCTTGTCTACTTCTAGTTCTCTTGTATAGTATCCAAGACATATTGAACAAGTGTCCTCAACTTCAGTTGCTTCTGATTGAAGGAGTAATACGCCAGGAATGGATCACTTTTGTCCACACCAATTTTGTATATATTGTAGTCTAACACTTCGTTCCGTTTTGTCATCCCTACAGGTCCGTTCTTACATTTCTCTGTAACTTCAGTGGATGTAGCTTGATATTTAGTTGAAAGCATCAAGACATCCCTTGTATCTTTCCACTTCACACACAAAAGATGATCTGTACGCTGAAACATTATATCACCTTTTTTCAGTTCTTTTGAACAACTGTAGCTTTAGGAGAGTCCTTTCTATTTGGCATAAACGTTCTACCAGCCATTCTGTTTCTTTCCCAGGAACACGAAGGCTCAAAGTCAGGATCAGGTACTAAGTCAGATTTAATTTCTGCATCGTCATGGCCATCCTCAAAATCCAACTCCCCTTCTGATCAATAATCAATATAAATTTCATCTAATAAATCAGCAATAATCTGGTCACTTAGTTTTCTAACCATTCGTGTTCATTCAGTTTGAAAGGGGAAAAAAACTGATTGAAGAACACCTTCAAATATCTCTCTGCAACATGCTACGAGCTCAAATGCGACAACTTATTGTTCTCCGTTCCTGCCTACAACGGACTCCATTTTTTGCCCACCGCATACATAGGTATCCCTACAGATTCTGCAAAATCATCTTGCACGTCTCTGGCATGCAAAAAGGAATCCTATATAATAACATTTGCTTGCACGACTATTTGCTTGCACGACCTGCTTAGCCAAAATACCGTGCTCGTGCTAACCACGCGTATGGCGTTCAATGTGTTAATAAAAGTGTGCGATAGGGCAGACTGTAGTGCAAGATGAACCGTGCGAGTCAGAAAACAGCTTGGTACCGTCGCCAAGGATCAAGGTGCTGAGCAGTAAGCATTGATTGTCCTTATGTCGTATAAAACCTAGGGAAATAAGTTGAAACAAACAGGGATCGACGTGTAGTAGAGATTTCATTCTTACGCCCCCTCTCAAATAAAAATGTACATGGAGTCTTTGCATGTACCACATATCGAAACATCGTTCTTTTTTAAGAGAGTTAAACTTTGCTTCTTTTTAGGAGCTTCGAAAACTAAACGGTAGTTACACAATGTATAGTGTCCTTGCAGATGGCAGAATTATTTGTGTCAATCATCTGCTGTTGAACATCTTAACATATAAACAATCAAACAATAAACAATTGTTATTAACGTACAATTGAAATGTACTGTAGTACGCGAATATAATATCTAAATGAATTGGTTTAGCTCGTTAAATTAGATTTGTCCTGCTACGGATTTGTGTTCTCTTCGGGTACCAAAGCAGCTCGTGTTAAAGAATTCCAAAACATGTAAACTAAACAATAAACCACATTCATGTTTTATACCATCTTTTTATACCTTCTTTTAGATTTCTATCAAGATCGTCTTCATGTCCATATTGTTAGGTTTATAAGGCGGGGACGTTATTACAAAATAATAATCATAACTGATTGGATCAACAATTAAGGCGTTGTCAATGACATATAGGTTTTCAACAGCTGTTGTTCGTCATCATCTATATAAGATTGTATTCCGATCAGATATTTGTTCATGAAGTCACTTGGCAGAATGGAAAAAACCTTCAATATTTCATATATGCTCTTTTATACTAACATGTGGCTCGTCCACATCCTATCTTGCAGTCACTAGTTATGTACAGGTTAGTAACCTTAGCATGTTGGAGCTGATGGTAGCTGGTGTGTCCTGAAATTCGCATATCCTTTTGACACACACACCTCAATGGATTGGGTTCATGCTTAGACCATTTAGCGCCTGGAGTTGGAGGGACTGCCGAATTCAATGCTGAACAGCTGCTGTCTTAGTAGGGGAAAATATGGTCATATTGAAGCTTTGTAACTACACCCTTGTTATACCTGATATGGCTTATAACAGGGTGAACATGTTTCCTTCACAAACAGGCGAATAAGAAATGTGTAATCTTGACCATATTATCAGGCTTAGTTTTGGTTGCTTGTAGACTCTGACTAACTTTAACAATTCTTCTTCTTTTTAAAAGATCTTAAAGACTGCCATCTATTAATTGCTGAGTATAGCTTAGGCCTTTTGCATCATGAAAAAAGTGAAACCAATCTTTTAATGACGCTAAAGTATCTTTAAATTTAATAATATCGTTGCACTTCTTTTCAGTAGTGCTTGTATTGGCCTCAGAAGAATCAGCAACTGCTCATGAAGATTCTTAGAAGTATTGAATCAGTCCCATCAAAAGCTACAGATTTCCCGTTTGTAGTTTCTTCCATTATTCTTGTCCATATACAGCTACCTTTACTCCTTCGAAAACTGTTTGCATCATTTGAAGGAATCTAGTATTGATCTCTAAGTTTCTCAAGAACTTTGATCGAATTGCCGTGGCTTGAATGGCAGATTTAAATTAGATCATTGCAGATATTTCCCGAAGGCTCTTTTTTGTCTTTCGGTAGTTTCCGTGTCTAATTGTAATTTAAATCCATAAAATATAAGGTGAAAATAGCGCTTAGCATTATTTATATACGTACTTAATGCAGATTTGAGTTGCCATATTTAGTCTACACCATTGCGGGTAGAAGAATTCTTCCTTCTACGTTAGCGTTTTAAAACTCAGTACATCAGAGACTGCAATACTCAGCGCAGTCGAATTGACATTCTTGCGCATTGAGATATTTTCACACAACGATGGTGGCATTAGCTCAACGTGCCACTCAGATGATAAACTGTTTCCCTGAAAAGTACTGTAGAATTTATTTTATCGTAAGAGTATTTGGGAATGAAGCATTAATCTTGCTAACGTTGTTTCACGTTGAGTTAATCCCCAGAAAATTTCGCGTCCTTCATTAAGCACTGTTCGATAATCATATCACTGGGAACTTCGTTTAAGAAGGCCTCTTTTTGTGCGAATTGTGAATGTTCCTTGAGTTGTTAATTTCTTGTAATTCTCTGATACCGTATTTGTTTGCAAGGCTTCCACCTGTTGAGTTTAGTGATGTGCAAATTTTTCATAGAAAAGATGTACAACTGCGTGAGAAAACGGAAGCATTAATTTAATAGCCTTGAAGTAAAGTTGCTAGTCCCCTGCTCCATCTAGTCCTTTTTTATGAATTGCAATACAATTATGACCTTCTCTATATACTGCAGGCAAAGTCAACGGTTCGGAAAATGTCACCGTCCTAATTTTGAGATTTCCTAATATGGATTTTGTCATGCAGTTTCATTCTCTTGTACATGTTGCATATGGATTTCATCATCCAGACGTTGTTGAATAAGATCTCAGATCCTAGACTTTGTCATCTCCTCCGACGGATGTAAATGTCCCCGAGCAAAGTCTAGAAGTGAGTTTTCAATGATCTTGAGTAGGCATGGACTCTCGGTATTTTCACTAAAGTTTTCATATTGTTCCCGATACTAAAAAGTTCTTCTATACCGTTTCCTGAAATAATGTATCCATTCGTGCCTAGAAATTACTTAACTGCAAACTTTGAACCGTTCAGAGATTTCTTCAGCTGATTTACGATTTGAAAACCTTTCCTGTATAATGGCTGATCTAATGTCATAACGCATCTGCTTTGGTCACTTTTCTCGCAGTTATTTACAGTATGCAGATGAGTAGAATATTTAGTATTAGTAGTTGATGTTGAAATATTGAAGAAATATAGAGGGATTACACAGCTTATATCAAAAGAAGAGATCTGTATCTCAGCATTACATATTCGTTGTGGCGAAGCTTTCACAAGATGAATAGCTATCCAAAGGTTGTTTGAGAATAGGAAATTGAGACGCGAGACCTGAGTGAAGACTAGATCAAATCTTCCGAGTAAGACAGCATTGACACACCAAGAACATGAGTGTAATGCATTAGAGGGTAAGTGGATGTCAGAATGAATAATTGTGATACGATATTCTCTTCAGACAAAGGTACCGTGATATAAGATTTCTTTTTCAATAAAAAACTTGGATATGGAGAATTTTCATCAAGGGACATTTGATATAAATGACTTTTTCTGCTCTATGAGAGGTGTGGTACTGGGTTACTAATCAGAGCATACAGTGAGCTTATATGAAAAGATTATTTGATTAGTCCACAGTTTCGTTGCTTTGTGATGATGACCAGTGTTACTAAGTTGGTAGCGAACACAGGAATGACTATACCGTAAATATTTCCACCCAATTGTGTAAGAGACGATCTCAAAAAAAGTAAAATCGATTCTTTATTTGTCTCACCGATCAGATGACAGGTTTCAGGCCCAAAGGAAGGCTGCCTTGCAGGTTATAATATAATGGGTTCCATAGCAAGGTTTATAGGATACAATAGGGAAAATATTATTAATGATAGACCGGAAATTAGTGAATCCTAAACAAGTAAGTATGTAAGTCATAGTGAGCAGCAAGGACGCTATTTAAACTCACATTTGATAGCCTTGAGTGTTAATTCACTGGAGAATTTCTTTAAGTAATACATTCGTAGGAACACAACTCTCTGGAATAAACCGTTTCTAACAGGTTAAGAATAAAGAAAAAGGTGAGAGCGTTGTGAGTCTTAATTAGATTTCTTAAGCAGGAATCACTCTCTAATAGTATTGTAGTTGCTTATAAACGGGAAGTATAGCAATTGCTTGATTATCGTTCATAAATTAATACTTAAGTTTTTTACATTTGATATCACATCATTTTCAATCCCATGGGCCCACCCAAAACAAACCGCTTTTCGTTCCCAAAGCCATACGTCTGTGATACTCTCGTCTTATTAAATGGAGAATTAAATCCATGGTTTTTAAATGGTACGCCACTGCATAATGTGATTTAAGGAGCTCTAAAAGCACTACTCCTTCGTTTTTCAGACCTAGGTACACAACAAAAGATCCTACGGCCTCGGATTCAATGTTGAACTCGTTTGCTTCTGAAAGCCAATACGAAGTAAGGAATACATACCGATGTCCACTGCTGACTTCTAAATTTCACAGCATTGTAAGACGGACATAAGCCGACCTAAGTCCTTTAGTCTTACCGGACACCTCGAAATAGAACCCTCGAAATATTGACACGCTTGTTGCAGTCTAAACCACTAATTAAAAAACGAACATTTCCGTCCATCCTCAAAAATATTTCTTCAATCACCGCATCACTTAGTGATCCATTTAATCTCTTATTCATATCACTTTTCAGAAATTGTAGAAGTCAAGTGACATCTCTGCTAATGTTCTCATTTTAAGGAGATTTCTGTCGTTGTAGATCCATATTATAAAAGGCTTCACAAAGTCAGTGATGCATGTCCCAACGCAAGTGACCCATCCCAACGCTAGGAACCCTGAATTATTAGCACACGTGTTGCACCCTAAACCACTAATTAAAAATCGAAAATTCCCGTCCATCTTCTAAATTATTACTTTAATCACGGGATCACTTAGAGATCGATTTAATCTTCTTTTATTTTTTTTCAGTTATTGTAGAATACTATTATAATGAAGTCACGTGACATCTCTACTAATGTTCTCATTTTAAGGTGATTTCTATTGGTGCAGATACATATAACAAAAAGCTTGACAAGCTCGGGGATGCCTGCCCTATCGTATGTGACCCATCAACTTGTCCATCATTATAACGCGCTTTCTCTTTACTATACCTTATGAGCTCACCGTGATATTCAGTGTTTCTCAGCTAAAGACTTCTTTTTCCGCACGTCACTGCTTTTAAACTCGAATATTTCGAATTTGCAAGTCCTAAGGACAATATGTGCTGAAGTACTTTTCCCATTTTAACTATCCCTCTCACGTCGATTGTACTGCATGCAAACTGGTTCCACTCGTTCTAATGAGAGTATCATCCCGGATCTCGACTTCTACTGATATTATATTTTTAAATGCATCTTTATATCTACAATTAGTATTACCATTATTTCTGCAGAAAGCCACATTCGGCAGCCTTCTAGATAAATCTTATTTCTTCTGCTATATGAATCTTATAAATCAACACATATTAGTCTATTACAGCGTGTGAGTTGAAATTGAAAAATCCTAATTACACTTCGCATCTTATCAAAGAATACTGTGTCTGGTTGGTTGTAGTGCATGCTAACTGCTTGCATTCGTTTTGATAAGACAACAACACATATCTCGACATCTCCTCTTAGTAAAATGTTATCTGAACGTTTCGGTATCTTAGAATTAGTATGTTTTATGAATACACTCTGAAGTATAGATCTAAGGACATATCTGTGTATTTGGACTTTTTTCTAGCTAATGTTAACTCTCTAAGGAGTGTACTCTACTAAGGAGTGTACTCTAGGAAGCTTCCCATGGTATTCCGCTATATGCAGCGAAAACCTAAGCAGAAATCTACAAACGATTTGGTGCTTCTATTTTGTAAAGGAATTTATTTGGTGATCTAGGGTGGCTCTGGTCAACGGCCATGGATATGCTCCCATACATACCAGGCCAAATCACAGTCTGGTTCAGCGTTAAGGATGGGTACACTTCGTAAGCCTCAAAAGCTGGCTATTAATCATGTACATTTTGTGGAGTAACTTTCTGTTCTTGAGAAGACAACTTTCAATCGGTGGCAGGACACGGAAGCTCTAATCACTTCAGCGAGTTGAGCTACTGTTGAATTTAATAAATTAGATTACAGATACTATTCTTATTGATCATTCCGTATCAGATATGTAAGGTGTGGAAAAGCTAATATGGTTGGTCCACTATTCTGCTACAGAGCGGAAGCTTATCAGAATTTACTTACCGGTGAGAAAATGTTGAGAAGATTAAGAATTTTAAATCTTTCAATAAGCTTAATAAGAGTGTGCGATATGGCAGTCTGTAGTGCAAGATCAACTGCGTGAGCGAGAAAGACTTTAAGGTCCTATAGCCTAAAGATTAGTGTGATAGATACGTAGGGTTATCAATATAGCATCTTGATGAAGTGAGTGAAGTTTGCAAAAAACGCCTAAAAATTTTTTATAGACGCAAGTTTAACTTTCAACCTAATCGAAAGTTTTTCGCAATCTCTATTACTTACTTTGGGCACCGAGACGAGCAAGTACTGGAACACTATTACTAAGGGAGAAAATTCAAGTTTTCTGATTCAACATGTCGAAAGCAAGCATAGGAAGTTTTATATCTTTCAGGTGTACTTGATTGAAAATCTCCCAATGTAACCTAAGTACAAAAAAAAAATCTGTCACCTGATAATTTTGTTGACGTTTCTTTTCTACACTTGTTCTACTAAGCTTGTATAACTTCTTAATATCCCGAATCAGTGCTTTACACCGCTAGCTTTAGTAATTCATTCTCCGGAATTGTCTCACAAGCTATGAGAAGCGGGCCTGATTCTACGCGGTTATCACGCACCTATTTACCTAAGCATCTCCTACTAGATTTTCAGGCCACTTACCTGCATTTGATTCCTTTGCAAGCTTACGACTATAAGTCTAGTATAACTGTTACAGAAAATTCTTAAGCTTCGCGGGTTTCTGTCTGAAAGTAGGTCGGTACAGTCGCAATGGAACAAGATGGTGAGCAGTAAGCATTGATTATACTTATGTCGTATTAAACTTAGGCAAATATGATGTAACCAACTGTGTTCGTTGTGTAGTAGAGCTTTCACTCTTACGACATCATCTTGGATAAAAATGTACATGGAGTCTTTGCATGTACGGAAAATCCATACTTCTTTCTTTATTAAATGTGTTAAACTTTACTTCCCTTCAGGAGAGTCGTAAATTAAATGGCAGTTACATAATCATAAGTGTTCTGGCAGGTGGCAGAATCCTTGGAGTGAACCATCTGCTGTTGAACATCTTAACATACAATAAACAATTGTTATAAACGTAGAATTGAATGACACTGTAGTACGCGAATGTGATATTTAAATGAATTGGTTATTGGTCGTTACCTAAAATGTGTCCTGCTACGGTTTCGTTTTCTCTTCGGCTTCCAAAGCAGCTCGTGTTAAAAGATTCCAAAATATGTAAACAGAACAATAAACCACCTTCATGTTTTATACCTTGTCCTTACACCTTCGTTTAAATTTTCATCAAGAACGTCTTCATGTCTTTTTTATTAGGTCTATAAAGCTGGGACGTTATTACAAATTAATAAACATTACTGATTGGATCAACAATTAAGCCGTTGTCAATGACATATTGGTTTTCTAAAGCTGTAGTTAGTCATCATCTATATCAGATTGTCTTCCGATCTTCCATTTGTAAATGAGGTCCCTTGGCAGAATGCAGAAATCCTTGAATACTTTTTATCTACAGATGAGTACGCTTACACTTACATGTGCCTCATTCACAATCCTATCTAGCAATCACTTTTTATCTACAGATCAGTAAGCTTATCCGGCTGGAGCCGATGGTAGTTGTGAGGGTCCTGGAATTCGCATATCGCCTTTCACACACCAACCTCACTCGATTGGATTCATGCTTAGACCAATTCGCTTTTGGAGCTGGAGGTAATTCCGAATTGAATACTTCACACCTGCCGTGCTAGTAACGGAAAAAGTGGCCATATTGAAGTTTTGTAACTACTTTTTTTATACCTGATAGGCTTATACCTAGAAGGACATGTTTCCTTCTCCATACAGGCGGATAAGAAATGTCTAATTTTGAGCATTGTTTCAGGATTGAGATTTGGTTGGTTGAACACTCTAACTTGCACAATTCTTTTTCTTTTTGAAGGATCTTGAAGACAGCAACTATTCTCTCCTGAGTATAGCTGAATTCGTCACAGCCTGTTGCATCATGAAAAAAGTGAAAGCACTCTTTTAATGATGCTCAAGATTCCATAAATTTAATGATTTCGGTTCTGCTTGCATGTGGCCTTAAAAGAATCAGCTACTCCTCATGAAGAATTCTACCAGAATTCTACCTGAATCAGACCCACCAACAGCTACAAAGCTGTTTGTAGTTTCCGTTATTCCGTTTGTAGCTGTTTCCCGTTTGTAGTTTCTTCCATTATTCTTGTCCATATACCGGACACCTTTACTCCTTCGAAAACTGCTTGGATCATTTGAAGCCGTCTAGTATTGATCTCCAAGTATCTGAAGAACCGTGATTGACTTGTCGCGGCTTCAATGGCAGAACTAAATTCGATCGTTGAGATATTTCACGAAGTTTTTTTTTTTGTCTTTCGACAATTTCCGTGTCTAATTGTAATTTATGTCCAAAAAATAAATGGTGAAAATAGCGCTTAACATAATTTATATACGTAATTAACGCAGATTCGACTGGCCATTTTTAGTCCACACCATTGCGTGTAGAAGGGTTCTTCCGTCTACGTGTGGGTTTTAATAGAGATGATAAGAGAGACTTTGCATTATTCACCGTAGTCAAATTCTTGCGCTTTGAATTATTATCACACAAGGAACGTATCATTAGCTCAACGTTTCGCTCTGATGATAAACTGATGCCCACAAATGTCCTGGAGAATTTTTGTTATCGTAACAGTATTTGGGAATGAAGGGATAATCTTGCTAACATTGGGTCTCACGTTGAGTGAATTCCCAAAAAATTTCGTGCCCTTAATTAAGCACTGTTCGATAATCATATCTCTTGGAACTTCGCTCAAGAAGGCCTCTTTTCCTGCGAATTGTGAACGTTCCTTGAGTTGTTACTTTCTTTTAATTCTCTGATACCGTATTTGCCTCCAGGGTTTCCATCTGTTGAGTATAGTAATGTACAAATTTTTCATAGAAAAGATGACCGGCTGCGTGAGAAAACGGAAGCATTAATTTAATAATCTTCAAATAAAGTTTCAAATCCCCTGTTCAATCTACTCCCTTTTGATGAATTGCAATAAGATTATGACTTTCTCTATATACTGCTGCCCAAGTTAACGGTTCGTTAAATGTAACCGTCTAAATTTTGAGATTTCCTAATATGTTTTTTGTCATGCAGTTTAATTTTGTTGTAAATGTTGTATATTGATTTCGTCATAGAGACGTTGTTAATAAGATCCCATATCCTAGATTTGGTCATCTCCTCCGAGGGTTGTAAATGTCTACATAACCACATGTGAAGGTCGCCGAGCAAAATCTAGAAGTGTGTTCTCAATGATCTTGTGTAGGCATGGCCATTCAGCATTATCACTAATGTTGTCTTAGTGTACAGGATACACAAATGTTCTTCTATACTATTTCCTGACATAATGTATCCAATCGTGCCTAGAAATTACTCAAGTGGATATCTACTAAATGCGGTAAAACTTTGTACCGTTCACAAATTTCTCCAGCTGAAGGTACGGTTTGAATACCCTGACTGTATAATGGCTAATGTCATAACGCACGCGCTTTGTTCACTTTTCTTGCACTTACCTACTGTATGCAGAAGAGTAGAATATTTAGTATTGGTACTTGATATTGAAATACTGAAAAAATACAGAGGGACTACACTGCTTAAATAAAAAGGAGAGGTGTGTATCTCATCATTACACAATCGTTGTGGCGAAGCTTTCAGAACATGAATAGCTATCCAAAGCTTGTTTCAGAATAAAAAATCGAGACGAGAGACGCGAGTGAAGACAATTAAATCTTGCGAGTAAGACAGCATTGACACACCAAGAGTATGAGGGAAAGAGGATGGAAGAAAAACGAAATGTTATACGATATTCTTGTCAAGACAATGCTACCGTATTATCAGATTACTTTTTCATTCAAGAACTTAAATATGGAGAATTTTCATCAAGAGACTTTTGAAATAAATGACGTTTTCTGTTCTTGAAATGTGTGGCACTTTGTTACTAATCAAAGCATACAGTGAGCTTATGTAAAAAGATTATTTGATTAGCCCACAGTTTGCTTGCGTCTGATGATGTCCAATGTTACTACGTTGGTAGCGGACACAGGACTGACCTTACCGTAAATATTTTCTACCTAACAGTGTAAGAGAAGATCTCAAAAGAGCTTAAAATCGATTCTTTCTTTGTCTCATCGATCCGATAACCGGTCTCAGGCCTTAAGCAAGGCTGCTTTGGTTTGTAACTGGTTCCAAAGCAAGTTTTACAGGTTACAATCGGGAAAATCATAATGATAGACATCAACATAGTGAATCCTACCGAACTCTGAATGTAAGTCCTAGTAAGCAGCAAGGACGCTAATTAATCGCATATTTGATAGCCTCAAGTGTTAACACAGAGGAGACTAATAAATTCGCAAGAACACGACTGTTTTGATTAAACCATTTCTATCAGGCTAACAATTAAGAAAAAGGTGAGAGCGTTATGAGTCCTAAGTAGATTTCTTCAGCAGGAAGCAATCTTAAAAACTAATGTAGTTGGATATAAACGGGAAGGATAGCAACTGCTTGATTATCATTGATCACACTGTTATACAAATTTTGATCAAGGTCGTGCTTATGTTGGTTTTTAGTCGTTTTCTTAATGATTTGCATCCACTGAACACGAGTATGGCAGTTATTTTCTCGTAATGTCAAAATTTGTGATGATATATGCATATCAGATTTTATTGAAATAGTAACATATTATACAATTCTATCTTATGAGAACATTGAACAACAAGCATAATACAAACCTTGTAGTCGTTCTTTTGTTGATTTTTCATTGGATTCTTAATGATTTGCATCCGCTGAACACGAATATGGCAGTTAATTTCCCGTAATGTCAAAATTTGTAATGGTATAAGCATATTAGATTTTACTCAAACACAGCAAAGGAACATTGAACTACAAACATAACACACACATTTTGGATATCAACTTTCTGGGTAACAAAAATCTATATAGCAATACAAAAATATATACAAAAGCACTTGAGATTGGAGGAAAGTGTTCATCAAGTACTGGAATTCCGTAGTCAAAAGTGAAGGTTAGTGGTTCTTTTTCTTTTGTGGGGAAACGTTCACTTCGTCACGGACTAACCCCCAAACATAATCACCCATCATTGCACAGTCCCACCTTCCTTCGTATCTGCTTTCCATTACCTGAATGTCCTTATGGAAACGTTCCCCGTGCTCTTCGCTAACATCTCCTTAATTCTCCCTAAAGAAATCCAGGTGTGAATGAAACAGATGTAATTTTAAAGACATTCTACATCCCAATGCTCGATATTGATCAATGAATGTCTTAACTTGATCAAACGCTTCACTTCGGTTATGCACAAGAAATCACGTCACCAATTCATGAAAGGCCTCCCAAGCGTTTCTTTCCAACTCCGTCATATTTTTCTTTGTTTAAGTGTAGCACTATAGTGTATGACATAAATCTAAGGCCCTGTGAAAATACCAGCCAGAACTTTTGCCTCTGATAAAGCTGGAAACATTTGTTTGATACACTGTAGGGCAGGTGAATTGTGATCCAGAGCTTCCAGAAATTGTTTTGCCAATCCCAGCTTCATATGTAATGCTGGCATGAGAATCTTCTCCTTACGCACTAATGCTTCATTTATCACATTTTGTGTTCCTGGAATAAGCTCCGTTCTTTAAGGTTACATGGTTTTATGATAATGCTGGTTAGTTGCCCGACATATAAAGCAGGAATCTTTAGTATAACCACTTTGCAACCCAATAAGAAAACCAACAATTTTGAAAACCCACACACGTTCCATTGATGTTACTCATATTTAGTTTTCTCACATTTCATCACACATCAGCTTCACATTTCAATAACTCTACTTAATCAATTTACAATTCTGCTATGAATCTTTAGATTCTATATTCTCTGTTTGCTACTCCGAACAATTATATTTAATAACAAATGCGATAAAACCTAGCGAATATCAAAATAAAAGCACGCAAATGCTCTGCATAAATCAGTATAGGAGAAAAATAAAACACGCTTATATCACTGAAAATATTGACACTACATAAATACAAGTGTCAGATTCGTGTTCAGGAGGCAAAAATACATAAAAATTCATCAAGAAATTATAATAAGCAAAATTTTGTATACCAGTGTAATAATACACTGGTAATGTTTTAAATTTGGTACCACAAAAATTTTCAATCCCAAGGGCCCACGTAAAACAAACCACTGTACGTTCCCAAAGTTATATGACTGTGATACCCTCGTCTTATTAAAGGGAGAAGTAAATCCACGGTTTTTTAAAAGGTACGCAATGTATAATGAGAGTTAAGTAGCTATAAAAGCACTACTGCTTCGTTTTTAACACGTAGGTACACAACACACGATACTGCGGCCACCGATTCATTGTTGAATTTCTTTACTAGCTCTAACGCTTTAGAAATTAAAGAATACATGGCGACGTCCACTGCTGATTTCTAAATTACACAACATTTTTAGATAGACTTAAGCCGTCATAAGCCCTTTAGCCTTACCGAACATTTTGAAATAGAACCCTGGAATTATTGGGACGTTTTTTGCACCCTAAACCACAAATGAAAACTCGAAAATCCACGTCCATCTTCTATATCATTTCTTTAAACACCGCATCACTGAGAGATAGATTTATTTTTTTATTATCATTTTTTTCCATTCATTGTAGAATTCTAATACAGTGAAGTCACGTGACATCTCTGCGAATGTTCTCATTTCAAGGTGATTTCTGGTGGTGCTGATGCATATTACAAAAAGCCTCACAAGCTCGGGGATGCCTGCCCTACCGCAAGTAACCCATCAACTTGCCCATCATTATAACGCGCTTTCTCTCTACTGTACCTTAAGAGCTCACCGTGATATTCAGTCTTTCTGAGCTAAAGACATATTGTTCTCCACATCACTGGTTTTAAACTCGAGTAATTCGAATTTGTAAGTCCTAAGGACAATATGAGCTGAAATACTTTTCCGATTTGAACCCACCCTCTCTCGTCGGTTCCACGGCATGCAAACTGATTCAACTCGTTCTAATGCAGGTATCATGTCGGATCTCGACATCTGCAGATATTATATTTTTAAATGCAATCGGGAAAATATTATTAATGATAGACCGGAACCTAGTGAATCCTGCAAGACTCTGTATGTAAGCCCTAGTGAGCAGCAAGGACGCTAGTTAAACGCATATTTGATAGCCTCGTGTGTTAACACACAGGAGACTTTCTTTATATATTATATCCGTAATAACACAATTCTTTGGATTATTAAACAGTTTCTATGAGGCTAACGATCATGAATCAGGCGAGAGCGTTATGACTGCTACGTAGATTTGTTCAGCAGGAAGCACTCTCAAATAGTATTGTAGTTGCAAATAAACTCGAAATATAGCAATTACTTGATTATCATTGATAAATTAATTAGTAGTATTTATTTTAAGATTTGGTATTCCAACATTTTTCAATCCTAAGGGCCCACCTAAAACGAGCCGCTTTTCGTTCCCAAAGCTATACGTCTGTGATACTTTCTCTTATTAAAGGGAGATATAAATCCACGGTTTTTTAAATGGTACGCCATTGTTTAATGTGATTTAAAAAGTCCTAAAATCACTACTGCTTCGTTTTTAAGACCTAGGTACACAACACAACATTCTACGGCTTCGGATTCATTGTTGAATTTCTTTTCTAGCTGTAAGTCAACGTGAATCAAGTAATAGATTCCGATGTCCACTGCTGACTTCTAAATTTCAGAGCATTGTAAGAAGAGCATAAGACGGCATAAGCCTTACTGGACATCTCAAAATAGAAGCCTCGAAATATTGGCGCGCGTGTTGCACTCTAAACTTCAAATAAAAAATCGAACATATTCGTCCAACCCCAATACTATTACTTTTATCACTGCTTAACTTAGAGATAGATTTCATCTCTCATTTTATCTCTTTTCAGAAATTGTAGAATACTATTACAATGAAGTCTAGTGACAAGTGTTCTAATGTTCTCCTTTTTAAGCGATTTCTGACGTAGTGGATGTATTTTAGAGAAAGTTTCAGAAGCTCGGGGTGCTCGTCCTATCGCAAGTGACCCAGCAACTTGTCCATCATTTTAAGGCGCTTTCTCTTTACTATACCTTATGAGCTCACCATGATATTCATTCTTTCTCAGCTAAAGACTTCTTGTTCCGCACGTCACAGGGTTTGATCTCGAAAATTTCGAATTTGCAAGTCCTAAGATCAATATTAGCAACTGTACTTTTCCCATTTCAAACCGCCCGCTCTCGCCGATTTTCCTCCATGCAAACTGATTCCACTCGTTCTAATCTGACTACACCCATTATAAAATATTACTATGTATGGTTGGTTGTATTGCATGCTAACTGGTTGCATTCGTTTTCATATGGGAACAACATGTAACTCGACATCTCTTCTTAGTAAATATCTGAGTGTTTCTGTAAGTCGGTAATACAATGATCTCTAAAAACAGTCTAAAGTAGACTTCTAAGCACATATCAGTGTGTTTCGACTTTCTTCTTGGCAATGTTAACGGCTCTTGGCTGGACAATGCAAGGAATGTACTCTAGGCACTTTGCCATGATATTCCGCTATATGATGCGATCATCTTTGCAGAATTCTACAGCATTCTACAGGTGCTTCAATTTTAGTATAGGAATTACTTGGTGATCTAGAATGGCTCTGGTCAACGGCCATGAATATGCTCGCATACATACCAGGGCAAATGACAGTCTGGTTCAGTGTTAGAGATAAGTACACTTCGGAATTTTCAGCTGTTGTAAGGTATTTTTTGTGGAGTAACTTTCTGCTCTTGAGAAGAAAACCTTGAGTCGATGGACAGGACACGCAAGGTCTGTTCACGTGAGCAGAAATACATCTTGTTGATCCTTCTGTCTCAGGTATGAAGGTGTCAAAAAGCTAATAACATTTTTGCACTAATTTGCTATAGACGGGAAGTTTACCAGATCTTTGCTCACCGTTGAGAAACCGTTTAGAAGATCGGGAAATTCTAATCCTCCAATAAGCTTATTGAGAGTGTGCGATACGGCAGTCTGTAATGCAAGATTAACTGTGCGAGCCAGAAAGACTTTGAGGTTTTATAGCCTGTATAGGTCTATAGATACGAAGCGTTATCAATATAGCATCTTGATGAAATGAGCCAAGGTTGCAAAAGACGCCTCGAAATTTTTTATAGACGCAAATTCAACTTTCAATATAAGCGAAAGTTAATAGCAGAATCTATTACTTTCTTTGGGCAGCGAGAAGATCAAATTCTCGGACAATATTCCCACTCGGGCAATTTCAGGGCTTCTGGTCCAAGATGTGGGAAGTGAGCCTAGGAAGTTTTATATCTTTCAGGTGTACTTAACTGAAAATCTCCCAATCTAACCTAAGTAAAAAAAAAATCGTTCAATTATTTTGTTGCTGTCTCTGTTCTACAAGACTTGCATAACATCTTTCTATCGCGAATCTGTGCTTTACACCGCTAGCCTTAGTAATTCATCGGCCGGACTTGTCTCACAGGTCCGAAATGGTTCAATTGCCACATCTAGCTGGACAAAATGTAAATAACCGAGTTCTGAGAAGTAGTGAGAAAACGATAGGAATTCATGGGGCAAGTTCCCAAGTGGTGGGAAAAGACCACTTAGGTGCCAAATTACAAATGGGGAGGTATGTCGGATCCGACGAACAAGATTAATTGTATGCAATGTAGAATCAGCTGATCGACAGTTTTCGTGCTAGATCTTACGTCTGCAGCATATAACACAGACAGCTGTTGGCCAATGCCAGAAATATAGAGTAACAACTTTAGATGAAGGTATGACGTGCATCTGACATGAATAAGGTGTGCCCCCGGTTTTTGGTTGAGCTATGTCGTGATGGGAGACACTAGAGAATAAGAACGTATACTGTACTTAGGAATAGTTATAATGAACTGACGCGTAAAAACAATTCTGCACCAGTTTCCAGGTTCTAATGACTATAGATGTGTAGAGTAAAGATTGTGGTGTGTGCATAATAACTATGACGTGCAAATGTTTGCATAATTGTTGCTTCTTGTACTTTCAAAAATGGAGTGTACGCTGACACAACGAGTTTCTTCGAAGCCTGGAGAGGTCAATCCAATAGCTGCAAGAGAACCAATAGTTTTTACACTTGTGCAATGGACAAATTGTCATTATGTCAAATTGTCATGATGACAAATGGTCAAATTGTCAATTGTCATGTTACAAAACTGTCATGAGGATTTAGCAGACTGCGTCACAAAGGTTACAGATAGTTTTTGTATACATGTCAAAGAGAAATGGCAAAAATGTAATCGTGCAATGAATAACTTTGTAATCAAATATGGTAAGTGGCTTGACAGTACAGTGGAGTTTTCTGCAAACGTATGGAATGCAGCGACATTACGACGACCAGTATAATTTAGTATAGGTCTGACACCGAGAACACCTGTAGGGCGTCTAAGAGAAGTGTTTGAAGAAGCAAGTGAGAAAGCAAAGAGAAGACGTTTGCAGTCTTTAGTATAACATCGACAACTGAAGAGTTAGTGTATGCAGCGCACATGGGTTTACGTGCAAAAGAAAAACGTGATGCTTCTTATATTGTGAAAGAGTTTGATGTGTCACCCAGGAGGGATCGCGAATCAAAAAGGCGTGTCTAATATAACTGTTACAGAAAATTGTTGTTTCGTGGGATTCTATCTGAAAAGTAGCTTTGAAAAGTCGCAGGTGGACAAGGTGCTGAGCAATAAGCAATGATTATACTTTTGTCGTATAAAACCTAGGGTAATAAGTCGAACCCAACTGCAATGGACGTGTAGTTGAACTTTCATTTTTACGACACGGTCTTGGATAAAAAATGTACATGGAGTCTTTGCATGTATGGAATAACCAAACATCGTTCTTTATTAAGAGTGTTAAACTTTACTTCCTTGTTAAAGGATCGAAAACTAAATGGCAGTTACACAATTTTAAGTGTCCTTGGAAATTGCAGAATCCTCGAAGTAAATCATATGCTGTTGAACATTTTAACATATAAACAATCAAACAATAAACAATTGTTATAAACGTACGATTCAATGATACTATAGCGCGCGAATGTGATATCTAAATGAATTGGTTTTTGCTCATTAACTTATGTGTGTCCTGCTACGGTCTCGTTTTCTTTTCGGGTACCAAAACAGTTCATGTTAAAGGATTCCAAATATATATATCAGAACAATAAACCACCTTCATGTTTTATGCCTTTTCCTTACACCTTCATCTTAAGTTTCATCAAGATCGTCTTTATGTCCATTTTTTTAGGTCTATAAGGCGGGGACGATATCACAAAATAATAATCATAACTGATTGGATCAACAATCAAGCCGTTGTCAAAGACATATCTGTTTTTTCAGCTGTTGTTCGTTACATCTATATCAGATTGTCTTCCGATCTGCCATTTCTACATGAACTCACTGGCAGAATGCACAAAACCTTGAAAACTTCATATCAGCTCTTTTACACTAACATGTGGTTCGTTGACAATCATATCTTGCAATCACTTTTTGTCGACATGTAAGTAAGATTATCAGGTAGCTGTTGGTAGCTGTGTGGGTTCTTGTAATACGCATATCCTCTTTCACACACCATCTTTCGATTGGCTACATGCTTTGACCTTTCCCTTGTGGAGTTGGAGGTACTTCCGAATTTAATGCTGAAAAGCTGCCGTGTTAGTAGGGGGAAAAGTGGCCACATTGAAGCTTTGTAATACTCCTCCCTTGTTATACCTGATATGGCTTATACCAGGGAGGACATGTATCCTTCTCCATACGGGCGAATAAGAAATATGTAATCATGACCATTTTCTCAGGATTGAGTTTTGGTTGGTTGAAGACTCACTAACTTTCACAATTCTTCTTCTTCTTGAGGGATCTTGTAGGCTGCCAACTATTCAATGCTGAGAATAGCTGAGATCGTGTCACAGCGTGTTGCATCATGAAAAAAGTGAAAGCATATTACAAAAAGCTTGACAAGCTCAAGGATGCCTGCCCTATTGCAAGTGACCCATCAACTTGTCTATCATTATAACGCGTGATATTCAGTCTTTCTCAGCTAAAGACTTCTTGTTCCGCACGTCACTGGTTTTAACCGAATACTTCGAATTTGCAAGTCCTAAGGACAATATGTGCTAAAGTACTTTTCCCATTTGAATCCACCGTCTCTCGTTGGTTGTACTACATGAAAATTGATTTCACTCGTTCTAATGCATATCATGCCGGATCTCGACATCTACTGATATAATTTTTTTTATCCAAATGCATTCTAATATCTACAATTAGTATTATCATTATTTCTGCAGAAAGACAAATTCGGAAGCCTTGTAGATAAATCTTATTTCTTCTGGCATTTGAATGTTAAAATTCAACAGATATTAGTCTATTACAACGTATGAGTTGCAACTGAAAAATCCCAATCTCACTACGCTTCTTATCAAATATTACTATGTGTGGTTGGTTGTAGTGCATGCTAACTGCTTGTATACGTTTTGATAAGACAACAACACGTATCTCGTCATCTCCTCTTAGTAAAATGTTATCTGAACGTTTTGGTAATTTAGAATTACTATGTTTTCTCAAAACAGTCTGAAGTATAGATCTAAGCACATATCTGTGTATTTTGACTTTTTTCCCTATGTTATCGGCTCTACTAAGGAATGTGCCCTAGGCAGATTCCCATGGTATTACTGTAGCGATCACCTAAGCAGGAATCTACAGACGATTTGGTGCTTCTATTTTTTTTAAAAGAATTAATTTGGTGATCTAGGATGGCTCTGGTCAACGGCCAAGAAATTGTTCGCATACATACCAGGCCAAATGACAGTCTGGTTCAGTGTTAGAGATGAATACACTTCGTGAGCCTCAAATGCTGGCAATTAATCGTGTACATTTTGTGGAGATACTTCCGGCTTTTGAGAAGACAACTTTCATTCGGTGGGAGGATACGCAAGCTCTATTCATGTCAGCGAGATGAGGTAGTGTTGAATTTAATAAATAAGATTACAGAAATTCTTCTTATTGATCATTCCGACTCAGATATGAAAGGTGTCAAAAAGCTTATATAGTTGATGCACTAATCTGCAACAGAGGGAAACTTACCAGAACTTTACTCACCGGTGAGAAACCGTTTAGAAGATCGAGAAATTCAAATCCTCCAATAACTTTAACAGTTTGAAAGTTGGCGTGTTTGTTTTTAAAAAGTACTCAGAAGACCAGCCATTTTTGGGGCTTTTCAATAAAGAATTAAAAAATATTCTATAGGTTAATATGTGTGTTTGTTCAGTGGTTTCTCTATATTCGCAAAGAAACATTACAAGCATACATGCGTCATAAGGGGAGCTATAATGATTTATCTTGGATATGATTTCCGATATAGGAAAAAGGCAGTACGTTGAGTTCTTAAGTGTACCTAGCCTTGGTATGATAAAAACGTAAACATTTTAGCATGCAGAGACCCACATCACAATCAGGACAAGTCAACGTTGTTTTCTTTCGCTTGCGTTTGCCATCATATACCTTTCCTACATCAGAGCACACCTTACAATATCTAGTAGGTCTCTTTTTCTTTTCCGTAGCAGGAACCTTCTTTGCAAAATGTCTCCCGGTCAATCTGTTGGTTCAAGTTGAGGTTTCAGGAACTTGAGCTTCGACACGTGCTTTTTCACTCAAAGCTTACCCCACTTTCTGCACGAAGTCTGCTAAATGCACATTGTTCTTCTTTTGTCTACTTCTAGTTTTCTTGTATAGTATTCATGCATTTTTTACTTGTATAGTATTCATGCATTTGTCCACCACTTCAGTTGCTTCCGATTGAAGGGGTAATACGCCACTAGTTGATCACTTTTGACCACACCAACTTAGTTTATATTGTAGTCTAACACTACGTTCGGTTTTGTCATCCCTACAAGACAGTTCTTTGATTTCACTGTAACTTCAGTGGATGTAGCTTGATGTTTAGTTGAAAGCATCAAGACATCCCTTGTATCTTTCCATTTCACACACAAAAGATGATCTTTACTCTGAAATACCATATCACCTTTTTTCAGTTTCTTTTGAACAACTGTAGCTTTAGGCAAGTCCTTTCTATTTGGCATACACGTTCCAACAGCCATTGTGTTCCTTTCCCAGGAACAGGAAGGCACAAAGTCAGGATCAGGTACAAAATCAGGTTCAAGTTCTGCATCGTCATGGCCATCCTCAAATTCCAACTCCCCTTCTGATCAAGAATAATATAAATTTCATCTAATAAATCAGAAAAATTCTGGTCAGTTAGTTTTCTTTCCATTCGTGTTCATTCAGAATGAAAGGGGAAAAAACACTCACGGGAGCACAACTGCCAAATATCTCTGTGCAACATGCAAGGAGATCAAATGCAAATACTTATTGTTCTCCCTTCCTGCCTAAAACGGACTCCATTTTATGCCCACCAGGGTGTAGCAGCATACAGAGGTATCTGTAAAGATTCTGCAAAATCATCTTGCACGTCTCTGGCATGCAAAAAGGGCTCCTATATAGAAACATTTGATTCCACGCCCATAGCACGTACATCGCCTGCTTAGCCAAAATACCGTGCTCGTACTATGCACGCGTATGACGTTGAATGTGTTAATAAGAGTGTGCGATATGGCAGTCTGTAGTGCAAGATGAACCGTGCGAGTCAGAAAGACTTTAACGATCTATAGCCTAAAGGATAGTGTGATAGATACATAGCGTTATCAATATAGCTTCTTGCTGAAGTGAGTCAAGGTTGCAAAAGACGCCTCTAAATTTTTTATAGACGGAAGTTTAACTTTCAGGCTAATCGAAAGTTAATAGCAGTATCTATTACTTTCTTTGGGCACCGAGACGGGCAAGTACTCGAACACTATTACTAAGGGAGAAAATTCAGGGCTTCTGCTCCAAGATGTGGAAAGTAAGCCTAAGAAATTTTAGATCTTTCAGGTGTTCTAACTGAAAATGACCGAATGTAAACTAAGTACAAAAAAAATTCTGTCAATTATAATTTTGTTGATGTCTGTATTAAACACCTGTTTTACCACACCTGTATAACTACTTTGTATAACGAGTCAGTGCATTAAACCGCTAGCTTTATAAACTCATCGGCCGGACTTTTCTCACAGGCCAAGAGAAGCGGGCCTAGGTCTGCAAGGCAACCACCTTCCCAATTACCTAAAAAACTCCTATTAGAATTTCAGGCCAATAACCTGCATGTGAATCCTTTACAAGCTTAGGACCATAAATGTAATATAACTGTTACGGAATATTGTTAAGCTTTGTGGCCTTCTGTCTGAAAAGCAGCTTGGTAAAATCGCAAAGGATCAAGGTGCTGATCAGTAAGCATTGATTGTCCTAATGTCGTATAAAACCTAGGGCAGTAAGTTGAAACCATCAGGGGTCGACGTGTAGTAGAGATTTCATTCTTACGCCCCACCTGGATAAAAATGTACATGGAGTCTTTGTATGTACCGCATATCAAAACATCTTTCTTCATTAAGAGGGTTAAACTTTGCTTCTTTTTAGGAGATTCGAAAACTAAACGGTAATTACACAATGTTTACTGTCCTTGCAGATGGCAGAATTATTTGTGTCAATCATCTGCTGTTGAACATCTTAACATATAAACAATCAAACAATAAACAATTGTTTTAACGTACAATTGAAGAATTTAGGACAGAATGGCAGGAGGACAAAATGGCAGGGGACATAATGGCAGGAAATAAAGGCAGGAGGACAAAATGGCAGCGGACGAAATGGCAGGAGGACGAAATGGCAGCGGACAAAATGGCAGGAGGACGAAATGGCAGCGGACGAAATGGCAGAAGGACAGAATGGCAGGAAGTTAATTTGGCAAAAATTATAACTTCTAGGGCTCGTATTTTTAGGTTTCACCTGTTGTGTTTGTTAGTAGGTAACGGTTCTCGATTTATTCATTTCTACCTCAAATGTCCAAAGCATATAAATACAGCTAAATAGAACCAAGAGCGTAAAAGTGGGTAAATATCAGTTATCCACGTCTTAACTTTTTTCTTAAATTTATTTCTTTTTAACGATCTTCCAATTGATATCTTGATTTTATAATAATTCTAAGTAGTACAACTTTTATTTATGACGAAAGAATTTTCCCGTGGACTCCCTCTGAATTTCTCTCAAGGTCTAGGTATCATGTGACAAAGAATTAAATCTACTAACTGCTTTTACACACAATATAATTTTGAAACTTGGGAGCCTAGTGGTATCTTCGTGTCTGTAGTATGTAATAATGCTGATACGTTATTCTCTTGAACATCTTAATGGTATTTGTCGTTTGACTTCAGAAGACTGAGTTTAGCCTGCAAGTACAAGTTGCCTATAGTTAAAACATATCAGATGTACGATCTTGTTTAATAAAACCTGCCCCTCCCCCTCTATCTGAAAAGCCCTATATTGTTATTCACATATGAAATTCAGACAAAGGCAATCGTCTTTATCCAGTCATATTTTTATTTCAAATGTAAGTATTAAAATGTGCTACGCATGGTTGCAAGAGGCTGGGTGTTTTTTCTTTTTCTTTTTTTTTTTTTTTTTTTTTTGTTAATACTGAACTTAGGTACCTAATATTAGAACTAATTTTCTTCATGAATTGATGTAAGAAGCGGCCGCGTGATTTTCGACCAATTATTTCATCACTGGTATCTATGAGCAATGAGATAACAACAGTGGAAGACAATTTTCGTTCTTCTCAAACTTGATACTTTGAAAAACTTATGAAAGTAGTTTCGTTATCCAAATACATATTCAATCAAATCAGTTTCAGAGGTAGCATTAATCTTATAATAACGTAATAGCTGTAAGAGTTACCCTGAAAATGTATTTTGTATGTTTTCTTTTTTTCGTAATTCAGAGATTTTTTTCCTGAATTTCACTGGAGTTATGAGGAACCTTAACCCCAATGCGATATTGGGTATATTACAGCTTAGTGCAGCTTAAAGGAACCATGATCGTGCATATTTGATTTCTAACTTACTTGCCCTCAAGACGAGATGAGAATTCAGGTTTTCTCGTCTCGTGTCGTAAATGTTTGTAAAAATCCTGTCTCGAATCAAAATTTTCTCTTCTCGTTTTGTAAATAATGTGTCCTGATTTCAGTCTTAGATTCATGTAGAATTTATCAGAATTCTTCCAGGTTACGACGAGTCCACGAAAGATTGATATAACGACACTTAAATCATATTTATTAATGAAGTAAATTGTGTAATGACTTGCGTATCTTTAAACGTTGATAAATGCTCTTTCTTGTGTTCATACTATTACCTTATCAAATTGCATATGACATATATACAATTAATCATATGACATATATACAATTAATCATATGACATATATACAATTAATCATATCCTATATTTTGAAAACGGGATACGGCTGTTTCGGTGTAGGACGTTTTGGTGCAGCGCGTTTCGGTGTAGGACGTTTCGGTATACGGATGTATCGGTGTAAAGACGTTTAGGTGTGAGGCTGGTTCGGTGTAAAATTTTCAATGTTTACACCTAAACGTCCACTCTTCAAAATGAAAATTATTCGATAGGGAGAAATAAATTCATGAAGTAAAACATATAAATTAATAAATAAAATAAAAATTAAATGCTGCTGTAATTGACAGGGGTTACTTATTTATAGTGAGTCCCCTCGCTTCACTCTAACTTATCTCAGAATTTCTTATATCCTCAAATGTTATAATTATGAATTGATTGGGAAAACGTTTTATGGTAATGATATATAGTAAAAAAGTGTGTGATGCATAAACATTGTGCACACCACACACACCTTACGGCAATAACTGTGCACAAATCGCAAAATACTGCACAATCTTTGAAAGGAAATTTTCAAACCCAGGTGGTTTTTCTTCCAAATAACCGCTTTTATATCATGCATACCCAATAAGATTAGCAAATCTAGGAGAAGAAAACTGATTATGAATCAGTGTTGGGATATTGTATTATTACGGAGATATAAATTCATGTTATAGTTGTAGAGGACAGTGTCAGAATAAAGCCTCAAGAGAATTTTTAACGGCCTAAAGAACACAAGAAGAGGCACGAACGGTTTCTGCAGAAATGGTTTCTATTATGAGTTACTCTTTTGTTCTTAAAATAGGTTCAAAATTGATGAATTGTGACCACTCCACGAAGCTAATAAAAATGGACTTTGCATTAGACGCTTGAAGAAATATCTCTTGGAACCATGATCTCACAACACTTGATGTTAATTGTCCCGGATTTGACGCTTTCACAAGGATATTTTCAAATTTAAAGAGGTTGTATTGGACTATAAGACCAAATGTTCCATTGTTTTCCTACAAAACAATTAACAGTGGTGATAATAAAACATTATTTGCAGAAATTAAAGGCTGTATGATGTAGCTACGAGTCATAGAATTTACTGACTGTGTCACACTACATAGTTTATACGGTTTACCCAACATTGTTAGGGTCGTCAAGTCTAGGAGGCTTAGGTGGGCAGGTCATGTAGCTAGAATGGAAGAAAGTAGAAACGCTTTCAAAGTCTTGACTGGTGGACCCATAGGAAAACGACCATTAGGAAGACCTAGGCGCAGATGGGAGGATAATATTAAGATGGATCTCGCAGAGATATGAATACAAAGTAGAAACTGGATGCAATTAGCTAAGGATAGAAGTCAGTGGAGAGCTTTTGTGAACGCGGCACTGGACCTCCGGGTTCCATAGGCCATAGAGTTAGTTAGTTAGTTAGTTAGTCACACTTTCTACTTTTTGTATCCCTGTAAACACTAGTTTCAAATAAGTCTGCACCTTCTCTCAGTAGTCCCTGCCAATTATAATTGTTCTTGGCTAACTGCAGAACATTTCAAACCAGAATGCTATTTGTAACTGTAATCATCATATTGGATCCGCCAATTGGAATTTTGTAATTTTAACGTCAGGTTCTGAATCACCTGTCCTAAAACCCCTTGGCAGTAAGCTGGCCGTATCATTTAATCTTCTATTTTAATAATTATTTTCTGTTTATGCTTCGAGGCCACCTCTAACGTTCAAAGCGTGGTTTCTACCCTTAAACTCGCACCATTACGAAAGTTAAAAAAAAAGTGACGGTTATTTTTTGATATTCTACAAGTATGCAAAGTTTCATTCAAATCAGTAAATTACAGTGTTTGTAGATGACTGTCAATTAGAATTGAAATATTATTAGCAGTTCGAATTTTGGATCATAATGAATAAATCGAAAATTTATGTAGAAATCTTCATTTATCAAGCAAGAAACAAAATAGTTTAAAACCCGACAAATCAAATTAAGTTCCTGCCATTCTGTCCTCCTGCCATTTCGTCCTCTGCCATTTCGTCCGCCTGCCATTTTGTCCCCTGCCATTTCGTCCGCCTGCCATTTCGTCCTCTGCCATTTTGTCCTCCTGCCATTATATCCTGCCATTATGTCCCCTGCCATTTTGTCCTCCTGCCATTCTGTCCGTTCCCCACAATTGAATGGTACTGTAGTACGCGAATGAGATATCTAAATGAATTGGTTTAACTCGTTAAAATTGATTTGTTTTCTCTTCTGGTACCAAAGAAGCTCGTGTTAAAGAATTCCAAAGCATGTAAACTATACAATAAACCACCTTCATGTTTTATACCTTGTTTTTACCTTGTTTTATATTTACATCAAGATCGTCTTCATGTCCATTTTGTTAGGTATATAAGGCGAGGACGTTATTACAAAATAATAATCATAACTGATTGGATCAACATTTAAGCCATTGTCAATGACATATTGGTTTTCAACAGCTGTTGTTCGTCATCATCTATATAAGATTGTCTTCCGATGTGATATTTGTACATGAAGTCCCTTGGCAGAATGGAGAAAACCTTCAATATTTCATATCTGCTCTTTTATACTAACATGTGGCTCGTCCACATCCTATATTGCAGTCACTTGTTATGTATAGGTTAGTAACCTTAGCCGGCTGGAGCTGATGGTAGCTGCTACAGAGGGTAGCTCCACTAATCTGCTACAGAGGGATAGCTTACCAGAACTTTACTCCCCGGTGATTAAACGTTTAGAAGATCGAGAAATTCAAATCCTCCAATAAGATTAAAAGAAGTGCGATATGGCAGTCTGTAGTGCAAGATGAATCTTGCGAGTCAGAAAGACTTTAAGTTTCTATAGCCTGAAGATTATTGGGATAGATACGTAGCGTTATCAATATAGAATCTTGATGAAGTGAGTGAAGTTTGCAAAAGACCCTCGAAATTTTTTATTGACGCAAGTTTAACCATCAAGCTAAGCGAAAGTTAATAGCAGTATTTATTACTTTCTTTGAGCACCGAGACGAGCAAGTACTCGACGGTGACGGTAAGAGAAAATAATAATCATAACTGATTGGAGCAAGAATTATGCCGTTGCCAATGACATGGTGATTTTCTACAGGTGTTGTTCCTAATCATCTATATCAGATTGCCTTCCATTCTGCCGTTTCTACATGAACTCTCTTGGCAGAATACTCAAAACCCTGATTAATTAATATCGGCTCTTTTACACTAAAATGTAGATCGTTCACAAACCTATCTTTCAGTCACTTTTTATCTACAGGTAAGTAGGCTGGAGCTGATTTTTGCTGTGAGGATTTCGCATATCCTCTTTCGCACACCAATCTCGATCGATTGGGTTCATGCTTACACCATTTCACTCCTAAAGTTTTTGCTCGTTAACTTGTGTGTGTCCTGCTACAATTTCGTTATCTCTTCGGGTACCAAAGCCGCAAGTCTTAAAGATTTCCAAAATATGTAAACTAAACAATAAACCACATCACTGCTAGTAGGCCATTTTTAGCGCACATCATTGCGTGTAGAAGGGCTCTACCATTAATTTTCGACTTTTTAACAAGAAAGTAAAGTTTAACACTCTTAATAAAGAACGATCTTTTGATATTCCATACATGCCAAGACCGTGTTGTAAAAATGAAAACTATACTACACGTCCATCGCAGTTGGTTTCGACTTATTGCCCTAGGTTTTATACGAGATAAGGATAATCATTGCTTATTGCTCAGCACCTTGTTCCTTTGCGACTTTTCCAAGCTAATTTTCAGATAGAATCCCACGATACTTAACAATTTTCTGTAACAGTTATATTAGACTTATGGTCGTAATCTTGTAAAGGATTCACATTCAAGTTAATTTCCGGAAAATCTATTAGCAGATCCTTACGTAATTAGGTGCGTGTATACCTTGTAGAACCAGGCCCGCTTCTCTTGGCCTCAAACTGGTTCAATTGCCACATCTAGTTGGACAAAATTCATAACAAGAGAAAACACAGCAGAGCACGTACACAGAGCGACACGAATCGGTAAGCAGTCACATATTTTCACTGGAAGAGCTATTGTTGTGTTCAGTAGTATGATGAGCTGAAATGTATGATTGACACGTAGGAGGACTTTGTAACAATAGACGTATTTCTTCGGGAAGGTATTCACTGTGTTTGAGTGTGAATTTGCTACGGTTGTTTATGCAGGGATCCGGCGTGCTTAAAAACATGTGCATTAAATCTTCTATGTTGTCGCGACGAGAACTTTTCCTGGCATGATGTTCTAGGAACCTTCGAATATCTTTACTCCGAGCTTCCTGTGCCTTTTCGGAAAGCTGTCAAATAGGAACCAGCGCAGAATCCACGATGTCCCATGTATCAATAATATATGCCCAGTTGCCGGCATGTAATACCAGTTATACTGGTCCACATATAATCGTGCAGTT
Source organism: Thermobia domestica (assembly GCF_964235325.1). Classification (NCBI taxonomy): domain Eukaryota; kingdom Metazoa; phylum Arthropoda; class Insecta; order Zygentoma; family Lepismatidae; genus Thermobia; species Thermobia domestica. Next base: position 85,090,643 of record NC_137470.1, read on the forward strand.
TTCAGAGAATACTTACCAAATGCCTCACATTTAATTCCACAACCACTAGCAATGGTACGTAAGAGAACTGCAAATCGTGTAATCAACTCTTCATTGATGACAGTAATGGACGCTGATAATGATGGTATCAGAAATCTTGCGGGCAATATTACCTTTATTCTTGTTCCGTAGCCTGGATTGGGCACATCCGTCAAGAAACCTATTTCTTCACGAAATAGATTCTGTAGTAATTTCTTTCTTTGATCAACATTTGGTTGAACCCTCTTCCTCACTTGTCAGGTATGATCTCCTGTCTATATACAATGTGCAACAAACACTCAAAGCACCTTATTCAGTAATGCAGACTTGACAACCCGAATTCAAACGTTGTTTTATCAGGTGGTAATGCTGTAGTTTGTGTGAATCGTTCATTGGCTTTGAAGATGCACCGCAGATGTAACATCGTTAATATGATTGTTTGTGATATCACTACAGACCTTCACATCTACCATTGTCAGCATTAATCTGTGTTTCAATACTATTTGATGATCGTTGTAAGTGATAGTTGTTGGTGAGAGAGCTTGTAGTTGCTGCCGTATCTTAGTAGCTTCTGAGATTTTGAGATGCATGTGACATGAATGGGGAGTGCCGTGGGTTTTTGGGTGGGCTTTGGCGTGATGGGAAACACTAGCGAATAAGAACGCATTTTAAGGCGATTTCTGTCGTTTTGGATGGATATTAAAAAAAGCATCACTAGCTCGGGGATGACTGTCCTATCGCAAGTGACCCATCAACTTGAACACCATTTAAAACCAGTGATGTGGGGAACAATATGTCTTTACCTGAGAAAGACTGAATATCACGGTCAGCTCGTAAGATATAGTAGAAAGAAAGCGCGTTATATTGATGGACAATTGATAGGTCACTTGCGGTAGGGCAGGCATCCCAGAGCTTGTGAAGCATTTTGCAATATTCATAAGCACCACCAGAAATCACCTTGAATTAGAACATTAGCAGAGATGTCAATTGACTTCCTGTATTAGTATTCTACAATGTATGAAAAAAGATAATAATAAAAGATTATATCGACCTCTAAGTGATGCGGTGATTAAAGAAATAATTTTAAAGATGGACGTGGACTTTCGAGTTTTAATTAGAGGTTTAGGGTGCAAAAAACGTGACAATAATTCCAGGGTTCTGTTTCAAAATGTTCGGTAGGGGTAAAGGGCTTCTGACTTCTTTTGTCTATTTAAAAATGCTGGGAATTTAGAAATCAGCAGTGGACGTCGCCATGTATTCTTTAATTTCTAATGCGTTAGAGCTAGTAAAGAAATTCAACAATGAATCGCTGGCCGCAGTATTTGTGTTGTATACCTAGGTTTTAAAAACGAAGCAGTAGAGCTTTTATAGCTACTTAACTTTCATTATATTTCGCGTACCTTTTTAAAAACCGTGGATTAACTTCTCCCTCTAATAAGACGAGGGTATCACAGTCATATAACTTTGGGAATGTACAGCGGTTTGTTTTACGTGAGCCCTTGGGATTGAAAATTTTTGTGATACCAAAATTAAAAACCATAAGTATTAATTTATCAATGATAATCAAGCAATTGCTATACCTCCCATTTACATGTAACTACATTACTTTTTGAGGGTGCTTCCTGCTCAAGAAATCTACTTAGGACTCATAACGCCCTCACCTTTTTCTTAATTGTTAGCCTGATAGAAACGTTTTAATCCAAACAGTCGTGTTCTTGCGAATTTATTAGTCTCCTGTGTGCTAGCACTCTAGGCTGACAAATATGCGTTTAATTAACGTCCTTGCTGCTTACTAGGACTTACATTCAGAGTTCGGTATTATTCAGTATGTTGTGGTCTATCATTAGTAATATTTTCCCGATTGTATCCTTTAAAATTTCCTTTGGAACCCATTACATTCCAAAGCAGCCTTGCTTAGGGCCTGAGATCGGTTATCTGATCGTGAGACAAAGAAAGAGTCGATTTTAAGCTCTTTTGAGATCTCTTAAAGGGTTTGGTGGAAAATATTTACGGTATAGCAAGTCCTGTGTTCACCACCAACTTAGTAACACTGGTCATCATCAGAAAGCTAGCCAACTGTTGGCTAATCAAATAATCTTTTTACATAAGCTCACTGTATGCTTTGATTAGTAACAAAGTGCCACACATTTCATAGAGCAGAAAACGTCATTTATTTCAGAAGTCTCTTGATGAAAATTCTCCATTTCCAAGTTCTTGAATGAAAAAGTAATCTGATAAACGGTAGCATTATCTCGATAAGAATATCGTATCACATTTCGTCTTTCTTCCATCCTCTTTCCCTCATATTCTTGGTGTGTCAATGCTGTCTTACTCGCAAGATTTAATCAAGTCTTCACTCTCGTCTCGGTTTTTTATTCTGATACAACCTTTGGATAGCTATTCATGTTCTGAAAGCTTCGCCACAACGATTGTATAATGGTGAGATACACACCTCTCCTTTTGATATAAGCAGTGTAGTCCCTCTGTAATTTTTCTGTATTTCAATATCAAGTACCAATACTAAATATTCTACTGTTCTGCATACAGTAAATAATTGCAGGAGAAGTGAACAAAGCGCGTGCGTTATGACATTAGATCAGCCTTTATACTGGCAGGGTGGTCAAATCGTACCTTCAGCTGAAGAAATTTATGAACGGTCTAAAGTTGTACCACATTTAGAAGATTTCCACTTGAGTAATTTCTAGGCACGATTGGATACATTATGTCAGGAAATGGTGTATAATAACAATTGTGTATCCTGTACACTAAGACAACATTAGTGATAATGCTAAATGGCCATGCCTACTCAAGATCATTGAGAACTCACTTCTAGACTTTGCTCCTGGACCTCAACAAGTGGTTGTGAAAACATTTACAACTCTCGGAGGAAATCACAAAATATAGGATCTGCGATCTTATTCAACAATGTCTGGATGACGAAATAAATATGCAACATTTACTAGAAAATGAAACTGCATGTCAAAAACCATATTAGGAAATCTCAAAATTAATACGGTGACATTTCCCGAACCTTAATTTTTGGCTGTAGTATATAGAGAAGGCCTTAATCGTATTGCAATTTATCCAAAGGTATTACATTGAACAGGGGACTAGAAACTTTATTTGTAGGCAATTAAATGAATGCTTTCGTTTTCTCATGCAGGTGGTCATCTTTTCTATGAAAAATTTGCACATCACTGTACTCAACATTTGGAAGCCCTTGGAGGCAACTACAGTATCAGAAAATTACAAGAAATTAACAATTCAAGGAACATTCTCAATTCGCAGATTAAGAGGCTTTCTTGAGCGAAGCTCCAAGTGATTTGATTATCAAACAGTGCTCAAAGAAGGGCACGAAATTTTGTGGGGATTAACTCAAAGTCAGACACAACATTATTCAATTAGCTTACCAGAACTTTAATCACCGGTGAGAAAACGTTTAGATAATCGACAAACTCAAATCCTCCAATAAGCTCAAATCCTCCTTATTAAAAGAGTGTGCGATGTGGCAGTCTGTAGTGCAAACTTTATCGTGCGAGCCAGAAAGACTTTTAGGTTCTATAGCCTAAAGATTAGTGTGATAGATACGTAGCGTTATCAATGTAGTGAGTCAAGGTTGCAAATGACGCCTCGAGATTTTTTATAGACGCAAGTTTAACTTTCAAGCTTATCGAAAGTTTTTCGCAGTCTCTATTACTTACTTTGGGCACCGAGTCGAACAAGTACTCAAACACTGTTACCAAGGGAGAACATTCACGGCTTCTGCTCCAAGATGAGGAAAGCAAGCATAGCAAATTTTATATCTTTAAGGTGTACGTGACTGAAAATCTCCCAATATAACCTAAGTAGAAAAAAAAAATTGTCACCTGATAATTTTAATTTTGTTAATGTTTCTGTTATACACCTGTTCTACCAAGCCTGTATAACTTCTTTCTATCGCGAATCAGTGTTTTACACCGCTAGTTTTAGGAATTTATTGGCCGGACGCCTCACAGGCTAAGAGAAGCGGGCCTGATTCTACAATGTAATCACCCACCTATTTACCTAAGGATCTCCTATTAGATTTTCAGGCTTACGCCCATAAGTCTAGTATAACTTTTACAGAAAATTGTTAAACTTCGCGGGCTTCTGTCTGAAAAGTAGGTTGGTACAATCTAAAAGGAGCAGTAAGCATTGATTATACTTATGTCGTATTAAAACTAGGCCAATAAGTTGAAACCAACTGTGATCGTCGTGTAGTAGAGCTTTCAGTTTTAGAACATCTTCTTAGATAAAAATGTACATGGAGTCTTTCCGTGTTCGGAATATCCAAACTTCGTTTTTTATTAAGAGTGTTAAACTTTACTTCCCTTTAGGTTGAGTCGAAAACCAAGCGGCAGTTATATAATCTTAAGGGTCCTGGCAGATGACAGAATCCTTGGAGTCAATCATCTGCTGTTGAACATCTTAACATATAAACAATCAAACAATAAAGAATTGTTATAAACGTATAAGTGAATGACACTGTAGTACGCGAATGTGATATCTAAATGAATTGGTTTTTGGTCGTTACCTTAAATGTGTCCTGCTACCGTTTCGTTTTCTCTTCGGGTACCAAAGCAGCTCGTGTTAAAAGATTCCAAAATATGTAAACAGAACAATAAACCACCTTCATGTTTTATACTTTGTCCTCACACCTTCATTTAAACTTTCAAGAAGATATTCTTCATGTCCATTTTGTTAGGTCTATAAGACGTGGACGTTATTACAAAATAATAATCATAATTGATTGGATCAACAATTAAGGCGTTGTCAATAACATATTGGTTTTCTACAGCTGTTATAGTCATAATCTAAATCAGATTGTCTTCCGATCTTCCAATTGTAAACGAATCCTTGGCAGAATGCAGAAAACCTTGAAAACTTCATATTGGCTCTTTTACACTTACATGTGGCTCGTTCATTATCTTATGTAGCAAACACTTTTTTTCTATAGATAAGTAAGCTTATCCGGCTGCAGCTGATGGTAGCTGATGGCATATACTCTTTTACACACCAACCTCAATCGATTCGGTTCATGCTTAGACCATTTCGCTCCTGGACCTGGATGTACTTCCAAATTGAATGCTGCAAACCTGCTGTGACAGTAGGGGACAAAGTGGCCATATTGAAGCTTTGTAACTACTTTTTTGTTATACCTGATAGGCTTTTACCAAGAAGGACATATTTCTTTCTCTATACAGTCGGATAAGAAATTAATCTTGACTATTGTTTTAGGATTGAGATTTGGCTGGTTGAAGACTATGACTTACTGGCACAATTCTTTTTCGTTCTGAAGGATCTTGAAGGTAGGCAACTATTCTCTCCTGAGTATAGCTGAGATCGTGTCACTGCCTGTTGCATAATGAAAAAAGTAAAAGCGCTCTTTAATGAATCTAAAGATTCTTTAAATTTAATAATTTCATAGCATTTCTTTTCGGTTCTGCTTCCATGTGGCCTTAAAAGAATCAGCAACTGCTCACGAAGAATTCTACCAAGATTCTTAAAAGGTCTGAATAAGATCCACCAACAACTACAGATTTCCCGTTTGTAGTTTCTTCCCTTATTCTTGTCAATATACAGCTACCTTTACTCCTTCGAAAACTGCTTGCATCGTTTGAAGCCGTCTAGTATTGATCTCCATGTTTCTGAAGAAACGTGGTTGAATTGTGGTGACTTCAATGGCATAATTAAATTCGATCGTTAAGATATTTCACGAAAGTTTTTTTTTTGTCTTTCGTCAATTTATGTGTCCAATTGTTATTTATATCCATAAAATTTAAGGTGAAAATAGCGCTTAACATATTTCATATACGCAGATTTGACTGGCCATTTTTAGCTCACATCATTGCGTGTAGAAGGGCTCTTCCATTTACGTGTGGGTTTTAATACACAAGATAACAGAGACTCTGCAATATTCACCCTAATCTAATTGATATTCTTGCGCATTGAATTATGAACACACAAGGAAGGTATCATTAGATCAACGTGTCGCTCTGATGATAAACTGATGGCCACAAAAGTCCTGTAGTATTTCTGTTATAATAACAGTATTTGGGAATGAAAGAATAATCTTTCTAACGTTGTGCCTGACGTTGAGTTAACCACCCAGAAAATTTCGCGGCCTCCATTAAGCACTCTTCGATAATCATATCACTTGGAACTTCGCTCAAGAAGGCCTCTTTTTTTGCGAATTGTCAATGTTCATTTAGTTGTTAATTTCTTGTAATTCATTGATACCGTATTTGCCTCCAGGGCTTCCATCTATTGAGTATATTGATGTGGAAATTTTTCATAGAAAAATGACCAGCTGCGTGAGAAATCGTAAGCATTAATTTTATAGCCTTCAAATAAGGTTTATAGTCCCCTGTTCAATGTAGCCCCTCTGGATGAATTGCAATATGATTATGACCTTCTCTATATACTGCAGCCAAAGTTAACGGATCGGGAAATGTCACCGTCCTAATTTTGGGATTTCCTTATATGTTTTTTGTCATGCAGTTTCATTTTCTTGTAAATGTTACATTCTGATTTCCTCTTCCAGGCGTTGTCGAATAAGATCGCACATCCTAAATTTTGCCATCTCCTCCGATGGTTGGAAATGTCTTCAAACCACATGTAGGGTTTCCCGGGCAAAGTCTAGAACTGATTTCTCAATGTTCTCGAGTAGGCAAGGTCATTCAGCATTTTCTTTAAGTTGTCACAGTGTGCAGGATGCACCAAAGTATTCTATACCATTCGTGCCTAGAAATTACTTAACTGCAAACCTCCCAAAGGCGGTAAAACTTTGGTCTATTCAGAAATTTCTTAAGCTGAGTTAGGGTTTGAACATATATCCTGTATAATGGCTGATCTAATTTCATAACGCATGCGCTTAGATCACTTTTCTTGCAGTTTTTACAGTATATGGATAAGTAGTTGGTTCTCGACAACGGCAATGGTTATGTTCGCATACATACCAAGCCTCGATGAATACACTTCGCAAGCCTCAACTACTTGCGTTTTATCGGGTACATTTTGTGGAATAGCTTTTTCCTCTTGAGAAGATACCTTTGAATCGATGCACAGGACACGCAAGCTCTATTCATGTCAGCGAGATGAGGTCGTGTTGAATTTAATAAATAAGATTACAGAAATACTTCTTTTTGATCATTCCGTCTCAGGTATGAAAGGTATCATAAAGCTAGTACAGTTGGTGCACTAATCTGCTACAGAGAGGAGGCTTACCAGAAGTTTACTCACCGGTGAGAAAACGTTTAGAAGATCGAGAAATTGAAATCCTCCAATAAGCTTAATAAGAGTGTGCGATATGGCACTCTCTAGTGGAAGATGAACCGTGCGAGTCAGAAAGATTTTCAGGTTCTATAGCCTAAAGATTATTGGGATATATACATAGCGCTATCAATATAGAACCTTGATGAAGTGTGTGAAGGTTGAAAAGCGCCTCGAAATTTTTTATCGACGAAGTTTAATTTTCAAGGTAATCGAAAGCTAATAGCAGTATCTATTACTTTCTTTGGGCACCGAGACGAGCAAGTACTCGCACACTATTACTAAGGGAGAAAATTCAGGGCTTTTGCTCCAAGATGTGGAAAGTGAGTAAGGACATAAGCCGGCATATAAGCTGCTTGTATGCCGGCAGGGCTGCTCGTGTTAAAGAGTTTCAAAATATGTAACAGAACAATAAACCACCATTTTTTTACCGTGTTTTTATACCTTCATTTAAAGTTACATCAAGATCAACTTCATGTCCATTTTGTTAAATCTGTAAGGCGGTGACGCTATCTGAAAATAATAATCAAAACTGATTGGATCAATAATTAAGCCGTTCTCAATGACGTTGATTTTCAACTGCTGTTGTTCCTAATCATCTATATCAGATTGTCTTCCATGAACCACATGAACTACATGAACTCTCCTTTTCTACATGAACTCCCTTGGCAGAATACAAAAAACCCTGATTAATTAATATCGGCTCTTTTACACTAACATGTGGCTCGTTCACAATCCTATCTTTCAGTCAGTTTTTATCTACAGGTAAGTAAGCTTATCTGCCTGGAGCTGATGGTTGCTGTGTGGCTCCTAGAATTCGCATATCCTATTTCACACACCAACCTAGTTCGATTGGGTTCATGCTTAGACCATTTCACTCCTGAAGTTCGAGGTACTTCCGAATTGAATGCTGCACAGCTGCTGTGTTAGAAATGGGAAAAGTGGCCATATTGAATCTTTGTAACTACTTCCTTGTTATATCTGATATGTCTTATACCATGAGGACAGGACGGGATCAGAGGATTACAAAAAACTAACAACTCAAAGGACATCAACAATTCGCAGAAATGGAGAACTTCTTAAACGAAGGTCCAACTCATATGATTATCCAAGAGTGCTTAAGGAAGGCCACGATATTTTCGTGGGGAGTAACTCAACGTGAGACACAACGTTAGCAAGATTCATCGTTCATTCCCTTATACTGTTACGATAAAAGAAGTTCTACAGGACTTATGATGGAAACAGTTTATCATCTGAGCGACACGTTGCGGTAATGCCATCTTTCATGTGTGAAAATATCTCAATGCGCAAGAATATAAGTTCGAATGCGGTGAATATTGCAGTCTCTGTTGTGTTGTGTTTTAAGACATACACGTAGAAGGAAGAGTCTTTCTACACGCTATGGCGTGGACTAAAAATGGCAATCAAATCTGCGTTAAGTACGTTTATAAATTATGTTAAGCGCTTTTTTCACTTGTATTTTATGGATTTAAATTACAATTAGACACGGAAAGTGTCGAAAGAAAAAAATGAACTTTAGGGAAATATCTGTAACGATCGACTTTAAATCTGCCATTGAAGCCATGACAATTCAATCACAGATCTTGAGAAACTTGGAGATCAATACTAGACGTCTTCAAGTGATGGAAGCAGTTTTCGAAGGAGTAAAGGTAGCTATATATGGAAAAGAATAAAGGAAGAAACACAAACGGGAAATCTGTAGCTGTTAATGGGTCTTATTCGGATCTTCTAAGAATCTTAGTAGAATACTTCATGAGCAGTTGCTGATTCTTTTAAAGCCTCATATAAGCAGAACTGATAGGAAATTCTACCAAATTACTAAATTAAAATAAACTTTATCGTCAATTAAATATAGCTTTACTTTTTTCATGATGCAACAGGCTGTGACACGTCCTCAGCTATATATTCAGCAGTGAATAGTTGGCTGCCTTGAAGATCCTTCATAAAGAAGAATAATTGTGAAAGTTAGACAGGGTCTTCAACCAACCTAAACTAAATCCTGACAAAATGGTCAAGATTACACATTTTTTATTCGCCTGTATGGAGAAGGAAACATGTGCTCCTTAGTATAAGCCATATCAGATATAACAAGGGAGTAGTTACAAAGCTTCAACATGACCACTTTTTCGCATGCTAACACGGCAGTATTCAGCATTTAATTTGAAAGTCCCTCCAACTGCAGGAGCTAAAAGGTCTAAGCATGAACCCAATCGAAATAGGATATGCGAATTCGAGGACCCACACAGCTACCATCAGCTCCAGCCGGCTAATGTTACTAACCTTTAAATAACAAGTGAGTGCAAGATAGGAATGTGAACAAGCCACATGTTACTATAAAAGAGCAGATATGAAATACTGAAGGTTTTCTCCATTTTGCTAAGTTACTTCATGTACAAATGGCTGTTCGGAATACAATCTTATATATATGATGATGAACAAAGCTGTTGAAAACCAATATGTCATTCACAATTGCTTAATTGATGATCCAAACAGTTATGATTATTATGATGAAATAACGTTCCTGCCCCATAGACCTAACAGAAAGGACATGAAGACGATATTGAAGTTACTTTAAAAGAACGTATAAAAACAAGGTTTAAAATATGAAGGAGGATTATTGTTTACATATATTGGAATTCTTTAACATGAGCTGCTTTAGTACCCGAAGAGAAAATAGAACCTTAGCAGGACACACACAAGTTAACGAACAATAACCAATTCATTACGATATCACATTCGCGTACTACAGTACAATTCAATTGAATTTTTATAACAATTGTTTATTGTTTGATTGTTTATATGATAAGATGTTCTACAGCAGATGATTGACTCCAAGGATTCTGCCATCTGCAAGGATAGTAACAATAGTGTAACTACCCTTTAGTTTTCGAATCTCCTAAAAAGAAGCAAAGTTTAACTCTTTTAAAAAAGAACGATGTTTCGATATGCGGTACATGCAAAGACTCCATGTACATTTTTATCCAAGAGGGGGCGTAAGAATGAAATCTCTACCACACGTCGATCCCTGTTGTTTTCAACTTTATAAGGCCCTAAGTTTTATACAACATAAGTCCACTCAATGCTTACTGCTCAGCACCTTGATCCTTTGCGACTCTACCAAGCTGCTTTTGAGACAGAAGGTCGCGAAGCTTAACAATATTCCGAAACAGTTATATTACACTTATGGTCGTAAGCTTGTAAAGGATTCACATGCAGGTTATTGGCCTGAAAATTTAATAGGAGTTCTTTAGGTGATTACGAACGTGATTACCTTGTAGACCCAGGCCCGCTACTCTTGGCCTGTGAGAGAAATATGTCCATTGAATTTATAAAGCTAACGGTAAAAAACACTGGTTCGCAATACAAAGTAATTATAAAGGCCTGGTAGAAAGGTGTAGAACACAGACATCAACAAATTTATCAATTACAGATTTTTTTTTTTTTTGTACTTAGGTTACATTCGGTGATTTTCAGTTAAGAACACCTGAAAGATATAATACTTCATAGGCTCACTTTCCATATCTTGGAGCAGTAGCTCTCAATCTTCTCCCTTAGTAATAGTGTTCAAGTACTTGCTCGTCTCGGTGCCCAAAGAAAGTAACAAATACAGTTAATAACTTTCCCTTAGCCTGACAGTTAAACTTGCGTCTATAAAAAATTTCGAGGGTCTTCTGCAACCTTGACTCACTTCATCAAGATTCTATATTGATAACACTACGTATCTATCCCAAAAATCTTCAGCCTATAGTACCATAAAGTCTCTCTGACTCGCACGGTTCATCTTGCACTATAGACTGCCATATCGCACACTCTTCTAATAAGGAGGATTTTAGCTTATTGGAGGATTAGAGTTTCTCGATTTTCTAAATGTGTTCTCACCGGTGAGTAAAGTTCTGGTAAGCTTCCCCTCTGTAGCAGATTAGTTCACCAACTGTATTAGCTTTTTGACACCTTTCGTATCGGAGATGGAATGATCAACAGGAAGAATTTCTGTAATCTTGTTTATTAAATTCAACAATACCTCATTTCGCTGACGCTTGCGTGTAAGGTAGCTTCTCAAGAGGAGAAAGCTACTCCACAAAATGTATCAGATTAATCGCCAGCAGTTGAGGCCTACGGAATATACTGACCCTAACACTGAATCAGACTGTCATTTTTTTTTGGTATGTATGCGAGCATATCCATGGCTGTTGACCAGAGCCCTCCTACAACACCAAGTGATACCTTTACAAAAATAGAAGCAGCAAATCGTATGTAGAATTCTGCATATATGATCGCTGCATATAGCGGTATATCATGGCAAACTCCCTAGAGTACATTCCGTGCACAGTCCAGCTAAGAGCCGTTAACATTGGCAAGAAGAAAGGCGAAACACAAAGATATATGCCTAGATCAATACTTCAGACTGTTTTAAGAGAACATTGTACTACATAGTTACAGAAACATTAAGATATTATACTAAGAGTAGTTATCCAAATACGTGTTGTTGTCTTATCAAACCGAATGCAAGCAGTTAGCAAGCACTACAACCAACCAGACATAGTAATATTTGATAAGAAGCGTAGTGTGATTAGGATTTTTCAATTGCAACTCATACGTTGTTATAGTCTAATATCTGTTGAATTACACGTATAACATTCATATGGCAGAAGAAATAAGTTTTATCTACAAGGCTGCCGAATGTGGCTTTCTGCCGAAATAATGATAATACTAATTGTAGATATTAGAATGCATTTAGATAAAAAGATAATATCAGTAGATGTCGAGATCCGGCATGATATTTGCACTAGAACGAGTGGAATCTATTTGCATGTAGTACAACCAACGATAGACGGTAGGTTCAAATGGGAAAAATACTTCAGCACATATTGTCCCTAGGACTTGCAAATTCGAAATATTCGATTAAAACCAGCGACGTGCGGAACAAGAAGTCTTTAGCTGAGAAAGACTGAATATCACGGTGAGCTCATAAGGTATAGTAAAGAGAAAGCGTGTTATAATGATGGACAAGTAGATGGGTCACTTGAGATAGTTCCTCCCGGAGCTTGTCAAGCTTTTTGTAATATGCTTTCACTCTTTTCATGATGCAACAGGCTGTGACACGACCTCAGCTATTCTCAGCAGTGAACAGTTGGCAGCCTAGAAGATCCTTCAAAAAAAGAAGAATTGTGCAAGTTAGTTGAGTCTTCAACCAACCAAAACAATCCTGACAAAATGGTCATGATTACACATTTTTTACTCGCCCGTATGGAGAAGGTTACATGTCCTCCCTGGTATAAGCCATATAACGTATAACAAGGGAGGAGTATTACAAAGCTTGAACATGGCTACTTTTCTCCCTACTAACACGGCAGCTGTTCAGCATCAATTCGGAAGTACCTCCAACTCCACGAGCGAAAGGTCGAAGCATGTACACAATCGAAAGAATTTGGTGTGTGAAAGAGGATATGCGTATTACAAGAACCAACACAGCTAGCAACAGCTACCTGATAATTTTACTTACCTGTCGATAAAAAGTGATTGTAAGATAGGATTGTCAACGAACCACATGATAGTGTAAAAGAGCTGATATGAAGTTTTCAAGGTTTTGTGCATTCTGCCAGAGAGCTCATGTAGAAATGGCAACAGTTAACAATTTTCTGTAACAGTTATATTAGACTAATGGTCTTAATCTTGTAAAGGATTCACATTCAGGTTAATTTCCGGAAAATTTATTAGCAGATCCTTACGTAATTAGGTGCGTGTATAACTTGTAGAACCAGGCCCGCTTCTCTTGCCCTCAAACTGGTTCAATTGCCGCATCTAGCTGAACAAAAATTTTAACAAGAGAAAACACAGCAGAGCACGTACACAGAGCGACACGAATCGGTAAGCAGTCACATATCTTCACTGGAATAACTATTGTTTTGTTCAGTAGTATGATCAGCTGAAATGTATGATTGACACGTAGGAGGAATTTGTAACAATAGACGTATTTCTTCGGGAAGATGTTTACTGTGTTTGAGTGTGAATTTGCTAAGGCTTTTTATGCAGAGATCCGGCGTGCTTAACAACATGTGCATTAAGTCTTCTATGTTGTCGCGACGAGAACTTTTCCTGGCATGATGTTCTAGGAACCTTCGAATATCTTTACTCCGAGATTCTTGTGCCTCTTCGGAAAGCTGTCCAATAGGAACCAGCGCAGAATCGACGATGCCCCATGTATCAATAATATATGCTCAGTTGCCGGCATGTAATACCAGTTTTACTGGTCCACAAATAATCGTGCAGTTTTCAGAGAATACATACCAAATGCCTCACAGTTCATTGCATAACCACTAGCAATGGTACGTAAGAGAACTGCAAATCGTTTAATCAACTGTTCATTAATGACAGTAATGGTCGCTGATAATGAATTCAGAAAAACTTGCGGGAAATATTACCTCATTGCTTGTTCCGTTGCCTGGATTTTCACATCCGTCAGGAAACCTATTTCTTCACGAAATAGCTTCTGTAGTAATTTCTTTCTTTGATCAACATTTGGTTGAACGCTCTTCCTCACTTCTCAGGTATGATGTCCAGTCTATATACAATGTGCAACAGACACTCAGAACACCTTATCCAGTAATGCAGACATTACAACCCGAATTCAAACGTTGTTGTGTCTGGTGGTAATGCTGTAGTTTTGTGTGGTTTGTTCATTTGCTTTGAAGATGCACCGCAGATGTAACATCGTTAATATGATTGTATGTGATATCACAACAGACCTTCACATCTACCATTGTCAGCATTAATCTGTGTTTCACTACTATTTGATGATCATTGTAAGTGATAGTTGTTGGTGAGAGAGCTTGTAGTTGCTGCCGTATCTTAGTAGCTTCTGAAATTTTGAGATGCATGTGACATGAATGAGGAGTGCCGTGGATTTTTGGGTGGGCTTTGGCGTGATGGGAAACACTAGCGAATAAGAACGCATTTTAAGGCGATTTCTGTCGTTGTGGATGGATATTACAAAAAGCTTCACAAGCTCGGGGATGACTGTCTTATCGCAAGTGACCCATCAACTTGAACATCATTTTAACGCGTTTGCTCTTTACTATACCTTATGAGCTCACCGTGATATTCATTCCTTCTAAGCTAAAAACTTCTTGTTCAGTACGTCACTGGGTTTGAACTCGAATATTTCGAATTGCATGTCTTAAGGAGAATATGAGCTGCCATACTTCACCCATTTCAACCCGCCCGCTCGCGTCGGTTGTACTGCATGCAAACTGATTCCACTCGTTCTAATGGATGTATCATGGGGCATCTCGACATCTACTGTTATTATCTTTTTATTTAATGCATGCTTTATCCTACAATTAGAAATACCATTATTTCTGCAGAAAAAAACAGTCGGCAGTCTTGTAAGTAAATCTTAAATCTTTTGCCATATGAAGGTAATTTTACAACAAATTTTTTGAGTATTACAGCGTGTAAGTTGTAATTGAAAAATGCTAATCTCAGTACGCTTCTTATCAAATATTGCTATGTCTGGTTTTTTGTAGTGCATGCTAACTACTTGCATTCGTTTTGAGAAGAGAACAACACGCGTCTTTTTACATGTCTTATTACGCAGTATTTATTACTTTCTTTGTGCACCGAGACGAGCAAGTACTCGAACACTATTAATAAGGGAGAAAATTCATGGCTTCTGCTCCTAGATGTGAAAAGTGAGTAAGGAAATAAGCCGACATATATTCTGCTCGTGTTAAAGAAGTCCAAAAAATGTAAACAGAACAATAAACCACCTTCTTTTATACCTTTTTTTTTTTACCTTGTTTTAAAGTTAAATCAAGATCGTCTTCATGTCCATTTGGTTAGGTGTATAAGGCGGGGACGTCTTTTCAAAATAATAATCATTACCAATTGGATCAACAATTATCAATTGTCAATGACATATTGGTTTCCAACAATTTTGTTCCTCATCATCTATATGATTGTCTTCCGATGTGATATTTGTACATGAAGTCCCTTGGCAGAATGGAGAAAACCTTTAATATTTGGTATCTCCTCTTTTATACTAACATGTAGTACGTTCACATCTTGCAGTCCTTTGTTATATACAGGTTAGTAACATTAGACGGCTGGAGCTGATGGTAGCTGTGTGGGTCCTTAAAATTTTCATATCCTCTTTCACACACCAAACTCTTTCGATTGGGTTTATGCTTAGACCACTTCGCTCGTGGAGTTGGAGGTACTTCCGAATTGAATGCTGAACAGCTTCCGTGTTAGTAGGGGAAAAGTGGCCATATTGAAGCTTTGTAATATTCCTTCCTTGCTATACCTGATATGCGTTATACCACTGAGGATTTGTTTCCTTCTCCATACGGGCGAATAAGAAATGTGTAATCTTGATCATTTTGCCCGGATTGAGTTTTGGTTGGTTGAAGAATCTAACTAACTTGCACAATCCTTCTTCTTTTTAAAGGATCATGAAGGCTGCCAACTATTCACTGCTGAGAATACCTCAGGTCGTGTTACAGCCCGTTGCATCATGAAAAAAGTGAAAGCAATCTTTTAATTATGCTAAAGTTTCTTTTATTGTCTATATGAGCACTAATGAAAGGAAATGCAACGTAATTATTAAATTTAAAGAAACTAAGCATAAGCAGTTGCTGATTCTTTTATTGTCTATATGAGCACTAATGAAAGGAAATGCAACGTAATTATTAAATTTAAAGAATCAGCAACTGCTTATGAAGTCCTCTGGTAGGATTCTTAAAAGATCTGGATCAGACCCATCAACAGTTACAGATTTCCCGTTTGTTGTTTCTTCTATTACTGTTGTCCATATACAGCTACTTTTATCTTTTGATCACAGTTTGCATAATTTGAAACCGTCTACTGTTGATCTCCAAGTTTCTCAACAACTCTGATTGAATTGTCGTGGCTTCAATGGCAGAAAAAAATTGGATAGTTGCAGATATTTCCCGAAAGCTCTTTTTTCTCTTTTGGCACTTTCCATGTCTAATTGTAATTTATATCCATAAAATATAAGGTCAAATAGAGTTTAACATAATTTATAAACGTACTTGATTGCGTGTAGAAGCTTCCTTCTACGTGTGGCCTTTAAAACACAAGACAATAGCGACTGTGCAAAATCACCGCAGTCGAATTGACATTCTTGCACATTCACATATTATCACACACGGAGAGTGGCATTAGATCAACGTATCGCTCTGATGATAAACTGATGCCCACAAAAATCCTGTAGACTTCTTTTATCGTAACAGTATTTGGGAATGAAAAATTAATCTTGCAAACGTTGTGTCTGACGTTGAGTTAATCAACCAGAAAATTTCGTTGCCTTCATTAAAAACTGTTCGATAATCATATCACTTCGAACTTCGTTCGTGAATGTCAATGTTCCTTGAGTTTTTAATTTGTTGTAATCCTCTGACACCGTATTTGCCTCCAGGGCTTCAATTTGTTGAATATAGTGATGTGCAATTTTTTCAAAGAAAAGATGACCAGGTGCGTGAGAAAAAGGAAGCATTAATTTAATTGCCATCAAATGAAGTTTCTAGTCCCCTGTTCAATTTAGTCCCATGGATGAATTGCAATACGGTTATGGCCTTTTCTATATACTGCAGTCAAAGTTAACGGTTCGGAAAATGTAACCATGTTAATTTTGAGGTATCTTAATATGGTTTTTGTCATGCAGCTTCATTTTCTTATAATGTTGCATAGTGATTTCCTCATCCAGACGTTGTTGAATAGATCCCATATCCTAGATTTTGTCATCTCCTTCGACGGTTGTAAATGTCTTCATAACCACATGTAGAAGTCCCGGAGCAAAGTCTACAAGAGAGTTCTCAATGATCTTCAGTAGGCATGGCCATTCAGCATTTTCACCAAAGTTGTCATAATGTACAGGATACAGCAAAGTTCTTCTATACGATTTCCTGACTTAATGTGTCTATTCGTGCCTAGAAATTCCTTTACTGCAAACCTCCTAAAGGCGGTACAACTTTGAACCGTTCAGAAATTTCTTCAGCTGAGGTAAGATTTGAACACCTTCCCAGTGTAATGACTGATCTAATGTCATAACGCATGTGCTTTATTCCCTTTTCGTGCACTTATTTATTGTATGCAAAAAGTAGAATATATAGTAATAGTACTTGATGTTGAAATATTGAAGAAATACAGATTGACTACACTGCTTATATCAAAAGGAGAGGTGTGTATCTCACCATTACACAATCGTTGTGGCGTAGGTTTGTCAAGATGAATAGCTATCCAAAGGTTGTTTGAGAATAGGAAATCGAGACGCGTGATGCGAGTGAAGATTTGAATCTTCCGAGGAAGACAGCATTGACACACCAAAAACCTTAGAGGAAAAGTGGATGTCAGAATGAAGAAATGTGATACGATATACTTATCAAGACAATGCTACCGTGATATAGTATAACTTTTTCATTCAATAACTTGGATATGGAGTATTTTCATCAAGAGACATCTGAGAAAATGACTTTTTCTGCTCCAAGAAATGTGTGGCACTTAGTTACTAATCAAAGCATACAGTGAGCTTTATATGGAAACATTATATGATTAGCCCTCAGTTTGGTTGCTTTCTGATCACCAGTGTTGATAAGTTGATGGCGAACACAGGAGTTACTATACCGTAAATATTTTCCACCTAACCGTGTAAGAGAAGTTCTCAAAAGAACTTAAAATCGATTCTATACTTGGCTCATCGATCAGATCACCGGTCTCAGGTCCAAAGTAAGGCTGCTTTGGTGGTTAGAATAGAATCGGTTCCATAGAAAGTTTTACAGCTATGAATCGGGAAAATATTATTAATTATAGACCGGAACCTAGTGAATCCTGCTCAACTCTGTATGTAAGCCCTAGTGAGCAGCAAGGACGCTAATTAAAGGCATATTTGATAGCCTCGAGTGTTAATACTCAGGAGACTTTCTTAAAATAATATATCCGTAAGAACTCAATTCTTTGGATTAAACATGCTAACGGTCAACAACCAGGCGAGATCGTTATGGGTGCTAGGTAGATTTCTTTTGCAGGAAGCACTCTCAAATAGTATTGTAGTTGCATATAAACGGCAAATATAGCAATGGCTTGATTATCATTTATAAATTAATAGTAATTATTTTACATTTGGTAACCCAACATTTTTCAATCCCAAGGGCCCACCTAAAACAAGCCGCTGTTCGTTCCCAAAGCTATACGTCTGAGATACCCTCCTATTATTGTAGGGAGAAGTAAATCCACAGTTTTTTAAATGGTACGCCATTGTATAATGTGAGTTAAGGAGCTCTAAAAGCACTACTGCTTCGTTTTTAAGACCTAGGTACACAACACAAGATCCTACGGCTTCGGATTCATTGTTGAACTCCTTTACTAGCTGTAAGCCAATAGGAAAAGATGCCGATTTCTACTGCTGACTTCTAAATTTCACAGCATTGTAAGAAGAACATAAGCAAGCATAAGCAGTTTAGCCTTACCTTACACTTTGAAATGGAACCCTCGAACTATTGGAGCGCGTGTTGCCTTCTAAACTACTAATTAAAACTAGAACATCCCGTCCATTTCCAAAATATTACATTTATCACCGCGTCACTTAGAGATCGATTTCATATCTTATTAATATCTCTTTTCAGTAATTGTAGAATACTATTACAAAAAAGTCTAGTGTCATCTCTTCTAATGTTCTCATTTTAAGGCGATTTCTTACGTAGTAGATGCATTTTACAGAAAGCATCACAAGCTCGAGGTGTTTGTCCTATCGGAAGTGACCCAGCAACTTGTCCATCATTTTAACGCACTTTCTCTTTACTATACCTTATCAGCTCACCATGATATTGATTCTTTGTCACCTAAAGATTTCTTGGTCCGCACGTCACAGGGTTTAAACTGGAATATTTCGAATTTGCAAGTCTCAAAACAATATGAGGTGCCGCATCCTGGTATAAGCCATACAAGATATAAGAAGGAAGTAGTTACGAAGATTCAATATAGCAACTTTTCCCATTTCTAACACAGCAGCTGTGCCGCATCGAATTCGGAAGTAACTTGAACTTCAGGAGTGAAATGGACTAAGCATGAACCCAATGGAACGTGGTTGGTGTGTGAAAGAGGATATGCGAATTCCATGACCCACACAGCTACCATCAGTTCCAGCCGGATAAGCTTACTTACCTGTAGATAAAAAGTGACTGAAAGATAGGTTTGTGAACGAGCCACATTTTAGTGTAAAGGAGCCGATATGAAATATTCAGGGTTTTGTGTATTCTGCCAAGAGAGTTCATGTTGAAATGGGAAAACGGAAGACAATCTGATATAGATGATTAGGAACAACAGATGTAGAAAATCAACATGTCATTGACAACGGCATAATTCTTGCTCCAATCAGTTATGATTATTATTTTGTGAAAACGTCACCGACTCATAGACCTAACAAAATGGACATAAAGATGATCTTGTTGTAACTTTATATGAAGGTATAAAAGATGGTGGTTTATCGTTCTGTTTACATTTTTTGGAATTCTTTAACACGAGCAGCATATATGCCGGCTTATGTCCTTACTCACTTTCCAGATCTTGAAGCAGTAACCATTAATTTTCTTCCTTAGTAAAAGTGTTCGAGTATTTGCTCGTCTCGGTGCCCAAAGAAAGTAATAAATACTGCGTAATAAGACACGTGTTGTTCCCTTATCAAAACGAATGCCAGCAGTTAGCATGCACTTCAACCAACCAGACATAGTAATATTTGATAAGAAGCGTACTGAGATTAGCTTTTTTCAATTACAACTTACACGCTGTAATACTCAAAAAAATTGTAAAATTACCTTCATATGGCAAAAGATTTAAGATTTACTTACAAGACTGCCGACTGTGGTTTTCTGCAGGAATAATGGTATTACTAATTGTAGATATCAGGATGCATTTAGATAAAAAGATAATAACAATAGATGTCGAGATGCCCCATGATACATTGATTAGAACGAGTGGAATTAGTTTGCATGCAGTACAACCGACGACAGCGGGCGGGTTGAAATGGGAAAAATACGGCAGCTCATATTGTCCTTAGGACATGCAAATTCGAAATATTGGAGTTCAAACCCATTGACGTACTGAACAAGAAGTCTTTAGCTTAGAAGGAATGAATATCACGGTGAGCTCATAAGGTATAGTAAAGAGAAAGCGCGTTAAAATGATGTTCAAGTTGATGGGTCACTTGCGATAGGACAGTCATCCCCGAGGTTGTGAAGCTTTTTGTAATATCCATCCACAACGACAGAAATCGCCTTAAAATGAGAACATTAGTTGAGATGTCACTTGACATCATTGTAAAGGTATTCTACAAAGTCTGAAAACAGATATTAATAGGAGATTAAAACGATCTTTAAGTGATGCGGTGATTATAGAAAAAACTTTGAGGATAGACGGGGGTTTTCGATTTTTATTTTGTGGTTTAGAGTGCAACAGGCGTGCCAATAATTCGTGGGTTCTATTTCGAAGTGTCCGGTAAGGCTAAACGGCTTATGCCGGCCTATGTCCTAAATACAATGCTGTGAAAATTAGAAGTCAGCAGTGGACTTCGGTATGTATTCCTTAATTCCTATTGGTTTACAGTTAGTAAAGGAATTTAACAACGAATCTGAGGCCGTAGGATCTTGTGTACCTCACTCTCAAAAACGAAGCAGTAGTTCTTTTAGAGCTCCTTAACTCACATTATGCAATAGCGTACCATTTAAAAAACTGTGGATTTACTGCTCCCTTTAATAAGACGAGGGTATCACAGAATGAACAGCGGTTTGTTTTAGGTGGGCTACTGGAATTGAAAAATGTGATACCAAATGTAAAAATATAAGTATTAATTTTTCAATGATAATTAAGCAATTGCTATACTTTTCGTTTATATGTAAGAACATTATTTTTTGAGAGTGCTTCCTGCTGAAGAAATCTACTTAGGACTCATAACCTTTTTCCTAATTGTTAGCCTGATAGAAATGGTTTAATCCAAAGAATTTTCTTCTTATGGATATATTATGAAAAAAAAAGTCTCCTGTTTTTTAACACTCGAGGCTATCAAATATGAGTTTAATTAGCGTCGTTTGTGTTCACTATTACTTAGATACAGAGTTGTGTAGGATTCACTAGGGTCCGGTCTATTTTCCCGAATTGTATCCTGTAAATCTAGCTATTGAACCCATTATATTCTAACCTCCAAAGCAGCGTTTCTTTGGGTCTGAGACCGGTGATTTAATCGATGAGAAATATGAAGAATTGATTTTAGGTTCTGTTGTGATCTTCCCTTAGACGGTTAGCTGGAAAATGTTTACCGTACACTCAGTCCTGTGTTCGCTACCAACTTAGTATCGTCTCCTCCGAGGGTTGTAAATGTCTACATAACCACATGTAGAGTTCCCCGAGCAAAGTCTAAAAGTGAATTCTCAATGATCTAGAGTTGGCATGGCGTTATGAGTACTAAGTACATTTCTTCAGCAGGAAGCACTCTCAAAAAGTAATGTGGTTACATATAAACGGGAAGTATAGTAATTGCTTGATTATCATTGAAAAATTAATAGTTATATTTTTACATTTGATATCACATTTTTCAATCCCAGGGGCCCACCTAACAAACCGTTCGTTCTTTGATACCCTCGTCTTATTAAAGGGAGAAGTAAATCCACGGTTTTTTAAATGATACTCCATTGCATAATGTGAGTTAAGTAGCTATAAAAGCACTACTGCTTCGTTTTTAACACCTAATTACGCAACACAAGATACTACGGCCTCCGATTCATTGTTGAATATCTTTACTAGCTCTAAGCCAATAGGAATTAAGGAATACATGTCGACGTCCACTGCTGATTTCTAAATTTCACAGCATTTTTAGAAAGACATAAGCCGCCATAAGCCCTTTAGCCTTACCGGACACCTCGAAATAGAACCCTCAAATTATTGGCACGCTTGTTGCAATCTAAACCACTAAATAAAAATCGAAGCTTCTCCGTCCAACTTAAAAATTATTTATTTAATCACCGCATCACTTAGAGATCGATTTAACTCGGCAATTCCCATAGCGTTACTTATAAAGATTAAACTTTCTCGCAAATAAAAGTTTAAATTAGGCATTCCTTAATACATACTCCTATATACATATTTTGAGAAACTCATACTCCGGTACCCCGGTACCGTGGTGTCACCTACAGCTGACACTGGCAATACGTGTACAACTGACACCATGCTAAACTTGATGAGAGTGGAAGTTTTATTGTAAGTATATATGGTTCACGTGTATATATTTTGAATGCAACAAAAATTCAAAATATATAAGAGATTGCACACACATTACAACAAATATCCAGCATGAATTGAGGTTCAAAAACCAAAGCAGTCCATGAAACAATTTGAACGCAATCAAACTGAGAGTTTCTTTGCCTTTTCTGCCAAACTTGCGTTCGGATTTGAAAAAAAAATCATCGACTGGCATTATGGAACTTATACCAGCAATGCTGATGTAACCCAACCTCTCACTTTCCACACACTATAGTTCTTTTGTAGCAGATACAAAGTAATTATACAGGCCTGGTAGAACTGGTGTAGAACACAGACATCAACAAATTTACCAATTGACAGATTTTATTTTTTTTGGTACTTAGGTTACGTTGGGTGATTTTCAGTTATGAACACCTGAAAGATATAAAACGTCTTAGGCTCACTTTCGACATCTTGGAGCAGAAGCCCTGAATTTTCTCCCTTAGTAATAGTGTTCGAGTACTCTCTTGTCTACGTGCCCAAAGATAGCGATAGATACAGCTATTAACTTTCGCTTAGCCTGAAAGTTAAACTTGCGTCTATAAAAAAATCCGAGGAGTCTTTTGAAACCTTGACTCACTTCATCACGATGCTATATTTATGACGCTACGTATCTATGACACTAATCTTCAGGTTAAAGACCTTAATCTTTCTGACTCTCATGGTTCATCTTGCACTCCAGACTGCTAATTGCACACTCTTATTAAGCTTATTGGAGGCTTTCAACTTATCGATGTTCTAAACGTTTCCTCACTGGTGAGTAAAGTTTTGGTAAGCTTCCCCTCTGTAACAGATTAATCTACCAACTGTAATAGCTTTTAGACACCTTTCACCTTTCATATTTGAGTCTTATTTATTAAATTCAACACTACCTTATCTCTCTGACGTGAATAGAGATTGCGTGTCCTGTCCATCGACTCAAAAGTATCTTGTCAAAAGCAGAAAGCTACTCCAAAAAATGTACGCGATTAATCGCCAGCAGTTGAGGCTTACGAAGTGTACTCATCTCTAACATTGAACCGACAGCTTTTTGCGTGGTACGTATGCGAGCATATCCATGGCCGTTGACCAGAGCCTCTCACCAAGTAAATTCCCTTACAAAAATTGACGCACCAAATCGTCTGTGGAATTCTGCATAGATGATCGGTGCTTATAGCCGAATAAATAGCAAACTGCCTAGAGTACATTCCTTGGATAGTCCAGCTTAGAGCCGTTAACAGTGGCAAGAAGAAAGTCGAAACACACAGATATGTGCTTAGATCTATATTTCAGACTGTTTTCAGAGACATTGTATTACCAAGTTACAGAAACATTCAGATATTTTACTAAGAGGAGATGTCGAGATACGTGTTGTTCTCTTATCAAAACGAATGCAAGGGGCCGCGGTGGCTCAGTGGTAGAGCGTTCACCTCTGGTGTTAGGGGTCCCGGGTTCGATCCCAGCCCCCGCCAAGTGAACTTTGTGGTGGACAAACACCGTGTGCGTGGGTTTTCTCGGGGTACTCCCGTTTCCTCCCACTTTCTTCATTCCACCATTTCATTCATTACTCATCATCACCGTCTCCTTTAGCCTAACCGGCATAACCGTGGGACGTAAAACTCAAATATTTCATTTCATTTCATTTCAAAACGAATGCAAGTAGCTAGCATGCACTACAACAAACCACTCATAGTAATATTTGAAGAGAAGCGTAGTCAGACTAGAATTTTTCAATTGCAACTTACACGCTGTAATACCCAAAAATCTGTTGAAAAATTACTTTCATATGGCATATCTACAAGGCTGCCGACTGTGGCTTTCTGCAGAAATAATGGTATTACTAATTGTAGATATAAGGATGCATTTAGATAAAAAGATGTCGTGATCCGCCATGATACTTGCATTAGAACGAGTGGAATCAGGTTGCATCCAGGACAACCGAGGAGAGAGGGTGGGTTAAAATGGGAAAAGTACGGCAGCACATATTGTCCTTAGGACTTGGAAATTCGAAATATTCGAGTTTAAAACCAGTGACGTGCCGATCAAGAAGTCTTTAGCTGAGAATAAATTAATCTCATGGTGAGCTCATAAGGTATAGTAGAGAGAAAGCGCGTTAAAATGATGGACAAGTTAATGGATCACTTGAGACAGGACAAGCATCCTCGAGCTTGTGAACCTTTTTGTAATATGCATCCACTACGTCAGAAATCGCCTTAAAATGAGAACATTAGCAGAGATGCCACGACTTCATCGTAATAGTATTCTACAATGAATGAAAAAAGATAATAATAAGAGATTAAAACGCTCTCTAAGTTACCCACTACTTTGGATGCATGTAATTTAATTTCTTTTTTTGAAACTTAGTTTCAATTGTCAAAGGGTGAAGAACTGTCCTTAAACAAACTAATGAGTAGCATTAGAACTCGACGGCCATCTAATGGAAACTTCTGCATTGATATTTCCAGAATGGCTTCACCGAATATTAACAAGATGAGCAGGAGTGCCCGAAATGACGCTTCTACCAGTCACAGAAGGTGAGTGGGTATAATATAAATGTTATAGTATTTTTCTTCATTATCAGTTAGTGATAATATTTGTTTGTAGAAAAGAAATCTAAACTCTAATATATCTTATGACCAGTTGAATTTCCGTTGTCACCTACAGGTGACACTGGGATATAGAGCTACTTTTTGTATTGAAGAATATAATATGTACTACTATCGTATAACCTGTAATATGGTGCTTCTGTGTGTCTGTATATGTGTGTGATAGCTTCCGCGCGTGTTTGTGTGTGTGTGAGAGAGAGATTGATGGTGGGAGAGAGAGAGGGAAAGAGATGTACGTTACTTCTTCACTTGTCGCAAAAGAAAGGGTAAAAATGGGCCCAGTTTCTATATTAGTATTTATGTTAGGTAAAGTTAGTCTACTTGTGTGATAAAAGATAAGAAGTCAAGATTGCTGTTTGGTGATATTTTGTCCCTTGTACAGAAAAAAAATACACAATTAGTTACCTTCTACATTGGTAGAAATAATTTAGTCATATTTACCGTCAGTAAACTAATAAATTTAGTTTTAAATTGGTGCAGAATTTTCTCGCAAAGAATACGCACCTTTTTTAGAGATTTTATTTCACTTCGTTTACCTTCCTTTGCTATCCTCAACTAAAAGAGACATCTCACGTTTCATTCAACGTAATATCCAATGAATATGTGCGAATCCAAAGCAATCAGTTTAGTTTTAAATATATATCTTGCTTTAGTCGTGAAAACTACTTATCCCACAGGCATTTAATATTATGTTGGAATTTTAGAGATTCGAATTCATCTGATGTTTTATACAAAATAACTGTTTGTTACAGTGAATCCAATATTACTTTATTCAAAATATCTCTTTTTTTTCAGCTTGAAGCTCTATGAAATTCTCAACTGTTTGGAAGAAAACTAATCTGATCTTGAACTACAAGAAATAGTTCTAATTTCTCCTGAAGATGACTATAACACTGAAGAAGACAGCGGAGATGAAGATGTGGCTGATGTGAATCGCCTACTGCCAAGAGTTTTGAGGTCTTCTCTTGAAGTAAACATTACTTCACAACAAGTTGAATATTAACACATAAAATATGCTGACAGTAAGGAAAATGTTTATAATAGTGTTTATGTACCTTACAAGAAAGGGAAGGAAACGAGCAAATCAGTGACTAAACAATCCAGTTTTATCTCTGAACGTAGAGAGTGGTCTGGAAGACACGACGTATTCACATACCATTGTGGATGGGGAGACAAAGATGAAGTGGTTTCTCATAACAAGGACTTGATAGTTTCGTCAACGGAGTGCTTTGAACTTTTTTTTTCTGATAGTTATTGAACACATTTGTGAAATGTGAAGTAGATATGCTTCACAAAACAATCACGCACTTGACGTAACAATAGATGACATTAGGGTTTATATTGCGATTCTGCTTTTAACAGGTTATCTGACACCAAAATACTTACGTATGCTGTGGGAAATCAAGGCTGATACTTACAACAAGATGGTTAAAACTAGTAAGAGAAGAAATCGATTTTTATTTAATTCAAAAGTATGTTCATCTGTCAAATTGCCTAAATTTCCCAGATAATGACAAATTTGGGAATGTTAGGGCATATTTTACAATTCTAAATACGAAATTTAATGACAATTTGAAAAAAGTAAGTTCCTCTCATATATCTATAGATCAAACCAAGATTCCTTATTTTGTTCGCCACGGCACCAAACAGCATATCCATGGCAAGAATTTGCGCTTTGTTACAAAGTGTGGTCTGCTGCTACACGCGAGGGATACCTGATCACATTTTAGCCTTATCAAGGGTCTAAATCTGCACATTTACCCAAGCAAGCCGAATTCGGTTTCTGAGCTGCTGTTGTACTCTAGATAGAATCACGTCTTCCTCGTGAACTAGGTCCTTGTAATCTGTCATTTGACAACTTTTTTACATCCTTCCCCTTCTAACATAACTTTCAAACCGTAACACTAGTGGAGCAGGGACTATTAGGGAAAACAGAACTCAGAAATGCCCTTTCGAAGACACATATCTGCTAAACAAAATCATTCGAGGATTCATGTCTTTCAAGTGCACCAAAGACATTACGATTGTCAAGCGGAATGATAGTGTATTGACTATTGCGTCCAACTGTCACTCCCAGCTCCCAATTTCGAAAGTTGTTAGAATAGGAATGGTCGAATCGAAAAGAAGAAAGATTCAAATTGAATGCCCGTCAGTTATACAAAAAAATAACAGATACATGGGAGGGGCAGAGAGGTTTGACGAAAATGTTCACCTTATACGGATAGACTTGACATCCCGAAATCAAACGTGTTTGTGTCAGGTGGTTGTGCTGTAGTTTTGTCTGGATCGTTCATTTTCTTTGTAGATGCACCGCAGATGTAACATCGTTAATATGATTATTTGTGATATCACTACAGACCTTCACATCTACCATTGTGAGCATTAATCTGTGTTTCACTACTATTTGATGATCATTGTAAGTGAAAGTTGTTAGTGAGAGAGCTTGTAGTAGCTGCTGTATCTTAGTAGCTTCTGAACGTGTTAATTCTGCAGTTTCTTTCATGAACAGTAGGTTCATTGGCCGACAATAGCGTATTGGCAATCGCCGTGGATTATGCCAGAGTGTCTCTTAACCATATTGTAATTTTAGAGACACTAACGAAATAACAAACAAATATGTATTGTCATGTATATCGTCTTCTGTATCTGAATTATACCATTGTTTGTATGCGCTTTGACCTGACGCGCCATCAGAAACACCATTTGAAGAACATGGTCATTTCAACTTCCTGATTGATATCTCGCAGTATAGTTCTGTTTTTGGTGATCAACCGCTCGATAGTATGATCAAGTAACGCTTGCAGCTGCACTTCCGCATATACGTCTGTGATAATAGAGGCTGGGTAGCACGCTTTCTTTGTCTCTAACAGCTTATAGTTAGACGAATAGATATTTGCATTGTGAAATTTTGCCTGGTTACGAAATAACTGGTAAGGTTTCCTTGTCAATTTCGCGTCAACATATAATGCTAATGTTTCATCGTTTGTAATCTTAATTGGTACTGTCGTCTCTGGACTCTTGTACGCCTTTTTGATTCGCGATCCCTCCTGTGTGACACATCAATCGCTTTCACAATATAAGAAGCATTACATTTTTCTTTTGCACGTAAACGCATGAGCGCTGCATACACTAACTCTTCAGTTGTCGATGTTGTACAAACGACTGCTAACGTCTTCTCTTTTCTTTCTCACTTGATTCTTTAAACACTTCTCTTGGAAGCACTATACTAAATAATCCTGGTCGTCGTAATGTCGCTGCATTCCGTACGTTTGCAGAAAACTCCACTGTACTTTCGAGCCACTTACCATATTTAATTACAAAGTTATTCATTGCACGATCACATTTTTGCCATTTCTTTTTGACATCTATACAAAAACTATCTGTAACCTTTCTGACGCAGTCTGCTACATCCTCATCACAGTTTTGTAACCTTAATTTGCCTATTACACAGGTGTAAACACTATTGATTCTCTTGCAGCTATCGGGTTCACCTCTCCAGGCGTCGAAGAAGACTCGTTGTGTCTGCGTACACTCCATTTTTGAAATTACAAGAAGCAACAATTATGCAAACATTTGCACGTCATAGTTATTATGCATAAACTACAATCATTACTCTATACATCTATAGTCATTAGAACCTGGAGACTGGTGGAGAATTTTTTTTACGCGTCAATTCATTATACCTATTCTTCGCTAGTGTTTCCCTTCACGCCATAGAACACCCAAAAAACCACGGCACTCCTCATTTATGCCACATGCACGTCATACCTTCATCTATAGTTGTCACACTATATTCCTGGCATTGACAAACAGCTGTCTGTGTTATATGCTGCAGACGTAAGGTCTAGTACGGAAACTGTCGACCAGATGATACTACATTGCATACAATTAATCTTGTTCGTCGGATCCGACATACTTCCCCATGTGTAATTTTGCACCTTGGTGGTCTTTTCCCACCACATGGGACTTTGCTCCAAGAATTCCCATCGTTTTCTCACTATTTCTCAGAACTCGGTTTTTTATATTTTGTGCAGCTATATGTGACAGTTGAACCACTGCGGGCCTGTCAGACAAGTCCGGCCGATGAATTACTATAGCTAGCGGTGTAAAGCACTGATTCGCGATACAAAGATGTTATACAAGTCTGCTAGAAAAGAGACAGCAACAAAGCCATCAATTCACAGAATTTTTTTTTTTTTTTACTTAGGTTAGATTGGGAGATTTTCAGTTAAGTACACCTGAAAGATATAAAACTTACTAGGCTCACTTCCCACATAGACCAGAAGCCTTGAAATTGCCCTCTTGGGAATAGTGTTCGAGTACTTGCTCGTCTCGGTTCCTAAAGAAAATAATAAGTACAGGTAATAACTTTAGCTCAGCCTGACAGTTAAACTTGCGTCTATAAAAAATTTCGTCCGTCATCAAGATGCAATATTGATAACGCTACGTATCTATAGACCTATACAGGCTATAGAACCTCAAAGTCTTTCTGGCTCGCACAGTTCTTCTTACACTACAGACTGGCATATCGGACACTGTTATTAACCTTATTGGAGGATTTGAAGTTTCCGATCTTCTAAACGGTTTCTCACCGGTGAGCAAAGATATGATAAACTTCCCTTCTGGAGAAAATTAGTGCAACAATTTTATTAGCTTTCCCACACCTTTCATACCTGAGACAGAAGGATCAACAAGATGTATTTCTTTTGACGTGTACAAACCTTGCGTGTCCTGTCCGACTTCTAGACTTTGCTCGGGGACCTCTACATGTGATTATGTAGACATTTACAACCGTCGGAGGATATGACAAAATCTAGGATATGCGATCTTTTCAACACCATCTGGATGAGGAAATCACCATACAACATTTACAAGAAAATGAAATTGCATGACAAAAAGCATATTAACAAATCTCAAAATTAAGAAGGTGACATTTTGCGAACAGTTAACTTTAGCTGCAATATATAGACAAGGTCATAACTATATTGAATTCATCCAAAGAGACTAGATTGAACAGGGGACTAGAAACATCATTTGATGGCAATTAAATTAATGCTTCCGTTTTGTCACGCAACTGGTCGTCTCTTCTATGAAAATTTTGCACATCACTATACTCATCAGATGGAAGCCTTGAAAAAAAATACAGTGTCAGAGGATTATAAGAAATTAACAACTCAAGGAACAATTCGCAGAAAAAGAAGGCTTCTTGAGCGAAGTTCCAGATGATATTATTTTCGAACAGTTTTTAATGAAATTTTCTGGGGGATCAACTCGTTAGTAAGTGCCAAGAGACAAAATAAGAGCTTTCGGGAAATATCTGCCACGATCCAATTTTATTCTGCCATTGAAGCCACGACAATTCAAATCACAGTTGTTGAGAAATTTGGAGATCAATACTAGACGACTTCAAATGATGCAAACAGTGTTCAAAATATAAAAGTAGCTGTATATGGACAAGATTAATGGAAGAAACTACAAACGGGAATTCTGTAGCTGTTGATGGGACTGATTCAGATCTTTTAAGACTTCATAAGCAGTTGCTGATTTTTTAAAGGTTAGTAAAAGCACTACTGAAAAGAAATGAACGAAATAGTTAAATTTAAAAAACTTTTGTGTCATTAAAAGATTGCTTTCACTTTTTTCATGATGCAACAGGCTGTGACACGACCTCAGCTATTCTCAGCAGTGAATAGTCGGCAGCCTACAAGATCCTTCAAAAAGAAGAAGAATTGTGAAAGTTCGTTAGAGTCTTCAACCAACCAAAACTCAATCCTGTAAAAATGGTCTCGATTAAACATTTCTTATTTGCCCGTATGTCCTCCCTGGTATAAGCCATATCAGGTATAACAACGGAGGAGTATTACAAAGCTTCAATACGGCCACTTTTCCCCCTACTAACACAACAGCTGTTCAGAATTCAATTCGAAGTACCTCCAACTCCACGAGCGAAGTGGTCTAAGCATGTACCCAATCGAAAGAGTTTGGTGTGTGAAATAGGATATGCGAATTCCAGGACCGACACAGCTACCATCGGCTCCAGCCGGATAAGCTTACTTACCTGTAGATAAAAACTTATTGCAAGATAGGATTGTCAACGAACTACATGTTAGTGTAAAAGAGCAGATATGAAGTATTCAAGGGTTTGGGCATTCTCCCAGAGAGTTCATGTAGAATTTGGGGATCGGAAGACAATCGGATATAGATGATAACGAACAACAGCTGTAAAAAAAACTCATATGTCTTTGACAACGGCTTATTTGTTGATCCAATCTGTTATGATTTTGTGATATCGTCCCCGCCTTATAGACCCAAAAATAATGGACATATAGACGATCTTTATGAAACTTTAAGTGAAGGTGTAAAGACAAGGTATAAAACATGAAGGTGGTTTATTGTTCTGTTTACATGTTTTGGAATCTTTTAACACGAGCTGCTTTGGAAACCGAAGGGAAAACGAAACCATAGCAGGACACATTTTAGGTAACGACCAGAAACCAATTCATTTAGATATCACATTCGCGTACTACAGTATCGTTCAATTGTACGTTTATAACAATTGTTTATTGTTTGGTAGTTTATATGTTAAGATGTTCAACAGCAGATGATTCACTCCAAGGATTCTGCCACCTGCCAGGACACTTATGATTATGTAACTGCCGTTTAATTTACGACCCTTCTGAAGGAAAGTAAAGTTTAACACTTTTAATAAAGAACGAAGTATGGATTTTCCATACATGCAAAGACTCCATGTACATTTTTATCCAAGATGATGTCGTAAGAAAGAAAGCTCTACTACACGACAAGCGCAGTTGGTTTGAACATATTTGCCTAGGTTTAATACGACATAAGTATGATCAATGCTTACTTCTCACCACCTTCTTCCATTGCGGCTGTACCGACCTTGTTTTCAGACAGAATCCCGCGAAGCTAACAATTTTCTGTAATAGTTATACTAGAATTATAGTCGTAAGCTTGTAAAGGTTTCAAATGCAGTTATTGGCCGGAAAATCTAATAGGAGATTTTTAGGTAATTAGGTACGTGATTACCTTGTAGAACCAGACACGCTTCACTTGGCCTGTGAAAGAAGTCCGACCGATGAATTACTAAAGCTAGCGGTGTAAATCACTGATTCGCGATACAAAGATGTTACAGAGGTCTGGTAGAACAGGTGTATAACAGAGACAGCACAATTCACAGAATATTTTTTTTTTACTTAGGTAACATTGAAAGTTTTTCAGTTAAGTCACCTGAAAGATATAAAACTACCTAGGCTCACTTCCAATATCTTGCTCCAGAAGCACTGAAATTCCCTTCTTGGGAATAGTGTCCGATAACTTGTTCGTCTCGCTGCCCAAGGAAGGTGAAAGAGACTGCGATAATTTTTCTATTAGCCAGAAAAATTATAAAAAATATATATATATTTATAAAAAATATCGAGTCGTCTTTTCCAAGCTTGACCCATTTCCAGATATTCTATATTTATAACTACCGTTTAGTTTTTGAATCTCCTAAAAAGAAGCAAAATTTAACTCCCTTAATAAAGAACGATGTTTCGATTTGTGTTACATGCAAAGAACTCATATACACTTTCATCCAAGAGGGGGGTAAAAATGAAACCTCTACAACACGTCGATCCCAGTTTTTTTATACTTATTTCCCTAGCTTTTCTAGGCTATAAGTCAAACAATGGATACTTCTCAGCACCTTGATCCTTTGCGATATTACCAAGCTGCTTTTGAGACAGAAGTTCACGAAGCTCAACAATATTCCGTAACAGTTATATTACACCTGTGGTCGTATGCTTGTAAAGGATTCACATGCAAGTTATTGGCCTGAAACTCTAATAGGAGTCTTTTAGGTGATTAGGAACGTGATTAAATTGTAGACACAGGGTCGCTTCTCTTGGCCTGTGAGACAAGTCCGGCCGATGAACTAATAAAATGATGAACTGATAAACAGATGAGCACAAAAGTCCTGTAGAACTTCTGTTATCGTAACAGTAATTGGGAAGGAAAGATTAATCCAGCTAACGTTGTGTCTGACGTTGAGTTAATCCCCGAGAAAATTTCGTGCCCTAAATTAAGCACTGTTCGATAATCATATCTCTTGGAACTTCTCTCAAGAAGGCCTCTTTTCCTACGAATTGTGAATTTTCCTTGAGTTTTTAATTTCTTGTATATCTGATAGTGATGTGCAAATTTTCTGTAGAAAAGATGACCAGCTGCGTGAGAAAACGGAAGCATTAATCTAATTGCCTTCAAATGAGGGTTGTAGTCCCCAGTTGAATCTAGTCCCTTTCGATGAATTGCAATACGATTATGACCTTGTCTATGTACTGCAGCAAAATGTAACCGTCTAAATATTGGGATTGTTCTTGTTGATAATTCCGTCTCAGATATGAAAGGTGCCAAAAAGCTAATATAGTCGGTGCACTAATCTGCTACAGAGGGAAAGCTCTCCAGAACTTTACTCCCCGGTGATTAAATGTTTAGAAGATCGAGTATTCAAATCCTCCAATAAGATTAAAAGAGTTTGAGATATGGCAGTCTGTAGTGCAAGATGACCCGTGCGGATCAGAAAGACTTTTAGTTTCTATAGCCTGAAGATTATTGGCATAGATACGTAGCGTTATCAATATAGAATCTTGATGAAGTGAGTCAAGGATGCAAAAAACCCTCGAAATTTTTTATTGACGCAAGTTTAACCATCAAGACGAGCAAGTACTCGAACACTGTTACTAAGAGAGAAGATTCAGGGCTTCTGCTTCAAGATGTGGAAAGTGAGTAAGTACATAAGCCGGCATATATGCAGCTCGTGTTAAAGAATTCCAAAAAAATGTAAACAGAACAATAAACCACCTTGTTTTATAACTTGTTTTTATACCTTCATTTAAAGTTATATCAAGATCGTCTTCATGTCCATTTTGTTGGGTCTATAGGGCGGTGACGTTTACACAAAATAATAATCACAACTGATTGGAGCAAGAATTATGCCGATGTCAATGACATGTTGATTTTCTACAGCTGTTGTTCCTAATCATCTATATCAGATTGTCTTCCATTCTGCCATTTCTACGTGAACTCTCTTGGCAGAATACACAAAACCCTGAATTCTTCATATCGGCTCGTCAACAAACCTATCTTTTAGTCACTTTTTATCTACAGGTAACTAAGCTTATCCGGCTGGTGCTGATGGTAGCTGTGTGTGTCTAGGTATACGCATATCTTCTTTCACTCACTAACCTCGTTCGATTAGGTTCATGCTTAGACCATTTCACTCCTGAAGTTTTTGCTCGTTAACTTATGTGTGTCCTGCTACAATTTGGTTTTCTCTTCGGGTACCAAAGCCGCTCGTATTAAAGATATCAAAAATATGTAGACTAAAAAATAAACCACCTTAATGTTTTATAGCTTGTTTTTTTTACCTTCTTTTAAATTTACATCAAGATCGTCTACATGTCCATTTCCTTAGGTCTATAAAGCGGGGACGTTATTTCAAAGTAATTATCATAACTGATTGGATCAACAACTAAGCACTTTTTAATGACATATTGGTTTTCAACAGCTTTGTTCGCCATTATCTATATAAGATTGTCCTCCGATCTGGAATTTGTACATGAAGTCCCTTGGCAAAATGCAGAAAACCTTCAATATTTCATATCTGCTCCTTTATACTAACTTGTGGCTCGTTCACATCTTGCAGTCACTTGTTATTTAAAGGTTAGTAACATTAGCCGTCTGGAGCTGATGGTAGCTGTGTGGGTCCTGGAATTCGCATATTATCTTTCACACACCAACCTCATTCGATTGGGTTCATGCTTAGACCATTTCGCTCCTGGAGTTGTAGAGAGTTCCGAAATGAATGCTAAACAGCTGCCGTGTTAGTAGGGGGAAAAGTGGCCATATTGAAGCTTTGTAACTACTCTCTTGATATACCTGATATGGCTTATACCAGAGAGGACATGTTTCCTTCTCCATACAGGCTAATAAAAAATGTGTATCATGACCATTTTGTCAGGATTGATTATCGGTTGGTAGAAGACTCTGATTAACTTTCAAATTCTTCTTTTTTTGAAGGATCTCTTCACTGCTGATTATAGCTACGGACGTGACACAGCCTGTTCCATCCTCAAAAAACTGAAAGCAATCTTTTAATGACGCTTCAGTTTCTCTAAATTTAATAAATTCGTAGCATTTCCTTTCAGATCAAAAACTGCTCATGAAGTCTTCTAGTAAGATTCTTAAAAGATCCGAATAAAGCCCATCAACAGCTTCAGATTTCCAGTTGGTAGTTTCTTCCATTATTTTTCTCCATATACAGCTACCTTACTCCTTCGAAAACTGCAACACTTGAAGCCGTCTTGTTTTGATCTCCATGTTTCACAAGAAGTGTGATTGAATTGTGGTGGCCTCAATGGTAGATTTTTAATTCAATTGTTTCAGATATTTCCCAGAAGACCTTCTTGTCTTTTGGCACTTTTCGTGTCTAATTGTATTTTATATCCATAAAATATAAGGAGAATATAGCGCTTAACATAATTTATAAACGTACTTAATTTCGAGGTTTTCTAATATTCTTTCAGTCATGCAGTTTCATTTTCTTGTAAATGTGTCATATTGATTTCGTCATCCAGATCGCAGATCTTAGTTTTTGTCATCTCCTCCGACGGTTGTAAATGTCTTAATAACCACACGTAGAGGTCCCCGAGCAGTCTAGAAATGAGTTCTCAATGATCTTGAGTAAGCATGGCCATTTAGCATTTTCACTAAAGTTTACGTAGTGTACAGGATACACCAAAGTTCTTCTATACTATTTCCTGACATAATATATCCAATCGTGAATAGAAATTAATTGGAAACCTCCTAAAGGCGATACATCTTTGGACCGTTCGGAAATTTCTTCAGCTCCAGTTAGGATTTTAAAACCGTTGGAGTAAAATGGCTAATCTGGCGTAAAATGGTAAAAAGAGTAGAGTATTAGTATTTGATATTAAAATACTGAAGAAATCCAGAGGGACTACACTGCTTATATCAAAAGGATAGGTGTGTAACTCACCATTACACAATCGTTTTGGCGAAACTTTCACAAGATGAATAGCTATCCTAGGTTGTTTGAGATAAGGAAATCAAGACGCAAGACGCTAGAGCGAAGACTTGATTATATGTTCGGAGTAAGACAGCATTAACACACCAATAACATGAGTTTATAGTATTAGAGGGAAACAGGATGTCAGAATGAATAAATGTGATACGATATTCTTATCAATACAATGCTACTGTAATATCATTCGAAAACTTGGATATGGAGAATTTTCATGAAGAGAATTCTGAAATAAATGACTTTTTTGCTGTTTGAAATGTGTGGCACTAAGTAATTAATCAAAGCATACAGTGAGCTTATTTGATTAACCTACAGTTTGGTTGCTTTGAGGTGACTGAGGACTGAGTATTGATTATACCGTATATATTTTCCACATAACCGTGTAGGAAAAAATCTCAAAAGAACTTAAAATCTTTTCTTTACTTGTCTCATAGATCAGATCACCGCTCTCAGGTACAAAGTTAAGCTGATTTGGAGGTTAGAATATAATTGGTTTCATAGTAAGTTTTACAGTATACAAACGGGAAAATATTATTAATGAAAGACCGGAACCTAGTGAATCTTACACAACTCTATATGTAAGTTTTAGTGAACACCAAGGACGCTAATGACGCTAATGACTCTTTCTTTAAATTATATATAATCCGTAAGAACACAACTCTTTGGATTAAAAGGTTTCTATCAGGCTAACAATTAAGAAAAAGGTGATTCCGTTATGAGTCTTAAGATGATTTCTTCAGCAGGAGGCACTCCCAAATAGTAATGTAGTTGCATATAAACGGGAAGTATAGCAATTGCTTGATTATCATTGATAAATTAATACTTAAGTTTTTTACATTTGGTATCACAAAATTTTCAATCCCAAGGGCCCACCTAAAACAAACCGCGGTTAATTCCCAAGGCTATACGTCTGTAATACCCTCGTCTTATTAAATGGAGAAGTTAATCCACGGTTGTTTAAATGGTACGACATTGTATAATGTCAGTTAAGGAGTTCTAAAAGCACTACTGCTTCGTTTTTGAGACCTAGGTACACAACAAAAGATCCTACGGCATCGTATTTAATTTTGAATTCCTTTACTAGCTGTAAGCCAATATTAATTAAGGAATAGATTCCGATGTCCACTGCTGACTTCTAAATTTCCCAGCATTTAAGAAGGACATAAGCCGGCATAAACCATTTAGCCTTACCGCACACTTCGAAATAGAAACCTCGAATTATTGGCACGCCTTTTGCACTCTAAATCAATAATTAAAAATCGAAAATCTCCGTCCATCCTCAAAATTATTTCTTTAATTACCGCATCACTTAGAGATCGATTTAATCTCTTATTAATATCTCTTTTCAGACATTGTAGAATACTATTACAAAAAAGTCAAGTGAAATCTCTGCTAATGTTTAATGCGATTTCTGTCGTTGTGGATGCTTATTACTAAAAGGTTCACAAGCTCGGGGATGCCTATCGTATTGCAAATGACCCATCTACTTGTCCAACATTTTAACGCGCTTTCTCTTTACTATACCTAATGAGCTCACCGCGATATACATTTTTTATCAGCCTCTTCCGACGGTTATAAATGTCTTCATAACCAAATGTAGAGGTCCCCGAGCAAAGTCTAGAAGTGAGTTCCCAATGATCGTGAGCAGGCATGGCCATTCAGCATTTTTACTAAAGTTGTCATAGTGTACATGATACATGAAAGTCCTTCTATACCATTTTCTGACATAATGTATCCAATCGTGCCTAGAAAATACTTAAGTACAAACCTCCTAAAGGCGGTACAACTTTGGACCGTTCAGAAATTTTTTCAGCTGTGGTACGATTTGAACACCTTTCCAGTACAATGGCTGATCTAATGTCATAACGCATGTGCTTTATTCACTTTTCATGCACTTATTTACCGTATGCAAAGAGTAGAATATATACTATTAGTACTTGATATTGAAATATTGAAGAAATACTGAGGGACTACACTGCTTACAACAAAAGGAGAGTTATGTATTTTACCGTTACAAAATCGTTGTGGCGAAGGTTTGTCAAGATGAATAGCTATGCAAAGGTTGTTTGAGAATAGGAAATCCAGACGAGATACGAGTGAAGGTTTGAATCTTCCGAGGAAGACAGCATTGACACACCAAAAACATTGGAGGGAAAGTGATACGATATTTTTATCAAGAGAATGCTACCGTGATATCAGATTACTTTTTCATTCATTAACTTGGATATGGAGTATTTTCATCAATAGACATCTGAAAAAAATGAGTTTTTCTGCTCTATGAAATGTGTGGCACTTAGTTACTAATTAAAGCATACAGTAGCTTATATGATTAGCCCTCAGTTTGGTTGCTTTGTGATGAACAGTGTTACTGCGTTGGTAGCGACACAGAACTGACTATACCGTAAATATTTTCTAACTAACCAATGGAAGATCATAAAAGAACCTAAAATGATTCTTTATTTGTCTCATGGATCAGATCACCGGTCTCAGAAACAAAATAAAACTGCTTCGGAGTTTTGAATATAATGGGTTTAGAATATAATAGGTTCCATATTATTAATGATAGACCGGAACCTAGTGAATACTACACATCTCTGTATGTAAGCACTAGTGAGCAGCACGGACGCTAATTAAATGCATATTTGATACTCTCGAGTGTTAA
This sequence comes from Thermobia domestica, assembly GCF_964235325.1. NCBI lineage: Eukaryota > Metazoa > Arthropoda > Insecta > Zygentoma > Lepismatidae > Thermobia > Thermobia domestica. The sequence goes on from NC_137470.1 coordinate 85,129,626, forward strand.
CACACAGGAGACTTTCTTTAAATAATATATCCGTAAGAACACAACTCTTTGGATTAAACGATCAAGAAAAGGTGAGTGCGTTATGGGTGTTAAGTAGATTTCTTCGACAGGAACCATTCTCAAATCGTGTTGTAGTTGCTTATAAACGGGAAGTATAGCAATTGCTTGAATATCATTGGTAAATTAATACTTATGTTTTTTAAATTTGGTATCACAACATTTTTCAATCCCAAGGGCCCACCTAAAACAAACCGCTGTACGTTCCCAAAGCTATATGACTGTGATACCCTCGTCTTATTAAAGGAGCAAGTAAATTCACGGTTTTTTAAATGGTACGCCATGTATAATGTGAGTTAAGTAGCTATAAAAGCATTACTGCTTCGTTCTTAAGACCTAGGTACACAACGCAAGATACTGCGGCGTCCGGTTATTGTTGAATATCTTTACTAGCTCTAACCCAATAGAAATTAAAGAATACACGGCGACGTCCAATGCTGATTTCTAAATTTCACACCATTTTTAGATAGACATAAGCCGCCATAAGCCCTTAAGCCCTTGCGGACACCTTGAAATGGAACCCTGAAGTATTGGCACGCGTGTTGCACTCTAAACCACTAATTCAAAATCGAAAATCCCCGCCATCTTCTAAATTATTACCTTAATCACGGGATCACTTAGAGATCAATTTAATCTCTTATTATATTTTTTTTCAGTCTTTGTAGAATACTATTATAATGGAGTCACGTGACATCTCTGCTAATGTTCTCATTTTAAGGTGATTTCTGGTGGTGCAGATGCCTATAACAAAAAGCTTGACAAGCTCGGGGATGCCTGCATTATTGTAAGTGACCTATCAACTTGTCCATCATTATAACGCGCTTTCTCTTTACTATACCTTATGAGCTCACCGTGATATTCAGTCTTCCTCAGCTAAAGACTACTTGTTTTGCCCGTCACTGGTTTTAAACTCGAATATTTCGAATTTGCAAGTTCTAAGGACAATATGAGCTGAAGTACTTTTCCCATTTGAAACCACCCTCTCTCGTCGGTTCTACTGCATGCAAACTGATTCCACTCGCTCTAATGCAAGTATCATGCTTGATCTCGACATCTACTGATATTATCTTTTTATCTAAATGCAACCTTATATCTACATTTAATATTACCATTATTTCCGCTGAAAGCCATATTCGGCAGCTTTGTAGATAAAACTTATTCTTTCTGCCATATGAATGATATAATTCAACGTTTGAGTTGCATTTGAAAAAACTTTATCTCACCACGTTTCTTATCGAATATTACTATGTCTGGTTGGTTGTAGTGCATGCTAAATGCATGCATTCGGTTTGATAAGACAACGACACGTATCACGACATCTCCTCTTAGTAAAATGTTATCTAAACGTTTCGGTATCTTAGAATTACTATTTTTTCTGAAAACAGTGTGAAGTATAGATCTAAGCACATATCTGTCTTCTTACCAATGTTAACGGCTCTACGAAGGAATGTACTCTAGGCAGTTTCCCATGGTATTCGGCTTTATGCAGCGAACACCTAAGCAGAAATCTACACACGATTTGGTGCTTCTATTCTTGTAAAGGAATTTATTTGGTGATCTAGGATGGCTATGGTCAACGGCCATGGATATGCTCGCATACATACCAGGCCAAATGACACTCTGGTTCAGTGTTAGAGATGAATAATACACTTCGTAAGCCTCAAATGCTGGCGATTAATCATTTACATTTTGTGGAGTAACTTTCTGCTCTTGAGGTGGGAGGACACGCAAGTTCTATTCACGTCAGCGAGATGAGGTAGTGTAGAATTTAATAAGTAAGATTACAGCAATTCTTCTTATTGATCATTCCGTCTCAGATATGAAAGGTGTCAAAAAGCTAATACAGTAGGTGCACTAATCTGCTACAGAGGGAAACTTACCAGAACTTTACTCACCGTTCAGAAAACGTTTAGAGGATTGAGAAATTCAAACCCTCCAATAAGGTTAACACTTTAGGCCGGCGTGTTTGTTTTTAAAAAGTACTCAGAAAATCAGCCATTTTTGGTGTTTTTCAGTTAAGAGTTAAAAAATATTCTATGGGTTATTATGTGTGTTCATTACACCACATGTAAGGTCAGTGTTTCCTCTACATTCACAAACAAACATTACAAACATATATGCGACATAAGGAAAGCTATAATTGTTTATCTTGGATATGATTTTCGAAATAGGAAAAAAGTCCGTACTGTTAGTTCTTAAGTGTACCTAGCCGTGGTATGATAAACACGGAAACATTCTGGCATGCATAGACCCACATCACAATCAGGACACATCCGCGTTGTGTTCTTTCGCTTCCGTTTGCCATCATAAACCTTTCCTACATCAGAACAGACGTTACAATATCTAGTAGGTGTAACAGCATACATAGGTATCCCTACAGATTCTGCAAAATCATCTTGCACGTCTCTGGCATGCAAAAAGGAATCCTATATAATAACATTTGCTTGCGCGACCATAGCAAGTGCATGGCCTGCTTAGCCAAAATACCGTGCTCGTGCTAAGCACGCGTATGGCGTTCAATGTCTTAATAAGGGTGTGCGATATGGCAGTCTGTAGTGGAAGATGAACCGTGCGAGTCAGAAAAGCAGCTTGCTACAGTCGCAAAGGATCAAGGGGCTGAGCAGCAAGCGTTGATTCTCCTTATGTAGTATAAGACCTTGGGCAATAAGTTTAAACCAACAGGGATCGACGTGTAGTAGAGATTTCATTCTTACGCCCCCTCTAGGATAAAAATGTACATGGAGTCTTTGCATGTAACGCATATCGAAACATCGTTCTTTTTTAAGAGAGTTAAACTTTGCTTCTTTTTATGAGATTCAGAAGAATTAACTATAGGATTAAAAAGGAGTATTAAGGGTTATAAACTAAAAACAGGAGCTAGATAATAAGGATAATATTTAGACATAGTAGGAAAAACTTGCTCATTAGTAATAACTTAATTGCATCCGCAAAAGGTTGAGGTAAACCACAAATACCTACCTTATTGGGACCCCGACGAATTCGAATATACCCTAAGACCTTACGTTCTAATAAAGTTAAAATTGCAACCCCAATTAAAAAACAAATAATCAAAATTAAATTAAATACCACACCTATAACATAATCATAATACATTATTACCTGAACTCAATTCATCCATTATTAGATCCTAAACCTAATGCACTTATCTGCCATAGTAAGTGCCCATTATATTTATTCTCTAATAATAAATCTTACTAGTACTTGGTCCTTTCGTACTAAAGTACTATTTTCTAAATAAAGGATAGAAACCGATCTGGCTCACGCATATCTGACCTCGGATCATGTAAGATTTTAAAGGTCGAACAGACCTATACACTAAGCTTCTGCACCTAGATAAAATCTTAATCCAACATCGAGGTCGCAATCTCTCTTGTCGATATGAACTCTCAAAACAAATTACGCTGTTATCCCTGAGGTAACATAGTCAATTAATCATTAATAAAGGATAATAAAAATATTTAAATTAATTATATTAAGAAGAGTTTATTTTATCTTCTCGTCGCCCCAACGCCACAATTAAATAGCAAATTTATTCATTACCAACTACAAAAATTACCACTTAAATATAAAGATCTACAGGGTCTTATCGTCCTCTTAAATCATTTATGCCTTTTCACTCAAAAGTAAAATCCAACGTTACGAATAAAGACAGTCCAACCTTTCATACAAGCCCACAATTAAAAGACTAATGATTATGCTAACTTCGCACGGTCAAGATACCGCGGCCGTTTAAATCCTCACTTGGCAGGTCAGACCTTCTATTTTAACAAAAGGACATGTTTTTGATAAACAGGAGGAAGAACCCTTTGCCGAATTCCTTTAATCATTCTCTCCAATATACTAATAACACCATTATAAATTGTCTTAACTAATTTAAAACAAAAGTACAGTAATTAATTATAAAAAATAAAATATGATAAATAACTCAATAAGTTATAACGAAATTACAATTGATGGCTACTTCTAAGCCCACATCTTTCATTTAATCTAAAACCACATTATAAATAATAAAAATAAAGAGCAAATCCCCCTTACTATTACTCGCAGCAAAACTATAACAGACCAAATTTACAACAGTCTAACCGCAGCTGAATTCAATTCAATTCCTGTACAAAAAGATATAATGGAAACCGAAAGGCATTTCACCGCTCTCACCTTCCGGTACACCCACTATGTTACGACTTATCACACCTAAACAAATGAGAGCGACGGTGAGAGCGTTATGGGTGTTAAGTAGATTTCTTCAGCAGGAACCACACTCAAATAGTATTGTAGTTGCTTATAAACGGGAAGTATAGCAATTGCTTGATTATCATTGATAAATAATGTTTTTTAAATTTGGTATCAACATTTTTCAATCCCAAGGCCCACCTAAAACAAACCGCTGGTCGTTCCCAAAGCTATATGACTGTGATACCCTCGTCTTATTAAAGGGAGAAGTAAATCCACGGTTTCTTAAATGGTACGCCATGTATTATGTGTTAAGTAGCTATAAAAGCACTACTGTTTCGTTTTTAACACCTCGGTACACCACAAGACTTAATTTTGAGATTTCCTATTATGGTTTTTGACAAGCAGTTTCATTTTCTTGTAAATGTGTCGTATTGATTTCGTCATCCAGACATAGTTGATTAAGATCGCAGATCCTATACTTTGTCATCTCCTCCGACGCTTGTTAATGTCTTCATAACCCCATGTAGAAGTCCCGTAGCAAAGTCTAGAAGTGAGTTCTGATGATCTTGAGTAGGCATGGCCATTCAGCACTTTCAGTAATGTTGTCGTAGTGTACAGGATATCCAAAAGTTCTATAATGTGTCAAAAGGTGACTAGAAATTACTTAACTGGAAACCTCGTAAAGGCGGTTAAACTTTCGACCGTTAACAAATTTCTTCAGCTGCACTTATTTACTGTATGCAGAAGAGTAGAATATATGGTATTAATACTTGATATAGAAATATTGAAGAAATAGAAAGGGATTACATTGCTAATATAAAAAAGAAGAGGTGTGTATGTCAGAATTATTCTGTCGTTGCGCGAAGCTTTCAGAAGATAATAGCAATTCAAAGGTTCCTTGAGAGGAGGAAACCCAGACGCGAGACGCTGGTAAAGAGTTGATTAAATCTTAAGAGTATGACTGCATTGACACACCAAAAACATGAGTGTATAGCATTAGAAGGAAAGAGGATGTCAGAATGAAGAAATGTGATACGATATTCTTAATACAATGCTACCGTGTTATCAGATTACTTTTACATTTAAGAACTTGGATATAGAGAATTTTCATCAAAAGACTTCTGAAGTAAATGACTTTTTCTACTCTAAGAAATGTGTGGCATTTAGTTACTAATCAAAGAATAGAGTGAGCTTATATGAAAAGACTATTTGATTAGCCCACAGTTTGGTTGCTTTGTGATGACCCATGTTACTAAGTTGGTAGTGAACACAGGACTGACTATACCGTAATTATTTTCTACCTAACCGTGTAAGAGAAGATCTCAAAAGAACTTATAATCGATTCTTTATTTGTGATTCGATATTCTTAATACAATGCTACCGGATCAGATTACTTTTACATTTAAGAACTTGGATATAGAGAATTTTCGGTAAGGGTTCGGCTCTTGGGACCGTAATTATTTTCTACCTAACCGTGTAAGAGAAGATCTCAAAAGAACTTATAACGATTATTTATTTATCTCATCGATCTGATCACCAGTCTCAGACCTAAAGTAAGGCAGTTTCGGAGGTTAGAATAAAATGGGTTCCCTAGCAAGTTTTTTCATTATGCAATAGGGAAAATATTATTAATAATAGACCGGAACCTAGTTAATCCTACCCATCTCTGTATGTAATCCCTAGTGAACAGCAAGGACTCTAATTAAATCCATATTTTATAGTCTCGAGTGTTAACACACAGGAGACTTTCTTTTAAAAATATTTCCGTAAGAAAACAATGCTTTGGATTAAACCATATCTATCAGGATAACAATTAAGAACAAGGTGAGAGCGTTATGAGTCGTAAGTAGAGTTCTTAAGATTTCTTCACTCTCAGAAACTAATGTAGTTACATATAAACGGGAAGTATAGCAATTGCTTGATTATCATTGATAAATTAATACTTATATTTTTACATTTGGTATCACATTTTTGAATCCCAAGGGCCCACCTAAAACAAACCGCTGTTCGTTTTGTGATACCTTTGTTTTATTAAAGGGAGAAGTAAATCCACGGTTTTTTAAATGGTACACCATTGCATGATGTGAGTTAAGGAGCTCGAAAAGCACTACTGCTTCGTTTGTGAGAGCTAGGTACACAAGATCCTACGGTCTCAGATTCGTTGTTAAATTCCTTTACTAGCTGTAAGCCAATAGGAATTAAAGAATAGATGCCAATGTCCACTTCTGACTTCTAATTTTCACGACATTGTAAGTAGGACATAGGCCGTTTAGCCTTACCGGACACTACGAAATAGAACCCTCGAATTATTGGCACGTCTGTTGCACTCTAAATCACTAATTTTTCAACAAATTTTTTGAGTATTACAGCGTGTAAGTTGTAATTGAAGAATGCTAATCTCACTACGCTTGTTATCAAATATTGCTATGTCGGATGCTTGTAGTGCATGCTAACTGCTTGCATTCGTTTTGGTAAGAGAACAACACGTATCTCGACATCTCCTCTTAGTTAGATATCTGAATGTTTCTTTAACTTGGTAATACAATGTTCTCTGAAAACAGTCTGTAGTATATATCTAAGCAATAATCTGTGTGTTTCATCATTCTTCTTGTAAATGTTAAGGGCTCTTGGACTGTGGAAGGATTGTACTTTAGGCAGTATATGCAGCGAACATCTACGCAGAATTCTACAGACGATTTGGTGCTTCTATTTTTGTAAAGGAATTTACTTGGTGATGTACGACGGCTCAGGTCAACGGCCATGGATATGCTCGTATACATACCAGACCTAATGAAAGTCTGGTTCAGTATTAGAGATGAGTACACTTCGTAAACCTCAACTGCTGCCGATAAATCGGGTACATTATGTGGAATAGCATTCTGCTCTTGAGAAAATACCTTTGAGAAAATACCTTTGTTGATGTCTGTGTCCTACACCTTTTCTACCAGGCCTGTATAACTTGTTTGCCTAGACGTTGACTGCCAAGGACGAAATTCGATTCCGATCTTCCAGGGCCATCAAATGTTCTATCCTGAAATTCAATCTTTTAACATCACTTATGCTTCACGTGTACTGTTTTTGAATCAGAAATGTACCTGTTACTCAGGGGACGCGAGGCCCACATACAGTACTCATGGCCTCTCAGTAAGTTTAGAAAAAATACACCTCATCTGCGCTGCAGGCCATTCAGAGGTATTCTACTACAGGGCAGGATGGCCACATAAACTCCTTTAACAAAGCCAAGACTAGAGCTCTAGCCTGCAAAAAAAGACTTAAAGAAGGAGAAATATGAAGTCCAAATGTGGGTTTCCTAGCCCCTATGAAATACTATGTTAAGCCCATATGCGGGCTTCACGGCAGTCACCGTGTTAAACCGCTAGCTTTATAAATTCCATGGACATATTTCTCTCACAGGCCAAGAGATGCGGGCCTGGGTCTACAAGGTAATCACGTACCTAATTACCTAAAAATCTCCTATAGAGTATCAGGCCAACAATATCCATGTGAATCCGTTACAAGCTTACGACCATAAGTGTAATATAACTGTTACTGAAAATTATTAAGCTTCGTGGCCTTCTGTCTGAAAAGAAGCTTGGAATAGTCGCAAAGTAACAAGTAGCTAAAAATTAAGCTTTGATTGTCCTTATATCGTATAAAACCTAGGGCAATAAGTTGAAACCAACTGGGATCGACGTGTAGTAGAGCTATCATTCTTACGGCCCCTCTTGGATAAAAATGTACATGGAGTCTTTGCATGTAACGCATATCGAAACATCGTTCTTTATTAAGAGAGTTAAACTTTGATTCTTTTTAGGAGATTCAAAAAGTAACGGTAGTTACACAAATTTTAATGTTCTTGCAGATGTCAGAATCTTTGGAGTCAATCATCTGCTGTAGAACATCTTAACATATAAACAATCAAACAGTAAACAATTGTTATAAACGTACAATTGAATGGTTCTGTAGTACGCGAATGAGTAGTGGTACTGGGGTATCCTTTTTCAAACACAAACCTCATTCAATTGGGTTCATACTTAGACCAGTTCGCTCCTGGACTTGGAGGTACTTCCGAATTGAATGCTGCATACCTATCGTTCTAGTAGGGGAAAAAGTGGCCATATTGAAACTTTGTATCTACTTTTTTGTTACACCTGATAGGCTTATAACAAGAATGACATGTTTCATTCTCCATACAGGCGGATAAATAATGTCTAATCTTGAGCTTAAAGAAAGTGTCCTGTGTGTTAACACTCAAGGCTATCAAATGTGCATTTAAATAATGTCCTTGCTGCTCACTAGGCCTTACATACAGAGCTGTGTTGGATTCATTAGGTTAGGGTCAATCATTAACAATATTTTCCCTATTTTATCCTGTAAAACAAGCTATGAAGCCCATTATATTCTAACCTCCAAAGCAGCATTACTTTGGGCCTGTGACCGGTGATCTGATCGATGAGCCAAATAAAGAATCGAATTTGAAACCTTTTGAGATCTTCTTTTACACGGTTAGGTGCAAAATATTTACCGTATAGTCAGTCCTGTGTTCGCTATCAACTTAGTAACACTGGTCATCACAAAGCAACCAAACTATGGGCAACCAAATGAGCTTTTAATATAAGCTCACATTATGTTTTAATTACTAAGTGTAACACATTTCATAAAGCAGAAAAAGTAATTTATTTCAGAAGTCTCTTGATGAAAATTCTCCATATCCAAGTTCTTGAATGATATAACGGTAGCATTGTCTTGACAAGAATATCGTATCGCATTTCGTCTTTCTGACAACCTCTTTTCCTCTAGTGCTATACACTCATATTCTTTGTGTGTCAATGTTGTCTTACTCGGAAGATTTAATCAAGTCTTCACTCGCGTCTCTATTTCTTTTTATCGAACAACCTTTGGATTGCTATTTATCTTGTAAAAGCTTCGCCACAACGATTGTGTAATGGTAAAATACACACTTCTCTTTTTGATATAAGCAGCCTAGTCCCTCTGCATTTTTTCAATATTTCAACATCAAGTACTAATACTATATATTCTACACTTCTGCATAATGCAAATAACTGCAAGAAAAGGTGTTCGATCGTACGTCAGCTGAAGAAATTTCTGAACGGTTCAAAGTTGTACTACCCTTAGAAGGTTATCGTGTTAAGTAATTTTTAGACACCACTGGATACATTGCGTAATGAAATGGTATAGAAGAACTTTTGGATATCCTGTAGACTATGATAACATTAGTGAAAATGCTGAATCGCCATGCGTAGTCAACATCATTGAGAATTCACTTCTAGAGTTTGCTTTGGGACCTCTACATGTGGTTAAGATACTTACAACCGTTGGAGGAGATGACTAATTCTAGGATCTGCCATCGTTTTGAACGACGTCTGGAGGAGGAAACCAAAATGCAACATTTACAATAAATGAAACTGCATGACCAAAACCATAATAGGAAATCTTAAAATTAAGACGGTGACATTTTCTGAACCTTTAACTTTAGCTGCAATAATAGAAAAGGTCATAATTGTATTGCAATTCATCGAAAGGGACTAGATTGAACAGGGGACTAGGACCTTTATTTGAAGGCAATTAAAATAATGCTTCCGTTTACTCACGCAGCTGGTCATCTTTTATATGAAAAATTTGCACATCACTATACTCAACAGGTGGAAAGCTTTAGAGGCAAATACGGTATCAGAGGATTACCAGAAATTAACAACTCAAGGAACATTTATAATTCGCAGAAAAAGATGCCTTCTTGAGCGAAGTTCCAAGTGATATGATAATCGAACAGTGCTTAATGAAGGCCACAAAATTTTCTCAGGGATTAACTCAACGTCAGACACAAAATTAGAAAGATTAATCCTTCATTCCCTTAGGATTAATCTTGCTCTATTTTCGCCTTGTATTTTATGGATGGAAAATGCTGACATGGAAAATGCTGAAAGAGAAAAAAGAGCTTTCGGGAAATATCTGCCACGATCGAATTTAATTCTGCCATTAAAGCCACGACAATTGAATTACAGTTATTGAGAAACTCTGAGATCAATACTAGACGGCTTCAAATGATGCAAACAGTTTTCAAAGGAGTAAAGGTTACTGTAAATGGACAACAGTAATAGAAGAAACTACAAACGGGAAATCTGTAGCTGTTGATGTTTGTGATTAAGGTTTTTTTAAAGAATCTTGGTAGATGACTTCATGAGCAGTTGCTCATTCTTTTATAGCCACATACAAGAAGAATTGAAAGGAAATGCTACGAAATTAATTAATTTAAGGTAAGTTTGGCTTAAAAGATTGCTTTCACTTTTTTCATAATGCAACAGGCTATGACACGACCTAAGCTACACTCATGAGTGAATAGTTGGCAGCCATCAATTTCCTTCAGAAAGAGGAAGAATTGTGAAAGTTAGTAAGAGTCCTCAATCAACCAAATGTGAATGCTGACAAACTGGTAAGGTTAGACATTTCTTATTCACCTGTATGAAGAAGGAAACATGTCCTCCCTGGTATAGGCCATATCGTATACAAAGAAGTATTTACAAAGCTTCAATTAGGCCGTTTTTCCCGTTACTAACAGCATCTGTTCAGCATTCATTCGGAAGTACCTCCAACTGCAGGAGCGAAATGGTCTAAGCAAGAAACCAATCAAGAGGTTGGTGTGTGGACCCACACAGCTACCATTAGTCCCAGCCGGATAATCTTATTTACCTGTGGATAAAAATTAACTGCAAGATAGGATTTAGAACGAGCCACATTTTAGTGTAAAAGAGCCGATATGGAGTATTTAAGGTTTTGTGATTGTGCCAATGGAGTTTATGTAGAAATGGCAGATGAGAAGACAATCTGATATAGATGTTAACGAAAAACATCTAAAAAAGCCAATATGTCATTCACAATGGCTTAATAGTTGATCCAATCAATTATTCTTATCATTTTGTGATATCGTCCACGCCTTATAGACTTAATAAAATGGACATAAAGACGATCTTGATGAAACTTTAAATGAAGGTATAAGCAAAATGCATACAACGTGGTGGTGGTTTATTATTCTGTTCACATATTTTCGATTAAATAGTTTCTATCAGGCTAACGATGAAGAAAAAGGTGATTGCGTTATGAGTCATAAGTAGATTTCTTCAGCAGGATGCATTCTCAAATTGTAATGTAGTTCCATATAAACGGGAAGTATAGCAATTCCTTGATTATCATTGATAAATTAATACTTAAGTTTTTTAAATTTGGTATCACATAATTTTCAATCACAAGAGCCCACCTAAAACAAACCGCGGTTAATTCCCAAAGCTATACGTCTGTGATACCGTCGTCTTATTAAAGGGAGAAGGTTATCCACGTTTGTTTAAATGGTACGACATTGTATAATGTGGTCATATTGAAGCTTTGTAACTACTCCCTTGTTATATCTGATATGGCTTATACCATGGAGGACATGTTTCCTTCTCCATACAGGCGCATAAGAAATATGTTATCTTGACCATTTTGGAGGATTTAGTTTTGGTTGGTGTAAGACTCTGAGTAACTTTCACAATTCATCTTCTTTATGAAGGATCTTGAAGGCAGCCAACTATTCACAGCTGAATATAGCTGAGGACGTGTCACAGCCATCATGAAAAGAATTGAAAGCTATTTTTTAAAGACGATAAAGTTTATTTTAATTTAGTAATTTCGTAGAATTTCATATCAGTTCTGCTTGTATGGGGCTTTAAAAGAAGTAGCAAATGCTCATGAAGTATTCTAAGAAGATTCTTAGAACATCCGAATGAGACCCATCAACAGCTACAGGTTTCCCGTTTTTAGTTTCTTCCATTATTCTTCTCCATATACAGCTGGCTTGTCGTGACAATTCGATCGTTACAGATACTTCCTGAAAGCTCTTTTTTGTCTTTCGGCACTTTCCTTGTCTAATTGTAATTTAAATCCATAAAATACAAGTGAAAATAGTGCTTAACATAATTTATAAACGTACTTAACGCAGATTTGATTTGCCATTTTTAGTCCACGCCTTTGCGTCTATAAGACTCTTCCTTCTAAGTGTGGGTTTTAAACACAACACAACAGAGACTCCGCAATATTCACTGCATTCGATCTTATATTCTTGCGCTTTGAGATATTTTCACACAAGAAAGATGGCACTAACTCAACGTGTCGCTCAGATGATAAACTGTTTCCTTCATAAGTCGTGTAGAACTTCTTTTATCGTAACAGTATCAGGTAGTGAACGATGAATCTTGCTAACGTTGTGTCTGCCGTTGAGTTACTCCAAACGAAAATTTCGTGGCCTTCTTTAAGCACTGTTGGATAATCATATGAGTTGAATCTTCGTTTAAGAAATTTTCCATTTTTGCGAATTGTGAATGTTCCTTGAGTTGTTAGTTTCTTGTAATCATCCGATACCGTCCTGTCCTCCTGATATAAGCTATATCAGATATAACAAGGAAGTAGTTACAAACATTCAATATGGCCACATTTCCCATTTGTATCACAGGAGCTGTGCAGCCTTCAATTCGGAAGTACCTGGAACTTCAGGAGTGAAATGGTCTAAGCATGAACCCAATCGAACGAGGTTGGTGTGTGATATAGGATATGCGAATTCCAGAACCCGCACAGCTACCATCAGCACCAGCCAGATAAGCTTACTTACCTGTAGATAAAAAGTGACTGAAAGATAGCAATGTGAACGAGCCACATGTTAATATAAAAGAGCCGATATGAAGTATTCAGTGTTCTGTGTATTTTGTCAAGAGAGTTCATGTAGAAAATGCAGAATGGAAGACAATCTGATATAGATGATTAGGAACAACAGCAGTTGAAAATCAACGTCATTGAGAACAGCTTAATTCTTGATCCAATCAGTTTTGATTATTATTTTTTGTTAACTTCAACGCCTTATGGATTTAAAAAAATGTTCATGAAGTTGATCTTGATGTAGGTATAAAAACATGGTATAAAAAATTGTGGTTTATTGTTCTGTTTACATTTTTTGGAATTCTTTAACACGAGCAGCTTATATGCCGGCTTATGTCCTTACTCACTTTCCACATCTTGGAGCAGAAGCCCTGAATTTTCTCCCTTAGTAATAGTGTTCGAGTACTTGCTCGTCTCGGTGCCCAAAGAAAGTAATATATACTGCTATTAGCTTTCGATTAGCTTGAAAGTGAAACTTGCGTCTATAAAAAATTTCGAACGCTTTTGAACCTTGACTCACTTCATCAAGATTCTATATTGATAACGCTACGTACCTATCCCAATAATCTTTAGGCTATAGAACCTGAAAATCTTTCTGACTCGCACGTTTCATCTTCGACTAGAGAGTGCCATATCGCACACTCTTATTAAGCTTATTGGAGGATTTGAATTTCTCGATCTTCTAAACGTTTTCTCACCGGTGAGTAAAGTTCTGGTAAGTTTCCTCTCTGTAGCATATTAGTGCACCAACTCTATTAGCTTTTTGACACCTTTCATACCTGAGACGGAATGATGAGGAAGAAGTATTTCTGTTATCTTATTTATTAAATTCAACACTACCTCTTCTCGCTGACGTGAATAGAGCTTGCGTGTCCTGTCCATCGATTCAAAGGTATCTTCTCAATGAGGAGAAAACTACTCCACAAAATGTACCCGATAAAAAGCAAGTAGTTGTGGCTTACGAAGTGTACTCATCCAGGCTTGGTATGTATGCGAGCATAACCATGGCTGTTGTCCAGAACCATCTACTTCTCTATATACTGTAAATAACTCCAAAAAAAGTTATCAAAGGGCATGCGTTATGAAACTAGATCAGCAATTATACAGGATATATGTTCAAATTCTAACTCAGCTGAAGAAATTTCTGAACAGTCCAAAGTTTTACCGCCTTTGGGAGGTTTGCAGTTAAGTAATTTCTAGGCACGAATGGTATAGAAGAACTTTGGTGCATTCTGTACACTATGACAACTTTAGTGAAAATTCTGAATGACCATGCCTACTCAAGATCATTGAGAAATCACTTCTAGACTTTGCTCGGGGACTCCTACATGTGGTTTGAAGACATTTACAACCGTCGGAGGAGATGACAAAATCTAGGATCTGATCTTATTCAAGAACGTCTGGATGAGGAAATCAGTATCCAACATTTACAAGAAAATGAAACTGAATGAAAAAAAAAAATATAAGGAAATCTCAAAATTAGGATGGCGACATTTCCCGAACCGTTAACTTTGGCTGCAGTATATAGAGAAGATCATAATCATATTGGAATTCATCCAAAGGGACTACATTGAACAGGGGATTAGAAACTTTATTTGAAGGCTATCAAATAATGCTTACGTTTACTCACGCAGCTTGTCATCTTTTCTATGAAAAATTTCCACATCAATATACTGAATAAATGGCAGCCCTGGACGGAAATACGGTATCAGTGAATTACAAGAAGTTAACAACTCAAGGAACATTGACAAATCGCAGAAAAAGAGTCCTTCTTGTGCGAAGTTCCAAGTGATATGATTATCGAAGAGTGCTTAATGAAGGCCGCGAAATATTCTGGGAGATTAACTCAACGTCAGACACAACGTTAGCAAGATTATTCCCTCATCCCAAATACTGTTACTATAACAGAGGTTCTACAGGACTTTTGTGGGCATCAGTTTATCATCAGAGCGACATGTTGATATATGATACTTTCCTTCTGTGATAATAAATCAATGCGCAAGAATAGCAATTTGATTACGGTGAATATGTCAGATTCTCTGTTATCTTGTATATTAAAACCCATTGGTAAATGGAAGAGCCCTTCTACACGCAATGGTGTGCGTTATAAATGGCCAGTCAAATCTGCGTTAAGTACGTATATGAATTATGTTAAGCGCTACTTTCACCTTATATTATATGGATATAAATCACAATTAGACACGGAAATTGACGAAAGACAAAAAAACTTTCGTGAAATATCTTAACGATCGAATTTAATTATGCCATTGAAGTCATCACAATTCAACCACGGTTCTTCAGAAACTTGGAGATCAATACTAGACGGCTTCAAATGATGCAAGCAGTTTTCGAAAGAGTAAAGGTAGCTGTATATTGACAAGAATAAGGGAAGAAACTACAAACGGGAAATCTGAAGGTGTTGGTGACTCTGATTCAGATCTTTTAAGAATCTTGGTAGAATTCTTTTAAGGCCACATGGAAGCAGAACCGAAAGGAAATGCTATGAAATTATTATATTTAAATAATATTTAGCTTCATTAAAAGAGTGTTTTCACATTTTTCATGATGCAACAGGCAGTGACACGATCTCAGCTATTCTCAGGAGAGAATAGTTGCCTACCTTCAAGATTTTTCAGAACGAAAAAGAATTGTGCCAGTAAGTCATAGTCTTCAACCAGCCAAATCTCAATCCTAAAACAATAGTCAAGATTAATTTCTTATCCGACTGTATGGAGAAGGAAACATGTCCTTCTTGGTATAAGCCTATCAGGAATAACAAAAAATTAGTTACAAAGATTCAATATGGCCACTTGTACCCCTACTATCACGGCAGGTGTACAGCATTCAATTCGGAAGTACCTCCAAATCCAGGAGCGAAATGGTCTAAGCATCAACCGAATCGATTGAGGTTGGTGTGTGAAAGAGGATATGCCATCAGCTACCATTGGCTCCAGCCGGATAAGCTTACTTATCTGTAGATAAAAAGTGATTGCTAGATAGGATATTGAACGAGCCACATGTAAGTGTAAAACAGCCAATATAAAGTATTCAAGGTTTTCTGCATTCTGTCAAGGGTTCATTTACAAATGAAAGATCGGAACACAATCTGATTTAGATGATGACGATCAACAGCTGTAGAAAACCAATTTGTCATTCACAACGCCTTAATTGTTGATCCAATCAGTTATGATTATTATTTTGTAATAACGTCCACGCCTTATAGATCTAACAAAATGGACATGAAGATCTTGATGAAACTTTAAATGAAGGTGTGAGGACAAGGTATAAAACATGAAAGTAGTTTATTGTTCTGTTTACATATTTTGGAATCTTTTAACACGAGCTGCTTTCGTACCCGAAGAGAAAACGAAACCTGTACGTTTATAACAATTGTATATTGTTTGATTGTTTATATGTTAAGATGTTCAACAGCAGATGATTGACTCCAAGGATTCTGTCATCTGCCAGGATTCTTAAGATTATGTAACTGCCATTTAGTTTTCGACTCAACCTAAAGGGAAGTAAAGTTTAAAACTCTTTAAATAAAACGAAGATTGCATATTCCGTACATGCAAAGACTCCATGAACATTTTTATCTAAGATGATGTTCTAAGAATGAAAGCTCTAGTACATGACGATCACAGATGGTTTCAACTTATTGGCCTAGGTTTAATACGACATACCGTAAGTATAATCAATCCTTTCTGCTCACCACCTTGTTCCTTTGCGCATGTACCAACCTACTTTCCAGACAGAAGCCCGCGAAGTTTTACAATTTTCTGTAACAGTTATACTAGAATTATGGTCGTAAGCCTGAAAATCTAGTAGGAGATCCTTAAGTAAATAGGTGCTTGATTACCGTGTAGAATAAGGTCCGCTTCTCTTAGCCTGTGAGACAAGTCCGGCCAATGAATTTCTAAATCTAGCGGTGTAAAGCACTGATTCGCGATAGAATGAAGTTATGCAGGGTTTTTAGAACAGGCGTAGAACAGAAACATCAACAAAATTATCAGGTGCCAGATTTTTTTTTTGTACTTAGGTTACATTGGGAGATTTTCAGTCATGTACACTTGCTATGCTTGCTTTCCACATCTTGGAGCAGAAGTCCTTAATTTTCTCCCTTGGTAACAGTGTTAGAGTACCTGCTCGACTCGGTGCCCAAAAAAAGTAATAGAGACTGCGAAAAACTTTCGATAAGCTTAAAAGTTAAACTTGCGTCTATAAAATATTTCGAGGTGTTTTTTGCAACCTTGAGTCACTTCTTTGATAACGCTACGTAATTATCACACTAATCTTTAGGCTATAGAATATTTAAGTCTTTCTGGCACGCACGGTTTATCTTGCACTACAGACTGCCATATCGCACACCCTTAATAAACTTATTGGAGGATTTAAAATTCTTAATCTTCTCAACATTTTCTCACCGGTAAGTAATTTCTGGTAAGCTTCCGCTCTGTAGCAGACTAGTAGACCAACCGTATTAGCTTTTAGACATCTTTCATATCTGATACGGAATGATCAATAAGAATGATATCTGTAATCTTATTTATTAAATTCAACACTACCCCATCTTGCTGACGTGAATAGAGCTTGCGTGTCCTCCCACAGACGGAAAGTTGTCTTCTCATGAGCAGAAAGTTACTCCACAAAATGTACATGATTAATCGCCAGCATTTGAGGTTTACGAAGTGTACCCATCTCTAACACTGAACCAGACTGTCATTTGGCCTGGTATGTATGCGAGGATATTCATGGCCGTTGACCAGAGCCATCTTAGATCACCAAATAAATTCCTTTAGAAAAATAGAAGCACCATATCGTCTGTAGATTTCTGCTTAGGTGCTCGCTGCATATAGAGGAATACCTTGGGAAGCTGTTTAGAGTACATTCCTTAGTAGAGCCGTTAACATTGGCAAGAAGAAAGTTGAAATACACAGATATGTGCTTAGATCTATACTTCAGACAGTTAAGAGAAAAAATAGCAATTCTAAAATACCGAAACGTTCAGATATTTTACTAAGAGGAGATGTCGAGATACGTGTTGTTGTCTTATCAAAACGAATGCAAGCAGTTAGCATGCACTACAACCAACCAGTCATAGTAATATTTGATAAGAAGCGTAGTGACATTATAATTTTTCAATTGCAACTCACACGCTGTAATAGACTAATATCTGTTGAATTATAACATTCATATGGCAGTAGAAATAAGATTTATCTACAAGGCTTCCGAATTTGGCTTTCTGCAGAAATAATGATAATACTAATTGTAGATATTAGAATGCATTTAGATAAAAAGGTAATATCAGTAGATGTCGAGATCGGGCATGATATTTGCATTAGAACGAGTGGAATCAATTTTGATGTAGTACAACCAACGAGAGACGGTGGTTTCAAATGGGAAAAGTACTTCAGCACATATTGTCCTTAGGACTTGCAAATTCGAAATATTGGGTTAAAACTAGTGACGTGCGGAACAAGAAGTCTTTAGCTGAGAAAGACTGAATATCACGCGTTATAATGATGGACAAGTTGATGGGTTACTTGCGATAGGGCAGGCATCCCCGAGCTTGTGAAGCTTTTTGTAATATGGTTTCACTTTTTTCATGATGCAACAGGCTGTGACACGACCTCAGCTATTCTCAGCAGTGAATAGTTGGCAGCCTACAAGATCCTTCAAGAAGAAGAATTGTGAATGTTAGTTGAGATTTCAACCAACCAAAACTCAATCCTGACAAAATGGTCATGATTGCACATTTCTTATTCGCCCGTATGGAGGAGGATACATGCCATCCCTGGTATAAACCATATCAGGTATAACAAGGGAGAAGTATTACGAAGCTTCAATAGGGCCACTTTTCCCCCTACTAACACGGCAGCTGTTCAGCATTCAATTCGGAAGTACCTCCAACTCCACGAGCGAAAGGTCGAAGCATGTACCCAATCGAAAGAATGTGTTGTGTGAAAGAGTATATACGTATTACAAGAACCAGCACAGCTACCAACAGCTACCTGATAATCTTACTTATCTGTCGATAAAAAGTGATTGCAAGATATGATTGTCAACGAACCACATGTTAGTGTAAAAGAGCTGATATGAAGTTTTCAAGGTTTTGTGCATTCTGGCAGAGAGTTCATGTAGAAATGGCAGATCGGAAGACAATCTGACATATATGATAACGAACAACAGCTGTAAAAACAAATATGTCTTTGACAACGCCTTAATTGTTGATCCAATCAGTTATGATTATTATTTTGTGATAATGTCCCGCCTTATAAATGTTAAAAAATGGACATAAAGACGATCTTGTTGAAACTTTAAATGAAGGTGTAAGGAAAAGGTATAAAACATGAAGGTGGTTTATTGTTCTGTTATATATTTTGGAATCCTTTAACACGAACTGTTTTGGTAAACGAAGAGAAAACGAAACCGTAGCAGGACACACATAAGTTAACGAGCAAACACCAATTCATATAGATATCACATTCGCGCGCTTTAGTATCGTTCAATCGTACGTTTATAACAATTGTTTATTGTTTGATTGTTTATATGTTAAAATGTTCAACCGCATATGATTGTCTTCGAGGATTCTGCCATTTGCAAGGACACTTAAAAATGTGTAACTGCCATTTAGTTTTCGACCCTTTAACAAGGAAGTAAAGTTTAACACTCTTAATAAAGAACGATGTTTGGTTATTCCATACATGCAAAGACTCCATGTACATTTTTTATCCAGGACCGTGTCGTAAAAATGAAACCTCTACTACACGTCCATTGCAGTTGGTTTCGACTTATTGCCCTAGGTTTTATACGACATAAGTATAATCAATGCTTATTGCTCAGCACCTTGTTCCTTTGCGACTTTTCCACTCTGCTTTTCAGATAGAATCCCACGAAACTTAACAATTTTCTGTAACAGTTATATTAGACTTCTGGTCGTAATCTTGTAAAGGATTCAGATTCGGGTTATTGGCCGGAAAATCTATTAGGAGATTCTTAGGTAATTAGGAAAAAATTCTGTAGGTTGACAAAATGTAGCTGGAGAAAATTCATAACCAAAGAAAACACGGCACAGCACGTACACAGAGCGACACGAATCGGTAAGCAGTCACATATCCTCACTGTAAGAACTATAGTTTTGTTCAGTAGTATGATCAGCTGAAATGCATGATTGACACGTAAGGAACTTGTAACAATAGACGTATTTCTTCGGGAAGATGTTCACTGTGTTTGAGTGTGAATTTGCTAAGGCTTTTTATGCAGGGATCCGGCGTGATTAACAACATGTGCATTAAATGTTCTACGTTGTTGTCTCGAGAACCTTTCCTGGCATGATGTTCGCGGAACCTTCGACAATCTTTACTCCGAGCTTCTTGTGCCTCTTCGGAAAGCTGTCCAATAGGAACCAGCCCAGAATCGACAATGTCCCATGTATTAATACTATATGCCCAGTTCCCGGCATGTAATACCAGTTATACTGGTCCACATATAATAGCGCAGTTTTCAGAGAATACATACAAATTCCCTCACAGTTAATTGCACAACCACAGCAATGGTAGGTAAGAGAATTGCAAATCGTTTAATCAACTCTTCATTGATAACAGTAATGGACGCTGATATTGATGGATTCAGAAAAACTTGCGGGTAATCTTACCTCATTGCTTGTTCCGTAGCCTGGATTCGGCACATCCTTCAGGAAACCTATTTGTTCACGAAATCGCTTCTGTAGTAATTTCTTTCTTTGATCAACATTTGGTTGATCCCTCTTTCTCACTTCTCAGCTATGATGTCCAGCCTTTGGACAATGTGCAACAGACACTCAAAGCACCTTATCCAGTAATGCAGACTTGACAACCCGAATTCAAACATTGTTCTGTCAGTTGGTTGTGCTGTAGTTTTGTGTGGATCGTTCATTTGCTTTGAAGATGCACCGCAGATGTAACATCGTTAATATGATTGTTTGTGATATCACTACAGACCTTCACATCTACAAGTGTCAGCATTAATCTGTGTTTCACTACTATTTCATGATCATTGTAAGTGATAGTTGTTGGTGAGAGAGCTTGTAATTGCTGTTGTATCTTAGTTGCTTCTGAACGTCTTAATTCTTCTGTTTCTTTCATGAACAGTAGCTTGATTGGCCGACAATAGCGTATTGGCAATCGCCGTGGATTATGCCAGAGTGTCTCTTAACCATATTGTAATTTTAGAGACAATAACGAAATAACAAACAAATATGTTTATTCATGTATATCGTCTTCTGTATATGAACTATACCATTGTTTGTATGTGCTCTTACTTGACGCGCGATCACAAACACCATTTGAACAACATGGTTATTTCAACTTCCTGATTGATCTCTCGCAGTATAGTACTGTTTCTGGTGATCAACCGCTCGATAGTATGATCAAGTAACGCTTTCAGCTGCACATCCTATATACGTCTGTGATAATATCGGCTGGGTAGCCCGCTTTCTTTGCCTCTAACAGTTTATAGTTAGAGTAATAGATATTTGCATTGTGAACTTTTTTGCCCGTTTACGAACTAACTAGTGTTATTTCTTTGTCAATTTCGTGTCAACATATAATGATAATGCATCATCGTTTGTAATCTTTATTGGTACTGTCGTGTCTGGACTCTTGTACGCCTATTTGATTCGCGATCCCTCCTGGGTGACACATCAATCTCTTTCACAATATAGAAAGCATCACGTTTTTCCTTTGCACGTAAACCCATGTGCGCTGCATACAACAACTCTTCAGTTGTCGATGTTGTACTAAAGATTACAACCGTCTTCTCTTTGCTTTCTCACTTGCTTCTTCAAACACTTCTCTTAGACGCCCTACAGGTGTTCTCGGAGTCACACCTATACTAAATGATACTGGTCGTCGTAATGTCGCTGCATTCCATACTTTTGCAGAAAACTCCACTGTACTGTCAAGCCACTTACCATATTTGATTACAAAGTTTTT
This sequence comes from Thermobia domestica, assembly GCF_964235325.1. Classification (NCBI taxonomy): domain Eukaryota; kingdom Metazoa; phylum Arthropoda; class Insecta; order Zygentoma; family Lepismatidae; genus Thermobia; species Thermobia domestica. The sequence continues at coordinate 85,151,552 of NC_137470.1, forward strand.
CATTGCACAATTACATTTTTTCCATTTCTCTTTGACATATATACAAAAACTATTTGTAACCTTTCTGACGCAGTCTGCTAAATCCTCATCACAGTTTTGTATCTTTAATTTGTCCATTACACAGGTGTTAAAAGTATTGGTTCTCTTGCAGCTATTGGGTTGACCTCTCCAGGCGTCGAAGAAAACTCGTGTCAGCGTACACTCCATTTTTGAAAGTACAAGAAGTAACAATTATGCAAACATTAAACGTCATAGTTATTATGCAAACACTACAATCATTACTCTACACATCTATAGTCATTAGAACCTGGAAACTGGTGGAGAATAGTTTTTACGCGTCAGTTCATTATAACTGTCCTAAGTACAGTATACCTTCTTATTCGGTAGTGTTTCCCATAGCTCAACCAAAAACCCACGGCACACCTCATTCATGTAAGATGCACGTCATACCTTTATCTAAAGTTGTTACTCTATATTTCTGGCATTGACCAACAGCTGTCTGTGTAAATGCTGCAGACGTAAGATCTACAACGAAAACTGTCGATCACCTGATTCTACAATGCATACAATTAATCTTGTTCGTCGGATGCGACATTCTTCCCCATTTGTAATTTGGCACCTTAGTGGTCTTTTCCCACCACTTGGGAACTTGCCCCAAGAATTCCCATCGTTTTCTCACTACTTCTCAGGACTCGGTTTTTTAAATTTTGTCCAGCTAGATGTGGCAATTGAACCACTGCGGGCCTGTGACACAAGTCCGGCCGATATATTACTAAAGCTAGCGGTGTGAAGCACAGATTCACGATAGAAAGATGTTATGCAAGTCTGGTAGAACACAGAAAGCAACAAAATAATTGACCGAATTTTTTTTTACTTAGGTTAGATTGGGAGATTTTCAGTTAAGTACACCTGAAAGATATAAAACTTCCTAGGCTCACTTCCCACATCTTGGACCAGAAGCCCTGAAATTCCCCTCTTGTGAATAGTGTCCGAGAATTTGATCTTCTCTATGCCCAAAGAAAGTAATTGATTCTGCTATTAACTTTCGCTTAGCCTGAAAGTTAAAGTTGCGTCTATAAAAAATTTCGAGGCGTCTTTTGCAACCTTGGCTCATTTCATCAAGATGCTATATTGATAACGCTACGTATCTATAGACCTATACAAGCTATAAAACCTCAAAGTCTTTCTGGCTCGCACAGTTCATCTTGCACTACAGACTGCCGTATCGCACACTCTTAATAAGCTTATTGGAGGATTTGAATTTCCCGATATTCTAAACGGTTTCTCACCGGTGAGCAAAGATCTGGTAAACTTCCCGTCTATAGCAAATTAGTGCAAAAATTTTATTAGCTTTTTGACACCTTCATACCTGAGACAGAAGGATCAACAAGATGTATTTCTGCTCACGTGAACAGACCTTGCGTGTGCTGTCCATCGACTCAAGGTTTTCTTCTCAAGAGCAGAAAGTTTCTCCACAAAAAATACCTTACAACAGTTGAGGATTACGAAGTGTACTTATCTCTAACACTGAACCAGACTGTCATTTGCCCTGGTATGTATGCGAGCATATTCATGGCCGTTGACCAGAGCCATTCTAAATCACCAAGTAATTCCTTTACTAAAATAGAAGCACCTGTAGAATGCTGTAGAATTCTGCAAAGATGATCGCATCATATAGCGGAATATCATGGCAAAGTGCCTAGAGTACATTCCTTGCATAGTTTGGCCAAGAGCCGTTAACATTCGCAAGACAAAACTCGAAACACACAGATATGTGCTTAGAAGTATACTTTAGACTGTTTTTAGAGATCATTGTATTACCGACTTACAGAAACATTCAGATATTTTACTAAGAAGAGATGTCGAGATACATGTTGTTGCCTTATCAAAACGAATAAAAGCAGTTAGCATGCAATACAACCAACCATACATAGTAATATTTTATAAGAGGTGTAGTGTAGTCGGATTAGAACGAGTAGAATCAGTTTGCATGCAGTACAGTCGGCGAGAGCGGGCGGTTTGAAATGGGAAAAGTACGGAAGCTAATATTGATCTTAGGACTTGGAAATTCGAAATTTTCGAGATCAAACCCTGTGACGTGCGGAACAAGAAGTCTTTAGCTTAGAAAGAATGAATATCATGGTGAGCTCATAAGCTGTAGTAAAGAGAAAGCGTATTAAAATGATGGACATGCACCCCGAGCTTCTGAAGCTTTCTCTAAAATACATCAACTACGTCAGAAATCGCTAGTTGTCACTAGACTTCATTGTAATAGTATTCTGCAATTTCTGAAAAGAGATAAAACGAGAGATGAAAACGATCTCTAAGTTAATCGGTGATAAAAATAATAATATTGGGGTTGGACGAGGATGTTCGATTTTTAATTTGTAGTTTAGAGTGCAACACGTTCGCCAATAATTCGAGGCTTCCATTTTGAGATGGCCGGTAAGGCTTATGCCGTCTGTTAGAAACTGTTTAATAATCCAAAGAATTGTGTTATTACGGATATAATATATAAAGAAAGTCTCCGGTGTGTTAACACTCGAGGCTATCAAATATGCGTATAATTAGCGTCCTTGCTGCTCACTAGGGCTTACATACAGAGTTATGCAGGAATCACTAGGTTCCATTCTATTATTAATAATATTTCCCCGATTGTATGATGTAATACTTGCTATGGAACCAATTATATTCTAACCTCCAAAGCAGCCTTACTTTGGGTCTGAGACCAATGATTTCATCGATGAGAAATCTGGAGAATTGATTTTATGTTCTTTTGAGATGTTCCCTTAGACGGTTAGTTGGAAAATATTAACCGTACAGTAAGTTCTGTGTTCGCTACCAACTTCGTAACAATGGTAATCACAAAGCAACCAAACTTTTGGCTAACCCAATAAGCTTTTCATATAAGCTCACTTTATGCTTTGATTAGTATCTAAGGGCCACACATTTCATAAAGCAAAAAAGGTCATTAATTTCATAGTCTGTTGGTGAAAATTGTCCATATCCAAGTTCTAGTATGATATCACGGTAGCATATTCTTGATAAGAATATCGTATCACATTTCGTCATTCTGACATCCTCCTCCCCTCTAATGCTATACACTCATGTTGTAGGTGTGTCAATTCTGTCTTACTCGGAAGATCTAATAAAGTCTTCACCTGCGTCTCGATTTCCTATTCTCAAACAACCTTTCTATAGCTTTTCATGATGTGAAAGCTTCGCCACAACGATTGTGTAATGGTGAGATACACACCTCTTCTTTTGATATAAGAAGTGTAGTACCTCTGTATTTCTTAGATATTTCAACATCAAAAATTAATACTATATATTCTACACTTCTGCATACAGTAAATCACTGCAAGAAAAGTAAACAAAACACATGCTTTATGACATTAGATCAGCCAATACACTCTAAAGGAGTTGAAATAATAACTCAGCTTATGAAATTTCTGATCGGTCTTAAATTGTACCCCTTTAGGAGGTTTGCAGTTAAGTAATTTCTAGGAACGAATGGATACATTATGTCAGGAAATGGTATAGAAGATCTTTGGTGTATCGTGTACACTATGACTACTTTAGTGAAAATGCTCAATGACCATGTATACTCAAGATCATTGCGTACTCACTTCTAGACTTTGCTCCGGGAACTCTTAATGTGGTTATGTAGAAAATTACAAATGTCGGAAGAGATGACAAAATCTAGGATCTGCGATTTTATTAACAACGTCTGGATGACGAAATAAATATGCGTCATTTACAAGAAAATGAAACTGCATAAAAAAAATTATTAAATCTCACTTGAAGGCAATTAAATTAATGTTTTTGTTTTCTCACGCAGCTGGTCATCTTTTCTATGAAAAATTTGCACATCACTATACTCAACAGATGGAAGGCCTGGAGGCAAATACGGTATCAGAGTATACAAGAAATTAACAACTCAAAGAACATTCACAATTCGCAAGAAAAGAGGCCTTTTTGAGCGAAGTTCCGAGAAATGATTATCGAAGAATGTTTAATTAAGGGCACGAAATTTTTTCGGGGATTAACTCAACGTCAGACACAACGTTTAATCCCGTTATGCAATGGCGTACCATTTTAAAAACCGTGGATTTAATTATCCATTTAATAAGACGTCAGTATCACAGACAGATAGCTTTGGGAACGAAAAGCGGTTTGTTTTAGGTGAGCCCTTGGGACTGAAAAATGTGATATCAAATGTAAAAAACTTAAGTATTAATTTTGGAATGATAATCAAGCAATTGCTATACTTCCCGTTTATATGCAACTAGAATACTATTAGAGAGTCTTTCCTGCTGAAGAAATCTACGTAGGACCCACAACGTTATCACCTTTTTCTTAATTTTTAACCTCATAGACAAGGTTTATTCCAAAGAGTTGTGTTCCTGCGAGTGTATTACTTAAAGAAATTCCCCTGTATGTTAACACTCGAGGCTATCAAATGTGCGTTTAAATAGCGTTCTTGCTGCTCACTAATACTTACATACATAGTTGTTTAGGATTCCTATGTTCCGGTCTATCATTAATAATATTTTCCCGATTGTATCCTATAAAACTTGGTATGGAACCCATTATATTCTAACCTGCAAGGCAGCCTTCCTTTGGCCCTGAGACCTGTCATCTGATCGGTGAGACAAATAAAGAATCGATTTCACTTCTTTTGAGATCATGTCTTACACGGTTAGGTGGAAAATATTTACGGTATAATCAGCCTGTGTTCGCTACCAACTTAGTAAGACTGGTCATCATTACAAAGCAACCAAACTGTGGGCTAATCAATAATCTTTTCGTATAAGCTGTCTGTATGCTATGTTCCACGCCTTTTATAGAGCAGAAAAAGTCATTTATTACAAATATCCCGTGATGAAAGTACTCCATATCCAAGTTTTTGATTCATTAAGTAATCTTATATCTCGTCTTTTTTTTGTCTGAGAGAATATCGCACACTCCTAATAAGCTTATTGGAGGCTTTGAATTTCCCGATCTTCTAAACGGTTTCTCAACGGTGAGCAAAGATCTGGTAAACTTCCCGTGTATTGCAAATTAGTGCAACAATTTTATTAGCTTTTTGACACCTTTCATACCTGACACAGAAGGATCAACAGACATTCTGTATTTGTGCTGTCGTGAACAGACCTTGCGTGTCCTGTCCATCGACTCAAGGTTTTCTTCTCAAGAGCAGAAAGTTACTCCACAAAATCTACCTTACAACAGTTGAGGATTACGAAGTGTATACTTTAATACTGAATCAGACTGTCATTTGCCCTGGTATGTATGCGAGCATATTCATGGTCGTTACCAGACCCATTCTGGATCACCAAGTAATTCCTTTACTAAAAAAGAAGCACCTGTAGAATGCTGTAGAAATCAGCAAAGATGATCGCATCATATAGCGGAATATTACGGCAAAGTACATTCCTTGCATAGTCCAGCCAAGAGCCGTTAACATTCGCAAGAAGAAACTCGAAACACACAGATATGTGCTTAGAGGTATACTTTAGACTGTTTTTAGAGATCATTGTATTACCGACTTACAGAAACATTCAGATATTTTACTAAGAAGAGATGTCGAGTTACATGTTGTTCCCTTATCAAAACGAATGCAACCAGTTAGCATGCAATACAACCAACCATACATAATAATATTTCATAAGGGGTGTACTCAGATTAGAACGCGTGGAATCAGTTTGCATGCAGTACAACCGGCGAGAGCAGGCGGTTTGAAATGGGAAAAGTACGGCAGCTCATATTGATCTTAGGACTTGCAAATTCGAAATTTTCGAGATCAAACCCTGTGACGTGCGGAACAAGAAGTCTTTAGCTGAGAAAGAATGAATATCATGGTGAGCTCATAAGGTATAGTAAAGAGAAAGCGCCTTAAAATGATGGACAAGTGTCTGGGTCACTTGCGATAGGACAAGCACCCCGAGCTTCTGAAGCTTTCTCTAAAATACATCCACTACGTCAGAAATCGCTTGAAAATGAGAACATTAGAACAGATGTCACTAGACTTCATTGTAATAGTATTCTACAATTTCTGAAAAGAGACAAAATGAGAGATGAAATCGATCTGTAAGTTAAGCGGTGATAAAAGTAATAATATTGGTGTTGGACGAGGATGTTCGATTTTTAATTTGTAGTTTAGAGTGCAACACGCGCGCCAATAATTCGAGGCTTCCATTTTGAGGTTTCTGGTAAGGCTTATGCCGTCTTATGCTCTTCTTACAATGCTGTGAAATTTAGAAGTCAGCGGTGGACATCGGCATTTAATACTTGATTCCTGTTGGCTTATAGCTAGAAAAGAAATTCAACAATGAATCGGAAGCCGTAGGATCTTTTGTTGTGTACCTAGGTCTTAAAAACGAAGCAGTAGTGCTTTTAGAACTTTTTAACTCACATTAAACAATGGCGTACCATTTAAAAAACGGTGGATTTAAATCTCCCTAATAATAAGAAAGGGTGTCACACACGTATAGTTTTGGGAACGAAGAGCGACTTGTTTTAGGTGTGCCCTTAGGATTGAAAAATGTTGGGATACCAAATCTTAAAATAATTACTATTAATTTATAAATGATAATCAAGCAATTGTTATATTTCCAATTTATTTGCAACTACAATACTATCTGAGAGTGCTTCCTGCTGAACAAATCTACGTAGCAGTCATAACGCTCTCGCCTGATTCTTGATCGTTAGCCTGATAGAAACTGTTTAATAAACCAAGAAATGTGTTATTACAGATATAATATTTAAAGAATGTCTCTTTTGTGTTAACACTCTTGGCTATCAAATATGCGTTTAATTAGCGTCCTTGCTGCTCACTAGGGCTTACATACAGAATTGTGCAGGATTCACTAGGTTCCGGTCTATCATTAATAATTTTATATCGATTTTATGATGTAATACTTACTATGGAACCAAATATATTCTAACCTCAAAAGCAGCCTTACTTTGGGTCTAAGACCGATGATTTGATCGATGAGAAATTAGAAGAATTGATTTTAGGTTCTTTTGAGATTTTCCCTTAGACGTTCAGTTGGAAAATATTAACCGTACAGTAAGACCTGTGTTAACTAACAACTTCGTAACACTGGTAATCACAAAGCAACCAAACTTTTGGCTAACCAAATAAGCTTTTCATATAAGCTCACTGTAAGCTTTCATTAGTATCTAAGGGCCACACATTTCATAAAGCAAAAAAAAAAATCCTTAATTTCATAGTCTGTTGGTGAAAATTGTCCATATCCAAGTTCTAGAATGATATCACGGTAGCATTGTCTTGATAAGAATATCGCATCACATTTCGTCATTCTGACATCCTCCTCCCCTCTAATGCTATACACTAGGGTGGAGCGAAAAAAACTTTTTTTTCACCAAGCAAAACGCCTGGGGTCCAAAAAGTTGCGTAGTGGCATGGTGTCAACGGGTGTAAAATATTTCCTTGATCGGTTGATATCTTCAGGTTGCGCATGCGCACTGAAGTTTGGCGAAAATGGGGGAAATTTAAAAAAAATAGGATATTTTAATTTATTTGTTTTTATTTCTTTTTGTCACCAAGCAAAACGCCTGGGGTCCAAAAAGTTGCGTAGTGGCCTGTTGACAACGGGTGTAAAATATTTCCTTGATCGGTTGATATCTTCAGGTTGCGCATGCGCACTGAAATTTGGCGAAAATGAGGAAAATTTGAAAAAATAGGATATTTTAATTTATTTTTTTTTATTTTTTTGTCACCAAGCAAAACGCCTGGGATCCAAAAAGTTGACAACGGGTGTAAAATATTTCCTTGATCGGTTGATATTTTCAGGTTGCGCATGCGCAGTGAAGTAACATCCTTTTTTGCTTTACCAATAAATTCTATTATGCCATTAAGCCCAATTCGTGCACTGAAGTTCTGTTAGCAACATTCATGTATTGTTTGTAAGAGTAAGTTAAGAAGCAATTAGTTAATTATTCATTAATTAATTAATGATTAACAGGGGCCAAAGTCTTTCTTAGTTTCAAACTTCGGCATCGCGAGCCGATTCGGAAGACGTGCCCGGATGAAAAACCATCGCGCCTGTCCTGTCCACAGACTTGAGTTGCAGCTTCTGTCACCACACGAATGCATCGTTCGACTGCTTGCGTATGGCACGGTAGATCCTTCCACCACAGATTTTGAAGTTGATCTTGATCCAGGCTATCTTCTGGCAGTCCAATA